>NW_027412608.1:250000-920000 GCF_025532065.1 Leptinotarsa decemlineata
CCCCAGTTTTTTTTTCAGTTTGTCTTCGGAAAAATCCGTTTTGCAGAAATGCCACAGAAACCGAAATTGCCAGTGTAAAAGAACTGCTTCTGACCGTCAAGGGGGGAGAAACAGAAGGAGGACAAAGCCGGCAGAGGAAGGGGGAGATGATACGCATTGAACATTTCAATATTTGTTTCTTCATACCAAAGAATTGTTTTTATGTTGTTTCCTTTATTTCATTTAATATTTGTGATATTTTTTACTTTATTTAAACCAAAGAATTGTTTTTATGTTGTTTCCTATACATGTTAGGTATGTGTATTTTATTAAAGTATATATGTATAAACTTTGGAACTTTCTCCAGTTTTTGTGATATTTTTTTATGAAGTTCATTTTGGTTCAATTGCTCAAGGTAAATTTGAATTTTTTTTTCACTCAAAATATATAAAACTTTATTCATTATCTCAGAATTCGAGCATATAGCTCGAGAGTTTTTGGGAGATCGTTTAGTAACGATAGTCGTAGCCGACCGATGTTTCAACCTTTTTACTCCCATATACATCTACGACGTAGGCTTAATATGGCAAATACCTGTTAGAAAACAACTACTCCCCTGGCTAATACCACGACGGGTATTGGATTACATCTAACAAATACTTGTGCAATGTTCCTCATTACAGAGGACACAATTGCAAGTGCTTCCTGTAACCAACTAGTAGAATCCTGTACCGACCCGGACTTGCACTGATGATAGGCAAAAACCTTGAAACCGGTCTGCAGGTGATCCCCCTGTCCGGGTCGATACAGGATTCTACTTGTTGGTTATAGGAAGCACTTGCAATTGTGTTCTCTGCAATGAGGATCATTGCACAAGTATCTGTTAGATGTTATCCAATACTCGTCGTGGTATTAGCCAGGGGAGTAGTTGTTTTCTAACAGGTATTTGCCATATTAAGCCTACGTTGTAGGTGTATATGGGAGTAAAAAGGGTGAAACATCGGTCAGCAACGTCTATCATTACTTTATTCATTATTTTTCAATTAAAAGGCAATCAGTAAATGTGTATAATTCACAGTGGTCCAACCCTCTGAGTAGGTAACTTCCATTGCAGTATTTCTACTGGGCCATCAATGATTTCCACAGTTTTGCCTGCAGAGGCCCGTTATTCAAAAGACACTGTTGCCAAGCATTGGCCCTGATGATGGCCGGTGTCTCCTATTTTCACTGGCCCGCCATAGGCTATAGGTGCTTTGCCGTTCAGGCCAGATCTGGCCAGCATATTCTGGGTCGGAATAAGGCCGATCAAAATTGTTTGCTGGGATACATGCCTAATAGCGTTTACTTCAAATATTCCTAGAATATTCATAAAATGTATTTAAAGAATATTCTATGGTGTTTCCCTATTGTATATTCCTACAATAAACTAAGAATATCCTGAATATTTTATGAATATTCCTCGGGTTCTATTCCCGGAATATTCTTAATAGAATATACCTTACATATTCTAAGAATATTATAAGATATTCCAAGAATATTCCCAAGGAATATTCTTGAAATATATCAAAGGTTCGCCAGGAGCACTTCCAGGGAATATTCTCCAGAAGATATATATATCCATGGCATATTCATAGCATAATACAATATCCTTAAATGTATATTCATGAAATATACCTGGAATATCTATTGCTATGTGGGAAGCTATTTGTTGATAATACCAGTCGTATCAAAATGATCAAGGCGAATCAACTGACAAGGAAATGTATTTTCATTGATGTCAAATATCATTTTGTGAAAGATGAGTACAAGAAGGGACTGTTCTCGATTGAATATTGCCCAACAAAAGAGAATATCTCGGATATCGTGACCAAGCCTCTGCAAAATCACCAATTTCAATATCTCAAGAATAAATTTATGTACTTAAAATAAACCAAATATTATTGTAAACCAAAGTGCTAAAACTTATGTTCTTATTAAACTTAGCCTAAGTGTAAGTTATGTCATGTAACCAAATATTGTGCCATGCTTTTTTTTGAATTCTTTAATCTTTCAACATTTACTCACTAAAATTAATTTTTGCCCTGTCCTGAGGGAGTGTGTTAAAATATTGAATATTTTTTTTCGAGATCAATTCCCCTAACACAAAACTTTGTTGGCGAAACGCGCGTCAAGTGCAAAAATATCAGTTTGGTGTTAGGGCAATCGATCTCGAAAAAAGTTATTCAACTTTCAAACCAAAGGTTCCAATCTCATCGTTATTGTTAAAATATTGTTATGTTGGCAATGTCCAGACAAAAATTTATGTTGGTGATAGTGTGTAATCAAAAATTACTTTTTGTTGTTATAGTAAAACCAATAATGATTGAGAGTAAAGCGCGTTGTCATAATTTTACGTTACCAGTTTATAGCAGAATCAAAATATAGTAAGCAGTAGAGTTGTAGGTTGTGGCAAATTATAGATAATACACAATACTAGTACGATTAAAAGATATTATTTATGACAAAAATCAGTAATGAGCTTGTAATGAGTAATACTTATACATTTCCTGATTACTGATCAGTTAAAATTTATTATTTTCTGTATAGTGTTAGATATTTATTATAACTAGTGGCAACGCTGTACGCAACGATATTTCTGTCTTTGTCACTTTACCGTAACTTTCATATCATCGTTGCAGTCCTCACTAATGTACTTGCAGCAATGAGCGTATCATTGGTTTGTAAATTATACAGCGTGAATTGTACGTTTTACAGTTAAGTTAGTCAGCAATCGACGTGTTGTGATAACAATTGGTGAAAATAATAATGCTAATAAGTGTTTAAGCGTTACATAATTATATTTCTACACCGTTCTCAAACTACTCAAAAAATGGGAGACATGGTCGGGCCTTCCACGTCGAAAAAGGTAAAACGGTCGGAGTCTCGGTCAGTAAGAGAAAAACGAATTGTACTGCGAGTATTTCACTGTCTTGAAAGAGATCATCAGCCACCAAAAGATGACATTGTGCATTGTGCATATAGCAGTGTTCTGCTATCACACCGTATCAAGTGCTCACTAATTTATGTGAATTTCCATGTGGATAATGTTGATATTTTATGTTGAAATTTGTATCAATCTGAAGTGAGAAACCTGGAGAATATATGTAGTGTTTTTGTATTTAAAGAAAAGTTGAAAATTCTCATGTAATTAGTGTTTAAACAACAACATAAACTAATTAACCCAACAAAAACCATAAGTACAAAAACCGGTATAGTAGTAGAAAAAATTGGGAGTGTCTACTGAGCCAATTGTCCTACAATGGTCTGCAATACCTGTAACTTAGAAATTACTCCTGGTGAAGGGGTATGTTGTGATAGTTGTCAAGTAACAACACATTCTACCCTTAACTGTTCAGGAATATCCACATCTGAGGTGAGGGCCATAGTATTACAAAAAAGGATCTTACTGTACTTTTGTGAAGAATGCCGGGAGGCTTTTAAAAGTGTTCCAAAGCTGCTTAGAGGAATAAGGGACACGAGAAAGGAGATGAATACATTAAAGCAAGAAGTGGAAGATCTGAAGCAAAAGGAGAAACAAGAAGTCAACAATTTTGAAGAGATAGTTATGGAACTGGAGGAAAAAAAGAAGAAATCTAAAAATGTAATTATATTAAATATTAAAGAGTCAATTAAAACAAATGAAAAAGAGAGAATAGAAGATGAAATGAATACAGTAAAAACAATTTTGTCAGAAACTGAAGTAAAAGATCTTGAATATAGAGTTCAACGTATTGGAAAATATGAACCTGGTAAAAATAGACCCCTAAGAATAGTGATGGCAAAGCCAGAAGCAGCTAAAGAAATTCTCCGAAATAAAAATAAAATTAAAACATACAAAGCAACTATCTTTGGCGATCAAACCAAAGCCCAAAGAGAATATTATAATAAAATAAAGAAACAGTTAGAAGAAAGTAAGAACAGAGGAGAAAATAAGTATATAAAATATATAAATAACATACCCACATTAGTTGATTGTCCTCCTTCAAAAAACTATTGACAACAAGTAAAGGTATGGAAGTGCATGATTGCCCCAATTTTAATGAAGACATCATTTATTCAAATACTGAAAGTTTTTTGCCACATAAAACTGAAAAAATTGCTTATATTGTATGTTATAACCCCACAATAATAGTGCTTAGTGAATCAAGAGTTACCAAGGATGTAGAAGATTTCGAAATACAAATCAATAACTATAGTGCAGTCCGCTGTGACAGTGATAGTCGACATACAGGAGGAATTCTAATTTTTATTAGAGAGGGAGTGGACTACAGAATTCGAAAGAGCAGTATTATTCCTGGAAATTATTGGATGAGATGTATTGAATTAAACAAATCAAATAAGAGGTTGTTGATTGGAGGTCTGTATCACTCGCCCAGTTCAAGTGATGCTATATTTATTGATTGTTTGGAGGAACTATTTGAAAACTATTTTCTTAAAAATAATTTCATACTGTTGGGTGATTTCAATATTAATTATGCAGATAACAATGCTTTTTATAGTAGAAAAATCAAAAATTTGTTAAATATGTATGGTTTTGCTCAAATAGTGACGCAGTGTCCTAGAATTACAATAAACGCAAAAACCTTGATAGATTATGTGGTAACTAACTGTTGCGATGTTCAAGCATCTGTCTTTCACACGCCTAAGATAACTGATCATTCAATGATATCTGTCAGTTGTTTCAAATCTAATATAAATATTCCTGAAAAAAAAGCTGATTGTTAGAAATATTACTTCTGAGACATATTCAAACATAAATATTGAACTAATTGATCAAACATGGCTATTGAATTCAATCGATGTTAACGAAATCTTGAATGAAATATTTGATAAAACTAAAATAATTATAGATAATCTTGCACCTGAACACACTCTCAATAAAAAATAACAAGTTACCTTACTATGATTTGGAATTGAAAAATAAAGCTAAGAAACGAAATACAATATATAAAACATTTAAAAATAATTACAGCTCACCTCAGCGTGAACAATTCTGGGAAAACTATAAAATTGTTAGAAATCAGTATGTTAATATGTTAAAAAAGAAAAGGATACTTTTTTATGAACAACAAATTGACGTAAATCGTAATAATCCAATACAGATGTGGAAACATCTCAAATCAATAATAAATCCGGTTAACAATAGTAAAATGAATAAAATCATCTTTCGTGAAAACAATTCAATAACAATTAGTGAAAATGAACATGAGAATTTCAATAATTACTTTGTTAATAGTATTTCAAATATCTCTAAGAGTATCCCTCAATCTGATGAATGGTCATCCACAAATTATTCAGTTATAAACAGTTCTTTTTCCAAATTTAAACTATTAACGATGACTCAACTGCGGAAGATTATTCATTCCTTAGACAATAAAAACAAGTCTGAAGTACTGAATAGCAAATTTTTATAAGAAACATTCGAGGTATTTGGGTATGTGATATTAAACCTGGTGAATACATCTCTGGATAAAGGAATATTTCCAGATCAACTGAAGATAACTTCTGTTATTCCTATACCAAAGGTTAGTAATACAATTGAAGCAAGCGATTTTCGCCCAATTAATACACTACCAACTTTGGAGAAAGTCCTTGAACTAGCAGTTTACGAACAATTAGTTGCATACTTGGATGATAATGAATTATTCTTAGGTAAACAGTCAGGATTCAGAAAAAATCATTCCTGTGAATCAGCTATTCAGTATACTTTCTCTAGATGGAAAAATGCGTATGATGAAAATAAATAGCTGTCTTTCTGGACTTCAAGCGCGCATTTGAAACAATTGACAGAAACATTTTGATAAAAAAATTAAATTATTATGGGTTAACAGGCTCTGTGCTGGCATGGTTTCTTAGTTATCTTAGTGAAAGAAAACAGAAAACAAAAATTGGTTCAAAAATATCTGATGAGATAGATATGAACATTGGTGTTCCCCAGGGAAGTGTACTTGGTCCACTTTTATTTATTATATACCTAAATGATATTTATTATGTTCCTGGGCTACATGAACTTAATCTGTTTGCAGACGATACATTAGTTTATACTTCGAATACAGAACTCAATGATGCTGTAGATACTCTCAAAGGTTCTATGAAGAACATCGAAAAATATTAACATATGAATAAATTAAAATTAAATGCAGATAAAACAAAAGCTATGGTGATAACAACTAAATATAAACTGAACTCTATTGATTATAATGAAATAAAAATTGAAATTGGTAACACTACCTTGGAATATGTGTCTGAAATAAAGTATCTGGGAGTTATTGTAGATAACACTTTGAGTTTGAACAGTCATGCTGAATACAAAAAATTTCAAAAAAATCATATTTTTTTTCTAGGATAGCAAATAATTTGACTATTAACTCCAGAATATCAACATATAATTGTATAATTAAACCTCATTTTGAGTACTGTCCAACTTTAATGCATTTAATAAACCAAAATAGGCTTTCCCAATTTCAAAAACTCCAAAATAGGAGCATGAGAATTATAATAAGATGCAGTCGTTATACTTCCATTGATCACATGTTAAATATACTACAATGGCTGTCGATTTCAAATCGATTATTCTTTTTAACAATGGTTCTTATATTTAAAATAACCAAAAGTCTCCAACCAACATATATTAATGAATTTTTGGTTTTTAATAATCAAATACATGAACATGAGACAAGATCTTATAATAATTTTCATATATATAAAACTCACACTGGTGGCGGAACTAAAAACTTATTCTACAAGGGACTACGGGAATTTAACAATTTACCAAATGCCATTAAAGAGGAAAATACTGTAAGAGGGTTTGAAAGTAGATTATTGGAATACCTAGAGCGTTAGTTAGTTGGATAATATGTATATTATATATAGTTACTATATCAATATTGGTTTTCAACATTGGGTATTATAATTTATTTATTTAGTTTATCTTCATTATTATTATTATTATCTATATACATATTTGAATTTTATTAATATTTTTGGCACTGTGGAAATTTAAATTGTTAATTAGTTATTATGTCTTGTAAGATTAGGATGTATCCTATAATAAAGATTACTACTACTACTACGTGTGTACCTCCGAATAACCAACCGGGCATTTCTACATCATTAAGTTCCACAATTACAAAAGATAAATTAGTTGATATGTGCTCTGATTATACCGGTGTACCAAAATCATCGATTTACAAAATACTAAGAGAAGCAGAAATTCATGGGGACCTACAAACGCCAAAAACTAGTAGCGGACGAAAAAAAATCACAGTTGATGAAGAAGCCAAAACCAGTATACGCAGAACTATTCACAGTTTCTTTTTCAGAAATGAGCTGCCCACACTATAAACAGTTCTGGAGGCACTTAGCGATCATGAATTGGTCCCGAAAATGGGTAAAGAAACTTTTAAGAAACTTGTACACGAAATGAAATTTACGTACGGAAAAGTTGACAGGAAAAGCATTCTCATTGAACGTCAAGAAATAATAGCATAGAGAAGAAACTATCTAAGAAAAATTGACGAATTTCGGAAGCTCAAAAAAAATTGTACTTCATGGACGAGACATGGGTTAACCAAGGACATACGGTCAAAAAAGTATGGCAGGATGGTAATATAACAAGTGCACGACAAGCCCTTAATTAAGGTTTGTCAGTAGAGTTAAAATAGCCATCTGGAAAAAGTAGTCGTCTGATAGTTACGCATATAGGAAGCGACAGTGGATTTTTACCAAATGGTGAATTAATATTTAAATCTAAGAAAACAGGCGACTATCCTGAGGAGATGAATGCGGAGGTGTTTGAAAAATGGTTTGAAGGCATCATTCAACTTGTAGAACCGGGATCTGTCATCGTCATGGACAATGCCCCATACCATAGTCGACATTTAGAACCATTACCGAAACAATCATGGAAAAAAGCAGCAATTCAAGAATGATTAATTAATAAGAACATCCAATATAACAAAGATAGTTTAAAGGCAGAACCACTTCAGCTAACAAAATTACACACAGACAAATATAAAATATATATATATATATATATATATATATATATATATATATATATATATATATATATATATATATATATATATATATATATATATATATATTTACATCCCGCGAGCATTTTGCGTCCTTTCGCAGACAAAGCATTTTGCGTCCACCAGAAGTAATGTCTTTAGGGTGAATATAATTGCGTATATTGATTATTTATGTTATTTCAGAAACGAGACACTATTTTATATTTCTCTATTTTCAAAAAAAAAATATACGATTTTTTCACTTTTAAGTGATTTTGCTTCCTTTCGCTTCACTATCCGTATTGACTCCTTCGTGTATATTTTGCTCACATGTCTAGCACTTTTTTGCATCCTCAAATGTATATTATTTGTACATAACAACTATTTTGCATCCGCGATGTTGCCAAAGAATCAAATCGTAAGATACCAATTTAAATTTAGTTTTCGCCACTCTCATTCATGTTATGTCTTTTCCGACATATGTTAGGATGGAAATGAACAAGTTTTATGAAAAAATTTTGTGAAAAAGTTATGAACAGAGATGAAGAATAATATTCAGTTGAGATAGTTACAGAGAAATTCTTATCAAAAATGGGAAGGGAAATGAAATTAAATGAACAATTAAAAGGAAATTGAAAAAAAATACTAGAACATTTAAATATGTATGCTTAAAATATGTTTTTCCGTTGAACAGCTGTCGAACTCCTACGAACGAAAACTCTCAGAAGTCGAAACTTGTGCGAGATGAGGACTGACAAGGCCTTACCTTTTAACGTGTGATTCCTAACACGAGTTAGACGATAGCAAGTGAAAATTGATCGTTCAGCCTGCGCTGCGGCTTGAACCATCGGTCGATTGAGAGAGTGAACAAAGCACCCACGTCGAACCGCCCGGCAACCGACCTTATTTCTAAAGAAAACAAATTATTGTGGTATGAAATGAAAATAAATGGTTCGAACAATAAGTGAAAAAGTAATATAAAAAATGAAAATAAAATGCTCATCAGTTTTCATTTGAGGACGATTGTAGATACTAATAATCGAAACGTGTCGTGAAGTAGTTTGTTTTGAAATATCTGCTTTCATTTTTTTTATTTTTATTTTTTCATCTTCAATGTAAATTGAACGTAAGGAAGGAATAGCAATAAAAATTAAAGAAATTGTAGGTAAGACATTTCAAATACTCCGCTAACATTTTCAATTATCCTTATTTTAAATAGAAATTTCCCCAAAATTCTATTTATTCAACAGTCTCAAGTAGCTCCGCTAACATTTTCAATTATCCTTATTTTAAATGGAACTTTCCCTGAAATTCTGTTTATTCAACAATCCTACTAGCTCCGTTAACACTTTCAATTATCCCTTTTTAAATAGAAATGTCCACAGAATTCTATCTATTCAACAGTCTCAAGTAGCTCCGCTAACATTTTCAATTATCCTTATTTTAAATAGAAATTTCCCCAAAGTTCTATCTATTCAACAGTCTCAAGTAGCTCCGCTAACATTTTCAATTATTCCTATTTCAAATAGAAATTTCCACAAAACTTTTTCTATTCAACATTCTCAAGTAGCTCCGCTAATATTTTCAATTATCCCTATTTCATATAGAAATTTCCTCAGAATTCTATCTATTCAACAGTCTCAAGTAGCTCCGCTAACATTTTCAATTATCCTTATTTTAAATGGAACTTTCCCTGAAATTCTATTTATTCAACAATCCTACTAGTTCCGTTAACACTTTCAATTATCCCTTTTTAAATAGAAATTTCCCCAAAATTCTATCTATTCAACAGTCTCAAGTAGCTGCGCTAACATTTTCTATTATCCTTATTTTAAATAAAAATTTCTCCAAAATTTTATCCATTCAACAATCTCAACTAGTTGAGATTGTTGAAAATTATCCCCATATCATATAGAAATTTCCCAATATTCTATCTATTCAACAGTCTCAAGTAGCCTAACACTTTCAATTATTCCTATTTCAAATAGAAATTTCCACAAAATTCTATCTATTCAACATTCTCAAGTAGCTCCGCTAATATTTTCAATTATCCTTATTTCAAATAGAAATTTCCCCAAAATTTTATCTATTCAACAATCTCAACTAGCTCTGCTAACACTTTCAATTATTCCGATTTCATATAGAAATTTCCCCAATTTTCTATCTATTCAACAGTCTCAAGTAGCTCCGCTAACATTTTCAATTATCCTTATTTTAAATAGAAGTTTGCCCAAAATTCCATCTATCCAACAGCCTCAAGTAGCTCCGCTAACATGTTCAATTATCCTCATTTTAAATAAAAATTTTCCCAAAATTCTATCTATTCAACAGTCCCAAGTAGCTCCGCTAACACTTTCGATTATCCTTATTTTGAATAGAACGTTCCCTAAAATTCTATCATTTCAACAATCCTATTAGCTCGGTTAACACTTTCAATTATCCCTTATTAAATAGAAATTTTCACAAAATTCTATCTATTCAACAGTGTCAAGTAGCTCCGCTATCACTTTCAATTATTCCTATTTTAAATAAAAATTTTCCCAAAATTCTATCTATTCAACAGTCCCAAGTAGCTCCGCTAACACTTTCGATTATCCTTATTTTGAATAGAACGTTCCCTAAAATTCTATCATTTCAACAATCCTATTAGCTCGGTTAACACTTTCAATTATCCCTTTTTAAATAGAAATTTTCACAAAATTCTATCTATTCAACAGTGTCAAGTAGCTCCGCTAACACTTTCAATTATCCCTTTTTAAATAGAAATTTTCACAAAATTCTATCTATTCAACAGTGTCAAGTAGCTCCGCTAACACTTTCAATTATCCCTATTTTGAATAGAAATTTCCCTAAAATTCTATCTATTCAACAGTCTCAAGTAGCTCCGCTAACATTTTCAATTATCCTTATTTTGAATAGAAATTTTCCCAAAATTCTATCTATTCAACAGTCTCAAGTAGCTCCGCTAACACTTTCGATTATCTCTATTTTAAATAGAAATTCCCCCAAAATTCTATCTATTCAACAGTCTAAAGTAGCTCCGCTAATATTTTCAATTATCCCTATTTTAAATAGACATTTCTTCAAAATTCTATCTATTCAGGACATATTTCGGTGTATCATTTCCGAGGCTCTGGTCTATTATATATATTTCTCACAGTCGTAGAATCTTTATGTAGAGTCGTAGGGGGCTGTAGATAATCATTCCTCAGAGCCGTAGGGAGCTGTGTGGCATGGTTAAGTTGTTAGAAACGCAAGTTTATGAATGCACAAAATGGGAATCTCTTTTAACTTCACTAATGCTTTCAATTATTCCCATTTCAAGTAGAAATTTCCCAAAAAATTCTATCTTTTCAACAATCAAATAGTCACTAACACTTTCATCTATCTTTTTCAATATAATTCCCCCCCAAAATCTCATTTTATAACCATATTTTGAATTAAAAAAATTTAATAGGTTAAAAATTTCTGATTTTTTTTTTAATTTTACATATTTTGCAAAAAAAAAATTTGCACAAGTTATGAAAAAAATTTAGCCCATTACAAAAATTCTATGAAACCTAGTAAAATTTTTGCAATTTTTTAAAGACACCTTCCTCAAAATCGGTCGAAATTGAGTCTATTTTTTTGCGTACTTTTTGCTTTCAATTTTTTATTTTTATAACTTATATAATTTATTTTTGATATTTTTTTCCTGTAATTTTATTTATTTTTTTTTATATTTTTCAACATATTTTTCTTATCACTCATTTTTTAACAAATTTTGCACCTAACACTTTCAAAATTAAATTTTTAATAATTTTATCAAATAATTATCATTTGCAATAATTCAATTAATATGATTTTTATTCTTTAATTATATAAAGATTTTCTGGTATATTAAGGATGAAGGAACCTTTTTTTTCGAATAATTTTATGGTATTATATAAAAATTATATTTATTAATAATTCATAATATTTTGTTAATTATACATGATTATATTTATATACTAATGAATATATTATTTTTAATTTTTAGTACCTACTTTAATATAATATATAATTCCGATAATTTTGTGTAATGTAATTTTTCGCATTTTTTTGTATTTTTTTAGGACTTTTTCTGATAAACTAACAGAAAAAACTATGCACCAGAAGTTCATAAACAAATTACATAAGCTTTTTCTAAAGACCTTAGTATGAGTTATAAGAAAAAGTATAAGAAAAAATAAGGAAAAATCCTCCTCATAGAGTTTCTCTAATATATTAAATTAGTCAAAAATGCGCGATATCTGACAAAAGGATAATTTTTTATAGAATCAATCATGTGTGAAATTACCCACCACCACACTCTCGTAAATTACATTTAATGGCATTACCCATTTCTACAAATATCAAAAATTTGTGCACATTGAATACTAAAATGTATAAAGATAAGTTAATTAAGCTTCTGGATCCATACCCCATTTATAAAGGTTTTTACCCCTTTTCTTTATAATTATAAATATATTTAAATTTAAATTTTTTCCTTTTTAATTTTTGGTGCTCTGATTGCTATTTCTTCATATCCTTGATCTGGAATATGGATTGGTTTGGAAATTAACCTTCTTTCAATCATTTCCTCATTGAAATCCCCGCATAGATTATACCCCCCTGAATTAGCAATAAAATATTTTATCACACAACGATTGGCATCTGTAGTTGTTTTGTTTTCAATTTTGATATTAAATAATTTAAATGAATTTATTTTCAGAAATTTAAATTTTTCCATAATTTAAATATTGAATTCAGCCCTTCTATTAAAAATTAGAATAGCAAAAATAGCATTTACTCAATTAACTTAGCAAAAATTAAGTCCGATAGTTATTTTAACGTATAATCTTAATACAATTAATTTTTTTGTTTTTATTTCTGCTATAGTAAGAGGAATTTTAGGATTAAATCAAATTAGATTACGAAAAATTTCAGTTTATTCCTCTATTAATCATATAGCTCGAATATTAAATAGAATTTTATTTATTAAAAAAAATGATTTTGGTATTTCTGTACTTACTCTTTAATTTTAATACACATTATTTTTATATATTTGAAATTTTTCTAATTTTTTAACTTTCATTCTAATTACTTTTACATTAATTCCTATGTTCTTATATATTCGCATAACTTTCTCAATGTTAACTTTTTTCAGCAATGAATCAATTTTGATCAGCCCCTCAAAAGTTAATTTTTGAATTATTTTATTAAATAGATTTACTTTAGTTGGATTATTCAAGGTAGTACAAACTTTCAACCTTCAAAGTTGACAATAGATTTTTATCTAAGCCTTAAAAATTGATTTCACCTTCAAATTTACAATTTAAAATCATTTTTGACTATAAGACTGGCATACATTTTTATTTCGTAAATAAATTTACCATTTATTGCTTATTCTCAGCCATTCCACCGAACAAATGGTTATTCTCGACTTATCATGAAAATATTGAAACTTTATATTTTAATATTTTATTTTTGGAGTATGAGCAGGAATATTAGGTACTCCATTAAGAATTTTAATTCGAGCAGAATTGAGAAACCTTGGAACTTCAATCGGTAATAATCAAATTTATAATGTTATCGTAACTGCTTATGCTTTTGTTATAACTTTTTTATAGTTTATAAACTTCAACTTTTCAGACTTCAATACAAATATATGGAAATTCTGATCTGGGAGTCCCGAAGTCACGTTTAATGGGTATTACAGGGTTGCCACGAATAGGAGTCAATTTAATGCGTGGAGTGAAATGAAAATATACATTATGTATATAACGCTCGCGCTCCCAATCGGATTTATGATGAACTAAAAATGTATATTTACTTTCATTTTTGGCACTAACTTACTTCCATTGAATTGTCTATTACTGACATCTGGTAAGGAGAGAAGGAAAATTATCTGAACCAGAAACAAGCCATGAATATATCCGTTGGGGATCTGTAATATGGTTGGTTTCAGTCGTTTATCTAGAGAGATATTTACGATGACTATTTTGCGTCCGATATACGGACGTAAAATAGTCACGGAAGCAAAATGTAATGTACCGAGCCTATTGATGGACGCAAAATGATGCTAAGGATATAAATATATATATATATATATATATATATATATATATATATATA
Source organism: Leptinotarsa decemlineata (assembly GCF_025532065.1). Lineage (NCBI taxonomy): Eukaryota > Metazoa > Arthropoda > Insecta > Coleoptera > Chrysomelidae > Leptinotarsa > Leptinotarsa decemlineata. Next base: position 264,172 of record NW_027412608.1, read on the forward strand.
TATATATATATATATATATATATAACTGATAGCGTAACGACCGTATGTATATATAGAATAGTAGTTTTTCGGGGATTCGGTCTGATTAGAATAAATATTTACTCTTTTTAGCTGCCCGAGCTTTCGCTAATGTTTATTAGCTTTATCGAGGGCTGTAATATAAAAAGAACATAATAAATATATATATATATATATATATATATATATATATATATATATATATATATATATATATATATATATATATATATATATATATATATATATATAAAACATAATAACGGATAAAACAGAATATATATATATATATATATATATATATATATATATATATATATATATACATATATATATATATATATATATATATATATATATATATATATATATATATATATATATATATAAAAGGCTTTGTACTCTCAGAACAAAGTTTTCATTACAGTTTACAATGAACATGTTTACAGTCTTGGGCAGATTAAATATAACCATAATTAAAATTATTACTAAATTCATGGATTATAACCATATTAAACTATAATAGCAGGGGGGGGATATCCAATCCTCATCCCAATTTTTCTTTTATATCCTGATCATTTAACCTCTGTATGTATTCTTTGTCCGATCATTCCTACCAGCAAGTATTGAAAAACCGTAAAGAAAAAGCAGATGCCCAAGTTACGAGTTCAAATTACATAACAAGGAGACATATCATGTGGACTTATTGTCTATCAACAACATATTGACGTAGTTTGCTTTGAGCAAGACACACTACGTCTCTGGACGAAGCGACTATTGCATAACATCTGTTATGTAATAGGAGGAGACTGGTCTACTGCGCCGTAATGGAAGCAAAGACCATAAGAAAAGAGAGAAGAAGAAGAAGAAGAAGTATAAACACCACTCTACTGCGCCGTAATGGAAGCAAAGATCATAAGAAAAGAGAGAAGTATAAACACCAGAGATTAATAAACATTATGATTTGTCAATTGCAAGGATAAACGAAATAAATGTCGATGATGGATAAAATTGCAGATTGTTGTCGTGCCTGTTTGAAAATAGATTGTAAACTTACTTCTATAAGAATCCAGGACACTGACTCTATAAAGTTTTTGGACAAATTATTAGTATGTGTAGCTGAAGTGGTAAGTTTAGTGTTTCACAGTACATTATTTTATCAGTGAAATTCATTAACAATAGTGAATTGTCGATAGAATTATACACAACATCTTGTCATACATATTGAGACTTCAAATAATTGATAATAATTGTAATTTATTGAACAAAATTACAATTTTTCTCAGCTGGCTATCGACCGAAGTCCTTCCGCCCGTGTAACACAATGGCTTTGAAATAACATAGCTTATTTTACAGTATCAAAAAAAAATGGATATGAGGATGAACAAACAAAACAATTTCATTGATAAAGTTGTGTTCATTTTTCTAACAGTGTTTCTTTTGGGTGTCGGATGTCGTACTCTTGCATGGGGGTTTCTTGTCACAGCATACTTTCTAATGATTTCTACATTTTCGTCTTTTCTAGCAAACTTCTGAGTAAGTCTTTCATCGATAGGGATAATACCAGTGAGTTCGTACAGCAGAGGATTTGGAGGGTTGTGTTTGGGGTTATTGGGATGCCTTAATCTTGTCATTTTCCTTATAGCCGTTGTTTCAGACACTTCATTTGTTTTCAAGGCCTTTTGTTTGATATTGAGAAACAGTGGGTGCGAGTATTCAATAAGTGGCCGACAGATTAGTTTATATATTCGGTTTGCTGTTGATATGTTTGCACCTGCTCCCGGGTTTGTCGAACTTGTGAAATGTGCGGCTCTTGCAACCACTTTCTTTTTTTTTGTTGTTGTTGTGGCTGTTGAAATTTAGTTTGGAATCAAGCGTAACACCCAGGTAATCAACTGTCAATTTTGAATGTAAAATATGTTGGAAAACGTCGATTGTTGGTGAAGTTGCGGAATTCTGATGATTAAATATGATGAACTGAGACTTCGATGGGTTTGGCTGGAGCTTCCATTTATTGAACCAGTTATTTGTTATTGTTGCAAAATGTTCCAAATTGTTAATAACTTTGTCTAGCATTTGATCGTGCACAATTAGGGCGGTATCATCTGCATACCGGAGAATATATGCTTCATGTTTGAAGTGGTTGATATTCACTTGTTGATGATGATAAATATCAGAGCTGTATAGTTATATAACAATGGTGAGAGCGGTGAACCCTGTGGAACTCCCTGTTCTAGGATGAATTCGTCTGAAAAACTACTCAGTATTTTAACTCTCAGTTGCCTGTGTTGTTCAGCTTGATTGTTTCAATGTTGTTCGTGAGAATCATGAGAGGATATATAGTAGATCTTCCTTGTCTAAATTCAAACTGGTAGCTTGGAATTTTATCATTAAACAATTGGAGTAAACGGTTTATAAAAGTTTTCAAAGTTTTTACCAATTACAGGTAGGATAGTAATCGGACGATAACTGTCTGTAAGGGAGTGATCCTTGTTTGGTTTGGGAATAGTAATTATTGTGCCCATTTTCCAATTGTCAGGTATATAATGAGTTTCAAGGCAAAATTCCTAGCTTTTTATGATATACTTGTGAATCTCATAATCCGGCTTTCTCAACATGTTTCTTGTGATATAGTCATGCCCTGGAGCTGAATTTTTTCGTTGATATAAGATTTCAAAATATTCTTCTTCATCTACATTGAATTTATTATTTTCTTGTACAGGTATCTGCAAAAAGAAGTTTTCGTACCAATTGCTCACATTTTCATAATGATTGCGGTCGAAGTTCATGTTGACGCTTTTTTTAAGTTTTTAGCAAATATGTAAGCTTTTTCGGAAGGTAACTCATATTCAATATTGTTATCTATAATATTTTTAGTATGTACTCCATCCTTTTTGTATTTGGATAATTTCCGTATTTCATTCCAATAGGATTTGCCCCTCTTTTCATGCATGGCTTCACATATTTGAATCCATGTGTGGGTTTTGTATTCTTGAATCAAATTTTGAATGTTCTTGTTAAACTTATTATTTGAAGCTTTAGACGTTGGATCTCTGTTTACTCTATATTCACGATACATGTTCCTTTTTTTCTTAAACTCACAATAAATGAGGGAAGTTCATGTGTACAGAAATTATATTTAGTTTTTGGCGTATATTCTATAATTGTTTCAGACAATTCATTACAAAAGTCTTTTATTTGTTGATGGTTGATTTCATTTCCCAAAGTATCTGTATCTGTAGAGAAGGGAGGGTGAGTGTAAGCCCACATCACTTAGGCCACATGTGACCCATTGTACATCCTCCCGAGGAGTTGTTCTCCTAGGTCATCGTCCATCCTGTCCTTTCCAGGAAGGTGGACAGGTCACTGGGAGACATCTCCTTTATATCGGCAGGTGTAGGCTAAGACTCGCCGAACACACACTCTCTTATTGACGATAACTCCGGGCACTCGCACAGGACATGCCTGACAGTCTCCTCTTCCTGTTCACACATCCTGCATAGAGGTATGTCCACTAGCCCCATATTATGGAGGTGTTTTCTTAGTTGACAGTGGCCAGTCAGAAATCCTACTGTTAGGCATAGATTTTTCCTGGTCATCGCCAGATATTTCTTCAGCGCCAGCTTCCTAGGGTCGCCCAAGGTGATTCTGGCAAGATTACATCCTTTGATTCCATCCCATCTCTTGAAGGATTGAGCATGGATGTAACATTTGACTAGTTCCGCAATTGTCGAAGTCATCAGGCCGTAGGTGCCACTGGGTCCTAAAATTCTTAGTCCAGCCGCTTCCTTGGCTAAAGAGTCGGCAATGCGATTACCTTTACTCCTGTCGTGCCCTTTAACCTACCTCAGGATAATGTTATTATCTACCGAGGCTTTGGCTAAATCTTGGTGACACTCTAGTACTAGCCCTGAGGTTATATGTTGTCTGTTCAAGGCTAATAGGGCTTGTCTGCTGTCAGTGCAGATTGTTATGTTTTTTCCAGAAATTTCTTTCTTGGTTGTTTATTTTGTGGTGATTGAGATACCAGCTAGTTCTGTTTGGACCACGCTGGTATTTCTTCCCATTCCCCACTTAATCCTTAGGCTTAGTGATCTGGAGTACATTCCACATCCTGAGCCTTCTTTGGTTTTTGAGCCGTCTGTATGAATGCGTATTGCATTTGTAGCATCTGACTCTGTGTTCTGCTTAATTTGTATTTTGTAGGGTATACTAAACACAAACCTGGATTCAATTGCATCACTTGTTGCCTGCAGCAGAGGTTGTGCAGTAAGCGCTTCCCGCCATAGGCCCAGCCTCAATTGACCCATTCCTACTTCGAGGTTCACACCAGCCGTGCGCAATCGTATCATGGCCATTAACGCAACTTCCTTAATATACAGATCCAGAGGGGTTAGACCCGTTATTGATTCTATTGCCGCGGTTGGTGTTGTTCTCATGGCTTCTGTGATTTTTAAACAAACCAGTTGCTGTATTTGATATAATTTTTGGATGGCCGTTGCTTGTAGAACTTTCGGTCCCCATGCAATGGCTCCATACGTTAACATAGGTCTTATTATTGTAGTGTAGATCCAGGTAATCACACGGAGTGAAATACCCCATGCGCGTCCCACTGTCCTCTGACATTGCTCATAAGCCACGTATGCTCTTTAGATGAGAGTTCCATATTAGCTTCCTGTCGAGGATAGTACCAAGGTATTTCACATCTTCAGAGGAGTTCAGTTTGCTTTTGAAGATTTTGGGAGATTTTAAGCCTGTTAAACTTCTTTTCTTGGTGAAAAGGACCATCTCAGTCTTCTTGGCATTGATCGACAGTGAGTGTTCCTTACACCATGTTTCTATTAATTTGAGCCCATCCTGCGCTCTATCGCAGTGTGTTTACAAATTTGCCGGTCTGCTAGATAACTATGTCATCTGCGTATGCAATTGTGTAGAATCCATTTTTGTTAAGGTATCCAGAACTGGAACAGGGTATCCAGAACTATGTTTCAGAGAAGGGGTGATAAGACCCCTCCCTATGGACATCCCCTCATGACCAGTTCTTTCACTGTGTTGTCTTCTACATTAGTACTTATTGCTCTACTAGAGAGCATCTTGAGTATCCATTCTCCTACTACCAGGGGTTCATTCCTGGAGTGTAGTTGCTGGGTAATTATTGGAAACGTTGTTTTATCAAACGCTCCCTCGATATCTATGAATATACAAAGAGTGGATTCTTTGTTGTCCAATGATCTCTCGATTCTGCCAAACACATGGTGAAGGGCCGAATCAGTAGACCTTCCCGGAGTATATGCATGCTGATTTGTATGAAGTGGGTCGTGAACTAGTACTTCATCTCTTATGTACTGCTCACATAGCCTCTCCATGGTTTTTAAAAAAAACGATGTCAGACTAATTGGTCGGAATGCTTTTGGTAGGGTGTAGTCCATCCTACCTGGTTTGGGTATAAATACTACTCTTACTTCTCTCCACTTACTGGGAATATACCTCAGAGCTAGAGAGACTCCGAATATTCCAACCAGGTGTCCAGTCCCCACTGAAGTAGAGCTGGTCTTACACCGCCAGGTCCTGGTGTCTTGAAGGGGGAAAAGCCCGATACAGCCCATCTTATTTTGTCCTCATCAATTACTGCAATAGCAGATTGCCAGTCGTATTGTAATGGTGTTGTTGGTACTTCCATCCAGTTCGTCGTTCCAGGAAAGACAGAACCTGGGAAGTGAGTTTCCATAAGAATCTCAGCACTCTCCTGGAGGTTGGCGGCTTTGTCGCCATTTTCCCTCGTCAGGATGCCGATACTCTTATGGTGGTCTTTTGAGAGTGCCTTCTGTAGCCTAGAAGCTAGTGGGAAGTCTTCGACTGCCTCACAATAGGCTCTCCAGGCTTTGTTTTCGTCTGCAGACTTTTTTGAACTCTGAGGTTGGCTTGATATATATACCCTAGTCCTCTTCGAGTCTTGTACGTTTTGCCTTGTTGAAGGTCGTTCTCGCTGTCTTCCTGAGGCGTTCCAATTCAGGGCACCACCATGTCTGAACCATCTGTTTGAACCATCCTCATCGGACAGGATCCCTTATAGGCAATGTCTATTTTGTTGTGGATAGATACCGTGTACCTTTCAGTTCTTCATTGTTGCTAGGAGTCAGGACCTCTGTTTCCCGCAGAGCTCCTCTTAAGAGTCGATTGTAGAGAGCTACATCCGTCCTCTTCGGGTCACGGGATTTTACAGTGGTCCTGAGATCCTGGCTTACCGTATAGGTCAGCCAGCGGTGGTCTGACATAGAAATATGGTCCGAGACTTGCCAGTCTTGGATTTTATTTGATATTTTGACTGTCGTAAGCGTGATAACTATTAATGTTTGGCTACGGGCGATAATAAATGTCGGCTCCGTGCCTCTCTTCAAGATTGTTAGATCTTTCTTAATTATATATTCATATAGGGACTTACCTCGGGTGTTGATATCCTTGCTGCCCCAGCTCAAGTGGTGAGAGTTTGAATCGCGACCCAATATGAGCTCCATCCATTCTCTGGTTGAGGCAGTGATCCACTAGTACCTCCATTTCTCTGGTCGGTGGTAGGGTGGCTGCATCTGAAGGAAGGTACACCGATGCGAGTATCAACGCCATATATTTGCCTTTTCCAACTGGACATTCAACTTTAACCACAGTGAGGTCTGAGGTGCTGAATTGTGCCATCGGAAAGGCTCTGTATTTCCTAAGAACGTAGACAGTCGTCCTAGGTTGCTGGTTGCTTGGTAAGCTGAAAATTTGACCTGTATCTTCCAAAGTATCTATGTACATCATCATGTAGCCATTCACTTTCCACATATCAGTTTTTTGGAAGTTGTAACGTATGATTTTTTCTGCTTCTGTCATTTTCTCCATGTCGAAAGATATTTTGAGAGCTAAAGGATCAGATCCTAGATCGGGTGTTACCTCTACTTCTATAATAGTTGATATAATGTTATTTGCATGTAATAGTACATCTGGAGTTGTGTCGCTGCTGTTTGGCATATTGAATGTTGGAGGAGTTTCCCATTTTTGAAAAGGAGCATTTTCCAGGGATGTATTAAGCTGTCTCTTCTTCATTCTATTGTTGACATTAAAATCTCCGATAATGATAGCATATTTATAGAGACATGCTTTTGTAAAAATGGCCTCTTCAATACGAGCTGATGGATATGTACACTAAAAAAATGTGCAGTTTGTCATCTAGGAAGGGGATTGTGAAGTGTATGCATTCATTTAAATGATTGTTTATGGCTGGAGGATTTGCTCGTCTGGCTATTAGTGGCTGTGTTTGGACTAGAGTACCCCCCTGGTCCGGTTATGTAATTGATTAACATTCAGCTGTATGACCAGTCTCTGTATGATGTGTTTGAGTCATCTTTGGTCTTTGCTTCCACAAACAATGAGCAATCAATACTATTATTCTCAATGTAGTAGCAAATGATGTGTTTTCTATATGAGTAGCTGTTTATGTTGCAATATAGCCGATTAATTATTTTGGACATGAATGTGCTGGATATTATTGTTGACTGGTTCTGTTGGAGAGATGGAGCCTTCAGATTCAAGATCGAAGATAAGTATGTAAACACGGTGACCGGAAAAGACAGCTGTGGTATCTACATTGAAATTGTTTACAAATCTGTTTCTCAATTTTTGAATTAGTTCCTGTCTATTAGTGTTTATCGGGTTGTTCAGTTCATTGACATATGAGTTGATGATAAAGTCGTGAACTGTTAGGGCTTGGCGAATTCTGCAGTTTTTTTCTCGTCTGGTATTTAATGAGATTTTTTGTTGATAGATTTAATTTGTATATAAGGTAAACCTGGTATCAGTGCGGTGGGTCTTATCAGGCATTTAAATGACTATGCTTGATGTTCCTTGGAACCACATCCTGTACATTTCGGTGGTAAGGTGGAGGTACACTGGTTCTCTGGATGTAAACCCTGGCATTTGGGACATTTTGGTTGGGTGTTACAGGTTTCTGTTGAATGAGAGAAGAAAAGGCATTTGTTGCAAGGTTTTGGAGTTGGAGGGGAAAGTTTACTTGCATAAACTGGATAGTATCGAAATTCGTAGTAGAATTCATCTTTCACTAGGGTTTCAAATGTAGTCTGTGATCTACTGATAATTCTTATAAGTGATGTTGGTAATCCGGTTTGTCTGGAGATGATTCTTCTGCAAAATATGTGCTCAAGGTCGTTAATTATTCAGATGGTTGCTTATATTTTCTTCGCAGACTTCTCGTTCTATGCCACTTATAACAAGAGAGTAGCTTTCTGTTTGTGAGGCTGATTTGGGGGCTGTAGAATTAGGTTGAGTTTCTCTGAAATTGCTTATCTTCTTGAATAAGACAAGTCTTTCAAGAATATCTGTAACTATCTTCAAATCATTATTTGTTTTGAGAATGAATCCTTTCTGTGTTCTAATTATTTCATCAGTGACCTGAGGAAATAGTTTTTCCCACATGTTGAAGAATGCTATTTTGGAATACCCTGTATCTGCAGCTAGAAAGAAAGTGTGCTAGTATTTTTTTATGGGTAATTTCTTTCATAAATGGTGAGAAGTCTTTGTACTGTTGGTTTTTTGGATTGGAATGAATTCTATTATCTGTTGTTTGTGGAGTTTGAGGGATTGGAATTAGTACAATTGGGTAACCCCAAATAAGTCGTTGGATTTATTCTGGATTTGGATGACTTCTTTTGGAGTCACTTTCTAGATGTCTTCTTGGTTTTTGTTTACACATCACTTTTCTCCATTGTCCATCATCCTGAATTTCCATTTCACTGTAATATTTCTCTATTTCGGTATCCATAGTTGAGTTCTATATAATCACATGTACTAACTAGCAGGAGCAAAATAGGTGTTTACTCTTTGGCTGATAAATGTTAACTTGAGACTTCATTTTTCCAAGAAGAATGTTTTGAATTCAATATTTTTTTGTCAGAGATACCTACTTATAATCAGGCGTAATGAATTGAACTGTACAATTGAGCTGTAACATTAATCCAATTCCAATAAATAGTACAAGTCTACAAACATACATGTTTTCGACTTGTTACTTATTTCAGACTTTGCACTTATAATCCAGATCAGGTTCAATAAAAAAAGTGTAACTTTTCAAACGTATTGTTTTTATTACTTGAATTACAATCTTTCAAATATTCCCAGTGCTCTAACTTTTTATCTATTCTCTCTATCTCTTTATATTTTTCATAGCTAACAAGAACAATAACAACTAAAAAGTAAATAACTATAGGTATAGTATATAAAAAAATTATGTAACATTTTTGTTACATCTAATCTGCAAATCTTTGTTGCTGATCGACGATAGATTCCCAACTTCGTCTTGACGTCTATCATTTTCACTTGGCCATCGCTGCCAGGAAAAACTGCGGATTTAATGCCTTTCAGCCAACAATTTCTAGGCAAATCTTCATTGATTATGATGACTACGTTGTTGACTTGTAGATTTTGAAGTTGCTTATACCACTTCGTTCTTCTCACCACTGAAATATATTCTTTAATCCACCACGTTCGAAAACGATCTGCTAAGAGTTGTGCAAACTTCCATTGTTTTCTGGTAACGACGTCTTCTTTGCTCAGTAGCACTGCACTGGACAATCCAATCAGAAAATGGTAAGGAGTCAGGGCTTCTTAGTCGGTGTGACCTAAAAAAACATGAGTTGCTGGTCTACTATTTACAGAGTGCCCAGCTTCAATGAATAATGTTGAATGAACTTCTTTGGAAAATCGTTTTTTTTTCAGTATCAGTCGAAGGGCTATTTTCACGGACTTCACCAGTCTTTCCCAACATCCTCCCATGTGAGGAACTAAGGGGTCTCTGGAATACCTACTGGATCCCTTTTCCATTAATTTCCTTCACCATCTTCTTCTGATCTATCTTTAACAAAAAAAAAATCATTTCTTTAGCTGCACCTCTTAATCAGTTCCATTATCGGAGTTTTCTGATAGCTAAAATTGCAGAATCTTTGGTCGAAGAACTAGCTAATTCTTAATGTACAGCCCTTGTACTTAGATATGTAAATAACACTTCGTAGCGTTTTTCAATAATTCTACGGACAGTGACCACCATAGGACCAAAATAGTCCATTTCTTTCGAAGTGAAAGGGCTCACAAAACTACTGCTAGTCTTACCCTTAAATTTTCACACATTTGCCAAATGTTTCAAGTGCTTCAAACTGCCGCTTGAGCCTTCAAGATTTGAAATTTCTGCCTCACCTCATTCAGAACCTACTCTTCTCCATGATGACCTGCTTTATTATGATAAAACATTGATAATAGTCGGGTAAAAGCAGTTTTGTTGTACTATATGATAGGATATTTAACACAATCGTCAATGTTATTTGTTTCCTATTTTCCATTCTTCATTCTTTTCGAAGATTCTTCCATGATCTGAATGGTTTGCTCCTCATCCTTAGAAAGCTTCTCTTCATAGATGTTAACTTCTAGATTATCCAATTTGAACGACTATTTCATCCGTTCGTACACTTTGTCTACTTCCTGGTTTGTCAAAAAAAAGCATCTTCATATCGTTCATGGAAAAGAGAGTGCTTTACCAAATTATGTAGATCGTCGGATTGATGGCTCATTTGGAAAATAAAATCATTATTAACAAGTCTTCGAAAACAAGCTATATTTCCTTGGATCACCCAGCCCAATTTAGATTGTGATAAAACTTGACTATTTTTTCCACCTTCTCTTACCTCTCGAGCAATTATAAAATCAATGTTATCTGGGCCTATAAGTATTTCTGGTTCAGCATTTGACATCGACCCGATATTTGCCAATGTCAAATACTTCCAACTTTTTGCAAAATTTCTCGAATTCATAGTTTGAGTGGGCCAATTGAAGTTACTTACCGGTCCGAGCATTCTTTATCCAGTGGAGTTCTGTTTCATTTCCTATCGAATCCCGAAATTAACACTTTGAGAGTTGCAATCTTTATTGATTAATGAGTTTGTCCAACGAAGTGGTAATGGTTTTATCGGTCCGCCAATCCCTAACTTTTTTGCCATTCCTTTGTTGAGAAAAGTGGTAGTGGATGCTTCATCAAACAGTGTAAAGGTGTTGATGCCACCTCTAGGTCCATATGAAAAATTCTGTATGATAGAATCTTTCAGGCACTAGTATCCCAGAGAACATTTCAATTTTTTTTCCAACACCTTTTCATCAAAACAAAACGTTTCTTAAAAAATAATCCAAACCTCATAGTTACCAAATCTGATAAAGGCAATGTCACTGTGATACTTGACCGTGACCAGTATATTAACCTTTCTACAAACCTTATTGAAAATTGTGATTCTTATTCACAAGTGACTAAAGATCCCACATTACAAGTTCATCGTAATTGTAATGATTTAATTAAAAAATTATTTGAAGTCAATCAGATTGACGAAATTACAAAAAAAAACGTATTACTAATTATACTGGGACCTCACCCAAATTTTATGCTTTACAAACCAACCCTGTCTGTTAGACCCATTATTGCTTCAATTGATTTTCCCACTGAAAAACTTGCTTCATTTCTAACAGACATCTTAACTAAAGCTTATGAATTTGACAACCAATATTTTATTAAAGATTCTTTTGATGTTTTCTCTACATTCAATAAAATGAAACTACCTAACAATTATGTGATTGCTAGCTCAGATGTGGTATCTCTTTTTAGCAATGTCTATTTAGACACTTGTCTCAGATCTATTGATAGAAAGTGGGGACGTATTAGTCAATTTTGTGACATTCAAAAAGACGATTTCCTCCAACTTATAACTTTCCTTTTTAATAATACATATTTTTCATTTGATGGTAAAATTTACAAACAAGCTTTTGGTACTCCAATGGGAGCTAAGTAGCCTCATTTTAGCAGCATATGTCATGGATGACCTGCTAGATTTGAGTCTTCCTCAAGATGGAATATCTGGGATTGTGGACATCTTCAATAGTTATGACCCTTACATACAGTTCACCATGGAAACTGAGAACAACAAACAATGGGTTCCTTTCCTTGACACTAAGGTTATCAGAACACCAGATAATACTCTACTCATAGATTGGTATCGTAAGCCTATCAGTTATGGAAGGTTCTTGAACTATTGGTCATACCACAAGCAGTCAAAGAAAATTAATTTGGTCAAGCAAATAAAGAACCGCCTTCTGCAGAATTCCGATCCTTCTTTTCATAACAAAAATATAAATATACTTTTTCAATTATTTATCAATAACTCTTACCCAGATCCTCTAGATTTTATTTAGTATGTCAACCATCGACGTTCAAATCAACAATAACAACCATTTGGATATAAATCCTTTACAGTCTGACAATGTCACAATTGGGACTGATCCACCTCCAGTTCCTATACTTTTCTCTTCTTTACCATACATAAGTGATATACGACACCTAAGTTATGTAGAATTTTCAAAGATTTAAATGTAAAAATAGCTTTCAGGACCATATTCACCATTAATAAATTATTTTCGAAACATAAAAATAAAACTCCTATTATTAACTTTCAATCTCAATTAACCTATTAACGCCTAGCGTTACCATATGGCAGTGTTTCTCAAAGTGTGCGTAGCAGCGCCCTGGGGCGCCGTGGAACCTTTACTGGGGCGCCGTGGGCCACGGGTGAGTTTCAAGGTACAACGTTTTACAACGTAGATAACTGAGAGTAAAGGTAATACGTCGGTACCTATTATTAAAAATCCTCTTTGAGAAAAAACCGAAAGGTACTATCGAATCTATTCTTGATAACGGAAATGGGATTCCATATGTTCGCTGGGCTCATAATGGAGCTGTCACTCTGGCTTCAACATGTTTTGGAGTACAACCAATGGGATATTCAAGTGCCGAGAAAAAAGTCGTTCAAGTGTCTCGGCCATTTGTGATTGGAACTTATAATTCTTATATGGGTGGCGTTGACCTTATGGATGAGAATATATCAAGATACCGCATTAGGATGAGGGGTAAAAAGTGGTGGTGGAGCATATTTACGTGGCTAATGGATGCCTGTTTGCAGAATGCTTGGCAACTCCACAAGAAATCTGGAGGGACTCTTCCGCAACTGGAGTTTAGAAGGGAAATTTCGAAATTTTATTTCAACTCTTTCGGAGTTCCACCAAAAGGTCCTGGTAAAGTTTCCACATGTTCAAGCTCAGTTTCCTTGAACAGGGTATCTGATGATATGCGTTATGATAAAAGGGATCATTTGGTTTTTCGAGTTCCCCGAAACAAACGGCAACGTTGTGCCGGAGAGGGCTGTTTCGCAGTGGGTAGAACAATGTGCAAAAAATGCGAAGTTTGTGTTTGTATCGATTGTTTTTCTATATTTCATAAGAAGTAGATGTTAGGCTAAAATAACAGTTTTTGTTTTTTACTTAAAAGAAATGGCACTTGATAATTGTTCGTATTTTTTCATGAAGTGTTATAAATAGGCAGTTAAACCGTCTAGTGTTACCATATGGTCACATTTAATTTTGGCTACAGTAATAAAAATAAAAATTGCTGTCAATCCTTACATTGCATCCTAAAAACCTAAAAAATAATCATGTAATACTTTTCTACCAAAAAAAATTAACCAGGCGTTAATGGGTTAATCTATTCCATTTCATGTTTAAATTGTGGTAGGGAATATATTGGTCAAATGTCAAAATTACTCAAAGACAGAATCAGTTCACATGAAAGTGGTAGTAGATTACAAACTGAAAGATGAGCTCTCAGTAATCATGTCTCCAAAGAAGGTCATAAAATGGACTACAATTCAACTAAAATTTTATCAACTGAAAGAAATACATCTGAAAGACTGTTTTTGGAAATGTCATTTATATTACAATCAAATAATTGTCTTAATAAAATATCAGAAATTGATCACCTCAGTGAAATCCATGCCTTTCTATTAGACATTGACAAAAATCTACGCGATTTCCAAACCAATAATAATTCTGGTTTTTCATGAATATAAATCATAACATTTTAAATATTTTCTTTTTTGAACAAATTTACAACCTCCCTATGGCAGGGTTTTACTTTCATTTAACAACACCTCTTCACTTGTTTTCCTCAAGACTAATTAGGGTGTTGTCAATTAATTAACATATTTGATTTTGGGTTTTCTCATTGAGTTACTTATAAAACAGCAGATGTCTCTGATCACACTTGCACCATAATTGTTCTCTTTTGTTCCATAGTTTTATCATCGACAAACTAACAGACTTTTTCAAAGTGAATTACATTATAACTGTCATTGTCAATTGTTTTTTGTATCTCTCTTTGTTCTTCAACGACATGGCTTTTACCAGTAAACCATAATTTTTAAAACAAATAACTTGATTACTGCATTGAAATGTTTCAATTGTTCAAATGTAAAATTCGTTTCGACACGGCCAACCTCACCAACAGTAAGTTTGAGACCTTTCATAATAATTTTATATTGTGTCACCATCATACACATACACATTGTAGCTTTTCCTTGAAGATGATAATAAATTTTATCGAAATATTGAAATAACTTGTGTTATAAGAGTACACTTTGGTTCTGCTGATCACCCAAAGATATTTTCCAAGTTTTGTATATATATATATATATATATATATATATATATATATATATATATATATATATACACATCGGAAAAGTATAGGGATATTTGTATAACATACTAAATATCTGTAGGTTTTCGGCTAAAATGAATAATCTGAAAGTGTCGAGTTTGTACATTCTATGCAGTTCTTGCTCAGCAATTAAACTGGCAATATTGTGCTTTAACATGGAACGCCATCACTTACCATTGGCTGAGATGAATAGAGCTGTAGGGCTTCTTCAAGGTGGCATGCGACAAAATGATGTAGCTCTTCGTTTGGGGGTCTCCCAAAGTGTTATCAGTCGATTGTGGCGGCGTTTCCGTGAAACTGGCAGTCCAGCCGAACAACATCCAGGGCGAGGACGCGCTACAACTGCAGTTCAAGACCGATTTTTGGTCTTAACCGCAAGAAGACAACCGACAATCACAGCACCTGAGTTGGTTAACGTGTTGCAGCAGACGCACCAGGTAACCATTGGTCGTGATACTGTCAGAAATCGACTGCATGAAGCAGATCTCCACAACAGAAGGCCACTTAGATGTCCACCTTTGTCGAGAGGTAATCGCGGTAGAAGATTAGAGTGGTGTCAAGAACATCAAAACTGGGATGCAAATGATTGGGCCACAGTTTTGTTTACAGACGAATCCAGATTTGGATTTCATCCAGATTCTCGTCGAGTAAGACTGTGGAGACGACCTGGAAATAATGAACGTTTGAGACACGTCCAGGAAGTCCACACATACAGAGGTGGTACAGTAATGCTATGAGGCGGAATCATGATCGGCGGCAGAACCGATCTCGTTTTTCCAAATCGCTCCCTCACAGCTTGACAGTACCTCGACACCATTCGTCTACCTATCGCCCGTCTGTTTGCTGGTGCTGTTGGTGAAAACTTCCCCTTAATGCACGATAATGCTCGTCCACATGTCGCGCGTCTAGTGACTGACTGGCTCACCAACGAAGGAGTTGATGTATTGCCATGGCCAGCACAATCACCGGACCTGAATCCCATCGAGCATGTGTGGGACATGCTTCAACGAAGAATTACTCCGCATATGGGGAACATTCACACAACGTTTCAATTGAGAGAGCTTTTAATCGCTGAATGGGCAAATGTACCTCAACAAGACATTGACAATCTCATTTTGTCGATGCACGATAGATGTAGGGCCGTAATAAACCAGCGTGGAGGCCATACTTTGTACTGATTCCAATTTTTTTTGTATTATGATTTTTTTTCGGGGTACCAAAGAAGAGCCATATTTTTTTTTTAGTTTTGATTATATGCGCACTCAGTATTTTTGACCATTTAATAAATTTTGTTGTAAGTTACATTCGTTTAATATAATCACCCGTCAACTTTTTTTTCCCTAAAGCGATCTAAAAAAAAATTATTGCCATTTTTTTTAAATATCCCTAGACTTTTCCGATGTATATATATATATATATATATATATATATATATATATATATATATATATATACACACATACAGTGTCACACATGAAGTCCGCATCAAATGGGATTTTTTTTGTTCATCTTTTCAAGCAACTTTTGATATCCCCATTAGGTTGTGCTTTAAAAATGATGCCAATTGACATGCATATGACCGATCAAGTGATTTTTCTTCCCTGTCAAATTTGACATTTTTTCCAAAAAATGTTCAGAAAAGCAGTTATTGCTCGAAATTTCGAAAATCGGTAAAGAGAAAAGATGATTGTTTTTTCATGTTTTACCCATATACCAATTTTTAACTCTCTAGTACAAATTTAGTTTTTTTACAGTTTTTCGAAAATTAGACATTTGCCGTGGAAACAATTGAACTGAACTGAATAAGCAAAATACTTTATTGTCATATGACATTTGTTGAATAACTCAAAATAGCGTTTATCAGTTTTAGATAGTGGGTTTGACTAATGTCCCACAAAAAAAATCGTATGCATGTTAACTTTTACGTCAATTTATATCTTCAATTTATTGTTTTTCACTTATTTTTACTGCCCTGAAGAAGCTTCCCATTAGAAGCGAAAGCTTGGCAAAGTAAAGCAGAGTTTGATTTTTGATTTTTTGACTGAGAGACCCATTTTACCATACATTTCTCCATGATAGTCTTATGTGTCCCCAATCGTACTAAAGTAGTTTGAAGCACCATTGTGTCCAAAAAAGTTATGTACAGAGCATTTAAACTTTACAAAAAAAGAAAGAAAATAAAAAATCTGACCTTTGATGCCAATTAAAAAAATAAATAAAATACATACAGGTGTTCAGACACCTTTAAAAACATGCTTAGTTGTTGCTCTTTCGTTTGAGGTATCATTTACTTAGCTAAGTCTTAAACTTTTTTAATTCGGGTACCTGAACCAGTTAAAGGTCGTAAATATGGATTTTTGTGGAGTTAAAGAAAAAAATGTTTTGTACTGTAAAAATTTATTGTTGGTGTTCAAAATGTCCTCCACCATTGCGTATACACTTTCTACAACGATTTCGTACTTCAGTTGTGGTTACTTTCATTTGCATTTCCTGTTTCATAATTTCAAACGCTGCCTCTATTCGCTGAAGTAATTCTTCTCTCGTGGTGATTTCTGTTGTGTATACGAGTTCTTTCACCCGACCCCACACAAAAAAATCCAACGGAGTCAGGAAGGGCGATATGGCAGGCCAGGGGATGGGTCCGTTTCTCCCGATCCAGTTGCCAGGAAAACAGCGGTTCAGGTGTTCGCGGACGCTTACAGCCCAATGTGCTGAGCATCCATCTTGCTGAAATGTGATCGGCCTTTCCGTGTCCAATATTGGCACTTCGGCATCATAGAGTAACATTGGCAAGTCGTTTATCATGAATTCGAGGTAATTTTGTCCATTCAAATTGTCAGGCAAAATGTGTGGGCCAACCAATGTGCGTCCGATGACCGCAGCCCACACATTTATTGAAAATTGTCTTTGGAAAGAAATCTGAAACAAAAATGCAATAAAATTAGTTAATTTAGGTGATTAAACACGTGTTGAACATGGGTAATAAAATAATAATAATAAAAATCATTTATTTACCTGTGTTTTCCAATTTGGATTGCTGTCCTTATCAGCCCATTCATGAAGGTTGTGGAAATTAGTAATTCCTTCCCTGGAGAACTTCGATTCGTCAGTCCAGAGGATGGACTTCAAGAACCACGCGTCGTCAATATCTGCGTTTAGCAAAAAACGGCAGAACCGTATCCGTCTCGCCGGATCCGTTTCCTCCAACCTTGCACACCCGTGCCGTGAAACAGATATTTCGTTTCGTTGTGCATCGTACTCCACACTTTCCATATCGAAAGGTTTAAATCTCTTGCTACAACTCTGATGCTGGTGGTAGGATCCGCTTCGAAGGCTGCGAGAATTTGCTCAACATTGACATTATGTCTTCCTGGATTTACTGCAGGTTCAGCATGATGAATACCAGATTCAGACAGCCTACGATATGTGTTGGAAAACACACGAACGTTAGACACCCTGCAATAAAATAACTCATTTTTAACGTCTTTTGAAGGTGACGTTCTTGGTACAAACGTCGTGCCAGAGATGCGTTACCATCAGCTCTGCCATACATAAAAATGATATCGGCTTGTTCATGACTCGTAAACTCAGCCATGGCAGCACACACAACAAAAAGTTCGATAGTCCAAAATAAACAACACCTGCAGGAGCGAAGGGCTACAACTGAACACGGTGAATTACAAAAATGGGGAACACAAAACCAACGTCTACTCGCAACTCGAAAGGGCAAAGAAGTGACTAGAGAACTTGTTTGGCCAACCAAACCGACCCGGCGAGGGGTCCAAGATGATTACTCAACTCAGGTACCTGAAAATTGATAAACTCAAAAACAAGTTTATGGCCCTAGCATAAGGTCTAAATCATAACAACAGAATCCATTCCAATTAATGACTAGCTTCAGGTCAAATTCTTTGTTGTAAAATGCCACCGGCACCGGCCTTTGTTCAGTTTTCTCTTCTTTCAAGTTGGGCTAAGTTTCTTATTAATACATGTAAGTTCAAACATAATATCGCATATTGCTTTAGTATTTTCGTTTAAAGGTTTTTGAGCTGAATTTAATTTAAATTACTTTTTTTTTTAATTTTTCAAATATCCATATTTACCACCTTTAACTGGTTCAGGTACCCTAATTAAAAAAGTTTAAGACTTAGCTAGGTAAATGATACCTCAAACGAAAGAGCAATAACTAAGCATGTTTTTAAAGGTGTCTGAACACCTGTATGTATTTTATTTATTTTTTTAATTGGCATCAAAGGTAAGATTTTTTATTTTCTTTCTTTGTTTGTAAAGTTTAAATGTTCTGTACATAACTTTTTTGGATTCAACGGATCTCCATGTTGATGGTAATCTTTGCGCATTATCCCTCTTGTTCATATTATTAGGCCGTTTTTAAATTTCGATAGCCTCTCTGATTGTTCGCGAGTAAAAGTTTTCGTTGCTTGCTAGTATTTTTGTGTTATCGAAATTGATGTTATGTCCTGTCTGAGGTACGTGTTGGAAGAGAGAAGACGTGGTGACTTTTTCCTTCACTGCTAGTTTGTGTTCATCTTTGCGAATGTTAATTCGTCTGTTGGTCTGGCTGATGTAAGTCTTGTCACAATCATAGCATGGTACTTCATACACTCCTTGTAACTCCAGTGGTATCTGGTCCTTGGGATTACGAAGCATGGACCTTATTGTCCGTTCTGGTACGAACGAAGTTGATATGTTGTGTCGGTGAATAATTCTGCTGATTTTATCTGTTGTTCCTGCAATATATGGTAGTGTGGTTGTTATGACCAGTGTATCTCGACTGTTTTGTTGTTTCCGTGTGGTCTTGGCAGCCGCTTTTATACTTCTTTCTGAGTAGTACTCAGTAGTAGTAGTAGTACAGTACAGTGGTAGTACAGAGTACCTGATGCAGAGCAAATACAGGCAAATTTACCTAAAGTACCTGAAATACCTGAGTTAAGACGCTCTGACCGTATAAAGAGACAGACAACAGGATGACCAGTTCAGTTTGAGTGCCAGATGACAGTACTACCAACTGTCGAAAGCGCTCGCAGATAATCAATAGAAGATATAAAGCTTCAAATCCTTTTTGATAGAAAACTGCAAATGTATAGGAAGCTCTTTTGAAATATATATATATATATATATATATATATATATATATATATATATATATATATATATATATATATATATATATATATATATATATATATATATATATATATATATATATATATATATATATACCGGGTTTCCCATATTTTATGTGACAGGCAATATCTGATTTGTTGAAGGAGATACACAAAAATGTTTCATACAAAAGTTTTAGGAGTTCATGAGAGCTATATTTTGATATAATTTTTAAATATACAGGGTGTTTGGTGTAGGTGCTACAGACCAAAATTCCATTTTTTAAAATAGAACGCCCTGTATATCATTACATATTCAGATGCTACGTTAAATTCTGATATCATTTCATGTTTGGTTTTTGAAATTCGGTTACGGCGTGTTGAGTTATTGCTTAAAATGTAAAGTCTTGAGAACGACTATTATTTTTAAAAATATCTCATACAATTATTCTCTGCATCAGATCACATGAAAATTATTCAAAATTTTGGGTGTTCGAAGTAATGGTTTCAATTTTGAGTTGTGGAATTCAGTCAGGAATCATTTTGAATATGAAACAATTGCGAAATTGAAAGAGGTGTATTCGAAAACAAATCTTTAATTAATAACAATGTAAATAATATAACTTGATTCAGGATTCAAAGCATTTGAATCCTGCACGCATGATTCCCATACATTTGCAAAAGAGCTTCCCATACATTTGCAGTTTTCTATCAATCGGGCGCCCGGTTGCAATTAAGCGTCCATATATGGGAGCCGCATTGTTTCACCGTGCAGGGCAGCTCAGTGGTTCCCTATCTTTCATGTGACAAAATTTCGAATGGACGCTCAGTTATCAGTTCCATTGTCAAATTTCTATAAATTGGCGTATAATCTAGTTGAGTATTTTCCATTTTGGTGGCGCTCAGGAGGTACGCGTAAATTTGTGACGTATATTATAAGCGATTATAAGGCGTCCATATAACTGACAACAATGCAGGAGTTTTCGTAAAATAGAATAAATTCATTATTTCGGTTACAGTACATATTTAAACAAAATCCCGAAACACGTCAAATTTGAATTATAATTTAACATACTTCAACGGAAAAATGCTACCCCTACTTTCAACCCCCGTCGAATGACAGGTACAACCCCAATTTTTTTTAATGGGAGGTATAGGCTTATGATATATCTGAAATGTCTCTTCACTCTCTATTCAAAAATATTATCGCTTTCAAGCTTATTGCAACTCATTTTTGTGAGCAGATGATGGGGATGTTGGATAACAATATCATCCAATTATAGAAGACGTTATGTTTTCTGATGAATGTACTTTGTCTCTTAACGGTCATGCTAATCGGCAAAATTGCCGCTTGTGGTCAACGGAAAATCCTCACTGTATGAGGAGAGAACACACGCAATACCCTGAAAAGGGTAATGCTTGGGCAGGGATTGCAGGAAACCATATCATTGGTCCGTTTTTCATTGAGGGCAACTTGAATGGCGATAATCGTTTTTTACTACTTTAAAATGATGTCATTCCAAGTTTAGCAAATTTAATTCTAAGAAACCCTCAAGTTCCAGTGAATACGATATGGTTCCAGCAGCATGGAGCACCACCACATTACCAAGTTAATATCCGGCAATACCTCGATACAGCTTTTCTCAATCGGTGGATAGGGAGGCGAGGATGGATTGAATGGCCAGCACGATCACCTGATCTTTCATCATCAGATTTTTTATAGGGATATGTAAAGAGCAATGTGTACAAAACTAAACCTTCAGGTTTGAATGACTTAAAAAACGACTAACGCTTGCGATTAAGTGGGTCCCGCCTGATATGTTGAATACTGTTAAAAGACAATTTTATTTGAGATTAGAATGTTGCCAAGACATTCGCGGTGAACATTTTGAACATCTCCTTCGTTAACATTCATAGTTCTCTTTCGTATTCTACATTCCATTACGTTTTGCATTACATTTTAGTTTTTGAGTGTATTTTATCGAATTTCGATAACCATGATTTTAATTTATTTTATCTTAATTGTTGCAATGAATTTGAAAGTGATAACATTTTTGAATAGAGAATGAAGAAACCTTTCAAACGATATTTCACAAACCTATACTTCCCTTTTGAAAAATTGGGGTTTGTACCTGTCATTCAAAAGGGCTTGAAGGTAGGGGTGGCATTTTTACGTTGAAGAATGTCAAATTATAATTTACATTTGACGTGTTTCGAGATTTTTTAAAATATGTACAGTAACCGAAATGATGAATTTATTCCATTTGGCTTTTATACATTGTATGTTGCTCATGAGACATGTTGACATATAAGTACGTTGATTATGTGAGTGATTTTTTTTAATTTTTAAAATATAAAAATTACTCGTAATACAGTTTTTTCAGATTCTATAATTTATGTAGCTGAACAGCTGAATGAATTTATAGTGAAGAATTGGATTTTTACAATTGTTAATTTTCACTGATCATTCGTACTTCGTATTTGTGTTGTATCATGTGTGAATGCATAACAAAAAAAGTGGAATATAAATCAATTAATGCTATTTCATAGATTTTTTTTATATGAAACAAGGTAACTTCTACAGTGAAAACTGAAACAAATCAGGATGCAAGTTCCGAATGAAAAAACACAAATCATGTGACTGAATTTCAATACAGGTCTTTCAGTTTGTTTATGGTCTGATTTGTGAATATGCTTTCATTCAAGACATAATAGACTACTTGAATCTTTTGCCTATTCGTGATATGCTTCTTTCGATCAACATATAGATCTCTTGTCAGCTCGCCAGAACTGACGGCTTTCGATGAGAAACCTGGTGAACTTATGTTTCTTTCCACTGGTCTAGAAGGTGATTCAACGATAAATTGTCATACAGCTGTAGAGAAAGACCTACAAAGTATGAGGAAAATGCTTGGACTTGATGAAGAATCCTACAAGTTTAGCAAGAAATACCATGTTGAAACGCTTGCATGTACCAAACCTCTTCTTCTCATCGTCAATGTCAATACTTCACTGAAGTTGAGTTCATAATCGTTGGTGGATTTCTTTTGGACAAAGTCACTTGGCGTAAAAATGTCACATTTCAGCAAATTTTCGAAGATTCTGCAGCTTATATTTTTAAATATTCAACTAATGCCACAATCATTTTCGACGGCTACAGCAGAGATAACTTTGGGGTCATCTTATAAATGTTACAGACGTGTGTGTAGTAAAATTTCACAAGAGCACAGATTCACCGAAAGGAGGATGGTTCCAAGAAAGCAAAAGGTTTTTTACCAAATGTAAAGAACAAGGTTAGATTCATTATGTTTTTGATAACTGACTTGAAAAAAGATTATGCTGATACTTTGATATTTCGTACAGCATTGAATGTAGCTGAAAATACTGATAAGACAGTTATTGTTTTCAGCACTGACGTGCAGTATCTAACTGCAGCAGGGATGAAGTGCACCCGATCATACAAGGGGTGCAGAGGTGAAAGTTACACTAATGCCTCGAACCTCGTTGATTATACTAATGACATCGGAGAAGATGACAACTGTTGTGATGATGACAATACCGAGGGGTGCAGAGGTGAAAGTTACACTAATGCCTCAGACCTCGTTGAATATACTAATGACATCGGTCAAGATGACAACTGTTGTGGTGATGACAGTACCAACTTCGACTAAGGGATGGATGATCGTCGATCAACAAAATACTAGCCGTCCAGCATATCGAAAAATCATTCAGGCAGTCTACGGGTCAGACTCAGATACTGACTCTGACAAAAAAAGCCGAAACGCAAGAAAATCCGGAAAATATAGGAGAATTAGGAGAACAAGAAGAAAATAAAGAAGACGAAACTGAAAATACAACGTATCCAGTAGAAGAACGGCTGGTTCAGTTCAAGTTTGAATGAATCAATTTATTCTCAAGTCTCTCCCCCCCAAAAAGAAGGAAATGCATTATATAATGAAACACTGTTTTTATTATTATTGATATTTTCATTATTCATTTAATTTTTTGTAATTCAGATGAAATACATTTCTTTATTTAATAATCATACTTGAAAGTATTATACCAATGATTACTATTTAAACCTTACACTATTTTAGAAACAATAAAATGATTTATAACTATAATTTGTGATTCAAATCAATTGTAAATAGAAGTATTACAAAAATAGCCGAATAATAATGAATAATTAGTTACGAATATAAAATTTGAAAAAATTGCAAGAAAATATAAATCAATAGATGAAAAAATATTTTTATTTTAGAATGAACAATTGCATCACTTGCAGACTGAATCGATAAACAACATTTTCTTGAAGGTATATTATCATATTTGCGATATTTGTCATGCTTGAAGTAAAAATTTGATAAGAACGAAATGATGACTGTCATTTTTAAAAACGAATGCATATAACAATTGGATAATGATAGTTACAAATTTGTCGAAAAGTTCATTTGGAAGATTTATCAATTCATTCCAAAAATGATATAATATATAGGGTGTTCCACTTGGAATTTCCAAGTTGATGTCTGCTACATTTAGATGTGGTAACAACGCGGAGATGAAAATATTTTCAAACGATAGATCACAGCCATCTACATCGGTAACCAAAATTTGAAACTCTCATCTTTTTTTGTTCTCTGGATACATCTAATAGACCATCGAATATGGAATACCCTGTATATACAGTGTCACCATTAAAGTGCGCATCATATGGGAAACTTTTTTTTCGAAAAGTTTCAATGAAGTTTAACTTTGGCACTTATTTGTGCTTTAAATTTAACTTGAAATGATGAGGCCAACTGCGACCCACTGACGTTCAGTGATTGTCAAATTCAACTTTTTTTTTTTGAAAAAAATTGAAAAAGTGCATTTCTAGATCGAATTTAACAAAAAGTTACTTGAAAAAGTGTCTATGGCAATTTTATATCCATATGCCAAATTTTATGCAACTAAGTTAAAGTTAACGTTTTGCTTATTTTTGACAGATATCCCCTTTATTTTAAAAAACAAGTTCGGTTAATTGTCATCAATTCATGTATACATAACAAACTCATCATGCAGTTTAACTTTTCTGATAAATTTTCACTTATACGGTCATTTTTAGAGAGAAATTAAAAGTGTGCTATAAAAATTTTAACATGAATGGTGCAAAGTTTCAATCACTTGGCTATTTTCTTAAACAAACGTCAGTACCTCCAATTTTGAAAAAGCAGACACAACTCAAAAACTGCATTAAGTATTGATAACATTACTAGAGTTAAAATTATATTAAAGTTTCAATATTCAGTATTTACAGATTATTTATAAACACTAACTAGGGCGGTAAGGATGCTTAATCACGTTGAATAAAATTTTTTAGTAGGTCTTGACAAACAAAATGCATGCTATGGTAGTGTCAAGTTGTTGATTTACTTGTCAAATTTTTAACAGTTATTGTTGCAATAATGTTGCTGTAGTTCTATCGAAATTATTTGCATTTTTTTAGTTGCCTCTGCTTTTTCGAAATCAAAGGTTTGTTTAAGAAAATAGCCAAGTGATTGAAACTTTGCCACCAGTCATGTTAAATTTTTTTTAGCAAATTTTTAATTTCTCTCTAAAAATGTCCGTATAAGTAAAAATGTATCAGAAAAGTTAAACTCCATGATGAGTTTGTTATGTATACATGAATTGATGACAATTAACCGAACTTGTTTTTTAAAATAAAGGGAATATCAGTTAAAAATAAGCAAAACTTTAACTTTATCCTAGTTGCATAAAATTTGGCATATGGATATAAAATTGCCGTAGAAACAACTTTTTCAAGTAAGTTGAATTTGACAAACACTGAACGTCAGTGGGTCGCAGTTGGCCGCATCATTTTAAGTTGAATTTAAAGCACAAACAAGTGCCGAAGTTAAACTTCATTATATATATATATATATATATATATATATATATATATATATATATATATATATATATATATATATATATATATATGCTATAAACCTCACGGGCTCCGTGAGGTTTATAGCAAAGAAAATTCAGGAAAAATTCAACAGAAAAGCGGGAGAAACATTTTTCACATACAGCGCCATCTTTGATACATAGCATGTACTACAAACCAATATTTTAAGTAGATGGCGCCGGTGCGTGATACATTGTTTGACAGCTGCTCATTGTTCTCTGCTCAGTTAATTTCATGTGACAAACCGGTATTGTGTGAAATTGTGAAAAAAAAGTGAAAAAAAATAAGTTATTCGTTTGCTAACATTTCAATTGGAAACCATCAAATCAGTCACGTGTATTGTGCAAATTTTTATTCAATTTCAATAGCAGGCATTTTTCTTTAAGGTGGTAAGTTGAACTGTGTAAATTATGTGGATCGTGCATTTGAGGTTAAATTCACCACTCTGTCCATAGTCCAAAATGCCTAGAGGACGACGTGCGAACATCGGCCGCCGCACAAGACATGCAAGCCAGCAACAAGTGTATTCACAGAACAAAATATAATAAGAAGAAAGACAAAATATAATAAGAGAAAATGCCCGATTGTGATAACGCGTGAGCACACGAAGATCATTGGCATCATACAATCGCTTGGCATTCCAATATGATCCCACTGCGAACTACAGTGATGATGAAAATTTAGATATTGGACCAATGACGACTGTATGCCGATATTGCAATGCGTTAAAGTTCAAAAGAGAAACGGCTGGATTGTGCTGCGCAAGTGGAAAAGTCAAACTGGATCCATTACTTACACCACCACAGCCACTGAAACCATTGTTCGATGGAAGTGATCCCGATTCCAGTCATTTTCTTCAACACATCCTTGAATACAATAACTGCTTTCGCATGACTTCCTTTAGAGCTAATATCATTCGAGAAGGCAGCTTCATGCCGACTTGCAAGGTGAAAGATACAACACACATAACCAATCACTCACACCAACACAATGAATTGCAACACATAACAACTACATATACACCACACACTACACATTGTTTGCAATTACAGATACAAGGACAAATATATCATTTGCATGGTTCAATGGTGCCAAAACCAGATAAACCGCATCAATTTCTGCAAATATATTTCATTTCGTCGATGGTGGATCAGCTGAATGTGCGGTGCAATATACTGCTACTGCGGACCTTCGGATCCAAGGAATACAACGCTTTGCGATGCTTGGTTGGCCGTTAGCAGCAACATATTTAATCCTTTCTGAACATATCCTTGTTCAGTGGAGACGGGTGGGGTTCTTTAACGAACAAAAAAATAAATAAAACTCGAATCGTTATACCAACTATATCATTAAATTAAACAACCTATCAAGTTCGATAATTCTCAACAAAATCAAATGAATCTTAATTGCTTGTCGTTGACAATTGACAGGGTGACAATGTTGTGGAACCGGAGCTGGATAAATATCTCAAAACAAGAGTCCGTCGATGAAAAACGTTTGACAGTTGGGGAAATCGCAATAATGAATGATGGCCTAGCCTGATTTCAGTAAGGAAAAGAGTGAGAGGAGTGACAGGAAAAGAAAGAAAAAGAGGGGCTATGGTGTAAACAGGGGTCAAAGGTCGATCTTCATGTAAATATTGCAATAGATGCAAAAATGCAATCTTGTAAATTGTATGGTAATATTATGTTCTTGAGGCAATTATTCGTCATAACTGTACTAGTTACATGCACTAAATTCCTTAACCTTTTAGTATATATACTGAAAGTGTACACTGTTAACGCTAGAGGTAAGTTGTTTAATTTTGACCCACTATAGGTTCTTTTAAAGTTGTTATTTATATGCTTTTTCTTTACACGAAATGAAGATGTGACTGAACTAATGGTCTAGCACAACTTGATAACTGTACAACTATAAAGAAAGAAAACAAAACAATTTGTGTAGTAATTCATGCACAATCAGTGAAAGCGACCATGCTGAGCAATAAAATGATAGAAATAAAGCACAGTTATGAAAAAAGCTTATCTGTTTCGTCGGTGTCTCCTTCAAGTCCTAATTCACTTCATGAGAGTATCCTAAGAGTTGGGGTGTTTAAATATCACTCGTGCATTGGGTCAATTAAAGCAGAAGCAAATCCCAGGTTCAGCACTATACTCCACTA
Organism: Leptinotarsa decemlineata; assembly: GCF_025532065.1. Classification (NCBI taxonomy): domain Eukaryota; kingdom Metazoa; phylum Arthropoda; class Insecta; order Coleoptera; family Chrysomelidae; genus Leptinotarsa; species Leptinotarsa decemlineata. Next base: position 292,053 of record NW_027412608.1, read on the forward strand.
CTCTATTTCTTGATATATAAAGCAGAACAAATCAAGGATAATAAAAGAAGGAAACAGGTCTGAAAACAATGAATACATTCAGTATTCTATTGTAGTGAATGTTCAAATGAAGAAGGTAACATACCCTAGATGTTGTGTGGCCTCGAAAGTGATTACGTAGAACTCACGTCGAAGAAGGTTGGAATGTTCAGTACTCCAGAAAATATATCCACAAATGAGTGAAGGTGGTTAAGATTACCCAACTTATCAATAATCTGGTGCTTTTGAACGAGATTTCCAGAATAAATCCGCAAAATGCGTAAATTGAATATCACCATCAAAATGGAGGACTTCAATTTTTTTTTCCAGTTTTTTTCTTTTCTTCACATCTGTGCCAGATTCTAGTTACCTTTTTCCCAAATCAATGGTACCAAATGTGGACGAAATTTCAATCATAGAGAAGAATTTCAATACAGACATAAATCAATCTGAATGGATGATGATGACAAGTATAGGTTATGTTTTGAAATTTTATTTATTTTGTAATAACTGCTATATTTCTAATGATCTAAGTGACTGAAGAGACCAAGTTTACTGCCAGAGATAGTGAGAGTAGGAAAATTTGAGAAGAATTGAAATAAAAAAAAAATATTTAATAATAATGATTATCTGTAAGGGCATGACCACATATAATATAGATTTGTTGACAATCCGATTCCTCTATTTATTTTCTCCTTCTTCCCTTCCTTTTTAGTCTAAAATTCTTAATATCTAAAAAGGGAAAATAAAACCGTAACAATACAGGGAACACAACAGTTAAAGAGACGAATTATTGAACAGTTGCAAGCATTTTTTCACGCTAATAGCGATGTGGTTAATATGTTCAAAACAGCATTGGAACGAATGCCATCGGATACGCACAAATTTGTCATAAGAGCGGATTGTACCCCAACAGGTGAACATGTGCGAAGATTCAATGCACCCACCGTTAATGATGTTGCTGCAATTATTGGTGGCGATCCAACTAAATCGCGAGACATTGTCGTTCAGCGAAGAAGCAATATCATGCATCGTGTAAACGAGACACATCGTTTGTACGATGCGTTACAATATCCAATCATTTATTGGCAAGGGCAAGACGGATACGACATCACGTTGAAGATGGTCGATCCAATCACAGGTACAATATTCACACACTAAATTGGTTTCCATTAACAATTCATATAATTTTGCATTTTCAGGCGTATCAACGAATAAAAATCTAAGCGCAATGAATTACTATGCGTATCGTATGATGATTTGTACACATGAGGAAAATGTCATTCTGAAGTGCTGTCGGCTATTCCAGCAATTCGCTGTCGACATGTATGTCAAAGTCGAGACCAAACGGTTAGCGGTCATCCGATTCAATCAGGCAAAGCTACGATCTGAGGACTATATACACTTGCGTTATGCTATTCATTCAGATGGTGATGTTCAGAATATTGGACGTCTGACGATTCTCCCATCATCTTATATCGGAAGCCCACGCCACATGCACGAATACGCTCAAGACGATATGACGTACGTGCGAAATTATTATGGAACTCCGGATTTATTTATTACGTTCACATGCAATCCGAAGTGGACGGAAATTGAACGTGAGTTGGAACCGGGCCAAAAACCGCAAGATCGCCATGACATAATCGCCAGAGTATTTCAGCAAAAACTCAAGGTTATGATGGATGTGCTTACTAAGTATCGAGTTTTTGGTGACACGTTGTTATATGTACTCTGTGGAATGGCAGAAGCGTGGACTACCGCATGCTCATATTCTAATTTGGTTGCTGAACAAATTACATTCAAATGAACTGAATGACATCATATCATCTGAAATTCCTGATCCAGTCACTGATCCCCATCTACACGACATTGTGACGACACAGATGGTGCATGGACCGTGCGGTGCATTAAATCCATTATCGCCTTACATGGCTGATGGAAAGTGCACAAAACGATATCCGCGACCGTTAGTTGCTGAAACAGTCACAGGGAACGATGGATATCCAGTTTATCGTCGGCGTTCAAAAGAAGATAATGGTCGAACTATCAAAGTTAAAGTTCAAAATCAAGAGATTGAGATCGGAAATGAATTCATTGTACCATATTGCCCGCTGCTATCACAAATTTTCGAAACACATGCAAACGTTGAGAGTTGTCATTACTTCACTGAGGCTAATGCGGTACAACGAGCTGAGAGACCACCATCGACAACATTGACTAGCTTCTTTGCAATGTGTGAAGCAGATCCATTCGCAGCGACGCTGATGTACGTTGAAATGCCCAAGTATTACACTTGGAATCAATCAACAAAGAAATTCCAACGTCGCAAACAAGGAACCCCAGTTCCAGATTGGCCACAGGTGTTTTCCACTGATGCACTAGGTCGCATGTATACTGTTCATCCTAGAAATGATGAATGTTTTTATTTGCGACTGCTGTTGGTAAATGTACGTGGACCAAAATCATTTGCGCATTTGAAAACTGTGAATGGCCACCAATGCCAAACATATCGAGAAGCATGTCAACTATTGGGTTTGCTGGAGAACGATTCTCATTGGGATTTAACACTTGCGGATTCAGTTGTTTCATCAAATGCGTACCAAATACGAACGCTGTTCGCAATTATCATCACCACATGTTTTCCTTCACAATCAATTCAGTTATGAAACAAATACAAAGACGACTTATGTGAAGATATCTTGCATCGCTAGTATATATATATATATATATATATATATATATATATATATATATATATATATATATATATATATATATATATATATAAATAAATATATATAAATAAAAAGATAAGTACTCTTTGATCATTCCCATATTGATTTCAGTACCGGGCAGGCGGTCCTCGATTGAAGACAAAATGAGAAAAAACCAAGAAAGTACTTGATGAAAATAGCTGCGTAAACGCAAGCGAGACATATATATATATATATATATATATATATATATATATATATATATATATATATATATATATATATCCAACTATCAATAGAGCTTCCGTACATTTACAATTTTCTATCAATCGGGCGTCCGGTTTCAATGAGGCGTCCATATATGGACGCCGAATTGTTTCACCATGCCAGGCAGTTCAGAGGTTCCCTATCTTCCATCTGACAAAATTTCAGATGGGCGCCTATTTATCAATTTCATTGTCAAAATTATATGTATTGGCGTATATTCTAGTTGAGTCTTTTTTATTTTGGTGGCGCTCGGGAGGTACGCGTATACTTGTGCCGTATATTTTTCATACATGTGAGCGATTATGAGGCGTCCATATAACTGACAACAATGCAATAGTTTTTGCGAGAGGGAAGTCTCAATGATTTGTTAGAAATATCGTTGATTTGGTATGTTTGTAGGTCGGCGCCGGTTTCATACACAGGGTGACAATTTGAAAACTTACAAGGTCTATCTCTGAGCAACCAAATAAAATATAAGAAATCGCTGAAAACAACTTTCATAATACAAAGGGAGAAACAAATGATGTGATGACTAACTTGTTTTTTCTCTCACACCCTTGCCCCCAGCCACCACAACTTCATATTTTTGAAAGGCAACCACCTACTTGTGATACATTATCTGAAAGCTCTTAAGATATGCTCTTCAATGGTACTCTTCAAAGCTACATTCGATGCAGTAAGTTTTGGTTCATCAAATAAAAGAATTCATTCAGAATAAATTTTATTTTCTATTATTAATTTAGTAAATTTTCAAAAACATGATTTTTACCATCGTAGCATTAATATTAAGACTTGAATATTTTACGCCTCTTCTATTTTTTTTTATTCGTCTCGATAATAGATAGGGATAGATAGGGAAGGAGAGTGGCACCTTGTTTTAGAGGTCTTTCGAATACCTTTACTACTCTGTCAACAGAAAATTTTTGTGACGATTAGTTTTCGAGATAATTTGAAGTTTTAAAGGTATTTGCATTGAGTTCAACTCTTTTTAAAATAAATCAAATTGTTTTTAAGGTGCAAGTTACGTTCAGAACTCTCATAAAAAAAATAAATTTTTGCTTTTTATGACAACCTGCTAATACGTGTCCATTTGATGTCGAATTATTTGTTTATTACGAGGAGATTTCTCCGGGGATGGGGTTGGTTACCACCATTACATTTTAGGTAAATTGGGTGGCACCTACTTATGAAGGTTGAATTGCCTCTTCAAGAAGTTGTTAATAAGAATCACCGGTTGAATTTCCATCAATGAAAAATGAACCTATAATATGATTGCCTAATATTCCGGCCCAGATATTCAACTTTTGGGGATGTTGGGTATGTATTTCTGCGTATTGTCTTGGGTTTTCATCCGACCAATAACGGCAATTGTAACGGTTCACGCAACCATTTGAATAAAATGAGCTTTCGTCCGAATAACAGATGTTATAAAGCAGTTCGGGATTTTGCATTAATATTTCACTCATGCCCTCACAAAACTCCTGTCTTCGGTCAAAATCATCCTCATTGAGTTCACGAACAAGTTTAATTTTGTAAGGATGGTATTTGTGGTTTTTAAGGATTCTCCATGCGATCATATGGCTTATTCCTGCCATTGCGGATAAACCTCTGGTACTTAACCTGGGATTGGCGATGACTTGACCAAACACTACAATCGCATTATCGTCATTCACTACCCTTCTCTGAACATCACTTTTTTCATTTAAAACCGAACCTGTCTCCCTGAATTTTGTGACCAAATCCAGAACGTGATTTCTGCTTAGGTGTTTACCAGGTTTTTGCTCGTTAAATAAAATTGATGTTTTATTAGCATTTTGGTCGTTGCCAAAAAATGAAGCAATAACTGAAACCCTTTCGGCAGTAGTGAAAGAAATGTTTAAACAAATAACAATACACGACCCGTTTCAACAAAACAATCGAACGTTGTTATTTAACAAAAAATTGATAAGAAGAACTGCTTAAAATTTTTTTTATTTAGGCATACAAGTTACCGAGTGGTCTGTCTAATGTATTATCAACATGGCAATTTTAACTTCAAATTATCTCGAAAACTAATCGTTACAAAAATTTTCTTTTAACAGAGTTGTGAAGGTATTCGAAAGACCTTTAAAACAAGGTGCCACTCGACCTACTTTCCCCATCTAAATAAAGGTCGTCGGACGCACCTCTCTGAGGGGGTGCGTACTACAAAAAATCTGATTAGTCTGAAAGGTGTCCCCCTTCAATTAGAAATCGACGTGTCCGAGCTTTTTTGAAAATCTTACTTTTTATATTCAAAAACGGCTCTGTTAGGTTTTCGTTGTTACACACTGTATATAGAAGAAAATGTAAATGGCGAAATGTATGATCACATGCTAGAAAGATCTATCGAACCTCGGATAGTTCATGAATTAGAGAATCACAGAGACATACACGGCAATTTATCTTTGAAAGAAAATGTATTACATTTTCAACAGAATGGGGAACCTTATTATTTTGTAGTTCCAGTTATTCAATGGTTAGATAATAATTATGCTGATCAATGTATTGGAAGAATAGATTCTACTGAATGGCCTCTCACATCCCTGGACCTATCTCCTCTAGATTTTTTCCTCTGGGCCACTTACTTAAAATAGGTTGTTTTAAAGACGACGCAATCTGATTCAATAAAGCCACTGAAGGAAAGAATAATCCAAGAATGCTGAGCTATTTTCAGAGAAACATTTGCCAATGTTTCGGAATGACTTTCGGAAATGAAAATTGCGAAAGTTATAAACAATTTAGTGAAAAATAAAAAATGGGTCCAGTTTTTTGGAAATATCTCAAAAACTAATTGGAATTTTCAAAATCGAAAAAAAAAAAATTCGAAAAGAGGAAGAAATTTCCTATCGAAAAGTCCTGACTACCGGAACTGTAGGACCAATATTTATAATTTTCCCGGAGCTCTGAAATATAGCTCTAAATCGGGTGTTTAGCCGCGCGTAGGCCGTGCCTGTTTGGGCTAAGCTTTACAAAAGAGTGTTTACCATATAAAATATATGAACCAAGGAATGAAAAAATTCAGTCATATAGTCAAAAGATAAATGAACAATAATTTGTCGGTAAAAATTTTTTTTTGCAATTATTCGATTCATTATGCTATTGTTAATTAACAATTTTTTATCACTCGATTATCATTATTGCAAATGTAATATTTTCACACTTTAAACTAAAAGTGTGAAATTTTTTCCTTTCGTAGAGTTATGATTATAACGGTTAGGAATAGATTCATTTTCGAAATATTGAAAAATTATTATTTTTCAATTATTTATTAACAATTTACTGCATTTTTTAATGAAAAAGTTTAATAAATAATCGAAAAAATTTTTTTATTCATCATTATTACTGATATGTTTTTTTTAAATCAGAAGCTACATAAAAATATTTTTTTTATTTCATCACTTATTGTTTAAAACTTTGTTATAAATTCGATAAAAAATGGAGTGAATAAAAAAATGCATGGTTTTTTTCATTCATCAATTGCAACTGGAACAAAAATGAAATGAAAACATTCATTTGTTTATAACAAATTGTTTATTCAATACACAATGGAGAATTTTAAAAATTAAATTGTTTTTGTTCCGAATTAAAAACAAGATGAATAATTATTTTAAAAAATTGGTTTCTTAATATTATTAATTGGTGGTAAAAAAATTGTTACTCAACAAATGCGTTTTTTTGCATTGTAAAAATTTCTTCAAGAGACAATTGAAAAAAATCATGATTTTTATCAAAAATTAAGATCCAAAAAAAATTCAATCATGTTATAAACAATGCATTTGTTTATAATAAATTTTTAAACAATGAGTGATAAAAATTTTAAAGAAATATGTTCATCTAACTTCTGATTTGTTGATGATCGAGCGATAGAAAATTGTTAATTAACAATAGCGTAATAAATCGAATAACTGCAATAAACATTTTTTACCGACAGATTATTGTTCATTTATCATTTGAGTATATGCCTGAATTCTTTCATTCCTTAATTTATATATTTTAAATGCTGAAATTTTTTTTAGTAAAAATGGCCCAAACAGGCACGGCTCACGCGCGGCCAGACAGCCGATTTCGAGCTCATTTTCAGGGCTTCGGGAAAATTATATATATTGGTCCTACAGTTCCGGGAGTTGAAACTTTTTTATAGGAAATTTCTTCCTATTTTCGAATTTTCGATTTTGAAAATCTCAATTAGTTTTAGAAATATTTTCAAAAAATTAAATCCATTCTTTATTATTCTCTAAATTGTTTATAACTTTTGCTATTTTCATTTTCGGAAGTCGTCCGTTTTCAAAAACTTTCTAGACGCTATTCCGAATCGAATGACACCTCAACCATAATTTTCGGAGACTGCTGAAGAAAGTTCGGAAAAAAGCACTTCTTGATCAGATTAGTCAAGTTCAAACATAGCTTAACAATCTTTCAACAGCTACAGATTGGGGATGAGAAAAAACAGAGACTCTGTTTTTGCCCATGAAAACACCATAATCATTGGCAGGTTTAGAATTACTGAAACTAGTTCATTGTAGTTGCATAGTAGGTATCTAACTGCAGTAAAACTTAAAGCAGTAGAAAAACAGTGATGAGTGCATCCGATGTTGTTGGGATGATGACAATTTCAACTTCGAGTACGGCATGATTGTTGATCAACAAAATACTAACCATCCAGTATATCGAAAACTGATTCAGGCATTCTACGTATCAAACTCAGATACTAACTCTGACGGTTAAGAATGCGTTAATAATAAATTGTTTTGGTAATAAATGATAAAATTAATTATGAAAAATGTTTCTGTCAATTTGTAGAGAAATGTCAATTATGATTTTCAAAATAGAAAACATTCTCCGAATAATCATTTGAACATTCGAGATACATAAAAAAACGTTCATAAACAATTAAAAATCGTATTTTTTTCTGAATATCATATTATGAAGATAAAAATTTTTTGAATTCCCATACGGTCATACACAATTTATAAACAAATTGCGCTAAAACAGTTTGTTCAACTTACCGAATGTCTTTATTTGATACAGAAACAGGATATAATGATAAATATATAGAAAAATTAAAACAATATGTTATGTTACTAAAAAAAATCATAATGAACAAAATATAATGTTTTTGAACTTTTATAATGTGATCTTGTGGAGCACATTGATAAAAAGAGATTCACGTTCATTACAAGACCAAACACGACTATGATACGATATTTCATCATGGAATCCTAGTGCCTATCTTCCGGCTCCATCATCAGATCAGCTCCAGAGTACCTACCATATTGTCATCAAAATCACATAAAACTGCCAATTTTCATAACGCTACGATCTTTAAAAGATGGTTAAATTAGTTTTCTTAGATTTGACTACATAGTTACATACATACATACAGGTCGACCTAATAAAAGCGTATTAAAAACGAAAAACTCTAGAAAAAATTAAAAAATATTTAGGTCAGTCCTTAAAGAAATATTGAAAAATGCATGACTCGAAAAATCGTATACCATACACGGAAATGAATCTTGACAGGTCTTGATGCCTTCTAGATGGCTATCCTGTGTAGTGTGTATCAGCCAAATGGAATAAATATGACACTGAGTAAATATGACTGTGCTCAACAAAACACTCAGGCACGTCCAATTTTTAACAACCAAATTTTTCAATGCTCAATAACTCAGTTAACGGGAACAACAACTCGACCACGAACTCGGGCTTTGCAACCGTTACCACATCGCCTCTGATAATGTATACCGCAGTAGTAGACGAAACGTCAGGCATAAAAACCTGCAAACCACGCAAACGCTGAAAACAGATTTTACACTGTCATCTACGGCCGTGAATATTTACATTCTTTGGTAATTCATATTATTTATCCTATCGTCTGTCATTTTGGCGTCTTCAACTAGTGTGAATACTTTGAATTCTTGCTGTTTTCTAATGGAAATATACAATGAACTTTTTGTAATTAAAGTTGAACTTTCAATAATCACACCATGCATGTGTCGGTTTCACTTCTCCTATCATTATATTCGGCTCGCTTAAATATCATACAGTGTTAAAATGGAAATATGCCAACCAAGACAAAAATTATCGAATGATATTGAAAATTTCGTTATGGAATAAACTTTTCATGATCAGTCAATATCACTTGGTACCTATGTAAAAATGAAATACATACCGGCTACCTGAAATCCATACGCAATTTGTCGTTGGCACAACGCTTGTTGAAAAACAGATGTGAAGAAATTAAAACCCACTTGCTGCCTACATTTAATGCGGTAAATATTGGCAACGTTGTAAGGATTCCCAATAATCTATTTCATGTATGAAAATATACTTATTGGACTCCCTATTATCAATCAGATGTCTGATGATGGTGTATACTGAGGAGTTCTTATGAATGTTTGACGGACGGACGCTCTACTATCGAATCAATAGTGAACTCAATTTTTTTATGGTGGTAAAAATGTCATGCCAGCCTACAGAAATCAGTTTTCTAGTACTTACCATGAAATATATTCGGTAAATTCTTCAAATTATGATGGACGCCCTATCAGCGCATTCAATGTATGGATGCCATATTGATATCGGGATGTATATATATATATATATATATATATATATATATATATATATAGAAAAACCCAAAAGCTCTGTTTCAAAGATAAATATCTGTAAATAAAATCAATCTAAGGACTACCGAGGTCTTACCTTTTAACGTGTGATTTCTAACACTCTAGCAAAGCATCAAGTGAGCTACATTTTTGTAAAGGTAATTTTAAGCTCCATTGAAATTTGCAGGAATATACAGGGTATCTCGTTAAAAAAAAATGTTTTCCATCAATCTTATTTGGAAAAATACGTTTTTTACTCCATTGAATTCTATGTGAAAAAGTGCGTCGGAAATGTTTGCATAGAAATAAAAAAAATTTGACAGGAAAAAATGTACACTATCTTTTTGAAAATGCACAATTTCAAAAAGCATGCTGTAACTCAGAAATGATGATAGATATCGATATGCGGTGTTCACCATTAAGTTTGTCATAAAATTTGACCTTCAGACACAGTCATCAGTTTTGTGCTATCTAGTTTGAGAACAGGAGTTTCTCTTCCAAAGTTTAATATTTGGCCCACTCTGTACAACCTTTTCATTTCATCAAAACAATTGTGGGGTATCCTGGCTGTATGGTATTGTGGGGTATAACAAAATGAGATGAAAACATAATATATATGATATTGGAATGAGATAAGGTCAGTACGATCTATAAACAGCTCAATACCTTCTGTTTTGTTATTCACAGCTTAGAGTCATGCATTGTTGAGACCTGCTTACTGAAGTCAAATTTATAATCACTGTGAATTTTATAGTAAAAATGTTTCGGTAAATTTTGTTCTCATTCCTAACACTAAACATCTAAACATCATTAATGAAACTTTCTTCTTTCTGATTAATATTATGTTACTTTTTTACAGTCATGGTTGAAAGAAGGTTTGCCATCTCTAATATGTGAAACATGTATAGACCGTTTGAGAGTTGCTTATGACTTTCGAGTTATCTGTCTTCAGTCCGATTATACATTAAGCAGATATCTAAATCTATCAGAGGAAAAATACCGTATGTCCTATGCTTCAAAATACCCATGCACAGTAACACCTCCGAATGAAAATCTGTCAATGATTAACACGGATGAGCAGAATATTGGATATATTCATTTGAAGCATTTTTTAGACAGTGAGGAAGAACAGATGAAGAATGATCGATTGTTGAAATCTATTTCATCCTGTAATATTACAAATGAAAGTACTCCCTTATCTGTTGCAACCAACAAAATAGGTAATTGACCTTTTTTTATTTTACTCAAAATATTTAATTAATAAGTTAATAAAAACTATATATGTATATATATATATATATATATATATATATATATATATATATATATATATATATATATATATATATATATATATATATCCAACTATCAATAGAGCTTCCGTACATTTACAATTTTCTATCAATCGGGCGTCCGGTTTCAATGAGGCGTCCATATATGGACGCCGAATTGTTTCACCATGCCAGGCAGTTCAGAGGTTCCCTATCTTCCATCTGACAAAATTTCAGATGGGCGCCTATTTATCAATTTCATTGTCAAAATTATATGTATTGGCGTATATTCTAGTTGAGTCTTTTTTATTTTGGTGGCGCTCGGGAGGTACGCGTATACTTGTGCCGTATATTTTTCATACATGTGAGCGATTATGAGGCGTCCATATAACTGACAACAATGCAATAGTTTTTGCGAGAGGGAAGTCTCAATGATTTGTTAGAAATATCGTTGATTTGGTATGTTTGTAGGTCGGCGCCGGTTTCATACACAGGGTGACAATTTGAAAACTTACAAGGTCTATCTCTGAGCAACCAAATAAAATATAAGAAATCGCTGAAAACAACTTTCATAATACAAAGGGAGAAACAAATGATGTGATGACTAACTTGTTTTTTCTCTCACACCCTTGCCCCCAGCCACCACAACTTCATATTTTTGAAAGGCAACCACCTACTTGTGATACATTATCTGAAAGCTCTTAAGATATGCTCTTCAATGGTACTCTTCAAAGCTACATTCGATGCAGTAAGTTTTGGTTCATCAAATAAAAGAATTCATTCAGAATAAATTTTATTTTCTATTATTAATTTAGTAAATTTTCAAAAACATGATTTTTACCATCGTAGCATTAATATTAAGACTTGAATATTTTACGCCTCTTCTATTTTTTTTTATTCGTCTCGATAATAGATAGGGATAGATAGGGAAAGAGAGTGGCACCTTGTTTTAGAGGTCTTTCGAATACCTTTACTACTCTGTCAACAGAAAATTTTTGTGACGATTAGTTTTTGAGATAATTTGAAGTTTTAAAGGTATTTGCATTGAGTTCAACTCTTTTTAAAATAAATCAAATTGTTTTTAAGGTGCAAGTTACGTTCAGAACTCTCATAAAAAAAATAAATTTTTGCTTTTTATGACAACCTGCTAATACGTGTCCATTTGATGTCGAATTATTTGTTTATTACGAGGAGATTTCTCCGGGGGATGGGGTTGGTTACCACCATTACATTTTAGGTAAATTGAGTGGCACCTACTTATGAAGGTTGAATTGCCTCTTCAAGAAGTTGTTAATAAGAATCACCGGTTGAATTTCCATCAATGAAAAATGAACCTATAATATGATTGCCTAATATTCCGGCCCAGATATTCAACTTTTGGGGATGTTGGGTATGTATTTCTGCGTATTGTCTTGGGTTTTCATCCGACCAATAACGGCAATTGTAACGGTTCACGCAACCATTTGAATAAAATGAGCTTTCGTCCGAATAACAGATGTTATAAAGCAGTTCGGGATTTTGCATTAATATTTCACTCATGCCCTCACAAAACTCCTGTCTTCGGTCAAAATCATCCTCATTGAGTTCACGAACAAGTTTAATTTTGTAAGGATGGTATTTGTGGTTTTTAAGGATTCTCCATGCGATCATATGGCTTATTCCTGCCATTGCGGATAAACCTCTGGTACTTAACCTGGGATTGGCGATGACTTGACCAAACACTACAATCGCATTATCGTCATTCACTACCCTTCTCTGAACATCACTTTTTTCATTTAAAACCGAACCTGTCTCCCTGAATTTTGTGACCAAATCCAGAACGTGATTTCTGCTTAGGTGTTTACCAGGTTTTTGCTCGTTAAATAAAATTGATGTTTTATTAGCATTTTGGTCGTTGCCAAAAAATGAAGCAATAACTGAAACCCTTTCGGCAGTAGTGAAAGAAATGTTTAAACAAATAACAATACACGACCCGTTTCAACAAAACAATCGAACGTTGTTATTTAACAAAAAATTGATAAGAAGAACTGCTTAAAATTTTTTTTATTTAGGCATACAAGTTACCGAGTGGTCTGTCTAATGTATTATCAACATGGCAATTTTAACTTCAAATTATCTCGAAAACTAATCGTTACAAAAATTTTCTTTTAACAGAGTTGTGAAGGTATTCGAAAGACCTTTAAAACAAGGTGCCACTCGACCTACTTTCCCCATCTAAATAAAGGTCGTCGGACGCACCTCTCTGAGGGGGTGCGTACTACAAAAAATCTGATTAGTCTGAAAGGTGTCCCCCTTCAATTAGAAATCGACGTGTCCGAGCTTTTTTGAAAATCTTACTTTTTATATTCAAAAACGGCTCTGTTAGGTTTTCGTTGTTACACACTGTATATAGAAGAAAATGTAAATGGCGAAATGTATGATCACATGCTAGAAAGATCTATCGAACCTCGGATAGTTCATGAATTAGAGAATCACAGAGACATACACGGCAATTTATCTTTGAAAGAAAATGTATTACATTTTCAACAGAATGGGGAACCTTATTATTTTGTAGTTCCAGTTATTCAATGGTTAGATAATAATTATGCTGATCAATGTATTGGAAGAAGAGATTCTACTGAATGGCCTCTCACATCCCTGGACCTATCTCCTCTAGATTTTTTCCTCTGGGCCACTTACTTAAAATAGGTTGTTTTAAAGACGACGCAATCTGATTCAATAAAGCCACTGAAGGAAAAAATAATCCAAGAATACTGAGCTATTTTCAGAGAAACATTTGCCAATGTTTCGGAATGACTTTCGGAAATGAAAATTGCGAAAGTTATAAACAATTTAGTGAAAAATAAAAAATGGGTCCAGTTTTTTGGAAATATCTCAAAAACTAATTGGAATTTTCAAAATCGAAAAAAAAAAAATTCGAAAAGAGGAAGAAATTTCCTATCGAAAAGTCCTGACTACCGGAACTGTAGGACCAATATTTATAATTTTCCCGGAGCTCTGAAATAGAGCTCTAAATCGGGTGTTTAGCCGCGCGTAGGCCGTGCCTGTTTGGGCTAAGCTTTACAAAAGAGTGTTTACCATATAAAATATATGAACCAAGGAATGAAAAAATTCAGTCATATAGTCAAAAGATAAATGAACAATAATTTGTCGGTAAAAATTTTTTTTTGCAATTATTCGATTCATTATGCTATTGTTAATTAACAATTTTTTATCACTCGATTATAATTATTGCAAATGTAATATTTTCACACTTTAAACTAAAAGTGTGAAATTTTTTCCTTTCGTAGAGTTATGATTATAACGGTTAGGAATAGATTCATTTTCGAAATATTGAAAAATTATTATTTTTCAATTATTTATTAACAATTTACTGCATTTTTTAATGAAAAAGTTTAATAAATAATCGAAAAAATTTTTTTATTCATCATTATTACTGATATGTTTTTTTTTAAATCAGAAGCTACATAAAAATATTTTTTTTATTTCATCACTTATTGTTTAAAACTTTGTTATAAATTCGATAAAAAATGGAGTGAATAAAAAAATGCATGGTTTTTTTCATTCATCAATTGCAACTGGAACAAAAATGAAATGAAAACATTCATTTGTTTATAACAAATTGTTTATTCAATACACAATGGAGAATTTTAAAAATTAAATTGTTTTTGTTCCGAATTAAAAACAAGATGAATAATTATTTTAAAAAATTGGTTTCTTAATATTATTAATTGGTGGTAAAAAAATTGTTACTCAACAAATGCGTTTTTTTGCATTGTAAAAATTTCTTCAAGATACAATTGAAAAAAATCATGATTTTTATCAAAAATTAAGATCCAAAAAAAATTCAATCATGTTATAAACAATGCATTTGTTTATAATAAATTTTTAAACAATGAGTGATAAAAATTTTAAAGAAATATGTTCATCTAACTTCTGATTTGTTGATGATCGAGCGATAGAAAATTGTTAATTAACAATAGCGTAATAAATCGAATAACTGCAATAAACATTTTTTACCGACAGATTATTGTTCATTTATCATTTGAGTATATGCCTGAATTCTTTCATTCCTTAATTTATATATTTTAAATGCTGAAATTTTTTTTAGTAAAAATGGCCCAAACAGGCACGGCTCACGCGCGGCCAGACAGCCGATTTCGAGCTCATTTTCAGGGCTTCGGGAAAATTATATATATTGGTCCTACAGTTCCGGGAGTTGAAACTTTTTTATAGGAAATTTCTTCCTATTTTCGAATTTTCGATTTTGAAAATCTCAATTAGTTTTAGAAATATTTTCAAAAAATTAAATCCATTCTTTATTATTCTCTAAATTGTTTATAACTTTTGCTATTTTCATTTTCGGAAGTCGTCCGTTTTCAAAAACTTTCTAGACGCTATTCCGAATCGAATGACACCTCAACCATAATTTTCGGAGACTGCTGAAGAAAGTTCGGAAAAAAGCACTTCTTGATCAGATTAGTCAAGTTCAAACATAGCTTAACAATCTTTCAACAGCTACAGATTGGGGATGAGAAAAAACAGAGACTCTGTTTTTGCCCATGAAAACACCATAATCATTGGCAGGTTTAGAATTACTGAAACTAGTTCATTGTAGTTGCATAGTAGGTATCTAACTGCAGTAAAACTTAAAGCAGTAGAAAAACAGTGATGAGTGCATCCGATGTTGTTGGGATGATGACAATTTCAACTTCGAGTACGGCATGATTGTTGATCAACAAAATACTAACCATCCAGTATATCGAAAACTGATTCAGGCATTCTACGTATCAAACTCAGATACTAACTCTGACGGTTAAGAATGCGTTAATAATAAATTGTTTTGGTAATAAATGATAAAATTAATTATGAAAAATGTTTCTGTCAATTTGTAGAGAAATGTCAATTATGATTTTCAAAATAGAAAACATTCTCCGAATAATCATTTGAACATTCGAGATATATAAAAAAACGTTCATAAACAATTAAAAATCGTATTTTTTTCTGAATATCATATTATGAAGATAAAAATTTTTTGAATTCCCATACGGTCATACACAATTTATAAACAAATTGCGCTAAAACAGTTTGTTCAACTTACCGAATGTCTTTATTTGATACAGAAACAGGATATAATGATAAATATATAGAAAAATTAAAACAATATGTTATGTTACTAAAAAAAATCATAATGAACAAAATATAATGTTTTTGAACTTTTATAATGTGATCTTGTGGAGCACATTGATAAAAAGAGATTCACGTTCATTACAAGACCAAACACGACTATGATACGATATTTCATCATGGAATCCTAGTGCCTATCTTCCGGCTCCATCATCAGATCAGCTCCAGAGTACCTACCATATTGTCATCAAAATCACATAAAACTGCCAATTTTCATAACGCTACGATCTTTAAAAGATGGTTAAATTAGTTTTCTTAGATTTGACTACATAGTTACATACATACATACAGGTCGACCTAATAAAAGCGTATTAAAAACGAAAAACTCTAGAAAAAATTAAAAAATATTTAGGTCAGTCCTTAAAGAAATATTGAAAAATGCATGACTCGAAAAATCGTATACCATACACGGAAATGAATCTTGACAGGTCTTGATGCCTTCTAGATGGCTATCCTGTGTAGTGTGTATCAGCCAAATGGAATAAATATGACACTGAGTAAATATGACTGTGCTCAACAAAACACTCAGGCACGTCCAATTTTCAACAACCAAATTTTTCAATGCTCAATAACTCAGTTAACGGGAACAACAACTCGACCACGAACTCGGGCTTTGCAACCGTTACCACATCGCCTCTGATAATGTATACCGCAGTAGTAGACGAAACGTCAGGCATAAAAACCTGCAAACCACGCAAACGCTGAAAACAGATTTTACACTGTCATCTACGGCCGTGAATATTTACATTCTTTGGTAATTCATATTATTTATCCTATCGTCTGTCATTTTGGCGTCTTCAACTAGTTTGAATACTTTGAATTCTTGCTGTTTTCTAATGGAAATATACAATGAACTTTTTGTAATTAAAGTTGAACTTTCAATAATCACACCATGCATGTGTCGGTTTCACTTCTCCTATCATTATATTCGGCTCGCTTAAATATCATACAGTGTTAAAATGGAAATATGCCAACCAAGACAAAAATTATCGAATGATATTGAAAATTTCGTTATGGAATAAACTTTTCATGATCAGTCAATATCACTTGGTACCTATGTAAAAATGAAATACATACCGGCTACCTGAAATCCATACGCAATTTGTCGTTGGCACAACGCTTGTTGAAAAACAGATGTGAAGAAATTAAAACCCACTTGCTGCTTACATTTAATGCGGTAAATATTGGCAACGTTGTAAGGATTCCCAATAATCTATTTCATGTATGAAAATATACTTATTGGACTCCCTATTATCAATCAGATGTCTGATGATGGTGTATACTGAGGAGTTCTTATGAATGTTTGACGGACGGACGCTCTACTATCGAATCAATAGTGAACTCAATTTTTTTATGGTGGTAAAAATGTCATGCCAGCCTACAGAAATCAGTTTTCTAGTACTTACCATGAAATATATTCGGTAAATTCTTCAAATTATGATGGACGCCCTATCAGCGCATTCAATGTATGGATGCCATATTGATATCGGGATGTATATATATATATATATATATATATATATATATATATATATATATATATATATATATATATATATATATATATATATATATATATATCAATATTAAATTCTACAAAAAGGATTTGAAGCTTTATATCTTCTATTAATTATATGCGAGCGCTTTCGACAGTTGGTAGTACTGTCATCTTCTGGCACTCCTCAAACTGAGTTCGAGGAGTGCTGGCGCGCCCTCCCGAATGTATCGGAGCTTCGGGGGATAGGGCCTGACCAGCGCATACTTCGGTAAAATAATAATAATATCGCCTTTATTATTTCATAATCAAAACAAAAAACATAAGTTATATATTCAACTTACAATTGAAATAAAGTTCACCGTCCGTAATGAAACACATCACGGAAAATGTTCTTCCACTTAAACCTGAAAAGGGAGCAAATAAAAAGAAAAAGAAAAACTAAAATAAAACTGTAATTGTTATATATTATGATATAAATACCAATAAACATCTCACATAAAGAGTTAACTTCACCTATTTCTTACAAGATATCAATAATTTGATTCAATTTCAGTCTAAATAGTCTTTATATTCAGTTTTGAACTTTGTGACATTAAATTTTTTGAGGGGGTTGGGGACAGAATTATACTTTCGACAAATTTAGTACCTGAAAGACCGCCTGAACCCTTCTGTTTTGAATTTTGGCATTGTAATCATATTTTTATATCGAATATTCAGGTTATGGATGTCCGTACGATATGTGATTTTCCTATGAAGATATGAAGGTTGTTCTTTTGTTACAATTATTTTATGGAAAAAACAGACAGCGTGAAGTAACCTTCTTTTCTCCATGTTCAGTCCTTCAATTTCTTGAAGATCATATGAGATCCTGTGTCGCCGACCAATACCAAAAATTAACGTAAGGCACGAGTTTTGAACTTTTTGAATCTTATTTTTGTATTGATTGGTTAAACATGGACCATAAAGAACATCCGCATAATTGAAAACTGAAAGCACCAAAGATTCACATAAGGACTTTTTCACATAAATAGGCAGAATATGTCGGTTTTTCTACAAAATTCTACAAAAAAATCTATTCGATTCCTGAGGGTTTTTCAAAATTTCCGGTATATCATGTTTCTTTTCAGGTATGAATTTGTCAGACTTGAGAGTTTTCCACATGTCTTTTGGTTAAGTGTTATCAAATTCATGGGCGAAATGAGCTTTTTTTTCTCTTTCAATAGCCTGGTTGTGGAATTGGCCGCGGTGGTAGTGCGCCCGACTCAGGATCGGAAGGTCGTGGGTTCGATTCCCGCATCGACCAGATATTTTTCTCGAGAGAATCTATCTGGTTGAAGCTGGAATGATTCTGCAACCGTCTTAGGAATCACACGTTGAAAGGTAAGACCTCGTTAGTTCTTAGCTCGCACAAGTTTCTCAACTCCTGAGAGTTGTCGTTCGTATGGGTGCGACAGCTGATCAACGGAAAAACAGATTTTTTTAAACAGATTAGATTAGGTCCGCATTTGCCTATAGAAATCCAAGTGCCTTTGTAATTTCGTTCTCTTAAATGTTGCCAGAGCTTCATCCCTTTCAGCAATCGTTATTTTCATCACATCCGTCAGCCATGGAGATTTCGGTTTTGTTACTTTGGAAGTAGTCAATAACATATGCCAATGCATATGTTTATCAAATAAGTTATTCAAACAATTTACCAAATATGTAACTTTCTCTTCAATATTTTCTTGGCCATTTATCCAAAGAAATTAAGTATTGGACATATCTACCTGTAAAAGATCTTGGTTAAAGGCTTTGAAGCTCCTGTATGTACAGAGTTTGGGGTCCTGTTGTTTTTCACGTACTCTCAACTTACAATATACTATATCGTGATCAGAAATGTTGTAAGGTATAATACCATTCTTTACCTCACTTCTCTCTTGGACTATAGAGTCCAAAAGACTTGCCGACGTGGCTGTAACTCTAGTAGGAACATCTATCAACTAACAAAGATTCAGTGTATTCATTATTGAGTAAAACTTTTCAACACAACTATTCTCATTATCCAATAAATTTAAATAAAAATCCCCCATGCATATAATTTCGTCTACTGTCCTATTGCAGCCAAGCTTTCCTGAAATTCATACAAAAATGCATTTGTATTCTGCTCATGAGGTTTATAAATTACACCAATATCAATAGTTTTTTTTAAACAGTAGTTCTTAAGCAACACTGTTCCCATAAGTAACGCCCACTGTCAATTAATTCAAAACGCAGTTTGTTACTATATATATATATATATTATATATATATATATATATATATATATATTCATTTATATATATATATATATATATATATATATATATATATATATATATATATATATATATATATATATATTTGTCAGCCCGTAGAATATACGATGTGAACTCTGGTCAGCCCTTGGAAACGTCGGTCGTCCCGGTTTCGGGCTCACCAACGTTTCCCACTATATATAGTGTTTTTAGGACATGTTATCCATTTTCATGATAATCACACAGCCACGCCACGAGGCGTGGCTGTGTGATTGTATACACCTGATGTGAATAGTGCCTTTGTGAGCCCAGGTTTATACGAACACTTTTAATGGATAGCATGTTGGTCAGCCCACAATCGGGCAACGCTGCACTTGCATTTCATGATTCTAACTAGATTATCAGTTTCGTTCCTGATGTGGTGGTGGACGGATGTGTTGACAGCGACCGTCCACAAAGAAGGCACGCGGACGCCATTGTTGGGGACGAAGCTCAGTTTGTGTTGTGCATGTCTGCCGTCATAGAACGTGCTAGCATTAATTTAAAAGTTATTTGTGAACGTTTATAAGTATTGTAAAGAAACAGCACTCCCATTCACGCCGGTTGGAAGCCGGGGTGGACCGGATGTCCACGTGGAGACAGGATTTTAACAATTTAATGTGTTGAATATGTGAAAAATTTGGAAGTCTCTAAAAAATCTTTTTAAGTGTTTTTTATACATTAATAGAAAAAAAGTTAGAAAAAAAAGGGGTGACAGCATTGCTGCGTGCAAGACAGCTGCGCCCCCTTGAATCGAGCTGGCTAAATGCGCCTATTGGAAGCAAAGGCCAAGAACTTTAAGTGAAGTGAAGTGAACTAGATTATCGGGGTACAGAAATTCGATAATAGAGATGGAGAATTTTTTGAAAAAGTTCCTGTTTTGTATGTTTTTTTGTACAAGCGTGCGTGTGCGTGCATCACCCTATATCTACAAGCAATTTAGATCAGGAATTGTTTCGCATATAAAAGTTTTTTCATAGCTTCGTAACATTTTCACTTGTAGAAAAATGCTTGATCTGAACTCATACTTTCCCACATTCGACTACTTACCCGAAATCAGCTTTTTCGGATAACGGTGTCGAGTACGGAAATGTACTGTTTCCGTTCTAGTTAGGATAATAATAATATAATAACTAACAGTGCGTTATTCCATTCAGCTTGTCGAAGCAATTTTAACTTCTGCGCTATCTTAGATACAAAAATTTGAATATGTTATAAGTTGAAAGTATCAATATAGTGTTCGGAATCACACGTTAAAATGTAAGACTTCGGTAATCTATAGCTAGTACAAGTTTCTACTTCTGAGGATTGTCGTTCGTAGGGGTGCGACAGCTGGTTAACGGTAAAACATAATTCAAACAGACATATTTTAAACCGTTTGCTATTTGTATTTTCAAATGTAGATTTTCAAATTCTAATGATTTGGCATGGACGCCTCAACAGAAATCGCGTTGTATAAATCAATTTGAGACATTAAGCAGGAAACTTCGGATTTGAGTTTGAAATTGTAGATTTGAAAACCTGACTGCACAAAAATAATCGAAGTGTGACTGAGTAGAAATGAGTAGATGAGAAATGACATTTTTTTCACTAACGAAAAATCTAAAATGTGATGAATGATCTGGTAATGAATTTATTGAAAAATGAATAGTGACTATCCAGAATGTCTACAATTTCAATAAATTCTATACAAAAATCCGCAACAGCACTACGGATTTCCGATATATAATTTAGTTCAAAAATTAGGTAAAAATCGCACTAAGTATGTTTCTATGACGAAACGAAATTCTGAGTGACTAACATAAGGTAAGATATAATTTGTGAAACAGATATTAGTAATAAGTTTCAATTCTCTTTTTCTTAGCAATAGTTTTTTTGAAAACTCCCTTTCAGTTTTTGGAGGTATGATGTTGTTCAGGTTGAACATAATGAAGTGGAGATTAAACCAATGTTTTTTTATTATGTTGACTGTTCGTGACGATGAATACGTAATATCATCATCGATTATAACCTGCAGCAGACATTTCAATCAAAATAAAAAAGACTTGGAATATTTTAGCACAGAAAATATTTGATCAGGTTGAATAAACATTTATTTGAATGGAGTATAATTGTTCGATAAACTAATAAACACGTAGTATGAAAAAATAACATAATTTCCAATGAAATGAAACTACAACATGGGTAAAAAAATATCAAATGAAAAATGTTAATATTATTTCTTCTTTCTATAACAACTGTAAACGTATTCTTTGATTGCAGCCCAGTTTCTATTTTTAAATTATGATGAATATTTCTTTTCCTCATATTTTAGATCCAAACAAGAACTCAATTCAATTCTAGCACTTCTTTTTTTTTCGGAGCGAACTGAAAAGTGATTTGACTCATTTCCAACCTATATTCAGAGATATGGATGATTCCAAAACAGCTCAAAATATACATAATTGATTGCATATAGGGAAATTTTTTCGAACGGAGCCACGTTTAATATCTCCATAAATAAGACAGTAATGTAAATTTCCCGAAACACCTAATTTTTGTGAAATATTCATTTGCGTTTGCATTTGCGTATTCATTTGCAACAAAACAGTCCGAACGAATAAAGCGCGCGCGCCCTCTGCAATAAAATGTTTTCCAGCGCGCGCCGAACAACCTGCAACAAACATTTTTGCGCGGAGCGTTCCGCCTGAGTTGTTCGCTGCGATTATACTTGTAATTTCTGTGTTTAGTACTCAGTCTCTTGGTGTTTAGGATGGATGCAAACGATATTGCCGTAGCCGCTGGTGCTTTCTTAATTATAGAGGCATTAACGGAGGCTAAAAAAAATAAAAAAAAAAAACAACGAAGAATGTGGGCGAGGCGCCTTTTTTTTGCGTCGTCCAAATATGGCATTACTTAATGACCTAGATCATATGCATATGCAAAATTTTACAAGGATGGGTGCAGAAGATTTTGAAAATCTGGTATGTTTAGTAGGTCCTAAAATAGCTCAAAAAAGACACAACTTTTCGAAAGGCAATTCCGGTGCAAGATCGTCTGGCAGTCACACTTCGCTTTTTAGCAACAGGGGACTCGTACAGTAGCCTACAATACTTATTTAGAATTTCAAATCAATTAATTGGAGTTATAATCATTGAAACCTGCGAAGCACTCATTCAAGAACTTAAGGATAAAATAAAGGTACGTAAATACATTTTTATATTTATTAAATTTATTTTAAACATTATTTAGAAAACAATATACTATTCAAAAATATTTTCCTCATTTTCGTTTAAATGGCTTTGAGAAGTAGGGGGTAGGTTGAAGAAGGAAAGTTGTGAGTGTGGCACTGAGTTTAAGTAGAAATTAAATTCGGGGAGGGCTGGTCTGAATAATTGGATTGTGATTGTGGGGAAGGACTAGGTAAAGAAGTTAGGTTAGGGGAGGATTGATGAGAATAAGTTTGAGAGTATGAAGCGTTTGGCACAGAAATTTGTATGGGCATTGATTGATTGGAATATTGAGTGTCATAATGTCCCATATCGGCACTAAAGATAATATTATTTATGTGGTGCTGCACAATAGCTTTGGTTATTTTATTATAGCTCCTTAGCTTATGAGCCACATGTTGACTAAATAATCCACATTCGTCTCTAAGGTCATTATTAGCTGCTGCATTTTTCAGAAAGCCTAGAGCTTGGTCAACTTTTGAAGTTCCTACCGATGGCGATGGTTCAATTGATCTTTTACGTTTTTGGATTTGCTTCACAGGAATGGCAGATGTACGTGGTTTTGGAGATACCGGTGCATTTTCAGTTTGTATTTCGGTTTCTTGTGAGTCAGTGGTTTCTGTGGATACATCTCCTTTATCACTTTCAGAAGGTGGTGCATTATCATTTTCCTAGAACACAAGATATTGTTAAGACAATTCGTCTGATTTATACTTTAGTCGATACAGGATGTTTTCAAAGTTGAGTCATTCATTTTAATGGCTTGTAGAACTCGTCTAAAGAAGTTGAAAGACCAAAAATTACCTATATAAAAATTGACAAATAGGGGAGTTATTTTACGTTAAAAATTATTTTTAGATGCCTAGCAGTTCCGAAGAATGGTTAAAGATTAGTAGACAGTATGAAGAAAAGTGGCAATTTCCTCATTGTGTTGGGTCAATGGATGGCAAGCATGTTACAATACAGGTCCCTTTTAACAGTGGAAGTGAATTTCATAATTATAAATCGAATTTCAGTATAGTTTTACTTGCCCTTGTTGATGCCAACTACAATTTTATATTTGTTGACATTGGATGCCAAAGAAGGATATCAGATGGAGGAGTATACAAAAATACAATGCTTTACCGAAAATTAGAAAATAATGATTTAGGTTTGCCAGAAGATTCTCCGTTGTCCAATTCGAATAAACCAATGCCCTACGTTTTTCTAACAGATGAGGCATTTGCTTTAACGAATCATATTATGAAGCCCTTTTCTGGAATACATTAAAAAAGAACTCCTGAAAGAACATTTAACTATCGACTAAGACGCGCAAGAAGGGTAGTGGAAAACGTTTTTGGAATTTTATCAGCAATATTTAGGGTCCTAAGAAAGTCAATATTGCTTAGCCCTGAAAAAACACAAAAAGTGGTAATGGCGGCTTGCTGTTTACATAATCATCTGAGGAAAAGCCGCTATTCCAATAATATTTACACTCCTCCGGGAAGTTTTGACCAAGAAGACGATCAAGGCAATTTTATCCCTGGCAGTTGGAGGCAGGAAAAACCTTCAGAAACATCACTATTGCCTCTTAAAAATATTCCCAGAAAATCGGCATCAACAGCTAAAGAAATCCGTAATAGCTTTGCTCAATATTTGTTAAAGAATTAGTTTTGGAATTGAAGTATATCATTTTGAAACATGACTTGTGATTAGATTTACATACCTCAACTGAATCTATTGTTTCTCTTGGTTTATCTTTATCTAACAAAAAACCCATACGTTGGAAAGCATACCATTTTGAT
The DNA here is from genome assembly GCF_025532065.1 of Leptinotarsa decemlineata. NCBI lineage: Eukaryota > Metazoa > Arthropoda > Insecta > Coleoptera > Chrysomelidae > Leptinotarsa > Leptinotarsa decemlineata. The sequence continues at coordinate 316,942 of NW_027412608.1, forward strand.
ATGTATATTTCTTCTCTTCCTACAAAAAAAGATAATATTTACATACAGTGGGTAAAACTTACATTTTAACAAAAAATTGAATCTATACGTTACTATTAATTTAAAATATTAACTGTTATTGAAGATTTTGAAACTTATGAAACACCCTGTATATACAGAGCTTTTTATTAAGAGTACCTTCCTTATAAAACTAGTGGAAAAAAGTTTTCCATATTAATAGCTAAGCATCAATATAGACATATTTGCATATCAAAAGTTTTTTTATTTAGTAAAACTACACTACTTTTAAAATAACATTTAAATTAAAAAAAAGTTGGGAAAAAATACCTTTTCCGGTTCCAATGGAGTCTGTCCCTTTTGCTTTTTCCCGTCGAAAACTCGATAGAAGACTTTCCATTTTAGTTTTCACCTCTTTTGTGGTACACCCCATTTTATTTGAAATCGCCACCCAAGCATCATACTTTTTTATTTTATTATAATGACAATTATTTTTTGGGTCCCATAACACGAGTTGTCTTTCATACTCATCTATCAGTTCCGAACATTTTTCCTTACTCCAATCCATATCAATTTATTTTAAAATATTATTTGTATCAAATTAATAAAATATAACCACCAAAAACTCACGAAAAAACCACAAACGCGCGTTATGCTCCTTACTCTCGTACTAACTGAAGACCGGCGAACGAATAAATTTTCTTTGTGCAAATCGCATTTACCGACAAATCTCATAAAATGTTTGGCGCGTTCGGCGGGACGTACTCACTAGGGGAATTTGTTCTGCGCGCGGTGCGCGCTTTCTTCGTTCGGCCTGTTTTGTTGCAAATGAATACGCACCTTAAGATACACACTCCCCTTCAAAATATCAAACAAAATAACCCCATATATGCCATCTATTGGATAAGTGATTTTATCAGGAATTCAACGATGATTTTTCAGGGTTGATTTCTAATTTACTGTGAAGAAGGACCTTGAAGTATAAGTGAACGACTTTTTAGATTAATTGATACAATCTCTCACAAAAACGTATACAAGAATTATTTCTATTGTCAAGTTCCTAACAGAAAACAACTTTTGTCGCGTTGAATTATATCTGTTGGATTTTTGGCAAAGTTTCTCACACAAAACACTTCAAAATACTTTCTAAAACTCGCAGCCAAAAATGTTCCACTAAGCAGTTTTATAAAAACGCGACACGCGTCGCGACAAGCATTTAATGCTTGATATACCTAATTTTAAAATTTAAAGTACCTACATTTCAAGTACCTGCGTTTGTAATGGATTAAATGACCTGAGCTCATGTCCCAGTCCCCACATGAAAAATATTCAGTAACGGTTATTCAATTCTAATTGATCATTTAGTTAGTTATCCGAATTCTTGAATCTATTGATTGCTTGACATTCTAGAAGATTGAATTTCAAACTCTTCTCTTCTAAATGTAACATGTCATATTCATTACTGAACTCATGTACTTCTGCTAAAAGGTGGTTTGCAAATGTGAAATTGGTCTTTCTATTTACAAAATTACATCTAAGCTTTTAATTCTTTGGAAAATAATCTCCCTGTTTGGCCATTATACAGTTGTGGGCAAGAGCCACAAGTCAGCTGATATACTCCTGATCTATCCGATACCGAAGTTTTGTCTTTATTTTTTTTCAATAAATACACTTACATTCGTACGGAATGTCCGAATATTCGGACTATTATTATTTCTGTGAGCTAAGTTTACGCAGTCTTTCTTCAAAAAAATATTATTGGTTGGTTCAGCCAAAAATGACAATGTCTTATAACTGACGTTATCGCATCTTGAATTTGGGTACATGTGGTCCTTGGCTTGCTTTTGTAGTTTTTGTTTCATTTGTTTGATCAACCTCAGCTCTCTCTGGAAATTATTCAATAGTCTATGAAGAATATTATTGAATGCAGCAACTTTATGCTGGTAAGAGTGTGTAGAGGAATTATGTATGATAATGTCCGTGTAAGATGGTTTGTGGAAAATTGCAAATTCATGTTCATTGTTATTTTTTGTAATGGTTGAGTCAAGGTAATTTAATGAATTATTTACCTCCCTCTCAGTGGTAAATTTTATTGACGGGTGGATGGAATTGACATATTCAACGAACTTGCCTACTTGCTTTTCTGTAATGATTTCATTATTCACTAGTGATTAATGGATATCGTAATGCTTGAAGAAATACATGCATTATGAATATTTAATACAACAGTCCTGAACAAACTGTAACGTCTATTTGAATAAAAAAAAATTGATGAGCTTCCGTGAAGTATCATATTTATTCTAATACGTGCTACTTTCTACACACATTCATATCAAATCGATATACCAAATTTGAAACATCCATTCGAAATAAAAATGAAAACACAGGAAAATAAAATTTCATTTGAGTTAGGAATTGGAAAACAGTGAATTACTTAAAATTAAGTAGATTCTATGATATTTATTTGTAATCGTCATATACCCATATATTCTCTAATTATTCTCTAATAATACCAAAATATTGGCAAGCCAATAAACTAAATAGCATTAGGACCATTGCGAAGATCGTAACGGTTCTCAAAGAGTTTCGCGCCAAAATAGTTAACGTGTGTCGAACAATTGCAGATTCCGTAGGAATACTGAAACTTTAATGAAATGAATAAAAACACTTTTGTCTAATTACCTATATTTAATTTTATTTATATGACTGTTTTCGGGTTTGACCCCATTATCAAGTATTACATTACCTATAAATTTCGTCGCCGCTGATAAATACCATTATTTTTTGAAGGGAAATTTTAATGATCTAATATCCTCCATTTCATAAATTTATTATCGGATGAAAATTGGAATTTTCTATACTTCACTGAATTTGACTTCGATACTAAATTTTCCCATTTTTATGTTTTTCTTCAAGTTTTTGATATATCCTTTCCTAAACAGTTTCAAAAAATTAAACAAAATCAAAATTCAAGTAGACACAAACCATGGATTACTAAGGATATCGTTGAAGAAGGTATATTACTCAGAGATATTTATAATTTGAACAAGAACCAAACCAATGTACATTTATTGGGTCCATATAAGCAACTCTTTAAAAATCATAGACAAAAAATTGTGCTCTCAAAAAGTCAATACTTTAATAAACAATTCCTCAAGGCTCAACATAAATCTGAAGCTGCCTGGTCTATCATCAGGAAAAATACTATTATAAACGATTCATCTAAATGTTTACCCAGCTATTTTGACATTGGCGATGGTGTATATCTCAAGCATTTAGTAGTTATTTTGTCGATTCAGTGGAGTATTAGTAAAAAATACTGCACCTGGTGGCATTGAAAATCGTTATGTAAAAACTGAGAGTCTTTTTCTCTATCCAATAGATGAAACTGAATTCGTGGAAATAATTAAATTCGCATGTTCGAAAAATTCCAGTGGGGTCGATGAATTGCCAGGCAATGTTTTATTAAAGGCTGCTTCGAAAATAATGGAACATCTGATTTATCTAATCAATTTATCTTTCTCTGAAGGTATTTTTCCTTCCCGGCTTAAACAAGCAATGGTCGTCTCAGTCTATAAAAAAAGCGATAAGCATGTAATGTAGAACTACAGAGGTATTGCTTTACTATCTCCATTTTCGAAAATATTTGAAGAATCATATCAAAACAGACTTGTGTCCTTTTTAAATAAATAAAATATCGTATCTGACAACCAATATGGGTTTCAAGTGGGCTTGTCAACCCAGGATGCCATCCTTTCTCTACATAATCATGTATTATCAAACTTCGAAAACGGTGAAAAAACACTTAGTGTTCTTTTCGACTTGACACCAGCGTTTGATACCATACATCATGGTTTCATTCTTGATAAACTGTTTGACATGGGCGTCCGTGGTCCAACATGCAAAATTATTTTTCTGAGAATGGCTTGATTCTAAATAATCTTAAAACCAACACCATTTTCTTTACAATTCAGGAAACTGATTGTAGTGTATTGGTTAGGTCTAAGATTAAAAGTATTGAACAGGTAAACTATAAAAAATTTTTAGAAGTTTTTATTGATTCCCAACTCAATTGGAATCATCATGTTGATTTCATATTGAAGAAATTAGCGACACATTGTTTCGTTATATGGAATCTGCGTAATTTTGTGTCTATTGAAATTCTTAAAAGTTACTATTATGCATATGTTTACTCTGCCCTCAATTACTGTATTATTTGTTTTGGCAACTGCAATAGAATCAGTGACTTATTAATTTTCCAGAAAAAGATTATTAGAACAATTTGTTTTAAAAAACCACTCGTTTCCTGTAAACCACTATTTGCAAAGTTGAATATATTAACTGTTACTTGCATATATATTTTTAATTGCGTAATCTACGTTAAATCAAATTGCTCCAAGTTTCAGAACAGAGATGATACATGTCTTCTTTCGGGCTTCACCCTGAGAAAAAACTATAACATTTTAATTCCTAGTCATAAGTTAGCCAAGGTGACTAATGGACCTCATATCATGTCAATAAAACTGTACAATAAGCTCCCAATATCCATTAAAAAATAACTAGTGCAAAGCTCTTTAAACAAAAAGTTCGGAAACTATTATGTGAAAAGGTATTTTATTCGCTTGATGAATTTTTTCAGTCTGATTTGGAATTTTAAATTTTTATTTTTGTGTCCCTTTTATGGTCTGAATGTAATGTAATATGTCATATAATTATGTTGTTTCATGATTGTGACCTCATTGTAATTGTACTGAGTTATATGACTTTTTTCATGCCTTCCCTAGGTCTACGGAAATAAAAATTTTTGATTTGATTTGAAGTATTGAAAAAATACTTAATAATGCGGGGTCAAACCCGAAACTGGTCGTATAAATAAAATCAACTAGTGGTACTTAGACAAAAGTGTTTTTTTTCATTTCATTAAAATGATCATGAATTACCACAAAAACAAGTAATCAATCATACATAATACAGAAACTATATGAAACATAAATAGTCAATAGTAACGGCATCTTTTTCTTTTCCTAATAATTTTTTTCCGGTAAACTAACACATAGTTTACCTCTGAAAACTATATTTGCCAGGATTTTAAAAACACTTGATACCCTCACGATGAAATCCAATGATACACTGAAATGGATCGCGTTCCTGGTCAGCCCTTCGATGTGGCAGCATTGTCGGGCTGACCAAGATGCTCTTCATAGAGGGATTTGTATAGCTATATATACATACGGTCGTTACACTATCAATTATATATATATATATATATATATATATATATATATATATATATATATATATATATATATATATATATATATATATACAACTCTCAGAAGTTGAGAAACTTGTGCGAGCTAAGGACTAACGAGGTCTTACCTTTCAACGTGTGATTCCTAACACGGTTGCAGAATCATTCCAGCTTCAACCAGATAAATTCTCTCGAGAAAAATATCTGGTCGAGGCAGGAATCGAACCCACGGTCTTCCGATCGTGAGTCGGGCGCACTACCACCGCGGCCAATTCCACAATTTGAATGAATATATTAAATTACTTACAAATTGTTACATTCAACAGATATTTTGTTGATATCTTCCATCTTGACAATTTTCAACACATTCTGCTGATTATTCAGCTTAGTAAAAAATTTTCCATTTATTGTCCATACTTTTCCAGCCGATCCCACATGTTTGGAAGCTTCCCCAACAATTTCCATTTGCTCCTTAGTAAGATCCTCTCTAATCACCACTTTGCTGGCTTTTAGGAGTCTCTTATTATTATACACGAGATTTTTGAAGTAGTTCGTAGAAAATCTCACAATTATTGTCCTAGTTTTATTACTTTGTTTCTTTCTCAATCGGTAGCAAAATTCCATACTGGAATAGATGATTCCACCATGGAATCATTTATTTTTAGGTTTAGTTTTTTTTTTGTAAATTATAATTTGATATTCAAAACTTTCAAACAATGTCTCCTCAATCTTTATGGCAAATCTCTCTGTTATTAGTCAAGATATGTCCAACAAGAAAACTTTCTTAAAACTCGCTATCAACACCTAGAAACTGAAATGGTCATATTGTGGTCACTGATCAGTCACCTTCAATTCATTCTGAGATCTTTCTCTGCCACTACCACAAAGAAAGGGACAGCTGAGACTGTCACATTGTTTGGAATCATTCTTTGGATGGTGATGAAAAACCTACATGTTCGAAGAGTAGAGAAAGAAGAAATTTCACGAAATTCTTATCGATTCATAAACTTAAATCGGTTTTCACCAGCTGAAAAATTCAGAGAAAAACTGAAAGTTACCATAGATTTTCCTTTGAATTATTGGATATGAGCTATTATGGAACCGTTAATGTAGTAGCCCCTTGTCTTGTGTGTAATAAATAAAACCTTGTGTTTCTCTATTGTGTACGAGCATGCATCATATACTTGATAGTTTTTTTGAATGATTGAAACAAAATTATACAGTTTGTTTCTAAATTCAATACAAATATTCCACACAAATATTCCATAAACATATGTGGCAGAATGTTGAATCGTATCGGATTTTTTTTCAATTTTGGTACATATAAAATAAAAGTACACATAAAATACATTTTTTTGTGATGGTTTTCTTAATTTTCATCAGTGACGTCCCTGTAAACATGATCAAAATAATGATACGCTGCTGTTTTTTTTGTCAAATAAGTAAAATTTTTATAATTATCCTCTCTTCCGGTAAACATGGTCAATTGACTTTTTTATTTATTTATTTATTTATTGACTTATTTATTTACTCTTATTTAATTTGTATGGATAATCACAAAACGAGAAATCATCAAATCTCATCTAATGGTATTCTTCTCACAGATTGAATCTTCCATATACAATACATCATCATCCTTTTTCATTATTACTGTTTAATATAAAATCCATTAAGATAAGTTTTCTCAAAAATTGTTCCAGATATTGTTTAAATACAAAATTACTTGGTTTTAAAATGTAATAGAATCTAAACATGCGATGTCTACAGCCAGACAGTGCCCGAAAATCATTTTGCAACAATGTTAATGTTTCATGCCACAGATCAAACAATTTTGTTGATGTCGAATGTCAATTCGTTTTGAGCCCCGTAATTGGCTTATACAGCGCATGCTAATTTGGATTACATGTCATATGTCCTTTTTTTGAATCATGCACGTGGTTTCCTCTTCAAGGAACAGGTGGTTTTTTAATTTGATAATATAATGATATATCATTAAATCTACTATATATTGTTTGTCTGTAACGTCCTGAGTGACATTATAGTAATTTTTCATATATGTTACGTCCATACTTCTTTCAACCTGCCACATAACCTCAACTGTAAGTTGGTTTGAATTATTATTTTATAAATATGACTGTTTTTTACCCTTATTGTAGCATCCCTGATGATGATAATGAAGATTATCGAAAGCTTGGAATCTGTATTATAAGAGTACACTAAATTTTGGCCTGCTGCATACCCAAATATTGTTTCACTTATTTTCTGACTAGTCAGCAAAAAGACTACTTTTTTCTATATATATATATATATATATATATATATATATATATATATATATATATATATATATATATATACCGGGTGTCCCACATTTTATGTGACAGGCAATATCTGGTTTGTTGAAGGAGATACACAAAAATGTTTCATACAAAAGTTTTAGGAGTTCATGAGAGCTATATTTGATATAACTTTTAAATATACAGGGTGTTTGGTGTAGGTGCTACAGACCAAAATTCCATTTTTTAAAATAGAACGCTCTGTATATCATTACATATTCAGATGCTACGTTAAATTCTGATATCATTTCATGTTTGGTTTTTGAAATTCGGTTACGGCGTTGTTGAGCTATTGCACTTTTCCTTAAATATAAAGTTTCAAAAAAACGTATTTACTCGTACACGAATCCAGTCTATATCTTTTATTAAATTGAACTAGACTACTACTGAATACAAACCATTATTCTCACCTCTACGATACGATATCGATATCAGTTGAATATAATATTGAAATTCTTGAGAATGTGACTAACTTCAGGGTGAATTGCTTCATATTGCACAATTTCATCAAGTAGCTTATGCTTGTTGATGCCATAGTAACAAATGTTGATGAATTGTATCTACTTGTCAGTTCGATTCAGTGATTCTTTGCAAAACAGTAACTGTGTTCTTTGTGCAAAAACTCCAGTATGCCTTTCGCGTTTAGTCCAAGTGATTGCATTGATATGTTATTAATTTTTGGGGAATATCAGAAAAACTGCCGTCAAGCACAACGTCTATACAAAGAACGTTTTCCAGACAGACCCATTCCGTCACGAATGACTTTTTCGAGAGTTGTAGAAAAATTGCGAACTGGGTCATTTCCTTCTACTATAAAGCATCGTCATCATACGAGATCTGTTAGAGCTGAAGATTTAGAGATCAATGTGTTGGCTTATATTATTATTCATCCACATGTTTCTATCCGTACTCTTGCAGAAGAAGTCGGTGTGAGTAAATCTAATGTACAGAGAATTCTGAAAGAAAATAAATACCACCCATTCAAAATTCAGTTGGTACAAGGTTGAATTCATTGCTTGTATTCAGGTAATATTACCTGAAAGTCCTAACATATTCAGTCAAATTTTGTGGAGCGATGAATCGCGATTCCACAATAATAGAGTTGTGAATCGAAATAACAGTCACTATTGGTCTTAAGAAAATCCCCACTGGGTCCGCGAAAGTAATTTTCAAACTACTTGGGGTATTAATGTATGGTGTGGATTATTCAATGGCCGCATCATAGGACCTTACTTTTTCAATGAAAATCTCAATGGATTGCGATATTTACATTTTCTAGAAAATGATTTGATCCAGTTGATGGAAGATATTCCCATAGCAGAACGACAAGGAATTTGGTGGCAACAAGATGGTGCTTCTCCTCACAATTCACAGGTTGTTACTGAATATCTGGATAGAACGTACCCAAGTAGATGGATTGGTAATAAGGGTCCAATTCGGTGGCCGGCTCGTTCCCCAGATTTATCACCGCTTGATTTTTTCCTATGGGGTTATTTAAAAGATATTGTTTTCACTACTCCCCCTTTGAATGTGGATGATCTGAAAATGAAAATTCGACTAGCGTGCAGTGATATTACGCCTGATATTATAAGAGCGACTTGTACGAGAGAAGTGATTCGACGTTTCGAAGCCTGTATAATATCTAATGGGCATCACTTTGAACAATTTTTATGACTTATTTCTAGGTACCTACCATTCTTATGAAATGATTTATCAAGTTATATTATTTACATTGTTATTAATTAAAGATTTGTTTTCGAATTCACCTCTTTCAATTTCGCAATTGTTTCATATTCAAAATGATTCCTGACTGAATTCCACAACTCAAAATTGAAACCATTACTTCGAATACCCAAAATTTTGACAAATTTTCATGTGATCTGATGCAGAGAGAATAATTGTATGAGATATTTTTAAAAATAATAGTCGTTCTCAAGACTTTACATTTTAAGCAATAACTCAACAACGCCGTAACCGAATTTCAAAAACCAAACATGAAATGATATCAGAATTTAACGTAGCATCTGAATATGTAATGATATACAGGGCGTTCTATTTTAAAAAATGGAATTTTGGTCTGTAGCACATTCACCAAACACCCTGTATATTTAAAAATTATATCAAAATATAGCTCTCATGAACTCCTGAAACTTTTGTATGAAACATTTTTGTGTATCTCCTTCAACAAACCAGATATTGCCTGTCACATAAAATGTGGGACATCCGGTATACACATCGGAAAAGTCTAGGGATATTTTTAAAAATGGCAATAATTTTTATTTAGATCGCTTTAGGGAAAAAAAAGTTGACGGGTGATTATTAAACGAATGTAACTTACAACAAAATTTATTAAATGGTCAAAAATACTGAGTGCGCATATAAGCAAAACTAAAAAAAAATATGGCTCTTCTTTGGCACCCCGAAAAAAAATCATAATACAAAAAAAAAATTGGAATCAGTACAAAGTATGGCCTCCACGCTGGTTTATTACGGCCCTACATCTATCGTGCATCGACAAAATGAGATTGTCAATGTCTTGTTGAGGTACATTTGCCCATTCAGCGATTAAAAGCTCTTTCAATTGAAACGTTGTGTGAATGTTCCCCATATGCGGAGTAATTCTTCGTTGAAGCATGTCCCACACATGCTCGATGAGATTCAGGTCCGGTGATTGTGCTGGCCATGGCAATACATCAACTCCTTCGTTGGTGAGCCAGTCAGTCACTAGACGCGCGACATGTGGACGAGCATTATCGTGCATTAGGTGGAAGTTTTCACCAATAGCACCAGCAAACGGACGGAAGATAGGTAGAAGAATGGTGTCAAGGTACTGTCGAGCTGTGAGGGAGCGATTTGGAAAAACGAGATCGGTTCTGCCGCCGATCATGATTCCGCCCCATAGCATTACTGTACTACCTCTGTATGTGTTGACTTCCTGGACGTGTCTCAAACGTTCATTATTTCCAGGTCGTCTCCACAGTCTTACTCGACGAGAATCTGGATGAAATCCAAATCTGGATTCGTCTGTAAACAAAACTGTGGCCCAATCATTTGCATCCCAGTTTTGATGTTCTTGACACCACTCTAATCTTCTACCGCGATTGCCTCTCGACAAAGGTGGACATCTAAGTGGCCTTCTGTTGTGGAGATCTGCTTCATGCAGTCGATTTCTGACAGTATCACGACCAATGGTTACCTGGTGCGTCTGCTGCAAAACGTTAACCAACTCAGATGCTGTGATTGTCGGTTGTCTTCTTGCGGTTAAGACCAAAAATCGGTCTTGAACTGCAGTTGTAGTGCGTCCTCGCCCTGGATGTTGTTCGGCTGGACTGCCAGTTTCACGGAAACGCCGCCACAATCGACTGATAACACTTTGGGAGACCCCCAAACGAAGAGCTACATCATTTTGTTGACCTCATGCATTTATTTTTACGATATTTAGTATGTTATAAAAATATCCCTATACTTTTCCGATGTATATATATATATATATATATGTATATATATATATATATATATATATATATATATATATATATATATATATATATATATATATATATATATATATATATATATATATATATATGTAAAAAACGGTTTTTATTTACAATATTTGCCAAGCTTTCGCTTTATTTTGAAGCTTCTTCAGGGCTATCTAAAATACAATTTGGTTTAATTTCAACAGAAAAAGGTTACTATTGATACTTACAGTAAATATAAAAAAATGTATAAGAACACTGTATAAAATAATTGTAGAAAGTTTGTAAAAAATTTTTGTCAAAAGATTAAATTTAAATTGACATAATAGTTGTCAAAATCGATATAACTTTGTTTTACAATTTTGAAAAACAAATAGTTGATGTTCATGGAAATATATAGTTATGTTTGATATACAACAAAATGTCATCGAAAATTCGTGTTTGACTCAACTGCTGAACCCACGAAACCAAAGAAAAAACATAACTACTCACAGTCGCAGAAATTTAATCCACACATAAAGTCCGCATCAAATGGGATTTTTTTTTGTTCATTTCTTCAAGCAACTTTTGATATCTCCATTAGGTTGTGCTTTAAAAATGATGCCAAATGCCATGCATATGACCGATCAAGTGATTTTTCTTCCCTGTCAAATTTGATGATTGTGATTTCATTTTTCACCCATATACCAATTTTTAGCTCTCTAGTACAAATTTAGTTTTTTTACAGTTTTTCGAAAATTTAACATTTGCCGATTTCTCAAATTTAGCCAAACCTCAACAAAGTTAGTGTTTTATGCCTAACTTATCTTTCCAATGCATTTTTATTACCAATTGCAATTCTAAATACAACTTATTTCGCAAAACTTTAAAACACCAGAAAAAATTATGCCAAAAATGATGCAAAGTTGATACAGTTTTTAAAAACAGATAAATATTTCACTTTATTTCTACTTTTTGCGAAATAGCGTGATACATAAGCATAATTAAAAAACAATATCAATGAAAAGTCAATAATTTATTCTTTACTGCACTTTTCAAACAGTTAAAATTTGATTTACTAATTACGACAAATTACAACGAAATTAAACTAAGGGTACTGTGGAAACAATTGAACTGAACTGAATAAGCAAAATATTTTATTGTCATATGACATTTGTTGAATAACTCAAAATAGTGTTTATTAGTTTTAAATTTAAAATAGTTTATTCGTTGTCTAGTGTGTTGTTAAAAATGCTGAATCTTCAAGAGAAAATTGAAATCGTTTTAATATGCGGCGAGAATACCGGTCACCGACAAGTAGCTGATATTTTCAATGCCAGACATCCTGCAAGAAATATTCATCAGTCAACAGTTAGTTGACTGATGCACCTATTCATACTACAAGGGTGGTTAAAGAGCGTCTTTTGGAAATATTTAGGGGTAAAGTAATCAGTCGCAATATGGAACACTTTTGGCCGCCTAGATCTTCTGATATAACCCCACTAGATTTCTTCTTGTGGGGTTACTTAAAACAAAAGGTGTATAAGCAGAGACCTTTTCGAGATATAAACCATTTAGAGGCAGTTATTCGAGAATGTGTTGTAAGCACGAAACCCCGTAGTATAAAGAATGCAGTTAAAGATGTTTTAAAAAGGACAATTGATTGCATTGAACGTGGTGGAAGGCACACCGAAATGCGACTTTTTATTTTGTATTTCTATTGGTATTTACATGGTTTAGGCATATGTTTCGATTTGATTTAGTGTTCTCAATTTAAATTATAACTTTATTTTAACAGATGTTTGTTAGAATTTTTTACGGTTTAGTTTTCTAGGCAACAAAATCTAAATTGATTTCTGAAGTAATTTTGTTCATTCATACCTCATAAAAGATATTTAGTAAATGTAAAATTACTTTCGTAATCAGTTAAACTGTTTGAAAAGTGCAGTAAAGAATAAATTATTGACTTTTCATTGATATTGTTTTTTAATTATGCTTATGTATCAAGCTATTTCGCAAAAAGTAGAAATGAAGTGAAATATTTATGTGTTTTTAAAAACTGTATAAACTTTGCATCATTTTTAGGCATAAAGCACTAACTTTGTTGAGGTTTGGCTAAATTTGAGAAATCGGCAAATGTCAAATTTTCGAAAAACTGTAAAAAAACTAAATTTGTACTAGAGAACTAAAAATTGGTATATGGGTAAAAAAATAAAAAAACAATCATCTTTTCTCTTTACCGATTTTCGAAATTTCGAGCAATAACTGCTTTTCTGAACATTTATTGGAAAAAATGTCAAATTTGAAAGGGAAGAAAAATCACTTGATCGGTCATATGCATGTCATTTGGCATCATTTTCAAAGCACAACCTAATGGAGATATCAAAAGTTGCTTGAAGAGATGAACAAAAAAAAAATCCCATTTGATGCGGACTTTATGTGTGACACTGTAATATATATTTCAATATTAAATTCTACAAAAAGGATTTGAAGCTTTATATCTTCTATTAATTATCTGCGAGCGCTTTCGACAGTTGGTAGTACTGTCATCTTCTAGGCCAGTGGTCGCCAACCTGTCGATCGCGACCTACCGGTAGCTCGCGGAGGCAATTCTGGTAGCTCTCACAACGATTTTAATTTAAAAAATACAAACTGCAAAAATCAGAGAAGCTTCCGAAAATTCCACAAAAAAATCTAATTGTCATAATATTAAACATAAACAGCGGCAACGTTGCGGTGAGCGATCTGCCGCTGACGCCATCAAGCTTAAAGCGGCTAGAACCGACCAGCCGGACCAGCGCGTTAGTGTTCGAGAACGATCTGGATTGCTTTGAACGGGATAAATACGCACGGCGCGGCGACATTGCGCTTAGTTTAAAACTGAACGCGTAACCAACGTCCAGCGGTTGGGTTAGTAGAGAACAATAAAAATAATATTATGACAAGCAGTTGTAAGAAGGTAAAGACATACCACTTTCATTCGGAATGGGAAGAACAATACTTTTTTACAGAAGTTAAAGATAAAAATGTGTGTTTGTTATGTAATACTTCGGTCTCCGTTGCTAAAAAAGGAAATATTGAGAGACATCATAAAACTGTACATTGTACATTCTAATTTTGAAAAATCATTCCCACTACATTCTGCCGCCAGAAAGGAGAAACTGAAACAGTTAAAAAAAACAGTTATTTGGACAACAATCAATATTTTTAAGAACAGTCGACAAAAATAAGGCTGCAACTGAAGCATCGTACCGTGTGTTCCAGATAATTGCACAAAAAAAGAAACCTTATGAAGACGGAGAAATGATAAAACAGGCCTTTTTAGAAGCTGCTGATTCGTTATTTGCCAACTTTAGAAATAAAGACGAGATAGTTTCAGCTATAAAATCTATGCAACTTTCTGCTAATACAGTGATGAGACGTGTAGAAGTAATGAGCAATGATATTTTTTTACAGTTAAGAACTGACTTAGATAACTTAGATAAGGCAGTGTCAACAGATGTTGACACTGCCCAGATGGCCGTGTTTGTCAGGATGGTTTTTAGTGATTTTACGATTAAAGAAGATCTTTTGAAGTTCATTCCACTCAAAGGACACACTACTGGACATGAGTTGTTTTCTCATTTAAAAAATATTATTTCTTCCGAGAAAATTCCAATATCGAAAATGGTAGAGTTGTTTTCTCATTTAAAAAATATTATTTCTTCCGAGAAAATTCCAATATCGAAAATGGTAGGCTTGACAACCGATGGCGCTCCAGCTATGGTGGGTTGTGATAAGGGTCTGGTGGCGTTATGTCGTAGAGATGAAACTTTTCCGCAATTTCTCTGTTACCACTGCATTATCCATCAGCAAGCATTATGTGGAAATTTCCTGAAACTAAACAACGTTAAGAAATTGGTGGTAAAAATTGCGAACAAGATTAGAGCTCAAGCGTTACAAAGAAGATAAACCTACTCCGGAACTAGAAAATTCAATTTGGCTTAGAGATTTTGGTTTTCTCGTGGACATTACAGAGAAATTAAACGAACTTAATTTGCAGCTTCAGGGGAGAGACAAAGAACTAGCGGAAATGATCTCTGATATAAAAGCATTTATCAAAAAGCTGGAGTTTTGGGAACAAAACCTAATTAACAGCGATGCCAAGCATTTTCCTATTCTTTCAGAAAAAATATCTCAAAATCTATCAGAACCCTATGACAACAAATATCATGTAGAAATAATTTCTACCCTGAAGAATAACTTCAAAAATCGTTTTAAGGATTTCAATGAAATGGCTTTAGTAGCGCAGTTTGTTTCACCCTTTATGGAAATTTATATCTAACAGTTTGCAACTTGTGTTATGCAGAACTTTGGCGAAGACATCGCTGCAACAGAAATGGAAGTCATTGAGTTTCAAAATGATTTAGCCTTAAAATCGTTAGTCTCAAGTACTGAATGTATCGGGCCTATTGTAAGTAAAGACAAATATTCAGTTCTATGTCGTGTTGCCTTGAAAGTGAAAGCAGTATTCAGTTCAACCTATTTGTGTGGATCTTCTTTTTCCAATATGAAGATTATTAAGAACAAAAATCGCAATCGACTTACAGATGAACATTTGGATAATTGTATTCGAATGGCTGCATTAAATTATACTGCAAACATTAAAAAAAATTATCGATGAGTCTGAGTCTCAGCCTTCTCATTGAACGTGCTTTTTTATTTTTCAATGTTTATGTTCATGATAGTGCGTTACTTTTTTGTTGTTATTATTAACTATTTTTAATACGTGACATGCCGTTGTGGCTGGATAAAAGTTTGTGTTTATTTTTCAAACACCTTCGTTTGATAGGTAGGAATGTAGTATTTTGTTATTAGTTTATTATTAGTACCTATGTATTATGTATTACCAGTTAAATAGTAAAATATATACCAATAATGATAAATTAACTGTGGATTATTTCATTTACGTTGCGTTACGTGGCTTCCGTGTGGTTAGCTCGCTGTTTATTCCAAAATTAACAAAGTAGCTCAACACATTGAAGAGGTTGGCGACCACTGTTCTAGGCACTCCTCAAACTGAACTGGTCATCCTGTTGTCTGCCTCTTATACGGTCAGACCGTCAGAGGTATTTCAGGTACTTTAGGTAAATTTGCCTGTATTTGTACTGCTAGTTACAGTTCGATAACCTCTTACATCAGCAGGATATTGTTCGATGACCCGAAGACGACATCAATTATTTTGCTGATATCTGCAAAGTCGGCAATAATTTATGTATAAATAGGTTCAATTGATTTGTAATAGCCAGTACTTATTTTTCGTAGTTATTAGTTGTTACTCTGTTCAAATAAAAAGTTTTTAAAAACCCTTTTGTGTGAACGAGAAATATAATTGGCGCAGTCATTAGGATAGTGGAAGAGTCCTTAGAAGATCCTCGTCGTTCTCAAACGTTTATCCACTATTCTCCCGAACCAAGTTCCACCGAGAAGCAAGTACTCCAGGAAGAATTCCGGCCGTAGACAAGAATACCTCTTCACTATCGTCCGTCAAGGAATATCTACATAGAATTAAGTTTTTGGTGACAGAATATGCAACGAGCCATCATCGTCATCCTGTAAGCATAAATGAACTCAACCTCATCAATTGCAAATACTATTTTACGTCCCCCTACCTTAGTTTTACCAAATTCACCTTCAAGTATCAATTCTCGCCCATCCATTATTCCTCAAACAATTGACCAACCTTTAAATCCCATCAACATGGCAAAACAATTCGACCTGAAGAATTTTTGGATTGTACCCGAATACGATGGAAGCCCAAATGAATTATACCAGTTCATCAACGTATCAACAATGATTCTGAACGAATATTGGAATACTGAAGACCCCGGTTGTTTTCAGAACCATATATTGATACAAGGACTACTCAACAAGCTACGAGGCAGAGCCAAAGACGTCATCTCAGTTTATGGATGTAGTGACTGGAACAGCATCAAAGGAACTCTAATCCAAAACTTCGCCGACCAACGGAATGAAAATTCCTTAACAAGAGATTTGGTAAACCTGCGACAAGACCAGAACGAAACACCACAACGTTTCTACGAAAAAGTCATGGGGCTTTTAAACACAATATCAAACTATATCGAATTACACACCGCCGATGAAACAATAAAGATCAGCAAGAAAAGATTTTTCCAACAACAAGCTCTAACAATATTCCTAGCCGGACTACGAGAGCCCATGGGATCCACCATAAGAGCAATGAAACCAATAGACTTGGCAACAGCAATGCAGTACATCCAAGAAGAAAACAATATCCGTTATCTACAAAGGACGTTTGGACCCCCACAAGTCCCCAAGAAACCACTCCAGACCCAGCAAAAAACTGCAAATCACCAATATGCCCAACAATCAATACCACAGCGGATGTACCAACCCATGCAACACTTTCAACGACCCGGACAACAACAACCTCATCAGGAAATGGGACTCCAACCACAATTTCAACAACCGACCTTCAGACCACATTGGCAACCAAATACTCAACAGAAACAGATGTGGCGTTCAGTCCAACCACCACGTTTTGGACAGAATCAACCAAACAGGCAGAACGGACAAGAACCAACACCAATGAGCATCAGTACCAGAAATACTTATGGAGCACCAACGAGGAGCATGAGAACCCAACCTCAGGCAAGACCAAATTTCAATCCAGCTCCCATGTTCAACATTGAGCAACATGACGAAGACTTTGCATATGAAGCGAACCCCTATTACATTGAAGAAACCTACTTTCATCCCAATCAAGAACCAACTGAAGAATTCCAGGTTCAAGAAGACCAACAGGAACCAGATGTAAATTTTCCATTGGATCCAGGACAAAACCAAGAAACATAGTGGAACTGCATACATTTGACGATAAGAGAGAACTTCCTTATATAACCATTGCAAATCCTCCCCTCAAACTCCTCATTGACACCGGATCAACAAAATCCTTTCTCAATCCTGAATTAGCTTTCCAATATTACAAGGATTGCATCAAAAAAGATCCCTTCGTCGTCACTTCCATTTTCCAAAACTATTCTCAAGATTACAGTGCAGAAATCCCCATATTTCCTGAGTTTAACTCAAACGGCATTCTGAAATTCTACCTCTTCAAATTCCACAAAACTTTTGAGGCCTCATTGGACTCGACAACCTGAAATTTCTCAAAGCTGAACTGAATTTTCCTGAATCCTCCCTTTTAACCGAATACTCCTCTCTCCCAATCCAGTACTACGAAACCAATAAGACCCAGTTCTACTCTATTCAATTGGAGCCAGACAGCGTGACCCAAGTACGACTACCGGTGAAGGAGAAGAATGGAACTATCATGATACCAAGACAGAAACTTCAAGGCGCTTACATCCGTGAAGCTCTCACTGATGCCCGTGATCATCTAGCCTGGACGGAAATTGTCAACTTCAGTCCAGATAAACTCCAAATCGTTCTAGCCGAACCAGTATGCAGCAGCCCAATAAATCTTCAAGAGCATCATATCTATTCTGCTGACATAATCCCATCAGGAAACAGAGACCCAATCAACAACATGGATGATCTAATCAGAACAGACCACCTGAATCCAGAAGAGGAGATGCATATCAGAAAATTATGCAGAAGATATGCTGATATTTTTCGCCATCCAGATTCCTCACTCACATTCACCAATCAGGTCAAACACCATATAAAAACCAGAGATGAAATCCCAGTCTACACAAAATCATACCGATATCCGTATGTACACAAGGAAGAAGTCAAGAAGCAAATAACTTCGTTATTGGACCAAGGAATCATCAGACCTAGCCAATCTCCCTGGTCCTCACCAATTTGGGTCGTTCCAAAAAAACTGGACGCCTCTGGAAAAGCAAAATGGCGTATCGTTGTGGATTTCCGCAAAGTCAACGAGAAGACAATCGACGACCGCTACCCTATTCCGAACATTTCTGACATCCTCGACAAACTGGGAAGGTGTCAATATTTCACTACCCTGGATTTGGCAAGCGGATTTCACCAAATAGAGATGGCAGAGGAGGACATCCCTAAGACCGCATTCAACGTCGAAAACGGACACTATGAGTACCTGCGTATGCCGTTTGGACTGAAAAATGCTCCAGCGACCTTTCAAAGGGTTATGGACAATGTCCTAAAGGGTCTACAAGGGACTATCTGCTTGGTTTATATGGATGACATAATCATCTTCTCTACATCTCTGCAGGAGCATATGGTCAACCTCACAAAAGTTTTCCAACGTTTACGAGAAACTGGTTTCAAAATACAAGTAGACAAGTGCGAATTCCTGAAAAAAGAAGTCAGCTTTCTAGGACACATCGTCACTCCAAATGGGATAAAACCAAACCCAGCAAAAGTCAAAGCAATCATGGATTATCCTGTACCTCGAACTGTCAAAGAAATCAGAGGATTCCTAGGACTTCTAGGGTACTACAGGAAGTTCATCAAGGACTTCGCCAAGACTACCAAACCGTTAACCTCCTGTCTCAAGAAAGATGCCCATATAGAGCATACGCCAGAATTCCTAAAATGTGTTCAAACTTGTAAAGGCCTGCTTACCAATGAACCACTACTACAGTATCCGGACTTCACAAAGCCCTTTAATCTGACCACAGATGCCAGCAATTTCGCCATAGGAGCCGTTCTGTCCCAAGGACCCATAGGAAAAGACAAGCCAATAGCTTATGCATCCATAAGCTATTGGCTTGTCTTTTCCCTGAACGAAACTGAAATGAAGTACTCTACCATCGAAAAGGAAATGCTAGCAATAGTTTGGGCCACCAAATATTTCCGACCATATCTTTTCGGCAGAAAATTCAAAATTCTGTCAGATCACCGTCCCCTCCAGTGGCTCTTCTCCTTGAAGGATCCAAACTCAAAACTGGTCCGATGGCGCCTGAAGCTAGAAGAGTATGACTACGAAGTGGTCTACAAAAAAGGCACAAGCAATACCAACGCCGATGCGCTCTCCAGAATAGAGATACATACAAAGGAGCTCCATGAAGCAAACTACGACGACGACAAGGCATCTCTATTCAACCATCCTCCATCAGAAGTTCCTGAGTCTGCAGATGACATCATCAACGATCTGTTTAAAGATTGCTTTCATCAACATTTTCCTGAAGATAAGGACCCCATACCGCAAGAACAAGAAATTCAGAACGAACCCCCAACCGAAGGAGACAAGGAATGCGTGAACCTGAACCCGGAAATTACCCCAGACGAAGATACTAGTGGCATCACCAACCATACAGCCAGAGAAAGTCCAATATTAGAAATACCAATATCAGAGAAACCTCTCAGTGTCTTCAATAACCAAGTCATCTTCAAACAAGTAAGCTATAACCCAGCAAGAACGGTGATAGAAGAAATATTCCCGAATAAAAGAAGATACCATGCTCAATTGGGAAACGACAATATGGACGAAAATGTTTTTAACTTTTTCAAAGAATATATCAGCCCGGGAAAGAAATACGCTTTGATGTTCGAAGATGAAGAACTCTACCCCAGCATGTGCAGAATCTTGAGAGAGACATTCAAGAATTCCTCTTTCGATCTCATAAAATGCAACCGCCTTTTGGAAGATGTCAGTTGCTCAGCTAGACAAAAAGAAATAATCAAGCAGCATCATGAAGGAAAAACAAACCATAGAGGAATCACCGAAACGGAAACTCGGATCAAAAGATTGTATTATTGGCCCAATATAAAAAAGGATATCGAAGAAGCTATCAACTTATGCGAAACTTGTCAAATCAACAAGTATGATCGAAGACCAGAGAAGCCAAAGTTCATGCTGACACCTACCCCAACGAAGCCTCTTGAAATAATACACATGGATACCTTTCAGGCTAGTGGACAAAAATTCCTGACGATTGTGGATGCATTTTCAAAATATGGCCAGGCATATCCAATAGAGGGATGTAATGCTATCAACACTCTCAATGCTCTCTTAGTATTCATCAACCATCATGGAATACCACATATGATCGTCACTGATAATGGAACGGAATTCAAAAATGGACTGATCCAAGAATTTGTTGACACACATAAAGTCAACATTCACTATACCACTCCAGAAAACCCTCAGTCAAACGGGATAGTCGAAAGATTCCATTCCACATTGATCGAGCACTTGAGAATATTGAGAGATACGCATAAGAAAAGAGACATCAAAGAACAGATGCTCTATGCCATCCTAGGATACAACAACTCTATCCATTCAGCAACAAGACAGAAACCTATGGATATTCTGAACGGACATCTCAATAGTCAAGACCCATTCGATATCGACATAAGACGAGCCTTGATTAACAACTACGTCCAACAACACAGGGAAAAAACGAAGGAAATATATAGGAAAATCAACGAAGATTTACAGAAACATAAAACAAATATCATAGAGAAGAGAAACAAGAAAAGAGAAACTCCTATTACCTACAAACCCTGCACCAAGGTGTACACAAGAAAAACGGTGAAAAGAAACAAACTGCTACCACCCTTCCTCCCAAAATCCATCCAAAAAGACCAAACAGTAACTGTCGAGACAGAAAATGCAAACGTCCATAAGAAAAATATAAGACATTTGCCTAATAAGATTACTAAATTCTTCGTCCCTTTACAGTCTTCATCTGACGAGAGGACAGGAGATCGAAATCCAGAACCTCAAGACAAATCCAGAACTACTTCCCCTCAAGATGGGACAAGCAAAGATCAAGACTAGTACCCACGACTTCATCCACTACTACGATCTTCAACCCATCCACGAAGATATCTATACATTGTTCCAGTACGAAAGTTATGGTTCTGGAAGGAGTGCATCTGATAAAACTTCCACCAGGTTGTGAATTCAAAACCAACAACGAAGCCTTCATAAACTCCAAAAGTGTCATATTAGACGAACCCCTCACTTTACCAAATATCAAGACAGCTCACATCAATTCCTCGCTGAAATTCAAACCATTGAAATTAGATAAGATTCCCCTGGATAAACTACAACATCTGACCCTAGAAGAAGAGAGGTTACAACTCATCCCAGAAGAAACCATACAATCTGATAATAGCCATTTCTGGATGACTCCCATTTACATTTCAATCACCATCTTCATTCTATACGTAATTTACAGATTGAAAAGGCAAACGAAGAAAGAACCATCCAATGATGATCCACCAGTTCCCGAACACGAAGCATCATCTTCAGTCTTGTTCGTCCCTTACAAGACTTCCCCAGGGGATGGAGAAGTTACAGTTCGATAACCTCTTACATCAGCAGGATATTGTTCGATGACCCGAAGACGACATCAATTATTTTGCTGATATCTACAAAGTCGGCAATAATTTATGTATAAATAGGTTCAATTGATTTGTAATAGCCAGTACTTATTTTTCGTAGTTATTAGTTGTTACTCTGTTCAAATAAAAAGTTTTTAAAAACCCTTTTGTGTGAACGAGAAATATAATTTGCTTCAGGTACTCTTCTTTGTGTTAGATCTTCTCTAGGAATGTGTTTGGTTTTGTTTAATATATTGAATGTGAGGTCTTGTTGTGTTTTGATTTGTACTTGTTCCTCGATAAGTGATTTATGACTGTTAAATTTATGGATGTTCAAGTTTTCCCAAATGTCCATGCGGTTTCCCTTGTACCTGATGCAGAACAAATACAGGCAAATTTACCTAAAGTACCTGAAATACCTGAGTTAAGACGCTCTTACCGTATAAAGAGGCAGACAACAGGATGACCAGTTCAGTTTGAGGAGTGCCTAGAAGATGACAGTACTACCAACTGTCGAAAGCGCTCGTAGATTATATATATATATATATATATATATATATATATATATATATATATATATATATATATATATATAGTTGACTGGCTATTATATAACTATAGATTATTTTTGAGTTGGGTATTTCAGTCAATCTCTGCGGGCTATGGAAACACTATTTTTTGCTATTCAAGCTTTCGGAAAAATATTCTTTTTCCTTTATCAAGACTATCTACAAAATAAAGATCATGCAAATGTTATATAGTAATAGATATGTTATAAAAGACTCACCAAAGTTAGTTCTGGCAATGCATCGAATTTATTGGAGCCTCTGGAGACACCCTACATTTTATAAGAGAGAGGACATTGTTAGATCAAGATCTTCAGATGATGTGGTGCTTCAGGTTTTTCCGGGTTTTCCTGCAGCTGAAAAAGCAAATGCGCTTCTGGAATCAATGAAGTCGCCCCAGAGCGCCAATTAATCTTTATTGTTGTTTTTATTTAATTTTTATCGTTGTTTTAATGAAAGTTTTGTTTTTAAATATAAAAAAGGCATATAAATCCAAAAATAAAAACGAAAAGTCAAATGCTAAATTTGACGTTGAAAATTTTGTTACAGCACCAGAGAAAATGTGATTATTATGATATTTGCACATACAGTGAGATCTTGTGAAAAATTATTAGTGATATGATATGGGAATTATTTGTCCAATTGTATTGATCAAAAGTTAAAATATAATTATAAATTTGACTTAAATTTTGTATTTCTGATTTTGGTTTAAATTATTATTATTTTTACTCATGTGAACCATTTCTAGAAAAACATTCTTCTCAAGGCGACGAAACTAGAAGCCACGCCAAATCTTACTCCCAGAATTAAATTAAAATTAATAGAAAAGTTAGTTGATTTTGTATAATTTAATAAAAAAAACCGTAAAGAAGTTTTAAATAATACTAACCTGAATAAGCCAAATCCAACCAAGGAATTTATCAAGAAATTCATAACGGGGATTTTCAGCAGACAAGAGGAAAATCCAGTGGAGACACAATTTTCACCGCACAAAACACACAGAAGGAAAACCAGGTATTTACCTCTTTCCATATCGAATATTAAAAAATATATGCATATATAAATAATCTGTCTAAGAGGAAACACTGGAAAATTGAACAAAAATTAAATTCATGAATTTCTATCGAACATAAAACCACAAAATGTCTAGGATAGAGTAACTGACATTTCATTTAAAACATAGTTTTTGGATGATTCCACCTTAGAAAGACAGTAGGGATTATATAGCATTTTCAGTAGATGGAGTCTTGTATAGATTCAGAGTAGTTCCATATGGTTTGCAGAGTTCTTGTTCAGCTTTGGTTAGGACAATCCATACAATCCTGGAAAAATACAATGCTTTTATTTTTCATTATATTGATGCCATTTCAATATATTCCACAGACTGGGAGAGTCACCTGAAACATATTAATTTATCAGTAAATGAATTTGATAATGCAGAATTAAAATTTAACATCAACAAATCTATATTTTACCAAACAGATGACTTTCTTAGGCTATAAATTAGACACCAAAGGCATAAGTAAGGAGGAAGACCAACAAATTTGAAAATATTAAAGGGATTTTTGGGAATAATAAATTATTTAAAAAAATTAATGTCTAACATTAGTGAAAAGCATTAACTTCATTAGAGTTATTAAAGAAAAGCAACAAAGAACAAGAAAGTGCATTTAACACCATAAAATCAGATTTTGCAAATAATTTAAAAATGTATCATCCAGATTATAATTTACCATTCATTTTAAGAACAGATGCATCAATGTTTAAACTTGCTGGAGTATTATTACAAGTACAGCAAAAAAAATAGGTAAACGTATGTTTTGTGTCAAGAGTGACCAAAACATATGAACAACATTATAGTTAGTATAAGTGAACTAGAATTAAATCTAAAGAAATGAAATTAAAACGTTGAAGCCAGTCTAGGATATACCTACATAGTAGGTTGAATCCCTCCCCTGGCTAATACCACGAAGGTCATTGGATTATATTCGACAGGCGTCAGTGCAGGAATCTTCACAGAAATTTCCTGCATATGCAATTGGCAATACAACTGAAAGAGTCGACCTTAAATTTTAGAACGGGCACAGTTGCAGAACGGTTTCGGGCTCATCAGCCACTCGTCAGTGTAAGATAGTGGCCATCATCGAGCTAAAGTCAGTGGGCTTGTTTCATGCTATGGAAAATGATACTAGTTTTCTTATAGACTGATCGAGTTAGGGGTATATTATACTTATCAAGCCTAATCGGTCCCAAGATTTCCTTATATTTGTAGAAAAAAGAACAATTCGAAAAGCAAGAATTCAAATTGGCCGCGTGTCTGTTGACCAATAAAATTGATCGTGTCTACAGCGGAGTTGCAAATTATATTGATTTTTAATATCCAATCACAGATCTGATGATCCAATTTGGCAGAGCATTTTTCTTGTTATTGTTGACAACTCGGTGTGAATATAACTGTTACAATAATTATCCAATTAAAGAACGTTTTTTTTGTAAAAGGTAGGTCTCGGCGGGTGCCTATTTTGCTGCATATTTCGTGTCATTAGTTTACATTCCGAAAAATATTTTTTCAGGTTATTTTTGGATTGAATTTTACCATTACTATCACCAAAAAGTTGTAAAAACATGTCATCCATATCAGACAAAAAGTTTTTCAGTGTTCCAAAAAACGAAACTTAAGAGATCTATGGTTTTCTTCAGTTGGCCGAGCTAAAATAAAAATTGAATCAAAACTTTCCATCCTTCAATAAAAGATAAAGTCTGAAATGATTGTCATATAAATGAAAGGGACTTACTAAATATACCACCTACCGATTCAATTTTTCATTCTTCATTTCGGTACCAAAGTATTGAAATTTTTCAAGTAAAATTCATCAATCATTTCAAAATCGACTCTTGTAAGTTGTCGGATTCAGCTTTAACAAAACTAGGCTCAACATTCATTTTGAAATAATTTTAACAAAAATACGTTATGTGTGGAAACCGTTGGACATTAGAAAGAGCATATTGTCGCATACACTACAGAGGGCGTTGGCTGACTGGATGACAATATGGCTAACATACCAGCAACGTTGAACTTCTCATTTTTGGTGGGTGGCATGAATGCATAATTGATTTTTTGCATTAGGGTTCATGAGCATTCGAAAACCATTTGAAAATGCAGCTCGTTAAATTCTGACTGGTCCATAAAATGTAAATTTTCTTAGCGACTCAAAATCAATATTATTATTA
Organism: Leptinotarsa decemlineata; assembly: GCF_025532065.1. Lineage (NCBI taxonomy): Eukaryota > Metazoa > Arthropoda > Insecta > Coleoptera > Chrysomelidae > Leptinotarsa > Leptinotarsa decemlineata. Next base: position 343,079 of record NW_027412608.1, read on the forward strand.
TTATTATTATTTAGAATCATATTTAGATATAACATGTACTATATGAGTTATCAAGACAGATCACATGTCATTGTTAAATGTGATGAATAATAAATTGCTAAACAATAGAATATATAGAGGTGCATTACTTTTGCAAGAATAAGATTTTGAAATCAGACATCAGATAATATAGTTGCGGATGCATTAACAAGATCAAATGGCAAAGTAAAAAGAGAAAGAGCATTACTAATTGAGATAAACATATTAATAGACCAACAGGGAATCTTTTCAATTAACAAAATTATAGAAGATCAGAATAAATTAGAAGCAAAAGATATAATGTTATGAAGAAAAGCCAATGATATTTGGATAAAGACAATTAAGGATCAGGAACTATATGTAATTAGTAATGAATTAGCTTTCAATTTATTAAAGTATTTACATAAACATAATGGTCATCCTGGAGTGAGAAAAGTATGGATAATGTTCAGAGAAAACTATTTTTGCAGGAAGATATCCAAATAACCAAAGATTTGACTGATAATTGTAATATTTGTAATTGTAATGATTGTAATATTATATTTTGTCAATGCAAATATTCCAGGAAATATTATTACCACACATAAACTAGAAGGAATTGTCATTGATTGTATTAGTGAACTTATAACAACAACAAATGGAAATAAACATATTTTTGTAATTGTAGAAATCTTCACCAAATTTATGAAATTATATCCTTGTAAGAAAACCAATATGCAAGTAATAACTAATTGTCTTCAACAATATTTCAGTTAAGTAGGTTAACCACAGAAATGATAAATTTAAAAATTATTGGCATGAAAAATAAAATAAAATAATTATTCACCAGCATTAATATACACCGTGTTAGAAATCACGCGTTAAAAGGTAAGACCTTGTTAATCCTTAGCTCGCACAAGTTTTGACTTATGAGGTTGATAGGACATCCGGAATCAAATCCATCTGAGAGATATATTCGAAAGGTGATCAAATTTTTCCGAATATTATCAAGATAAAATCATCAAAATTGGGATAATAATTTACCAGAGATATAGAAGTATCTCAATCAATTGCCACACACGGTCACAGAAATCAGTCCATATTTTTTAATGATAGACAACATTCTCCCAGGAACTGGCTGAAAGAAGAAAATAAATCATTAAAAGAGATTCTAACAGAAGTACGGATAAAACAAAATAAAGGATAAAAATAAAAGACAAAAATATATTTAAAAAAAGGTTGGTTAGTATTAATAATAGCAAATAGAGTAACGGATCCTTAAAAGAATAAATGTGCAAAGTTACTTCCAATATTTGAAGGACCATATGAAATTGAGAGTGAAAATAATGTGAATAGATAGAAATTCAAATATATAACGATGAAAGAATCAGAGGAATTTTTAATATTAATGATATTTATTTATACATATGTCAACGAGTCTCATCAACTGAACGGTCGCTTGTTTTACGGTCTCCAGTGCTTCTTCAAAAAAGGGTGGTTAATAGTGAAAAATCTAAAATGATTAGTGTATAAACTTCAAAGTGAAGTATAAAGGTGCCGTCTGGTGATGAGAAATACCATCAAGTAAGTGTATTTGCCACTATTTTGCGTCCAATCTCGTTGCAAAGATTCATATCAAGATAGACACACACCGTACCTATCCACCAAAAAACTTCATAAAGTAAAGACAATTACAAAGTTTTTTTTATCGTAGTTGATAAAGATATCTATGAGGGTCATATTTTTCATTGAGTTCGCTACATATCTTCATTGGCGTCACAGTATCAATAAATAATTACTAAATATAAAATGGACGACGTTAAAAGAATGTTTGCAGAAATACAAGAAAGCAATAAACCAAAATATCAAAGAAATAAAGAACGACCTAAAAAACCTAACTACAAAAATAGTAGAAGTTAACCAAAAAATTCTAAGAATTGAAACTGAAAACTTTTCATTGAAAGAAAAATTTAAAATAGCTGAACGAAAATTAAGGCGAAATAACATAATTATTTTTGGGATACCGGAAGAAGAACAAGATCCTTTGAATTACTTTAAAACGATAATCCAAAAGAACCTCGAAGTCACCTTAGAAGAAACCGAAGTAGATTATATCAAGAGAATTGGACTACCAAGCACTAACAAACCTAGACCAGTAATCTTAGAGGTCGTGCGAAATTTAAAAAAAGCTGAAATATTCAACAAAGTTACAAAATTTAAAGGTACAGGTCTCTCAATTACAAACGACCTTAATAAAGAAGACAGAGAGGAACAAAGATTTGTATACCAACAATTGAGAAGTGCCAGACAAAACCATCATCAAGCAGTACTGAAAGGAAATACACTCATAGTTAACGGAGAGAAATACACATATCAGCAGCTGAAAGAAAAAGAAAACATCGAAGAAAAAGCTCCTCTGCTCGTGCACCCTCTATACCACAAAAATAACAGTGAACTAAATTCTCCAATAAAAATTTTAGAGAAGAACCAAGAAAACCCTCTTTTCCAAATAGGCACCGAAGGGTTCGTTGCTACAACCATTCCAGTTCAGAACGAAACTACACCTAGAAAACCCCGAACGAGAAAAGAATCTGAAAATTGCAAGAATCAGTTTAGAAAGAAGTGAACTGTCAATATTTTTCGAATAACTGTCAGTATAACTATTTCTACTTTCTCAGTGATTTACTTTACATAATTCTTTTTTTTTTATTAAAATTGTCTAAATAATAATACTCACAACAAATGGATGATTACATAAGAAATTTTGAAACTAATGACATTGAAACTCGTCTTATTTTAGATAACTTACAGCTTTCCGAAACACTGAATTGCACCGAAGAAAACTTTAAATTATTTCACCTCAATATTAGAAGTATTAGAAAAAATATGGATCAACTCCAAGTATTTCTTCATCAGGTCAAACAAGATTTCGACATAATAGTATTGACAGAAACATGGAATATAGAAGACGAAAGTATTTTCAATGTTGACGGGTATAACTTAATCTATAATTCAGGCAACTTAAATCGAAGCGACGGCATAATTATCTATATTAGAAAAGATCTGAACTATCAAGTCCACTATCCGTATATAAATGTAAATAAAGTTATAGAAATTAACATTAGATTTGAATCAAAAAATATAAAAATAACTTCAGTGTATAGTGTGCCAATGAATTTTGCAACAGCCTCATAAAGTACCTGCAAATTCCAAGAAATATTGAATCAGATATACATATCATTACTGGTGATATAAATATAAACATATTAGATAAAAAAGCGATGTAACTCATGATTACCTTAATGTCATGAACTCATTTGGTTTTCTTTCTTATATTAATAAATACACACACGTACAGGGCTTAGCAGCAACATGTATAGATAATTTTTTTATAAAAGATCAAAAATAAATTTTTACATATACACCTTACATAATACAGGAACATATAACTGATCATCTTCCTATAGTTCTCCAACTCACATCACAGAAAAAACATGTAAATAATCCGTCCATAATTAAATACTACCTGGATAAAAATAAGTTGATAAAAAATATTCAGAAGGAAAACTGGTATGAAATCTACACGGCTGAAAACATTGAACTATCAACAGAAATACTCGTCAGAAAAATACAATCAGCAATCGAAAGCAGTACAAATAAAGTGAAAGTGGAAAAAGAAAATTTCAAACGAAGTCCCTGGATTACCAGCCATATAATTAAACTCACGAATGAGAAAAACCATATTTATAAAAAACTTAGAATTCAATCAACAATAGAAAATAAAACAAAGTACAATCAAATGAAAAACGAACTACATAAGATTATAGATACAGCAAAGAAAAAGTACTATCAAAAACAAATTGAGAAAAACGGTAATAACTCTAAAGGTTTATGGAAAACTGTAAACGAATTATCTGGAAACAAAAAAGAAAAAGTGATAAATGAAATAAAAACAGAGACAGGTGATATAGTAAAAAACGATAAAGAAATAGCAAATGAATTTATTAGCCATTTCACCAACATAGGTAAAATACTGGCTGAAAAAATTATTGATAAAAAACAACTACCCCGCTTCTCAAAAAAATTATTATGTAATTCATTTTTCCTAGAAGAAACTACTCAGTCTGAGGTCTTGAAAACAATACTTGAATTAAAAAATAAGAAATCTCCAGGAATCGATGGTATTCGATCAGAAACTTTAAAACTAATAGCGCGTGAAATTGCTGAACCCCTAACTTACATTCTTAACCTCACATTCTCTGCAGGACAATGCCCTTCGGTATTCAAGACAGCGGTAATAAATCCTGTATATAAAAAAGGTGACACATCTGACATGTCAAACTATAGACCAATTTCGCTTATCTCAGACTTGGCAAAAATCTTTGAAAAAATTTTGAAAAAACGTATTATTAACTTCTTGAATAAAAACGACATTATATCAGATCGCCAGTATGGATTCAGAGAGAAGAGATCAACAGAAGATGCTATAAACTATCTGCTGAGTAAAATTAGCCAATATGACGATAAAAAGAAACCTAGTTTATGTGTCTCTGTGGACCTAGCAAAGGGTTTAGACAAGGTAAGCCATAAGCAACTTCTGGAAGTATTGGAAGGGATTGGATTCAGGGGAATTCCATATGAATTAATGAAAAACTATTTGACATCAAGAAATCAATGCGTAACAATAAATAGACAGTATAGTGAATCGAAAGAAGTTGAGTATGGTGTGCCTCAAGGAACAATTCTGGGTCCAATCCTTCTCAACATTTACCTCAACGACTTATATATGCAGCTAGTCAAAGAAGATATTATCAGCTACGCAGACGACACCGCTGTACTATATACTGCAGAGAACTGGATAGAGTTAAAGAGTATTGCAGAAACAGATTTCAAACAAGTTATCCAATGGTTCAGTAGTCGTCTACTAACAATAAATTTTGACAAAACCATTTTCATTCCCTTCACCTCATACCCCAAATTTCTTCCAACATATAAATCCCTCAGTATTACTTTGAATGATAAGGAAGTAGTGAAAATATCCAAGCAGATAATATAAAATACTTAGGTATCATTGTAGATCCACACTTGAAACGGAAGTACAATATAAATGCCACTGTAAAGAAACTCCGGTATGTGCTTTATAGAATGAGGTATTACAATAATATTCTCAACATCCAACAAATGAGAACACTTTACTATGCCCTTGTACAAAGCCACATTAATTACGGTATAATTGCATGGGGAGCAGCATATTCCAATCATCTGTCTCCGCTGGAAATGATACAAAAGAGAATTCTCAAAGTTATTTTCCGTAAGCCACAAGACTATCCAACGGAAATGTTATATAATGAAACCAAAGTAATGGATATCAGACAGCTATTCTTCTTGAAAATAGTTCTTAATCTACACAATAACAAAATAACGGCGACTAGTAGTAGCCATGTACATGATACTCGAAATAGGAACTATATATTCACAATACCTAAACCCGAAAAAAACACCCTAATGAGAAATTACACCTATTTGTCTCCTCGATGCTACAATATGATACCTAATGAACTGAAATTAGTAAATTCTATATATTCATTTCACAAGCAATTGATTGCCTGGATAAACGCCCAACCACGGAAAAAATCCACCAGTACATTGACCTGAAAAATCATTCCTAGATAGACTGTCCCTTTGAGTGTAAATGTGTACTCGGAAAGCAAATGAATGAAATCTCATAATAAATTCTAATGTAATCCTCCTCGGATTTTATTAATGTTGTATTGTGAATAGTCTTCATATAAGTGAGTATAATTATCGTGAATATGTGTGTGTGACTGTGTTATTGTGTCGAAATGTATTAATTTGCTAATATATCCGTACTCATTAAATTATTCCTACCACCTACACTTAAGGGGAAACCCTCGTGGAGTTCAACCATATTTATTTCATTATATATCGAAATTTTTTATCATTCTTTGTATTGATATTCTGAAATAAATATTATCATTATTATTATTATTATTATTATCATATAATCAACCATGAAAAAAATTAATAAAAGACATATAATCACAATTGGAAGTATGAGATATATTTTTGTTTATTAAAAAAAATCTAATACTAGAGGTATTTGTTATAAAATGACTCGATAAAAACAGTGGATGGAGAAATTCACATCTCAGTTAAATTCGTAAGAAGAAGTACAGCTAGATCACCCTGTACATGTCCAGAAGCTCACATACTTTACATGAAAACAAGAACGAAAGAGCGGGAAATTGAAAATTTTTATATAAAAATTTATAATTTTCACAAAATAGACACCCGGCAGAGGATGTAAATTATTGTCAAATGGAAATAATAGTATATCTGTTGAAAAAAATTGGAAGAAGATATCATAAAATTGTTGTAAATATTTAGAGATAATGAAAAGTTTGAAAATGATTATTGTTAACCGTTTCCCTAGTTACGGGTATGAAATGCTGCTGACGAAAAATTTATATGTTTAGACATAAGTGAGGTTAAATATGTATTCAAACAAATATTAAGGAAAGATGTATCAAAATTTAGAAATGAGTAGCAAACTTGTAGATGAAATAGATTTTAAGATATCAAAGTTAGAAATTTGAAGTTACAGAAATTGATGGTTAGTAACTAAGGAAAGTAGATGATTTTCAATTTTTTCATTAACAAAACATGTTTCTCAAGGCGACGAAACTAGAAGCCACTTAGTAGATATTATATAATTATACAGAGGCATCCCCAAAGTATGCACCATATGGGAAAATTATTTATTAAGGGTTTTTCGACAAAAAGTTATTCTTGATGAAAGCTTGTGCATCCCCTAAAACTAAACATGCACCAACGAAATACAGTAAAATACACATAATATTCGAGGAGCTCTCAAATATTTGATTTTGAGACAAGAGTAAAAATAATTTTGCACCAAAAACTTGAAAAATAATTGACCGTGGTTATCATAGTTGTGTAATTCGTAATATTACAGGCTTAGTTATTAAAAGTGAAACATGAAGATTATTACTTGGATGTAGTCCTTGAACCAAATGTATTTTGTATGGATGGAATTTGTTTTTTGACAAAATACGTTGTATTGACGATTTCGAAATGTTACAATGCATTGCTACTTGTCTGGTAGAACTATATTGTTCCAACACCATTTTAACCTAGCACTGCAACACTGATACTGATACTGATTCTCATCAGTAGCCGTTTTTTGTTTTTTTCGCTTCCGTTCATAAAACATCCATTTCGTGCCAAAGATTTGGCTAAGCCACCGAATGTTTTGTCTGACAGTAATTTTCTATCAGGATACCGATTAGCGTTTATTCTCACTGCTTTTTCAATTTTACGAAAAACCAACACAAAACCGGAAGTCATGCAGGTAGCTATAGCTGCCTACGTGGTTATGTTAGATGATGCCTAGGAATGCTAGGTCTTCTGATTGAAACCACAAATGTGCGGTTAGCTCCTGTTGGTGTCACCGTGCATATGTGAAGTTTTTCATTTATGGTAACCAGTTGTTGTCCATCTTTGCAATTGGCTGCACCGCTCTGATGAGGCCAATAGCCAGAAACACTCAAACAACATAACACAACAAAAATTTTATCAGCTGAAAGAAATACATCTAAAAGATTGTTTTTGGAAATGTCATTTATATTACAATCCAATAATTGCCCTAATAAAAAATCAGACGTTGATCACCTCAGTGAAATCTATGCCTTTTTATTAGACATTGACAAAAATCTACATGATTTGCAAACCAACAATAATTCTGGTCTTTCATTAATATAATTTCATAATATTTTAATTATTTTCTCTTTTAACAAACTTCCAACCTCCCTATGGCAGGGTTTTACTTTCATTTAACAAAACCTCTTGTTTTTCTCAAGATGTTGTCAATTAATTAACATATTTGATTTTTGGGTTTTTCTCATTGAATTACTTACAGAACAGCAGATGTCTCTGATCACACTTGCACCAGAATAGTTCCCTTTTGTTTCATTGTTTTATCATCATTGTCCTAGTCAATAATAATAATAATGAAATTCAGATAAATAATTATCTTTTTACTTCCTTACCATATACCAGTGAAATTACACCCAAACTCACACGAATTTTCAAAAATATTGATAATATAAAAATTGCACACAAACCTATATTAACAATTAATTCCCTTTTTTCAAACTTAAAAGATAAAATCCCAAAAAAATTTCAATCTCAAGTGGTTTATAGTATCCCTTGTATAAGTTGCAGTGCTGAATACATTGATCAGACTGCCAGATTATTAAAAGACAGAATATCTGCACACAAAAGTGACTGTAGACTTCATCCAGAAAGGTGTGCCCTTAGTGAACATGTTTATAATAATGGACATGTAATGGACTTTAGATCAGTAAAAATTTTGACCAAAGAGAGGAATGTTTCTAAAAGATTATTTCTTGAAATGACTTACATTTCGCAATCACAAAATTGTCTGAATAAAAAAACAGACTTACAACATTTAAGTGAAATATATTCCTATTTACTTTTTATAGACAAAAATTGGAATTCCTTCAAAGACAACTCATTTGACATTACTTAAATTCATTTATCAACTTATTAACAAAAATTATACAACAAAACTCTTTCTTCTGGAGGCAACTGTAACTCTTTGATTAATTGCACCAGCGGCAAATGCCAAGTCTACTTCTTCTTCAAAATTTAATAAATTGACAAGTGATGTGTTTCTAACCTAAGATCACCACGTTCATTCTCAAAGTTAAAAAAAAACATTTTATGAATATTCCTCATTTAACGTATATACAGGGTGTCCCTGAACTTCCTCTTTTCCTCTCGGGAATGTATAGATGGGGTCAAAATATCACCAGTACTTCATATAACTTTTTTTCCTAAAATCCTTCGTTACCAAGTAACGGGCCCTCGAAGTTACAAAATGAAAAATGTTTTTCTTTGATAACTTTTCAAGTGAATATTCAAAATCATCCAAATTTTGGTAATTGACTAAACAAATGAATTCCTTCGATGAGCTCTCATGCAGGAGTCAGTTGTTTTGCTACAAAGTCAGGAACGGACTACCCCCGATGGTCCACACCCCAAAACTTTGAAATGACAGATATTTTTCAATATTTTTCAACAAATTAAGGTTACTTGGACAATTTTATGAATAAAAGTACTCGTGTGGAAAGTCGATCGGAGCAACGAGTCTTGATAAAAATGTAGTTTCACTCGACGACATCAAACCCGCTCGTCCACCATTATTTGAAAAGAATAATTATCAAAGCAGAAATAATAATGATAACGTTAATTCAACAACATTTATCCTGAGATGTCTACCATTATTCGAAAATATTAGTTTTCAAGGAAAATGGAAATGATAGGTAAAATGTTCATAACGAATTTTTATAATGCAAACACGTTTAACTAACGAAACTCAAGAGCCTCAAGAGCAAACAGAAATGAAAAATCCGCTACAGAAACTGCTCGATATGACCACCTTCTCTCTCTATACATTTTCTTAGTCTGCGAAGACACCCTCTCTGTACTTGAAATAGCATTCCAGGGTCGTTTCGTATGGCTTCACAATGTAATGTTATTCTATTCAACAATGCATCTCTTGTGTGAATAGGTGTAGCGTAAACAAGGCTTTTTAGATGCCCCCACAGAAAGAAATCCAATGGATTTAAATCCGGAGACCGCGATGGCCATGAATATGGCCCACCTCTACCAATCCATCTATTGTGGAAAATATGGTTCAGATGGTCACGCACAATCAAACTAAAATGAGGAGGAGCGCCATCATGCATAAACCCCATATCTCTTCGGGTTTGCAATGGAACATGTTCCAAAAGTCCATTCAAATCGTTCTGAATGAACTCCAAATAACGTTCTCCATTCAATCGGTCCTGTAGAACGAATGGTCCTATAAGATGGTTTCCTATGATACCAGCCCAAACATTCACGTTGAATTTCCGTTGGTGTTTGGTTTGCAATATCCCATGGGGATTTTCTTCGGCCCATATATGGAGATTATGAGAGTTGATAACTCCATCTCTACTGAAACCTGCTTCATCAGTGAATAAAACTCGATTAATAAAAGTCATATCCTCTCTTTGCCTATCCATGAACCAATTGGCATATTCCAGTCGTGCTGGAAAATCTTGAGGTGTCATGGCATGTACCTTCTGGATGTGAAATGGGTGGAGCAGTTGTTCCCTAATTATTCTATGAATAGTGGACTTGGATGTATGGAACTGTTCTGATAGATTTCTGATGCTCATTGAAGGATCATCAGCGACGGCTTCCAAAATATTTTCCTCCAATACAACGGTACGTACAGTGCTAGGAGCGCTCTCACCACCTCGTTTTGGCAAAACTGTACCTACAATAATATCGAAATAAAACAACGTGCTCAAATTAATTATCAATTATTACATACCTGTCTCCCTCAAGCTGCGATCGACACGCTCGAATGTTTCTCTTGACGGTACCGTTCGATTGGGAAAATGCTCGGAATACAGACGACGAGCTTCTGCAGCATTACAAAATGCTCGTCCATAAAATACATGCATATCTGCATATTCATTGAATGTAAACTGTTCGGCCATATCAAAAAAATTCAAAATATCCTATAGAATATTGACAATACAATGATAGTCATATGACAACGCACCACTCAACAAAACAAAATCGCATTCCAGTTTCTCATTTTTTATCAAAACTTTCTAAAAGGTTTTTTTGTCAACATCTGTGAAAGAAATATTATTCCCTGGATATTTTTCACCTGATCATGTGCAGTCGTTTTTGTAGTTCATTCGTTTGCTTTTTATTAGTATAGTAAATATTTTTTCCGATGTGCGTTTTTTCAGCTAAATTTAGATTCGTGTTAAAGAATTTCTCCCATAAAATTATAATTATCAGTGAAACTCCTCAACAGTTTAGCTGTGAAGAAGAATTTGAAACATTCGAATGTTGAGTTTCATGAGATTCAGATAACTGATCAACACGAAACGTGATTATTCCACACGTATTATGTACATACAAAATATGGAATGAATTCGATATTTCATAGTAGAGTAGCTTGTTAGTTTAAAAACACCACGAATCTACAGAACTTGATATTTCTTTTGAAAAAATATCTGCTATCACAATTGTGACTTAAACTTCCATATAGGTACTGTACTTTTTTTACGACTTCATTTTAGCATACTTTGTATTATTCCTGTTATAAATGTTGTTGAATTAACGTTATCATTATTATTTCTGCTTTGATAATTATTCATTTCAAATAATGGTGGACGAGCGGGTTTGATGTCGTCGAGTAGAACTACATTTTTATCAAGACTCGTTGCTCCGATCGACTTTCCACACGAGTACTTTTATTCATAAAATTGTCCAAGTAACCTTATTTTGTTGAAAAATATTGAAAAATATCTGTCATTTCAAAGTTTTGGGGTGTGGACCATCGGGGGTAGTCCGTTCCTGACTTTGTAGCAAAACAACTGACTCCTGCATGAAAGCTTATCGACGGAATTCATTTGTTTAGTCAATTACCAAAATTTGGATGATTTTGAATATTCACTTGAAAAGTTATCAAAGAAAAACATTTTTTATTTTGTAACTTCGAGGGCCCGTAACTTGGTTACGAAGACTTTTAGGAAAAAAAGTTATATGAAGTACTGGTGATATTTTGACCCCATCTATACATTCCCGAGAGGAAAAGAGGAAGTCCAGGGACACCCTGTATTTTGTAGCTTTCACTTACTTCATATGTCTTGTAATTTTACAGTTGTTACGTGTTTTTATCATGATCACTACGTTCATATTTTAATTTTAACTCAACTCAATTGCGACCAATCTCACTAACATTGTAAGTATCCGTCTGTTAACTTAAGTTCTGTATTAATTCAAAATCTATCATCTTAGCTCCCTGATGATGACAATAACCATTGTCGAAATATTGGAAATATAATGTTATAAGAGTACACTTGCGCTTCGCTGCTATCCCAAATAACTCCAAGAAGGAATTGTTCGTAACTAGTCAGCAAAGACTACCTCTCTCTCTCTCTATATATATATATATATATATATATATATATATATATATATATATATATATATATATATATATATATATATATATAGGAATAACGTAGGGAATTATTCGGGTATAGCAGTCAGAGGCAGAAAGATTGTAAAACTCATTTTTCTGTTCAAGCTTTCAAGGCGTTTATTGTCTCTTCATCGGGAACGCTACAATAATTATTGAATAAAAAAACTGGTATGGACAACGTGTTCATACTTACGAAAGTGAGGTTAAAATGAAGTTGACACAGAAGTAACAAAGAGGATCCTCATATTTGTATGTCAGGATTAAAATTGGTTGAAAACATGTACTATTCAGTTTATCCAATGCATGTTTGGTCACAGTCATCGCAATTTATTCTGTATATTACGCTCGATTTCTCTAAATGTTTTTATGGAGTTTTTGTTTTTGAAAAATGTTTAGACACAGTTAGTATGTTCTTTTTTTCAATTTTTATGTTTGTAAATTTAAAAATGTTAATGAGTTCATTAGTAAGTTCTTCAATGTAGTGAAGAGATCTATAAATTGGAATTGTATTATTTTGAAGGTTATTTGTATCACTCTGATTTATGGGTGTCACAGAATTTTTACCTTTAGAATTATCAATGCCTTGGTAGTTAAAGAGAAATTTGTTAATTGATTTAAGAGGATAGAAATTAACAATTGTATTGTATATTGTAATTTCACTTAGGTGATTAATGTCTGGTTTTTTTTCATACAATTGAACAGACATTAATCACCTACGTAAAATTTATTGCTACTTATTGACTACTTATTGATTCTAGACAAGAACTTTCACGATAATAATATCAATTTGAACAATTCTATTGTATAATCAGGTCTTAATTTTAATCTAATCATAAACATTTCAAACAGAACAATTTTACATTATAAACTAGAGTACACTTAGTACTCCTAGTGACATTTTAAGCCTTCTATCACTTGTCAGTAGTTAGTCTGTCATATTTCAAAGTTCTAACCTCGAACTCGTTCATTCAAATCTTGCACACACGATGTCAACGACGGTCTGTGAGAAAAATATATTTAAAAAAAAATTTGTAATTCAGAATTGTATATCAATGTTCATCTTCACCAATGTCTTACCATTGTCATGTCTTACTTTGTCATGTAAGTCATGAGCATGTAGTTTCCCTGAAGATGGAAATACAATTTGCTGAAAGCTTGGACTAACTTAAAAGAGTACTCATTTACTTGCTGCAATACCCCACCATCCAACAGTATTCTCAACTAGTCAGCAACGACTACCCTTCCTCTATATACAGGGTGTCCCATATAAAACTCCGCGGGCAAATATCTAAAAAATGAAAAAGAATATCCATATTTTGTGGAAGCTGAGAATTTTGGTGTCAAAGGGTTCTCTTATTTACGTAGAGATCCAGCACTAGGCGTCATCCGTTAGGGCGTTGCGACACCGACGCCAATTTTTTTTAATGGTAACTCAGTATTTTCAACTGGTTTTTGAATTCTGCATTAAATTCTGAATTCTGCCATATATCACACTTGTAGTTTTCCTTGAATACTGATAAAAAAAGGCAATTTTATTGCGTATTATAAAGAAGGCCATGAATAAGTCAAAATAAATGTATTCATCGATCTGTCAGAAGACCTGTCAGATTTGACGAAAGTGTATTCAGTTTTGTGTTTGTTGAATGGAAATTGTGTGAATTGAAAAATGGTTCAATTTTCAAATGCAAAAAAGTTGGATATGATATGTATTTACGGCGAAGCAAGAAGAAATTCAAAAGAAGCATTGAGAATATACGCTAATCTGTATCCTGACAGAAAATTGTTGTCAGACAAAACATTCGGTGGCTTAGCCAAATCTTTGGCACGAAATGGATGTTTTAATGAACGGAAGTGAAAAAAACCAAAAACGGCTACTGATGAGAATCACACTATTGCAGTGCTAGGTCAAAATGGTGTTAGAACAATATAGTTCTACCAGACAAGTAGAAATGCATTGTAACATTTTGAAATCGTCAATACAACGTATTTTGTCAAAAAACAAATTCCATCCATACAAAATACATTTGGTTCAAGGACTACATCCAGGTAATAATCTTCATGTTTCATTTTCAATAACTAAAATATGTTACCATATTCAGGAGATGCTGATAGAATACTGAACTTCATTGCATAATTTCTCATATTGTACTTCCATTATACAAATTTTGTAGCTTTTTCTTGAAGATGAAAATAAATTTTATCGAAATATTGGAATAAGTGAAATAGAGTGTTGAAAATCTCTGACATCCAATTTCACAAAAAAATCTTGATATTTTGCTTAAACTTTTTCTTGATAACTCATATCCTTTAAGTATGTTGAAAAATATTTTGTTTAATTCCTCATCCATATCAGAAATTACTCTAACTTTTCCACCAAACCCAAATATAATTGGAAACAATGAAAATAATATTGCTCCAACTCAAGTTTTTTACAGTACTTCACCCTTCATTAGGGAGATCACTCCCAAACCCTCTAGAATGTTCAACGAATCACCTTATATTAAAATAGCCATCAAAGCAGTACTCACAAATAGAACTTTATACACCAGAGTCAAAGATAAACCCCCCTCACTTTTCGAACGAATGTGATATTCCATGTCAATCGCGCAACAAAAACTATGTTGGTCAAACGTCAAGAACTTCAAGCTCCAAAATAACCTCTCACAAAAGTGATTGTAGACACCACCCTGAAAGATGTGCTCTAGCTGAACATGTCAAGAAGTTTGACCACCATATGAATTTTGATGCCACTAAGGTCTTAGCTAGTGAAACACATTTAACAAAAAGGTCCTTTCTTGAAATGACCTTCATTGCTGAAAATAAAAATTGCATTAATAAAAAAAAACAGATATTAATCATCTCAGTGAGATATATTCCTATATTTTGATGTTGGATAAAAATCCATACAACAATGTTTCAATGAATTCATCAAATCTAGCATCAATAGAATAATGTACTTTATATTTTTAATCCAAATGTTATTATCCTAAATTCACTTTTAAAATCTTCACAGGTGGAAATTTCCAAAGAGTTCTTTGCAATTTAAAGTTGGCAACAGCTTTTATCACTAGAACCACGCAAATATGTCATGTCAACTATCTGTGAAGCCTAACCAAAAGAAACGTTTCGTGAAATTTTGACATGTGACATTATTCTTCTTTCAAAACAATTTTAAACTGTAACGTTTTTCATCAAATATTTTATCCAATATTAGACATTCTTTCCCCATTTCTATAAATGTATTGTATCAATGCTCATTCAACATGTTGTGTCCAATATTTTACATAACCATCGTATGAAACATCCTCAAAAAGTTGTAAGTCAACCATTCATATTTATTTATTATTATTACTTACACCCACAATTTGTAGCATCCCTGATGATGGAAACAATTTATTAATTCTCCGAAAGTTTGGACAAACTTTGAAGAGTACTCTTTCATTTGCTGCTAAGCCACTATTTGTTAGTTCTATTCCTAACTAGTCAGCAACGACTACCCTCTCCTCATACATAGTGTAACTGAATAAGTGTAAAAAATTTAAGGAGGTGATTCCTCATCGAAAAAAAGATAGGATCTTTCATATAAAAAAATTTCATTGGAGCATCCCTTGTTAAGATACAGCCCCTTAAAGGGGTACATAAAATTTGTTTAACAATTTTTTTCACAAGCACTAAAAAAATTACAATATTGAAATTGTCCTCCGGAAAGGTAATAGTCGGGTTCCTTTGAGGGGGCGTGTCTTACGACTCCGCCCCCGTCGACCGCATTTACCCTTCGTCGTTGCTGCGGCCGGCTGGCCTCCCAGACCTGAGCCCTTGGGATTTCAGGACTCACCTCTCGCCTGGGTGCAACGGGAGGTTGGTTTGCGTCGGTTCGCTCGTCTGGAATTTGAAACTCCTTGTGGAGGTACTGACCCCGCCATGAGGCCACCCCCAAGCCTCACTCGGCTTCAGGGTGACTCCCTGGCATTCCTCCACCCCTAGCTCCCTCCTGGGGGCATCGCGACGCCTGGCGTTGGACGACCTTTGCTTCGTCGCTTACTTTCCTGTTGTCAGCATCTCCAAAGCCTTCTTTGCTTTGGAAACGCTGTCCTTCACCGCACCTCTCGAAACTTTCCTTGTTTCGAAAGTCCTGTCCGGTGGTTCTTCTGTCGAAACATTCGCTGTTTCGAAAGTCCTGTCCATGATAGCATGATTCTCTTGTCGGGTTTGACAATGGCTTCGACATTTGGCTAATTACTGTTGTCACAGGATGGCTGTACACCCTGTGAAATCTTACCCTTGGTGACTCTACTACATACGTATGTATCACCGCCTTAATGTTTTCACTCAAAACCTTTCGTTCGGGAAAAACTCTCAAGTCTAGAGGCAGACAACCCTCCGGTTGTCGCCGCCGGTTAAAAATTTCAAATCGTTCCGGTTGTTGCGGTTCTGATGAAAAACGCTGTTGGCTCGTTTTCGGAGCCGATCTCAGCATAGGAGATAGCGTTTTCATGTTTAACATCTCGCTAGACCCTAATTGGGGTTCGCTCTGTGGATGTTTTCTAGTGGAGACCGTTCTTGGCGTTGTCAATTCAGCTCGCATGTCGAGCAATTGACGAAGACTGGCCTGGTGCATGCTCCTGGTCCTGGACAACACCTCTCCTTGGAGACGATGTCCATTTTCTTGGAGTAACGTCTCCTGACGTTCTCTTGCAAATGTTTCTTGATCCATTTGTAACGTGTTCGGTATATTTAATGCCCTGAAACGGTTTAATACAATTTCACTATTTCGCGATTTGAAGACTCTGTCCTTTGTGTCATGTCGAGTTCTCTAGCTACTCGACTTGCTGAAAAACCACCAATGCCCAAGGTTTGTCGCTCTGCGTCCACGGGAGAGGCACTAGTCCTCGTGCGCAAAAGGTCTACGTTGAGTAGAGGATGCCCTCAGACTGGCCATCTCTACCGGAGTTCTCGGAATACTGTTTCCTATGAAAACAGAGTCCTGGGGAGTTCCGCGTCTGCTTGTAGAAGTCGCACTCAGGCGGCTAAGTGTGTCTGACAAGGAACTGGATTGACCGAAGCTTGTGGTCTCGCGGTTTGGCACTGGCGTATTTTCTGCAAGCTGCGCTCGCGCTTGTCTTGCTCTAGTCTGCATTTCGATTTCAAGTTTCCCTAAAATGACTCTGACGAGGAAATAGTCAGAGGGAAGGATTCACGGAAATCTAATATTTTTTTAAGTTCACCCTTGGATCGCGAAGCTACTTTCCTATCCAAGGCCTACAGGGTGAACTGAGCTAGTGATTTAGATACAAGGAGCCTAACGGTTGAACAGCACCCTAGGATGAGGGCCGCTCGCAGGATAAGGTAGAAAGGTATCGTAATCCTGGAAGGTCCCAACGGTTATGTTGAGTCGTTCGCCCGAAGGACGTAACTAATAATGTCTTGACCCTCCCGAGTTTAATTTCGAAACACCTCGATCGTTAACACCTCAAGGTGATCGGGTGGAGTGAAACCGGGCAACTTTAGTAGGGACCTGCTCTTCCTTTGCAGGATTTGGGCTGCTTTCCTCTGGCGGAGTGCCAAAAGGAACCTGGACAAACGTAAGGTATGATTAAGCACATCAATAAGTTATCGAACCAATAATCTGCTCCAGTATAAGCTCTGTTAAATCCCAGAGTTTCCACAATCCTAGAATTCCTCGAATAAATATCCAGCCACTGGTCTGTTCTGATTTATTCTCTATTGGTCCTAGAGATTCCTAATTCCAGTAAGAATTCTTCCAATTCCACTGTTTGATGATAACCGCAGATCCCTAACAACTCCTGTGTTGTGCTTTGTCTCTATTAAGTTCTGAAAAGAACCAGAGACTCGAATTATTTCAATAAATCCCAACCGCAGCTTCAAACTTTCGAAAAATCTTCGGATTTTTAAGATCGCTGCTACTCGCTCGATGTTCAAACTTCGACTAACTATCGTGGCTTGGAAATCCGTATATTTATCCTAAATAAACGGGCTCTCTTCCGCGCCACTTTCAGCCAATCAGCTATCGCAAAAGCCGTGCGATCCACCGGTGTGAAGTTAGCAGCCAAAGTCAGCAGCTTTTTTTTCCGGAAATACCCGAATGGTCAGTAGCGTACCGAAATCGTGATAATGTTTTTTGGGTTTCTGATGTGCCTTGACGTGAAAGCATATAGCTATACTGTATATTCTGTATCAAGACAAATCTCTTCGGTCCCGTCCAAGAGGGTTAAACACACCCCCAAAATGAAAAAAATTCTTGAAGTATGAAGGAAACGAAAAGCCACTTTGAAATCAATACGAATGATTTGTATCATTATATTCTTTTCTCGGTATGAATGAAAATCTCTTCGGCCCCGTCCAAAAGGGTTAAACACACCCCCGAAATGAAAAAAATTCTTGAAGTATGAAGGAAACGAAAAGCCACTTTGAAATCAATACGAATGATTTGTATCATTATATTCTTTACTCGGTATGAATGAAAATCTCTTCGGCCCCATCAAGGAGGGTTAAACACACCCCTAAAATGAAAAAAAATCTCTTGAAGTATGAAGGAAACGAAAAGCCACTTTGGAATCAATACGAATGATTTGTATCATAATATTCCCCACTCGGAATAAATGAAAATCTCTTCGGCCCCGTCCAAGAGGGTTAAACACACCCCCAAAACCCAAAATGAAAAAAATTCTTGAAGTATGAAGGAAACGAAAAGCCACTTTGAAATCAATAAGAATGATTTGTATCATTATATTCTTTACTCGGTTTAAATGAAAATCTTTTCGGCCCCGTCCAAGAGGATTAAACACACCCCCAAAATGAAAAAAATTCTTGAAGTATGAAGGAAACGAAAAGCCACTTTGAAATCAATACGAATGATTTGTATCATTATATTCTTCACTCGGTTTAAATGAAAATCTCTTCGGCCCCGTCCAAGAGGGTTAAATACACCCCCGAAATGAAAAAAATTCTTGGAGTATGAAGGAAATAAAAAGCCACTTTGAAATCAATAAGAATGATTTGTATCATTATATTCTTTACTCGGTTCAGATGAAAATCTCTTCGGCCCCGTCCAAGAGGGTTAAATACACCCCCGAAATGAAAAAAATTCTTGGAGTATGAAGGAAACGAAAAGCCACTTTGAAATGAATAAGAATGATTTGTATCATTATATTCTTTACTCGGTTTAAATGAAAATCTCTTCGGCCCCGTCCAAGATGGTTAAACACACCCCCAAAATGAAAACAATTCTTGAAGTATGAAGGAAACGAAAAGCCACTTTGAAATCAATAAGAATGATTTGTATCATTATATTCTTTACTCGGAATAAATGAAAATCTCTTCGGCCCCGTCCAAGAGGGTTAAACACACCCCCAAAATGAAAAAAAATCTTGATGTATGAAGGAAACGAAAAGCCACTTTGAAATCAATAAGAATGATTTGTATCATTATATTCTTCACTCGGTTTAAATGAAAATCTCTTCGGCCCCGTCCAAGAGGTTTAAATACACCCCCGAAATAAAAAAAATTCTTGAAGTATGAAGGAAACGAAAAGCCACTTTGAAATCAATAAGAATGATTTGTGTCATTATATTCTTCACTCGGTTTAAATGAAAATCTCTTCGGCCCCGTCCAAGAGGGTTAAACACACCCCCGAATTGAAAAAAATTCTTGAAGTATGAAGGAAACAAAAAGCCACTTTGAAATCAATACGAATGATTTGTATCATCATATTCTTCACTCGGAATAAATGAAAATCTCTTCGGCCCCGTCCAAGAGGGTTAAACACACCCCCAAAATGAAAAAAACGAAATGCCACTTTGAAATTGATACGAATGATTATTATCGTTACATTTGATATTTGGTATCCAGGAAAATTTCTTTGGTCTCGTTCAAGAGAAATATGATAGTATTATTTGTCTTTATTGCCAAAAATTGGGAAGAGAAATTGAGAATTCTGAGATCTGTTGTCATAACTCCACCAACAAAGCTTATATTCGATTATGAAACTTAATAAATTCACAATTTTCATATTATTCAAATAGAACAGGTTAGTGATAAAGATGAAGGTGTATCCTAGATATGAAATTGTCGAAGGAAACTTTATAGACAAAATTCACATGGAATAATACTTAAACTACTAGAAAGCATGTGTGTTTGGTTTTCTTCAAACAAACATACGAAAATTTCATTTCTGTCTCTTCGTTTGAGGTTGACAAAATAATTTTATTTCCCATAATAATTATCTTATTATTTCTACTTTCGGGAATGTGTGAAACCTCAAGGGCTTCTTGTCCTAGAACCAACTTCGAACAATCGATTCCTACAAACAAAATTTTTCATCAAGCATTATGGGTTTCATTTGTGAAAATATTGAATCGAATGATCTGGACAATTAACCAACTGCAAAGCGTCGAATAAAATCGTAAATGAGTTTCTAACAAAATGTTTCGAAACTCACTGGATAGCAAATAATGAACTTTTTTATTGACATCTCGCTCGTCAGTTCGAAAGTTCTTCGAACTTCTATTGTTGAAGTTTTATAGTTTGTCTTTTACATACACTTTCATTAGCCGATGCAATTCTTGGAGAGTCACCCTGTAGGAACTAGTGTAAATCTAGAAAATCCTTTGCATCCAAATCATTTTTCAATCAAGTAAACACACTTTAGATATCAGTTTCAGGTAATATTCATGATAGAAATCAGTAGAATTGCATTTTCAATTGATATTTTGAAGAATAAAGTGTTACCTTACATAGGGCTATAATCTCAATTCAACTTTATGAAAGTAAAGCTACTTCAAATATTCTCAAATATGAAATTTGACATCAATCTAATAGTTAGAACTCAAGTTACAGCCTTTAATATCACGTTAAAAAATTGTAAAACGCACCTAAGCCACGTAATGTCTGCTGATAAAGACTGCTACAAGCAAGCTACATCTGTTCATCGCGTCGCGTCGGCTAAACCGTGATAGAGTCTCGCTCTCTGAATATACCTTATGCTCACTTCGCTGACTGTGGCCTTAACTTCAGTATACAATTTTTGTGCTTGACTATCTTATTTTTAAGAAGTTAACAAAAATGTGCCCTTTTTTATTTTCAAATTCGTATTGTCTTTCTGTTCAGTAGATTTAAAATCATCAGTTTCTTTTTAGTTTTTACTTTGGATAAGTTGGTATTTGATTTTATTTTAGTCAGTTTCATTTAGTTGATTGTTTCAAAAATGGAAAGTAAACATTTATCTAAACTGAAGCTTTACGATTCTATTGCCGAAGAACTCAAGCAATATTGTCCTTCGTATGATTTTGACCAGAAATTTAATGAACTAATAACAAAGAAAATTGCATTGTCCATGAAGAATAAGAAATATCAGTTCCCAAGCGTTATTTCGCGAATTATAAATGATACTGAAAGTTTCAAAATGTATTTCCATCAAAAATACTTTGAAAATGATTACTCCGGAAAAAATTCATGCAACCAGTTGGAATTATCTTTATTGAAGAAAGGATTCGATAAAAAGAAAATTTGCAAAAATTGGAGGAATAAAAATTCTCTCTATGAAAAAATTTGTGCAGATCTTTGCTTGAAAAACTCCATCAAAAATAGAAAAAGAGTATATAACACTTGTATATAACACAAAAATCCATGTTGAATCCAGTGTCACGAATGCCGAAGATTTGAATGAATCGAATAATTCCGGATTGTCATTACAGGAAATTATGCCCTTGAATGTTGTAAATAATCGTCATACAATATATAGCGACGCTTATAGTAGCAAAGATGCATCAATTCGTATTTATAGTAAAGATACAAATAATAGTAGTGTGATTGAAAATGAAAACGGATCCAGAAGTTATTTTGAAAAATTATCATCAAAGCAATGTTTCTACGAATCGACCCCGTTGATATCGAATAAGGATATCCCATCTTCCAACAGACGATATGCTGAAATCGCAGATGTCACAGAATTCGACGCTAATAATACTGAAAATTTGAATTTTGCCTTACCGTCGAATATAGAAAGTGCTTATGATTCGCAAAAAGAATCTCTCAATGTAGTAAACCCTTCGGTAAACAATTGTGCTTTGACAGAAAATGAAAGTAATATTGCCTCAACACTTCAAAACGGAAAGTGTCAAATCACCCCAGAGGACTTTGACATTCCAAAGGAATTGTATAATTTGTCGAGTCCATCTTCTGACGATAATATTTTACCAATTGATTCCAGAAATATCAGTAGAGAGACAAAAAAAACAAATAAATATATCACATTCAAGGAATGCGTTATTTTAGAAGGGTCGTTTACTATTGAGAGACATATATGGAAGTTGATATTTACAAATGGCAAACTAAGCAAAAAGTATTATCCCTATTACATTCGCAATAGAATTAGGAAATATGTCAATAACGTTTGCTTGATAATTTTCAAATTCGTAAAATATAACAAGAAAAATAAATCGATCAATATATTTGGGGTATGCAAACACAATTCATATAAATGCAAAAAATTCAAAATCACTATTCTCGATAGACACGTGAATGTTTACAGTTCTTCTTTAAATTATAATCATACCAATTTTTTAACTGGTAACGTGACAGGCCTGGAAAGATTAATGGTAAAGAAAAAATTGTTCAAAGAAATGCCATCAAATTACAAAAAACAAATGTTACTGACCGCCAATCAAAAAATACTTTCTATGGGAAAAAATTTACAACACATTAAATCTGATACCGTTGTGAGAAAAATTAAATCGGAAGCCTTAGCTCACTTTGACAGGAGCAATGATGATTTGTTGGACATAATTTTCATGCAGAAAGATCATCCTGAATTCATCAAAGAAGTTTGTGTTCCATTCAATGTCAAACTATATAGCGAAGAGCAACTAGAGGTTTTGAAATCTCAGAAATCAGATGATCAATTACCCTTGATATATTTTGATGCTACCGGTGGAGTCGTGAGAAGTCCAATGACTCAAACAAAAAGAATTATCTTTTATACGGCGGTTATATTACTCAAGAAACCTGAAAGAATATATCCCATTTTCTCTATGATATCATCTGTACATGACTCAAATACAATTTTCAAGTTACTTCATGACTTCAGATACTTCTGTGAATGTAGTAACATTTGGCCAACATTTTCTGGTGTTGTATCAGATTTTTCCTTTGCAAAGTTGCATGCAATATGCAAAGCTTCATTTCTGGAGTATCTTCAAACTTGTTACAGAATAAACGAGGGAAATGATCCAGCATCAAAACCAATAAGAGTTCACTTATGCTGTGCTCATTACATGAAGATGGTTTCCAAAGATGTTGATATTGAGGCAAAAAATGATCACCAAAAAGGATTTTTTTAAGATTTAATAGCATCTGCTATATTGATCAACGATTTGAAATATTTTGACAGATTTGTAGAGAATGTGTACATTTTGTTAAAATCCAAATATGTCTGAATGAGAACAAAAACTGCCGAATATTTGGTCAGTGTCCCATCCTCAATAAACTGCGAAACGTATTCGTTTAATGAGGAAAGTGGGGAAAAATTAGAATCTGATTCTATTTATCCAAAATCGAAAGGACTTCTGAAATCCTCCCCTTATTATCAAAGATTTGTAATGCTAATAAAAAATATCGAGTTGGAAAATGAAGGTGACACTGAGAACGTGTATTATAATGAGACATTTTTTCAACTCATGTTACACAAGTATTTATCTTTGTGTCCAATATGGAGTGCCTTAATGCTTGAAGAAAAATATTCACTCAGCAATTCCGTTGTGGAAAACTATTTTAGACAACTAAAGAACATTAAATTGAAGGGAGAGAAAAATTTAAAATGTTCTCATTTTGTAAGAAAATTGAGAGAAGATGTATTATCTATGAATATAGAATGTAATTTAGGGATTGGGAAGTCTCGTCTGACGAAAGGTGACAACACAGACGAAAAATATTGTGAAGAACGTTGGCAACGAAAACCGAAAAAAAATGCAGGAACACATTTCGAAGGAATGTTTTTAAAAAGGAATTACTTTTCAACTATTAGCGACAGTATTATTTTTCCAGAAGATGACAATGAATTGCCACAATGTGCTTATTGCGGACATGGTATCATTAATGAGAAGACAGATTGGGTCAAATGCGATCAATGTGAAAGATGGATTTATCAAAAATGTGATCAAGATATACGTGATGTTAAGAAATCATACGAAGAAACTTTTGTTTGCAAATTATGTTTGCGAAATCCAATGGATATCAAAAATTCTTCAGTCTCCAAATTTGTAATGCTCCGACAAAAATGTGAGACATTTTTGAATAATCCGAAGTTAACCAAAACAGAGAGAAAAACTTTAGAGAAGATTACTCGAGAACAAAGAAATTGCTTGAGATGGCACGAAGAAAGAAAAGTGAGAGTCACGTCGTCATATTTTGGAAGGATATGTAAGGTTAAGAAAGTCGACTCATTCAGAAATATCATCCATACTATCTCGAAACAATCACCTAACAAATGCCCGGCGGTACTACATGGAATAAAATATGAAAAGTTAGCAATAAGAAAATATATCGACCACGAATAATTTTCGAAAGTTGACATTACAGCGGGCTTGGTGGGCAAAACCGCGGAACGCCCCCGTATAATGATTGTGATCGTACACAATAACCTCTTTGCGGGCGAACGGTTTTTCGCAAATATGACAAGTCGTTGCAGCACCGATATTATTTAAAGGCACTGTCATCGGCTCAATATTCTTAATTTTAGATTCAACAAATTTTGCAATATCAGACAACTCATCGGCAAACCATTTCATACAGTCTTCACCTCGATAGCTTTTGAAATGAGAGAGACTGTCGTCATAGGAACACTTGAAGTAGTAGCCTGCACTGAAAGGTATATGTTTTTGGTATTTTGTAGTTTTGTTAGATATGCTTTCGTTACATTTTTCCAACAGTGACTCGAAATCAGCAAAAATTATAAACGGGCATTTTTGTTTATAAACATAATTTCGAAATTCTACATAATCGTATGTAGGAAAGGAAATTTTATAATCATTCACTTTTTCGCACAAAATAGTATGATCATTTAATTTTTGCTGACTTGAAAAATAATTTAGGCATCTATCACAAAAGAATTTTTTGTCTTTCTTTTTGTTCAATTGGTTACTTAATAATCGAGACATGTCTTTGATCCAACAATAATGGAATTTAATTTCAGTCTCGTCATCGTCATTAATGGGTGGAGCCTCATAATCGTTCAATTTTGGAAAATATTTGTCTTGAATTAATAACAAATTAACATGTCTGTCTCGTTTTGTTGTCGTGAGTCTGGCAGGTACTACTACAAAAAATGATTTTTCCTTTGCTTGATTCAATTCCAAAGAGTAAACGTTTACAGAAATATTATTAAGTTTTTCAAATTTGGAGATTTGATGTAAATCCATTGGAGTATTCAGCCCTGTAGTATTCAAAACTGAAGAATAGTGTGGATATTTTGACACTCTATTAGTTTTTTTGCTACAGGATACAAGGCGCTAATAATAATCCAGAAGAAGCACATTTCGTCATTGTTTTGTACATTAATGCATGCCTTCTTCCTTGCGATTTCTTGTGGCAATGGAATGAAAGAAGAACCGTTACCAATGACATATTTATTAATTGCTATTTCCAACAAAATAATTTTACTCAAAGCCCACCCCGACAATTGTTCTTCAAATTCGCCTAATTTATTCAATATAATATCCACAGCGTTTTCATTGTACCAAGCAGTCAAGTCCGTACCTGAATCGATAACTTTATTTGGCGTACTGAAATATTTACGATCAACAATTTCCCCATCATTTGATTTTTTAATAAAATCCCCTGATAAAGTAAAATTAACTTTGAGGCATGACATTTGTTTCAAAATTTTGGAAATCTCACGTTTGAATAATGGAATGGCATCGTCTAGAAACTTTTTAGGATCTTTATGAGTTAAATTGATGATTACCCCCGTTGTTACTCTACGATTGAAAACATTGTTAACAGTTTGCCACTTTACCCTGGAGCTCCGTCGCTTCAAACCCGAGCCTGTATATTTATTATTCATCATTTTGACAATCACTTTGAAGCGTTTCAATTCCCCAATTTTTGTAATTATTTTCTTTTTTTCCCCAACCGAAAATTTAATTTTTTTCATAGCTAAAATGCATTTCCTTATATGTTTATTAATAAATTGTATAGCTTGTTTGGCAATATACTCTGAATAATTATCTCTAATAACTAAAAGGTGATTATCAATTACCGACTTAGTTTTTGGAAAATCAATCATTTGGATTCTATTTATTGACATGACTCACCGATATTTTGTTCACAAATGAAATTTTAGGTCTTATGAGTCGGTTTTGTAAGCTGCAGAGAATTGAATTTCGTTCTGTGGACACTGTTGAGATGGTTCTGGAAGCTGCTGTGATTTGAAACTCGATGTGGAAAAGGTTGCTAAGACGATTTTGGATGTGGTTGTTGAGATGACTCTGAAGTTATACTGCACACGTTGATGTAGTGTTCTGAAATAAATGCAATCTTCAATATAAACATACACCAAAGAAAAATAAAATTCAAGAGTGGGGGTAATATCTTTCATGGAGTGATTGTGAAAAATGAGCGAGCTACAGTTATAATTGAAAAAATCAACTGTCATTCAAAACAACGAATTTAAAACACATATTCTGCAAGTACTAAACACATAAAAAATATTGAAAACACTTCTTTATGCGGATCATATCTATGAATGAAAAAAAAATTGAGTCGAACAAAAAATATAGTATACAACCACAAACTCTATACATATATTGAACAGAGAAAAAAAACAGTACTTACCTTAATTTCGTACAATTTCAAATGAAACAACACGACAGCGTATTTTCTAAATGCTTCTCACGATGTTGGCTGTCAATTTCTTCTGCGGCGTCTCTACAGGTGAATCTGCTATTTTGTTATTTGGTTTCCTCTCCAGGACTGAAATTGAATTTCAGGAAATCCACCTGCGAGAAATCAAAAATAAAAAAACAATGTTTCAAATTATACGAACACTCTCTTAATAAACGACAACATGAATGAAAGTTATTCGTAACTCACTATGCGTTTTATTCAACTAGAAAGCTGCTCACAAAATGAGCTTCTGTTTACTATATTATAAATGTGTATATAGACAAGATATGGCATTGTCAAAGGCAAATAGATAAAATACGAAAAAAACTCTTATTCAGCTTGGATGATTTTCGAGTAAAATTCATAATCACGTTTCCCGGTTCTGAGGCTGCCATCTAACATCAAAACAAATTGTGCGGTACAATAATTACTGTAAGAGATAGTATTCGAGAAAAATGGATGTCAGCAATTACCGGTTCTTATCTTTTATTCATTATTAAAGATTGAGAAATATCAGTAATTGTTATTTCTTGTCTTCTGATGTATGTAGGATAAAAATGGTAGTCCAGGGTTGGCTTGAGGAATACGTAAATACCTCTGAACCGTTTTGTATTACAAAATAATTGAAAAAAACGTTAATCCTCAAAAACTATGTATAGAAAAACACTCAAGTATATTTTGGAAAATTAATGATAATTCAACAACTCTCACGACCTTTGAATTAAATTAAATTTGAATAAATTCTTTTGTGAAAAAGTCAAAACCGTATAAAAAATCTTGCAATAAAAATTCATAAAGTGAACATGAAAAACACTTACTTTCAGATAAAATCGTTGCACTTGTCACTAGTATCACTGATACAACTAACTCATCATTTTGCCTCGCAGGAGGTATTTATAGGAAAATAAGTGATGACATATTTCAAAACCAAACAAAGAGCCTTTGTTCCGTCGCTTTGAGAACTGCATATCTCTGGGTGCTGATTCGGCATTGACAGTGATCAATGTCACCTTGGCTAAGAATAGGAAAATAGGTGATGACATATTATGCAATCAAACAAAGAGCCTTTGTTTCGTCACTTTGAGCCACGTGTCTGGCTTTATCGATAAGTGATAGCGATAATGCTGCATACCTATATTATATATTTTCACCAACTTGAAATAAAACAAAAAATTTACTGTTTCAATCAAAATATTCATTTTTTTATTAAAATTCATAATTGTTGTACAAGTCTAATTAGAATATATACTGACATCGTAGATTCTATGATATCTCTATAAACGTCAAATTACATTTGTGACTTCTTTTCCTCTTGCCTCGTTGTGTGTTCTGGAACAAATTTAACAGTTTTTTTTAATGACGAAGATCTTGAAATATATTTTTCAATTCACATTTGAATGGTGTATTCTTTGGAATTGCGCCTGCGCAAATACCCTCATTGACTGATGTCGAACGAATCTATTTCCATTATTTACACTAGCCTTATCGCATATTTTCTTGGAATTTGTCCCACATTCGGTACGTTCACATATTGAACAGAAATTATTGTAGTCGGAAGTACAAAATTTGTTTTTCAGCATCGTTGACGACATATTCTACACTCTGAGGCTGGAACACTTTGTCTTGAATGTGTAAATTATTCAACTGCTTGAGAACCATTTTCTTTTCCTCATATAATTGAATATCTTTACTTATTTGTTGGACACGTCTCTCAAATTCCCCTACTTTACGTCTGTATTCTCTGAATGCCATTTTATTACTAATGTTTGTTTACCAACGACGTACGAAACATCGTTTTCCTTCGAAACTATGCAAAACAACGTATTTTGAAATGTCATTGTCGAATACTTCGCTCTCCCATTGCCCTCACGTTGAGTCCACAACGCTTAACCTCTCGACACTTTTGAATCTCCTCTTTCTCCTGATGATGCTAACTTGGTTAACAAAGATACGAGACGTAGTGCCCTTTTGGCATGTTGGAATGCTGGACTTCTGTTGAACCGACATGTTTTTTCTTAAATGGTATATTTTGACGCACCCTGTACACTTCGACGTCATGTTTGTTTTCAATGATGTATTTTGAGACACCCCGTATACAATGACGGATCGCAGGTTGTCATATTTTTTTCTTAAATCTGATTCATTATTATAAAATATATCACTTTCGCGCTTCCAATTTTCGTCGAGTAGTTCACGATTAATTCCAAAACCGGCAACGCTACATTACTCCATACACATTGATTTATTGTACAACAGGCAACGCCGAACCTGCCATGCTGGCATGTATTGACATTTGACAGATGCAGTCTTATGAGTCTAGTGTTTACAGTGTCCTTCTTCAACCAATAGATAGTTCAGATAGTGACTCATAGATGACTCTGTGTGTTCTATAACTTAATTTTCAAACCGGCAACGCTACATTACTCCATAAACATTGATTTATTGTACAACTGGCAACACCTGCTTGCACTAGCAACCGGTAAAACCTCGATCTCCATCTCTCTTTGCATCGATTACGTCACACTCGCCTCTCGCTCTTACACACACATACACATCTTCACATGAAATAATAATTATTTCCCAAATCTAAGTATATTTTCCTATCTTCAATATGATAATGATGATCACAATCTATGGAAATCAAAAGTAAAAATGCTGTCAAGTTTAATGAATGAGTCAATTTCGGTCCCGACAAAACTAACGCTATAAATACCCAACATTCGCAGTTAACTTCAATATCTTACGATGGTGTAGAGGCTAAGGACAATGTCTACGGCGCGGACGATCCAGGTTCGAATCTCATAACTATAAACTTTTTTTAATTAAAATCACGTGACAAGGGGGCCTGAGCACTGATGCGGAATCCCAGGGGGGCCGAGGGCGGAGTACTAAGGGAGTTGATAGGTTAGGTAGAATACCAAGGGGGCCGAGTTCCATGCTTGAATCGCTACGATACTCGTTCCATCCTGCGTCGATTTCGATGAAGTTTCTGCTCCAGTATAAGCTCTGTTAAATCCCAGAGTTTCCACAATCCTAGAATTCCTCGAATAAATATCCAGCCACTGGTCTGTTCTGATTTATTCTCTATTGGTCCTAGAGATTCCTAATTCCAGTAAGAATTCTTCCAATTCCACTGTTTGATGATAACCGCAGATCCCTAACAACTCCTGTGTTGTGCTTTGTCTATATTAAGTTCTGAAAAGAACCAGAGACTCGAATTATTTCAATAAATCCCAACCGCAGCTTCAAACTTTCGAAAAATCTTCGGATTTTTAAGATCGCTGCTACTCGCTCGATGTTCAAACTTCGACTAACTATCGTGGCTTGGAAATCCGTATATTTATCCTAAATAAACGGGCTCTCTTCCGCGCCACTTTCAGCCAATCAGCTATCGCAAAAGCCGTGCGATCCACCGGTGTGAAGTTAGCAGCCAAAGTCAGCAGCTTTTTTTTCCGGAAATACCCGAATGGTCAGTAGCGTACCGAAATCGTGATAATGTTTTTTGGGTTTCTGATGTGCCTTGACGTGAAAGCATATAGCTATACTGTATATTCTGTATCAAGACAAATCTCTTCGGTCCCGTCCAAGAGGGTTAAACACACCCCCAAAATGAAAAAAATTCTTGAAGTATGAAGGAAACGAAAAGCCACTTTGAAATCAATACGAATGATTTGTATCATTATATTCTTTTCTCGGTATGAATGAAAATCTCTTCGGCCCCGTCCAAAAGGGTTAAACACACCCCCGAAATGAAAAAAAATCTCTTGAAGTATGAAGGAAACGAAAAGCCACTTTGGAATCAATACGAATGATTTGTATCATAATATTCCCCACTCGGAATAAATGAAAATCTCTTCGGCCCCGTCCAAGAGGGTTAAACACACCCCCAAAACCCAAAATGAAAAAAATTCTTGGAGTATGAAGGAAACGAAAAGCCACTTTGAAATGAATAAGAATGATTTGTATCATTATATTCTTTACTCGGTTTAAATGAAAATCTCTTCGGCCCCGTCCAAGATGGTTAAACACACCCCCAAAATGAAAACAATTCTTGAAGTATGAAGGAAACGAAAAGCCACTTTGAAATCAATAAGAATGATTTGTATCATTATATTCTTTACTCGGAATAAATGAAAATCTCTTCGGCCCCGTCCAAGAGGGTTAAACACACCCCCAAAATGAAAAAAAATCTTGATGTATGAAGGAAACGAAAAGCCACTTTGAAATCAATAAGAATGATTTGTATCATTATATTCTTCACTCGGTTTAAATGAAAATCTCTTCGGCCCCGTCCAAGAGGTTTAAATACACCCCCGAAATAAAAAAAATTCTTGAAGTATGAAGGAAACGAAAAGCCACTTTGAAATCAATAAGAATGATTTGTGTCATTATATTCTTCACTCGGTTTAAATGAAAATCTCTTCGGCCCCGTCCAAGAGGGTTAAACACACCCCCGAATTGAAAAAAATTCTTGAAGTATGAAGGAAACAAAAAGCCACTTTGAAATCAATACGAATGATTTGTATCATCATATTCTTCACTCGGAATAAATGAAAATCTCTTCGGCCCCGTCCAAGAGGGTTAAACACACCCCCAAAATGAAAAAAACGAAATGCCACTTTGAAATTGATACGAATGATTATTATCGTTACATTTGATATTTGGTATCCAGGAAAATTTCTTTGGTCTCGTTCAAGAGAAATATGATAGTATTATTTGTCTTTATTGCCAAAAATTGGGAAGAGAAATTGAGAATTCTGAGATCTGTTGTCATAACTCCACCAACAAAGCTTATATTCGATTATGAAACTTAATAAATTCACAATTTTCATATTATTCAAATAGAACAGGTTAGTGATAAAGATGAAGGTGTATCCTAGATATGAAATTGTCGAAGGAAACTTTATAGACAAAATTCACATGGAATAATACTTAAACTACTAGAAAGCATGTGTGTTTGGTTTTCTTCAAACAAACATACGAAAATTTCATTTCTGTCTCTTCGTTTGAGGTTGACAAAATAATTTTATTTCCCATAATAATTATCTTATTATTTCTACTTTCGGGAATGTGTGAAACCTCAAGGGCTTCTTGTCCTAGAACCAACTTCGAACAATCGATTCCTACAAACAAAATTTTTCATCAAGCATTATGGGTTTCATTTGTGAAAATATTGAATCGAATGATCTGGACAATTAACCAACTGCAAAGCGTCGAATAAAATCGTAAATGAGTTTCTAACAAAATGTTTCGAAACTCACTGGATAGCAAATAATGAACTTTTTTATTGACATCTCGCTCGTCAGTTCGAAAGTTCTTCGAACTTCTATTGTTGAAGTTTTATAGTTTGTCTTTTACATACACTTTCATTAGCCGATGCAATTCTTGGAGAGTCACCCTGTAGGAACTAGTGTAAATCTAGAAAATCCTTTGCATCCAAATCATTTTTCAATCAAGTAAACACACTTTAGATATCAGTTTCAGGTAATATTCATGATAGAAATCAGTAGAATTGCATTTTCAATTGATATTTTGAAGAATAAAGTGTTACCTTACATAGGGCTATAATCTCAATTCAACTTTATGAAAGTAAAGCTACTTCAAATATTCTCAAATATGAAATTTGACATCAATCTAATAGTTAGAACTCAAGTTACAGCCTTTAATATCACGTTAAAAAATTGTAAAACGCACCTAAGCCACGTAATGTCTGCTGATAAAGACTGCTACAAGCAAGCTACATCTGTTCATCGCGTCGCGTCGGCTAAACCGTGATAGAGTCTCGCTCTCTGAATATACCTTATGCTCACTTCGCTGACTGTGGCCTTAACTTCAGTATACAATTTTTGTGCTTGACTATCTTATTTTTAAGAAGTTAACAAAAATGTGCCCTTTTTTATTTTCAAATTCGTATTGTCTTTCTGTTCAGTAGATTTAAAATCATCAGTTTCTTTTTAGTTTTTACTTTGGATAAGTTGGTATTTGATTTTATTTTAGTCAGTTTCATTTAGTTGATTGTTTCAAAAATGGAAAGTAAACATTTATCTAAACTGAAGCTTTACGATTCTATTGCCGAAGAACTCAAGCAATATTGTCCTTCGTATGATTTTGACCAGAAATTTAATGAACTAATAACAAAGAAAATTGCATTGTCCATGAAGAATAAGAAATATCAGTTCCCAAGCGTTATTTCGCGAATTATAAATGATACTGAAAGTTTCAAAATGTATTTCCATCAAAAATACTTTGAAAATGATTACTCCGGAAAAAATTCATGCAACCAGTTGGAATTATCTTTATTGAAGAAAGGATTCGATAAAAAGAAAATTTGCAAAAATTGGAGGAATAAAAATTCTCTCTATGAAAAAATTTGTGCAGATCTTTGCTTGAAAAACTCCATCAAAAATAGAAAAAGAGTATATAACACTTGTATATAACACAAAAATCCATGTTGAATCCAGTGTCACGAATGCCGAAGATTTGAATGAATCGAATAATTCCGGATTGTCATTACAGGAAATTATGCCCTTGAATGTTGTAAATAATCGTCATACAATATATAGCGACGCTTATAGTAGCAAAGATGCATCAATTCGTATTTATAGTAAAGATACAAATAATAGTAGTGTGATTGAAAATGAAAACGGATCCAGAAGTTATTTT
The DNA here is from genome assembly GCF_025532065.1 of Leptinotarsa decemlineata. Taxonomy (NCBI): domain Eukaryota; kingdom Metazoa; phylum Arthropoda; class Insecta; order Coleoptera; family Chrysomelidae; genus Leptinotarsa; species Leptinotarsa decemlineata. The sequence continues at coordinate 376,755 of NW_027412608.1, forward strand.
GAAAAATTATCATCAAAGCAATGTTTCTACGAATCGACCCCGTTGATATCGAATAAGGATATCCCATCTTCCAACAGACGATATGCTGAAATCGCAGATGTCACAGAATTCGACGCTAATAATACTGAAAATTTGAATTTTGCCTTACCGTCGAATATAGAAAGTGCTTATGATTCGCAAAAAGAATCTCTCAATGTAGTAAACCCTTCGGTAAACAATTGTGCTTTGACAGAAAATGAAAGTAATATTGCCTCAACACTTCAAAACGGAAAGTGTCAAATCACCCCAGAGGACTTTGACATTCCAAAGGAATTGTATAATTTGTCGAGTCCATCTTCTGACGATAATATTTTACCAATTGATTCCAGAAATATCAGTAGAGAGACAAAAAAAACAAATAAATATATCACATTCAAGGAATGCGTTATTTTAGAAGGGTCGTTTACTATTGAGAGACATATATGGAAGTTGATATTTACAAATGGCAAACTAAGCAAAAAGTATTATCCCTATTACATTCGCAATAGAATTAGGAAATATGTCAATAACGTTTGCTTGATAATTTTCAAATTCGTAAAATATAACAAGAAAAATAAATCGATCAATATATTTGGGGTATGCAAACACAATTCATATAAATGCAAAAAATTCAAAATCACTATTCTCGATAGACACGTGAATGTTTACAGTTCTTCTTTAAATTATAATCATACCAATTTTTTAACTGGTAACGTGACAGGCCTGGAAAGATTAATGGTAAAGAAAAAATTGTTCAAAGAAATGCCATCAAATTACAAAAAACAAATGTTACTGACCGCCAATCAAAAAATACTTTCTATGGGAAAAAATTTACAACACATTAAATCTGATACCGTTGTGAGAAAAATTAAATCGGAAGCCTTAGCTCACTTTGACAGGAGCAATGATGATTTGTTGGACATAATTTTCATGCAGAAAGATCATCCTGAATTCATCAAAGAAGTTTGTGTTCCATTCAATGTCAAACTATATAGCGAAGAGCAACTAGAGGTTTTGAAATCTCAGAAATCAGATGATCAATTACCCTTGATATATTTTGATGCTACCGGTGGAGTCGTGAGAAGTCCAATGACTCAAACAAAAAGAATTATCTTTTATACGGCGGTTATATTACTCAAGAAACCTGAAAGAATATATCCCATTTTCTCTATGATATCATCTGTACATGACTCAAATACAATTTTCAAGTTACTTCATGACTTCAGATACTTCTGTGAATGTAGTAACATTTGGCCAACATTTTCTGGTGTTGTATCAGATTTTTCCTTTGCAAAGTTGCATGCAATATGCAAAGCTTCATTTCTGGAGTATCTTCAAACTTGTTACAGAATAAACGAGGGAAATGATCCAGCATCAAAACCAATAAGAGTTCACTTATGCTGTGCTCATTACATGAAGATGGTTTCCAAAGATGTTGATATTGAGGCAAAAAATGATCACCAAAAAGGATTTTTTTAAGATTTAATAGCATCTGCTATATTGATCAACGATTTGAAATATTTTGACAGATTTGTAGAGAATGTGTACATTTTGTTAAAATCCAAATATGTCTGAATGAGAACAAAAACTGCCGAATATTTGGTCAGTGTCCCATCCTCAATAAACTGCGAAACGTATTCGTTTAATGAGGAAAGTGGGGAAAAATTAGAATCTGATTCTATTTATCCAAAATCGAAAGGACTTCTGAAATCCTCCCCTTATTATCAAAGATTTGTAATGCTAATAAAAAATATCGAGTTGGAAAATGAAGGTGACACTGAGAACGTGTATTATAATGAGACATTTTTTCAACTCATGTTACACAAGTATTTATCTTTGTGTCCAATATGGAGTGCCTTAATGCTTGAAGAAAAATATTCACTCAGCAATTCCGTTGTGGAAAACTATTTTAGACAACTAAAGAACATTAAATTGAAGGGAGAGAAAAATTTAAAATGTTCTCATTTTGTAAGAAAATTGAGAGAAGATGTATTATCTATGAATATAGAATGTAATTTAGGGATTGGGAAGTCTCGTCTGACGAAAGGTGACAACACAGACGAAAAATATTGTGAAGAACGTTGGCAACGAAAACCGAAAAAAAATGCAGGAACACATTTCGAAGGAATGTTTTTAAAAAGGAATTACTTTTCAACTATTAGCGACAGTATTATTTTTCCAGAAGATGACAATGAATTGCCACAATGTGCTTATTGCGGACATGGTATCATTAATGAGAAGACAGATTGGGTCAAATGCGATCAATGTGAAAGATGGATTTATCAAAAATGTGATCAAGATATACGTGATGTTAAGAAATCATACGAAGAAACTTTTGTTTGCAAATTATGTTTGCGAAATCCAATGGATATCAAAAATTCTTCAGTCTCCAAATTTGTAATGCTCCGACAAAAATGTGAGACATTTTTGAATAATCCGAAGTTAACCAAAACAGAGAGAAAAACTTTAGAGAAGATTACTCGAGAACAAAGAAATTGCTTGAGATGGCACGAAGAAAGAAAAGTGAGAGTCACGTCGTCATATTTTGGAAGGATATGTAAGGTTAAGAAAGTCGACTCATTCAGAAATATCATCCATACTATCTCGAAACAATCACCTAACAAATGCCCGGCGGTACTACATGGAATAAAATATGAAAAGTTAGCAATAAGAAAATATATCGACCACGAATAATTTTCGAAAGTTGACATTACAGCGGGCTTGGTGGGCAAAACCGCGGAACGCCCCCGTATAATGATTGTGATCGTACACAATAACCTCTTTGCGGGCGAACGGTTTTTCGCAAATATGACAAGTCGTTGCAGCACCGATATTATTTAAAGGCACTGTCATCGGCTCAATATTCTTAATTTTAGATTCAACAAATTTTGCAATATCAGACAACTCATCGGCAAACCATTTCATACAGTCTTCACCTCGATAGCTTTTGAAATGAGAGAGACTGTCGTCATAGGAACACTTGAAGTAGTAGCCTGCACTGAAAGGTATATGTTTTTGGTATTTTGTAGTTTTGTTAGATATGCTTTCGTTACATTTTTCCAACAGTGACTCGAAATCAGCAAAAATTATAAACGGGCATTTTTGTTTATAAACATAATTTCGAAATTCTACATAATCGTATGTAGGAAAGGAAATTTTATAATCATTCACTTTTTCGCACAAAATAGTATGATCATTTAATTTTTGCTGACTTGAAAAATAATTTAGGCATCTATCACAAAAGAATTTTTTGTCTTTCTTTTTGTTCAATTGGTTACTTAATAATCGAGACATGTCTTTGATCCAACAATAATGGAATTTAATTTCAGTCTCGTCATCGTCATTAATGGGTGGAGCCTCATAATCGTTCAATTTTGGAAAATATTTGTCTTGAATTAATAACAAATTAACATGTCTGTCTCGTTTTGTTGTCGTGAGTCTGGCAGGTACTACTACAAAAAATGATTTTTCCTTTGCTTGATTCAATTCCAAAGAGTAAACGTTTACAGAAATATTATTAAGTTTTTCAAATTTGGAGATTTGATGTAAATCCATTGGAGTATTCAGCCCTGTAGTATTCAAAACTGAAGAATAGTGTGGATATTTTGACACTCTATTAGTTTTTTTGCTACAGGATACAAGGCGCTAATAATAATCCAGAAGAAGCACATTTCGTCATTGTTTTGTACATTAATGCATGCCTTCTTCCTTGCGATTTCTTGTGGCAATGGAATGAAAGAAGAACCGTTACCAATGACATATTTATTAATTGCTATTTCCAACAAAATAATTTTACTCAAAGCCCACCCCGACAATTGTTCTTCAAATTCGCCTAATTTATTCAATATAATATCCACAGCGTTTTCATTGTACCAAGCAGTCAAGTCCGTACCTGAATCGATAACTTTATTTGGCGTACTGAAATATTTACGATCAACAATTTCCCCATCATTTGATTTTTTAATAAAATCCCCTGATAAAGTAAAATTAACTTTGAGGCATGACATTTGTTTCAAAATTTTGGAAATCTCACGTTTGAATAATGGAATGGCATCGTCTAGAAACTTTTTAGGATCTTTATGAGTTAAATTGATGATTACCCCCGTTGTTACTCTACGATTGAAAACATTGTTAACAGTTTGCCACTTTACCCTGGAGCTCCGTCGCTTCAAACCCGAGCCTGTATATTTATTATTCATCATTTTGACAATCACTTTGAAGCGTTTCAATTCCCCAATTTTTGTAATTATTTTCTTTTTTTCCCCAACCGAAAATTTAATTTTTTTCATAGCTAAAATGCATTTCCTTATATGTTTATTAATAAATTGTATAGCTTGTTTGGCAATATACTCTGAATAATTATCTCTAATAACTAAAAGGTGATTATCAATTACCGACTTAGTTTTTGGAAAATCAATCATTTGGATTCTATTTATTGACATGACTCACCGATATTTTGTTCACAAATGAAATTTTAGGTCTTATGAGTCGGTTTTGTAAGCTGCAGAGAATTGAATTTCGTTCTGTGGACACTGTTGAGATGGTTCTGGAAGCTGCTGTGATTTGAAACTCGATGTGGAAAAGGTTGCTAAGACGATTTTGGATGTGGTTGTTGAGATGACTCTGAAGTTATACTGCACACGTTGATGTAGTGTTCTGAAATAAATGCAATCTTCAATATAAACATACACCAAAGAAAAATAAAATTCAAGAGTGGGGGTAATATCTTTCATGGAGTGATTGTGAAAAATGAGCGAGCTACAGTTATAATTGAAAAAATCAACTGTCATTCAAAACAACGAATTTAAAACACATATTCTGCAAGTACTAAACACATAAAAAATATTGAAAACACTTCTTTATGCGGATCATATCTATGAATGAAAAAAAAATTGAGTCGAACAAAAAATATAGTATACAACCACAAACTCTATACATATATTGAACAGAGAAAAAAAACAGTACTTACCTTAATTTCGTACAATTTCAAATGAAACAACACGACAGCGTATTTTCTAAATGCTTCTCACGATGTTGGCTGTCAATTTCTTCTGCGGCGTCTCTACAGGTGAATCTGCTATTTTGTTATTTGGTTTCCTCTCCAGGACTGAAATTGAATTTCAGGAAATCCACCTGCGAGAAATCAAAAATAAAAAAACAATGTTTCAAATTATACGAACACTCTCTCAATAAACGACAACATGAATGAAAGTTATTCGTAACTCACTATGCGTTTTATTCAACTAGAAAGCTGCTCACAAAATGAGCTTCTGTTTACTATATTATAAATGTGTATATAGACAAGATATGGCATTGTCAAAGGCAAATAGATAAAATACGAAAAAAACTCTTATTCAGCTTGGATGATTTTCGAGTAAAATTCATAATCACGTTTCCCGGTTCTGAGGCTGCCATCTAACATCAAAACAAATTGTGCGGTACAATAATTACTGTAAGAGATAGTATTCGAGAAAAATGGATGTCAGCAATTACCGGTTCTTATCTTTTATTCATTATTAAAGATTGAGAAATATCAGTAATTGTTATTTCTTGTCTTCTGATGTATGTAGGATAAAAATGGTAGTCCAGGGTTGGCTTGAGGAATACGTAAATACCTCTGAACCGTTTTGTATTACAAAATAATTGAAAAAAACGTTAATCCTCAAAAACTATGTATAGAAAAACACTCAAGTATATTTTGGAAAATTAATGATAATTCAACAACTCTCACGACCTTTGAATTAAATTAAATTTGAATAAATTCTTTTGTGAAAAAGTCAAAACCGTATAAAAAATCTTGCAATAAAAATTCATAAAGTGAACATGAAAAACACTTACTTTCAGATAAAATCGTTGCACTTGTCACTAGTATCACTGATACAACTAACTCATCATTTTGCCTCGCAGGAGGTATTTATAGGAAAATAAGTGATGACATATTTCAAAACCAAACAAAGAGCCTTTGTTCCGTCGCTTTGAGAACTGCATATCTCTGGGTGCTGATTCGGCATTGACAGTGATCAATGTCACCTTGGCTAAGAATAGGAAAATAGGTGATGACATATTATGCAATCAAACAAAGAGCCTTTGTTTCGTCACTTTGAGCCACGTGTCTGGCTTTATCGATAAGTGATAGCGATAATGCTGCATACCTATATTATATATTTTCACCAACTTGAAATAAAACAAAAAATTTACTGTTTCAATCAAAATATTCATTTTTTTATTAAAATTCATAATTGTTGTACAAGTCTAATTAGAATATATACTGACATCGTAGATTCTATGATATCTCTATAAACGTCAAATTACATTTGTGACTTCTTTTCCTCTTGCCTCGTTGTGTGTTCTGGAACAAATTTAACAGTTTTTTTTAATGACGAAGATCTTGAAATATATTTTTCAATTCACATTTGAATGGTGTATTCTTTGGAATTGCGCCTGCGCAAATACCCTCATTGACTGATGTCGAACGAATCTATTTCCATTATTTACACTAGCCTTATCGCATATTTTCTTGGAATTTGTCCCACATTCGGTACGTTCACATATTGAACAGAAATTATTGTAGTCGGAAGTACAAAATTTGTTTTTCAGCATCGTTGACGACATATTCTACACTCTGAGGCTGGAACACTTTGTCTTGAATGTGTAAATTATTCAACTGCTTGAGAACCATTTTCTTTTCCTCATATAATTGAATATCTTTACTTATTTGTTGGACACGTCTCTCAAATTCCCCTACTTTACGTCTGTATTCTCTGAATGCCATTTTATTACTAATGTTTGTTTACCAACGACGTACGAAACATCGTTTTCCTTCGAAACTATGCAAAACAACGTATTTTGAAATGTCATTGTCGAATACTTCGCTCTCCCATTGCCCTCACGTTGAGTCCACAACGCTTAACCTCTCGACACTTTTGAATCTCCTCTTTCTCCTGATGATGCTAACTTGGTTAACAAAGATACGAGACGTAGTGCCCTTTTGGCATGTTGGAATGCTGGACTTCTGTTGAACCGACATGTTTTTTCTTAAATGGTATATTTTGACGCACCCTGTACACTTCGACGTCATGTTTGTTTTCAATGATGTATTTTGAGACACCCCGTATACAATGACGGATCGCAGGTTGTCATATTTTTTTCTTAAATCTGATTCATTATTATAAAATATATCACTTTCGCGCTTCCAATTTTCGTCGAGTAGTTCACGATTAATTCCAAAACCGGCAACGCTACATTACTCCATACACATTGATTTATTGTACAACAGGCAACGCCGAACCTGCCATGCTGGCATGTATTGACATTTGACAGATGCAGTCTTATGAGTCTAGTGTTTACAGTGTCCTTCTTCAACCAATAGATAGTTCAGATAGTGACTCATAGATGACTCTGTGTGTTCTATAACTTAATTTTCAAACCGGCAACGCTACATTACTCCATAAACATTGATTTATTGTACAACTGGCAACACCTGCTTGCACTAGCAACCGGTAAAACCTCGATCTCCATCTCTCTTTGCATCGATTACGTCACACTCGCCTCTCGCTCTTACACACACATACACATCTTCACATGAAATAATAATTATTTCCCAAATCTAAGTATATTTTCCTATCTTCAATATGATAATGATGATCACAATCTATGGAAATCAAAAGTAAAAATGCTGTCAAGTTTAATGAATGAGTCAATTTCGGTCCCGACAAAACTAACGCTATAAATACCCAACATTCGCAGTTAACTTCAATATCTTACGATGGTGTAGAGGCTAAGGACAATGTCTACGGCGCGGACGATCCAGGTTCGAATCTCATAACTATAAACTTTTTTTAATTAAAATCACGTGACAAGGGGGCCTGAGCACTGATGCGGAATCCCAGGGGGGCCGAGGGCGGAGTACTAAGGGAGTTGATAGGTTAGGTAGAATACCAAGGGGGCCGAGTTCCATGCTTGAATCGCTACGATACTCGTTCCATCCTGCGTCGATTTCGATGAAGTTTCCCCCCACTCCCAAGTGCTCCAGAACATACGTTGTTCATCTACTTGTCTTATTTTTTGTTTACCATTTAAAAAGTTATTTCCGATAGCCTGTTTCATTCTAAACAAAAAATGTCTCTTGGGTTTTTCGCCCAAAATAAACCACTTCGCAGCAAAAAATTATTTTACGAAAAAGTTATAATATTGAAATTAACCTGACGTTTTGTACTACCAAAAAGACACTTAGCCAGTAATTTATTTGGTTTACCCCATGGTTGTAAGGGGTGGAAAATGCAACCCCTAAAATATATTTCCAATGTAACTTTTTGTCTTATTTTTTGTTTACCATTTAAAAAGTTATTTCCCATAGCCTGTTTCATTCTAAACAAAAAATGTCTCTTGGGTTTTTTGCCCAAAATAAACCAGTTCGCAGCAAAAAATTATTTTACGAACAACTACAGAGATACATCGTCATAAAAGCGAACCGGATTTATTGTTATTTTGTAGTTAGTACCTGCATTGAACGATAAAAGGGTATTAACAAAACTGATTTATTAATAACAAAACACACAACATGTAGAAATCATAGTAAGTGTTCAATATGTCTACTTCCAGACATTACGCATGCGTCTAGACGTAGGCTCATTGAGCCACGTATTCGCTCAAATATTCCTGGAGTCTCTCTGATTACCCTGCACGCATCGATGATGCGGTGCGGTTTCCTGAGTCCTCTACATCGCGAACAGGAGTACGATAAACCAAATGCTGTAAATGGCCCCAAATTGGAAATCGAGAGGATTGAGATCCGAGGATTGAGCGGGCCAGTTCTGTGGTCCTCCTCGACCTATCCACTGATTTGCATATGTTTCAGTTAAATGCTGACGTGCTACTTGACTAAAATGGGCGGGAGCCACATCATGCATAAAAACATATCCCTTCTGATGCCCAAAGGAATTTCCTCCAGCAATACTGGATGCACTTTTCTTAAAAATTGAACGTATCCCTCATCATTTAATCGAAGAGGTAGAAAATGAGGCCCAAATAAATCATCCCCAATAACTCCGAGCCACACGTTAAGAGAAAACTGTTCTTGATGTTCAGTTTCGACAATAGCGTGAAGGTTTTCATCAGCCCAGATGTGGTAATTATGAAAATTAATAATCTTGTCCCGAGAAAAACTACATTCGTCTGTGAATTCTATCGTCTTCAGAAAGTCACAATTTCTTCTAATCATTTTCGGCATCCAATTGCAAAATTCAAGACGGTTCGGAAAGTCTCGCGGTAACAGTGCCTGTACTCGTTGCAGATGGTAAGGGTATAAGAGTTGTTCCTTTAAAATTCGAAATTCCGTCATATGATCAACATCTAGCAGGAAAGCAATCTTTCAAGTACTGGTAGTAGGTTGTTCTTCAATCAAATTAAGTACTGCTTCATCAGGCTGTGGTGTTCGTACTTCTCGATGGCGACCACAATCCTGCGTTCTTTTGTCGAATGAACCATATTCTCGTAATCGTTGATGAAGTCGAGCAAATATTCTATGTGAAGAATGCTGCCGTTGAGGATACATTTCCGCATATCTTCTAGAACAGTGATTCCCAAAGTGGTCTATATCGACCCCTAGGGGTCTATGACAACCTGCAAGGGATCTACGTCAGCGGAAAAAAAATTTGGGGGTCCATGAAATGAAAATGGGTGTCCACGATAATGGATCTCAACACATACACTGATAGTACCTATCATACTATCTTATAATATCAAAACATATACATTATTTATAAAAGTACCTATGAAGTAAAAAATTTATTATATATGTTTATAAAATTGTGTAAGTAGTAGGATGTTGGTATTCGCTTTGTGGTCGCAATACATTTTGAACTTGTAAAAACCTGAGAGTCGCAGTCTCAGAGCTTCGCTACCTTGCACTGACTTGTTCACTCTATAAATATGAATGTGGGACAAATACGTTTATTCGTTTCTTGAATCTCGAAAAGGAAAGTGCTAAGAAAATATTTTAAAAAATATAAACAGATAGTATATCACAAAAATTATAGTGAGTCAGTGTTATTTTGTTTGAGAGTGCTGGAGACAAGTAAGTACATTGTTTTTTATTAAATTTTAGTTTTGTACTCGTAGTTAGCAAAGATAGATAAATTACGCCAATCATGACTTTAGTTATTAGTAGTTTAATATTCAATCATGCAAAATTACACGAGTACTCCTCAATAGTTTCTTTTTGAAAGTTTTAGCAATCGGTATTATAATTACAGTGCAATCTCCGTAATTCGAGCTAATTGTTGCAAGAAGATGTTCGAATTATGGAATGTTTTCGGAAAAATTAAAAATATTTTTAATATACAGCTGCTGGATTTTCTATCTTATTTGAATAATTTAATTTTGCCCACAGATGACTGATGCCATGTCCGAATCTAAAAAGAAATGTAGACAGTACAGGTTGATTATTTGAAATTTGTCTTCATTCCATCATTGCCGGACAAACAATCGCCTATGTGCCTTTTATGCAACAAAGTTTTGGGCAATGACGCTATGAAACCATCTAAATTGCAAGATCATCTGAGAAGATGCCACCCTGATAAAACAGAGAAAGATTTGAAATACTTTCAAACACTCAAAGATAAATTTCAGAAGAGACCTACACTGGACAGAATGTTCGCTTCGACAATATCTCGTTACTTATAGCAAAATCCGGAAAACCGCATACTATCGGAGAGAAGTTAATTTTGCCAGCCGTTGAAGAGGTTTTAAAAACTGTTTTACACAAACCTGCATCTGATATCATTGAAAGAATTCCCTTAAGCAACAATACTGTTGAAAGACGTATTGATGAAATGAGCTCTGATATTGAAAGCTTCTTATGTAATTATTTGCAAACGACCCATTTCTCTATACAACTGGACGAGTCAACTTTACCTTATAATGCAGCATTATTATTGGCATATGTTCGTTTTATTATGAATCAAGAAATCTACGAAGAACTGCTCTTCGCAAGAACTTTGATAACCGACACTAAAGGTGAATCAATATTTCATGTTTTGAAGGATTACTTCATTGAAAAAAGCAATTCCTTTATCAAATATAATATCAGTAGCTACAGATGGAGCACCTGCCATGGTTGGACGTTATCGTGGATTTATAAGCTATTTAAAACAAAATGTGTCAGGGGTGTTAGCAATACATTGCGTCATCCATCGACATTTAGTTGCTAAAAATTTGAGTGTTGGGTTACATGATCACTTCATTTAGTCATTGATGCAGTAAACCGAATCCGAAGCAACGCGTTGAATACGCGGTTATTTGCGCAGTTGTGTGAAGAAAATGACGAACACTTTCATCAATTACTCCTTCACACTGAAGTACGCTGGCTGTCGAAAGGCTTATGTTTGACATGGTTAATTTGCAATTACAAGGCGACAGTTTAAATTTGATTAAAACAAAGTCCATCTTATCAGCGTTTCTTGCCAGAGTTAAACTAATGAAGCAAAATATTGGACGGGGCGAATTTTCTCAGTTCCCCAATTTGTCACAGACAAGCTGCCAGGAAGACGACGTTTCAACTTACGTTCAACATTTAAATGCCCTCTATTCAGATTTTGAATCTAGGTTTGAGGATATTTTGACTATGGTAATACCACCGTGGATAATTAATCCATATGGTGACATACAAGAAACGAATGTCATAATACAAGAGGAACTGACTGAACTAAGTACAAACGAAGAACTTAAGGTTCAGTTTAAAAACGGATATCAGCAATTCTGGCTGCGAAACAACATACCCGTTACTTATTCCGTATTATGGAATATAGCGAGGAAATTTTTAATTTCCTTTCCATCGTCATACCTAGTGGAAAGGGGGTTCAGCGCTGTAACCAATTGTTACAAAACCTCTAGCGCCGCAGCTGACTACAGTCACCCAATTCGACGAAGGTGTGACGTCATGTTCTACCTGAGCATGACGTCACACGCGTGTTGCCTCCCTAGGCGGTAACTGGAAAAGTCCCCAAAAGAATTCGAACGTCGATCCTGAGAGCGAAGCATCGCGATGGATATGGAATTTCTAGAAATTCTAGATGCATCGATCTTACTATAAAAGAGCGAGTTCCTTCGGCAAGATGATTAGTAAGAGAGTGTTCGAAGTCTCAAGCAAGCGAGTATTCTAAGTGAATTATAATCAGTGCAGTAGTTGTGTATTAAGTAAATAAAAGTTGTCTAAGTATTATTAGTGTTGTTGTTTTAAAAACGAACCCCAAGTAAATATCGTAACAGTGGTGTCGGAAGTGGAATTTTACTGATGAATAAAAACAATAAATTGACGTTTTTGTGAAATTTATAAGGCATTTATCGTGAATACGAGAAGTACATCGTACGATACGATGGAGGACATGTTGCAATTTATTCAAAACCAATTTGCGGATGCGGAAAGACGACGACAGGAGGAAAGAGAAGTCGAGGAAAAGCGACGACAGGAGGAAAAAGAAGTCGAGGAAAAGCAACGACAGGAAGAGGAAAAACGACGGCAGGAGGAAAAAGAATTATAAAAGAAAGAACGAGAAGAGGCGCTCCAGAAAATTCTCGAAGAAGAGAGAAAAGAGCGAGAAGATCTCCAGAACATTCTAAAAAAACAAAAGAATGAATTAGAACAAATAGAAAAACAACGGAAAGCAGATTTCCAGAATGTTCGAGAACACCAAGAAAACTTCTTCCAGCACATGCTTCATAATACCGAAATACGAATGGAAGGACTAAAAGAAAACCTAAAAGGAGAACTGAAGGAAAGAGTCATGAATATCGACGACGAGGTTAAAAGAGAAGTGCATACAGTACGAGAGGAGATGATGGGACTAGAAAAGAGAGTCAAAAAACAGATAGCGCTTTTCAAAAATCAAGATCGCCGAGACAGGGTTGCCACATCTATAATTTCCGTGAAACCACCGACTATTGATGGAAGTAGTAGAAGCGGCCCCGATTGAGCCAGACAGACAGCCGGAGCGAGACAGACAGCCAGGCATCCAACTGGTACTCCACATCACCGCTCAGGCCTTCTTGGTACCCCACCTAACCCCTCGGCCCCCTTGTCACGTTCCAGTCACGTGATTTTAAATAAAAAAAGTTTATAGTTATGGGATTCGAACCTGGGTCGTCCGCGCCGTAGACATTGTCCTTAGCCTCTACACCATCGTAAGATATTGAAGTTAACTGCGAATGTTGGGTATTTATAGCGTTAGTTTTGTCGGGACCGAAATTCATTCATTATACTTGACAGCATTTTTATTTTTGATTTCCGTAGAATGTAATCGTCATTATCATATTGAAGATAGGAAAATATACTTAGATTTGGGAAATAATTAATATTTCATGTAAAGATGTGTATGTGTGTGTGAGAGCGAGAGGCGCGTGTGACGTAATCGATGCAAAGAGAGATGGAGATTGAGGTTTTACCGGTTGCTAGTGCAAGCAGGTGTTGCCAGTTGTACAATAAATCAATGTTTATGGAGTAATGTAGCGTTGCCGGTTTGAAAATTAAGTTATAGAACACACAGAGTCATCTATGAGTCACTAGCTGAACTATCTATTGGTTGAAGAAGGACACTGTAAACACTAGACTCATAAGACGGCATCTGTCAAATGTGAATACATGCCAGCATGGCAGGTTCGGCGTTGCCTGTACAATAAATCAATGTTTATGGAGTAATGTAGCATTGCCGGTTTTGGAATTAATCGTGAACTACTCGACGAAAATTGGAAGCGCGAAAATGATATATTTTATAATAATGAATCAGATTTAAGAAAAAATATGACAACCTGTGATCCGTCATTGTATACGGGGTGTTTCAAAATACATCATTGAAAACAAACATGACGTCGAAGTGTACAGGGTGCGTCAAAATATACCATTTAAGAAAAAACATGTCGGTTCAACAGAAGTCTAGCATTCCAACATGCCAAAAGGGCACTACGTCTCGTATCTTTGTTAACCAAGTTAGTATCATCAGGAGAAAGAGGAGATTCAAAAGTGTCGAGAGGTTAAGCGTTGTGGACTCAACGTGAGGGTAATGGGAGAGCGAAGTATTCGACAATGACATTTCAAAATACGTGGTTTTTCGTGCGTTTTCGATCGTTTTTCGTGCGTTTACGATCGTTTTTCGTGCGTTTTCGACCGTTTTACGTGCGTTTACGGTCGTTTTTCGTGCGCTTTCGATCGTTTTTCGTGCGCTTTCGAACGTTTTGCATACGTTTTCTATTTTTTGTTGAGGGTATCATAAGGCGGTGAGGTTAGATGAAAAAGAAGAAATGATTTGGTAATATATCACAAAGCCATTTGTATAAAATATCTACGTTTCGGAGACTGCAATTGTAGTTGGTTCGCTTGCGAATGTGATGCATACAGGGTGAGGCACCTTCGTTGTTGTCGAATGTGGGAACCATCCATGTTGTATTGTCATAGCCCTCCAAATTCACAACGCGTGTCGGTATATTCAACTCGTGAAATTTTTCAGTTAGAAAGTCATATTTTTGATGTCCTCGCACATAAATGACATCGACACCTTGTAGATTCTCCATGAGGATGGCATCCAATTGATTATATTCCACAAAGCCAGAGGAATACCTCAATCCGTGAATGTTTCGCTCCAAGTAACAGGCGGTACGACGATCTTCTTTACTCAAACTGGAAAATGGTGTGTTTGGCAGCAGTAAAAAGTTACTACACTGAATTCCAATCCTAATGGCTATTTCTTTAGGATGGAATTTTTGCTCGACGGTGAAGCCTTGAATATCTACAACAGCTACTCTCATGTTGACTCTTCGATTGATACTAAAGCAAAATCACATGTTCAGTTCCATTTTTTAATGATTTCGCTGAGTGGGAGGTGTTCTATGACAGTGTCGTGCACAATTATGCAATAGGCTCTAGTATTTTGAGGAAATCCTTCGGATGCTTCGATTTCAAGTTTTACATCAACACTGGAACTTTTGATGCTCTCATCCCTTCTGGAACAATCGATGACAAAGAGAGCTTTGTCCGTGAAGACGGTGGAAGTGAGAAGAGGATTATGTTGATTGGTTATTTTGTAGCTGAGACCAAATTGTGAGTAGTTGAAATAAGCTTGCGAAAAATTCCCCTTTGCAAAATTCAAATGCATATTTTCCTTGGGGTAATTCTCACCGTTAAGAGTGAGCGTTATATTGGTAATATTCAAATGATTGAATATTGTTGGATCATTGTTGACTTTAGTGTAGTCACGATTTTTTTGGAAACATACAATTACATAGCGAGGGCTTTCGAGGAACGAAAAAGTCTTGACGGCCCATATTTCATTTTTTGCACCTTGTGTGAGAGCTGGCAGCATATGAAGTTCCCATTTTCTGAACGGTATGAGAATAGGAGTGTCTGCTTGGATAGCTTTCAAAAGTTGCAATTTAATTTGATCATGCGGAAAGAGTCGTTTAACTTTCAGTTCGATATTTTCAATTTCCAATTTAACTTCCGTTTTCGGTGTTAGTGCAGCAGGAGTCTCTTCTATTTTGAAACAGTTGCTATCATCTTCAGCTCGTACTAATCGAATGGTATGTTTACCGTAGGAAACACACTGATAATCGTTGAAGATATTCAAAAAATGCTTGATGGGTATAAGCATGTTGAATGTTAGATGAGTTGTGTTGATGACGCCTGTATTGTTGGGAAAAGTCCAACCGGAGGTGGCCAAGTGTTTGATATCTTCGTCGGTGTAGTTGAGAAAGCCTCTAACAGTACTAACAATTCCAAGTTCACGAACTGCTTCCAATTCCTTACCACTCTGCTCATAACTAGCAGATTGAAACATGAAAGCACCAGCATTGTTTACGAATGACACCTTACCGTCCCCTTTAGTCTTCTCAACTTTTCCACTAATGAACAGCAGACTATCGTACAAAGCATCGTAGGCATCAGATTGATTGATGTTAATTTCAATAACATCGTTGTTGCGAAAAGATTTGACATATGGATAGTAGGTCCGCCATTCTATCTTTTGTATGGACTCATCGATTTGCGGTTTTCGGAAAATGTTGAACACTTGATTGGACAACATGATAACCACGAGATTCCAGAAACAATTTATTTTCCGTTGTCAATAGTTGTCGACTAGTGAAGGTCTTGGTGAAGACTGACTTGGGGTATGGAGGTGTATTATTTTTATAGATAGTCAGCACCATACTTCCGCTTCAATTCCAAACGAATTATTATTTCTTCGTTTCGGAAATCAATGAGCCTAGAATGTTGGTCGAGCACTCGCAGCGTGATATTGTTTATTTCGTTTCTATGTGCAATAGGTAGGTAAATGGGGTGATTAGGTATTTCGTCAATTGCATACCCCGGATCAACACCAACAGCAAATTCGTATATCGTATGAGTCGGTGTGTCGTTGTAGAAGGCTCCAAACGTAATGTTGCTATCTATGTGTATGGTGCGTACTTTAATGATATCCACAGGTAGATCGGATTCGTGATGTAAGTTTGGTTTGAGAACAGTAGATGAAAACCCCAGTATGTGAGCCAAGCTATTTGCAGGTCGGAAATCAATCGAGTGCTTCAGACAGAATATTTCACTTTTCAGCGTATTATTATTCGGTTTCAGATAGAAAAAATCCTCAGGGTTTTCCTTGAACGTTTTAGGCGTGATGTATTTGTTTATTAATTCTTCAATGTCACCAATTTCGTAAGATCCAACAGGTATATCGATGGTTTTCTGTTTAGTTTTGTCAGCGTTTTCATAGTAGTAGAATTTCGTACCTTCTTCAATGTTGGGTATACTGTTGTACGAATGGAAACTGAGCAAAGCCAAAGTATATTCAGAATCAGAATCTAATCGAACGGGTGGATTGAAATCGATGGAGAGCGTCGAAGAACGACTCGTTAGCGTTAATATCATAGACATGACTGATATAATGTCAGTATGACATCTCCTTAAATAATGATTGAAACAATAACAACAACATTTTGCATAAAAATCATTTATTTCTACAATAATAACATTCTATTTGCGAACTCACAGGACCATAATACATTGCTTTTTGTAGCGATGACGCAGCTGATGTAGGTGGTGGTACCTCATGTCGGTAATGGATGAAACATGGTAAACGAATCTGCAAAGCGAATCGATGTTGGTAGTCCTTTGGTAATCTATGCCAAACATCCAATAATTCCCAAGGTTTAGCATTCTCAATCAAATAGTCGATCGATAAAGTTTTCAATTCAGCATCGGTTAAATCTCGCAAAGATTTATCTCCAACCATTTTTGCAGACATTATGGAGCAGAAACTGTAGGCACAGATGTCCGCAATTACTCTGGTCAAAATTTTGATACTGATCATTGTTATATGTAATCGTTATACTCCCTCCAAAATATCTGACCAGAGTAATTGCGGACATCTGTGCCTACAGTTTCTGCTCCATAATGTCTGCAAAAATGGTTGGAGATAAATCTTTGCGAGATTTAACCGATGCTGAATTGAAAACTTTATCGATCGACTATTTGATTGAGAATGCTAAACCTTGGGAATTATTGGATGTTTGGCATAGATTACCAAAGGACTACCAACATCGATTCGCTTTGCAGATTCGTTTACCATGTTTCATCCATTACCGACATGAGGTACCACCACCTACATCAGCTGCGTCATCGCTACAAAAAGCAATGTATTATGGTCCTGTGAGTTCGCAAATAGAATGTTATTATTGTAGAAATAAATGATTTTTATGCAAAATGTTGTTGTTATTGTTTCAATCATTATTTAAGGAGATGTCATACTGACATTATATCAGTCATGTCTATGATATTAACGCTAACGAGTCGTTCTTCGACGCTCTCCATCGATTTCAATCCACCCGTTCGATTAGATTCTGATTCTGAATATACTTTGGCTTTGCTCAGTTTCCATTCGTACAACAGTATACCCAACATTGAAGAAGGTACGAAATTCTACTACTATGAAAACGCTGACAAAACTAAACAGAAAACCATCGATATACCTGTTGGATCTTACGAAATTGGTGACATTGAAGAATTAATAAACAAATACATCACGCCTAAAACGTTCAAGAAAAACCCTGAGGATTTTTTCTATCTGAAACCGAATAATAATACGCTGAAAAGTGAAATATTCTGTCTGAAGCACTCGATTGATTTCCGACCTGCAAATAGCTTGGCTCACATACTGGGGTTTTCATCTACTGTTCTCAAACCAAACTTACATCACGAATCCGATCTACCTGTGGATATCATTAAAGTACGCACCATACACATAGATAGCAACATTACGTTTGGAGCCTTCTACAACGACACACCGACTCATACGATATACGAATTTGCTGTTGGTGTTGATCCGGGGTATGCAATTGACGAAATACCTAATCACCCCATTTACCTACCTATTGCACATAGAGACGAAATAAACAATATCACGCTGCGAGTGCTCGACCAACATTCTAGGCTCATTGATTTCCGAAACGAAGAAATAATAATTCGTTTGGAATTGAAGCGGAAGTATGGTGCTGACTATCTATAAAAATAATACACCTCCATACCCCAAGTCAGTCTTCACCAAGACCTTCACTAGTCGACAACTATTGACAACGGAAAATAAATTGTTTCTGGAATCTCGTGGTTATCATGTTGTCCAATCAAGTGTTCAACATTTTCCGAAAACCGCAAATCGATGAGTCCATACAAAAGATAGAATGGCGGACCTACTATCCATATGTCAAATCTTTTCGCAACAACGATGTTATTGAAATTAACATCAATCAATCTGATGCCTACGATGCTTTGTACGATAGTCTGCTGTTCATTAGTGGAAAAGTTGAGAAGACTAAAGGGGACGGTAAGGTGTCATTCGTAAACAATGCTGGTGCTTTCATGTTTCAATCTGCTAGTTATGAGCAGAGTGGTAAGGAATTGGAAGCAGTTCGTGAACTTGGAATTGTTAGTACTGTTAGAGGCTTTCTCAACTACACCGACGAAGATATCAAACACTTGGCCACCTCCGGTTGGACTTTTCCCAACAATACAGGCGTCATCAACACAACTCATCTAACATTCAACATGCTTATACCCATCAAGCATTTTTTGAATATCTTCAACGATTATCAGTGTGTTTCCTACGGTAAACATACCATTCGATTAGTACGAGCTGAAGATGATAGCAACTGTTTCAAAATAGAAGAGACTCCTGCTGCACTAACACCGAAAACGGAAGTTAAATTGGAAATTGAAAATATCGAACTGAAAGTTAAACGACTCTTTCCGCATGATCAAATTAAATTGCAACTTTTGAAAGCTATCCAAGCAGACACTCCTATTCTCATACCGTTCAGAAAATGGGAACTTCATATGCTGCCAGCTCTCACACAAGGTGCAAAAAATGAAATATGGGCCGTCAAGACTTTTTCGTTCCTCGAAAGCCCTCGCTATGTAATTGTATGTTTCCAAAAAAATCGTGACTACACTAAAGTCAACAATGATCCAACAATATTCAATCATTTGAATATTACCAATATAACGCTCACTCTTAACGGTGAGAATTACCCCAAGGAAAATATGCATTTGAATTTTGCAAAGGGGAATTTTTCGCAAGCTTATTTCAACTACTCACAATTTGGTCTCAGCTACAAAATAACCAATCAACATAATCCTCTTCTCACTTCCACCGTCTTCACGGACAAAGCTCTCTTTGTCATCGATTGTTCCAGAAGGGATGAGAGCATCAAAAGTTCCAGTGTTGATGTAAAACTTGAAATCGAAGCATCCGAAGGATTTCCTCAAAATACTAGAGCCTATTGCATAATTGTGCACGACACTGTCATAGAACACCTCCCACTCAGCGAAATCATTAAAAAATGGAACTGAACATGTGATTTTGCTTTAGTATCAATCGAAGAGTCAACATGAGAGTAGCTGTTGTAGATATTCAAGGCTTCACCGTCGAGCAAAAATTCCATCCTAAAGAAATAGCCATTAGGATTGGAATTCAGTGTAGTAACTTTTTACTGCTGCCAAACACACCATTTTCCAGTTTGAGTAAAGAAGATCGTCGTACCGCCTGTTACTTGGAGCGAAACATTCACGGATTGAGGTATTCCTCTGGCTTTGTGGAATATAATCAATTGGATGCCATCCTCATGGAGAATCTACAAGGTGTCGATGTCATTTATGTGCGAGGACATCAAAAATATGACTTTCTAACTGAAAAATTTCACGAGTTGAATATACCGACACGCGTTGTGAATTTGGAGGGCTATGACAATACAACATGGATGGTTCCCACATTCGACAACAACGAAGGTGCCTCACCCTGTATGCATCACATTCGCAAGCGAACCAACTACAATTGCAGTCTCCGAAACGTAGATATTTTATACAAATGGCTTTGTGATATATTACCAAATCATTTCTTCTTTTTCATCTAACCTCACCGCCTTATGATACCCTCAACAAAAAATAGAAAACGTATGCAAAACGTTCGAAAGCGCACGAAAAACGATCGAAAGCGCACGAAAAACGACCGTAAACGCACGTAAAACGGTCGAAAACGCACGAAAAACGATCGTAAACGCACGAAAAACGATCGAAAACGCACGAAAAACCACGTATTTTGAAATGTCATTGTCGAATACTTCGCTCTCCCATTACCCTCACGTTGAGTCCACAACGCTTAACCTCTCGACACTTTTGAATCTCCTCTTTCTCCTGATGATACTAACTTGGTTAACAAAGATACGAGACGTAGTGCCCTTTTGGCATGTTGGAATGCTAGACTTCTGTTGAACCGACATGTTTTTTCTTAAATGGTATATTTTGACGCACCCTGTACACTTCGACGTCATGTTTGTTTTCAATGATGTATTTTGAAACACCCCGTATACAATGACGGATCACAGGTTGTCATATTTTTTCTTAAATCTGATTCATTATTATAAAATATATCATTTTCGCGCTTCCAATTTTCGTCGAGTAGTTCACGATTAATTCCAAAACCGGCAATGCTACATTACTCCATAAACATTGATTTATTGTACAGGCAACGCCGAACCTGCCATGCTGGCATGTATTCACATTTGACAGATGCCGTCTTATGAGTCTAGTGTTTACAGTGTCCTTCTTCAACCAATAGATAGTTCAGCTAGTGACTCATAGATGACTCTGTGTGTTCTATAACTTAATTTTCAAACCGGCAACGCTACATTACTCCATAAACATTGATTTATTGTACAACTGGCAACACCTGCTTGCACTAGCAACCGGTAAAACCTCAATCTCCATCTCTCTTTGCATCGATTACGTCACACGCGCCTCTCGCTCTCACACACACATACACATCTTTACATGAAATATTAATTATTTCCCAAATCTAAGTATATTTTCCTATCTTCAATATGATAATGACGATTACATTCTACGGAAATCAAAAATAAAAATGCTGTCAAGTATAATGAATGAATTTCGGTCCCGACAAAACTAACGCTATAAATACCCAACATTCGCAGTTAACTTCAATATCTTACGATGGTGTAGAGGCTAAGGACAATGTCTACGGCGCGGACGACCCAGGTTCGAATCCCATAACTATAAACTTTTTTTATTTAAAATCACGTGACTGGAACGTGACAAGGGGGCCGAGGGGTTAGGTGGGGTACCAAGAAGGCCTGAGCGGTGATGTGGAGTACCAGTTGGATGCCTGGCTGTCTGTCTCGCTCCGGCTGTCTGTCTGGCTCAATCGGGGCCGCTTCTACTGATGGACAGTCGTCTTGGTCCATGTACCGCCGTCAATTCGAGGCTGCGGCAACGACGAATGGATGGGGTGAAAAAGAGAAAGCTACAGCATTTATCGTAGGTCTGAGAGGGCCAGCCTTGGGTTTGCTGCAAACTATACCCACCGAACAACAGAGTAAATACGAGGATCTGATATCTGCACTAGAGTTACGGTATGGAGATCAACACAGAGAACAGCTGTACCGGGCCCAAATGAAGACGCGCACATAAAAATCCGGTGAGAATCTTCAAGAATTCGAAGCCGATGTGAGACGCCTGATTCAGCTGGCTTATCCAGAAGCACCTGGAGATTTCAAGGAGCAGCTAGCGGTGCAGCTATTCATAGATGGTTTAGGAGACTCAGAAATCCAAAGAATTTTGCGATTGACAAACTTTAAGAGGAGTAGCGACGCCTTGGTACGTTCGTTAGAAGTAAAGGCGGCCTTCAACACTTCCAGAGAGAAAGTGCGGGCAGTATCTATAGAAGAACCCGAACAACGATCCGGCACAGCGACTGGTTCAATCGAGAAGGTTCTAGAGGAAATCAAATTAATGATGAGTGGAATCAGCACCCAGAAGAAGAGGACATGCTATAGGTGCGAGAAGCCCGGACATCTCATTAAAGATTGCAGAGTGAGAATGTCACCAAGATCCAACTCACCTGCGAGGGTGTCGTCACGCTGGATGACAAGGTCATCCAGCGAGTCCTCAAATTGGCGGCAGGAAAACTTAGAATTAGCCAGCATATCGGGGCGCATGCTGGCTAACAATAACAGAGCCCCCAGGGTCATTCAAGTTAACAGGCTAAAACGAACAACCGACAGCCTAACCATATCAGGAAAATTGAATAAAATGGACGTGATATGCACCATAGACACCGGTGCTGCAGTTTCCTTGGTACGCAGCAACATCCTTCGACCTGAAAGCGTGAAGCCTACTTCTTCCAATTTCGTGCTTCGAACAGTCATTGGTGAAAACGCACCTATTCGAGGAGAAGCTGAAATAACACTGATTCTTGGGCGACTCACCATTACTGATACAGTGTACGTTGCAGACATAGAAGATGAATTCATACTAGGAATGGATTTGATCAGTGAATACGGCTTTTCATTCGACAACGAAGAGAAGATAATGAAGTTTGGAGGAGAGGAATTTGTCCTTACCACTCCAGTAGAAAGGACAATACCTGTGAAACTGCGCTTAGTAAATACTGCGCGAATTCCTGGTTTTTCGGAGAAAGTAGTTTACGCTATCGCCGATGAAGACCCCGGGTGCTATGTTGGAATAGTCCAGTCATGTGAGGAATCCCCCAGCAAATTAGTTTTTGCACGAGCCTTAGTAAAAACGAAACAAACCATCCCTGTGAGAGTTGCCAATGTGTATCCTGAAGCAGTAACCGTTAAAGAAGGTGATGTCATAGGAACCTGTGAACCAGTCACATGGGTGGCGAACTGTGATTCAAACGACCACCAGGAAATAAAGGCAGCCTCTAAAAGTGTTATGATAACTCTTGAAAAATCACTTAAACACTTATCAGGAGAAGAACTTAAAGCTGTCAAAAACTTCATCAAGAAAGAAAGTGATATATTTGATTCGACAACATTCGGAAGAACTAACCTGGTTAAACACAGAATTGATACTGGCCAAGCCCACACGATTCGACAACCCCCAAGGAGAGAGCTTGTTGGCAAGATGATGAGAGACGGTGTGATTGAGGAATCGTCGAGCCCTTGGTCCGCACCTGTTGCGGTCTCCAAGAAGGATGGATCTACGAGATTCTGTGTAGATTACAGGAAATTGAACGATGTTACTAAGAAAGATAGCTACCCTTTACCAAGAATAGACGACACATTAACAACTTTGGCAGGTTCACGTTGGTTCTCAACACTAGACCTGAAGAGTGGATATTGGCAAGTGGGCATACATGAGGACGATAAGGAGAAGACTGCATTTTCGACTGGGAGCGGACTTTAACAGTTCACCGTTATGCCGTTTGGATTGTGCAATGCTCCAGCCACATACGAAAGACTGATGGAGCTGGTCCTGCGAGGGCTTACTTGGAAAACTTGCCTCGTATACCTCGACGACGTTTTGGTCATGGGAAAGACATTTGAAGAACATCTGTATAATTTGCGAAAACTGAATCTTCAGAAATGCTCACTGTTCCAGAAAGAAGTGGATTTTCTAGGTTACAGATTGTCATCAGACGGCATCCAAACAAACGAAAGAAAGATACAGGCAATCAGAGACTGGCCGAGACCTAAATACAAACATGAAGTGAGGAGCTTCCTAGGTCTCTGTACCTACTATCGTCGGTTCGTGGAAGGATTTGCAGATATTATGGCACATCTTCATAAGTTGACAGAAGACCGAGTCAAATTCGTCTGGTCCAACGAAAGTGAACGAGCATTTGGGAAAGTGAAAGTTGCTCTATGTTCCAGCTCCATTTTAAGTTTACCACGTCGACGAGGCCTGTTCGTCCTGGACACAGATGCCAGTAATAATAGTATAGGAGCCGTACTATCACAGGAACAGAACGGTCAGGAAAAAGTCATTGAGTTCTTCAGCAAAGTACTAACCAAGCCAGAAAGGAATTATTGCGTAACCAGAAAGGAACTACTGGCAATAATCAAGGCTGTAGATCACTTCCACAAATATCTGTATGGAAGAGAGTTCCTTATCAGAACAGATCATGCAGCTCTGAAGTGGTTACTCGAAATGAATACTCCTGAAGGACAAGTAGCAAGGTGGATTGAGAAGCTGAACCAGTATCACTTCAAGATAAAACATCGACCAGGACGACTGCATAATAACGCGGATGCCTTGTCCAGAAGACCTTGTTCGGATATTTGTAAACACTGTGAGCGAATTGAACGACGCGAAGGAATCAACCAAGTGAGAGTGATGGCAGACGATAATTGGACCACAGCAAAAATGAGACAAGATCAAGAGGGTGATCCAAACGTTGCAGAATTTTTAAAATGGAAAGAAAGTGGAGCAGAAAGACCCACCTGGAAGGACATCTCTGATCGATTACCAACGTTCAAGGCATTGCGGGCACAATGGGATTCCTTGATGGTTGAGAATGGTCTACTGAAGAGGGCTTGGGAATCGGCCGATGGCAAGAAAGTGATTTCCCAACTGGTGGTGCCTATGTCAAGAATAAGTAGCGTCTTGGAAGAGATCCATGGTGGTAAATCGGGAGGACATCTAGGAGTTAACAAAACCTTGGATAAAATACGACAAAGGTTTTACTGGGTTCAGTGTCGGGAAGATGTAGAGCGATGGTGCCGAAGATGCCCAAGATGCGAAGCCAGCAAAGGTCCTAGAACAAGATCCAGAGGTGAGATGAAACAATACAACGTTGGTGCTCCCTTCGAACGGATCACCATCGATGTAGCCGGACCATTTCCGATGACGAATGATGGCAACAAATACATCCTAGTTGCCATGGACTACTTCAGTAGAAGGGTTGAAGCTTACGCCTTGCCTAATCAAGAAGCATCCACAGTTGCAAGAGCTCTGGTGGATAACATGTTTGCAAGGTTTGGTGTGCCAATGGAGTTACATTCCGATCAAGGAAGAAATTTTGAGCCGAATTTATTCAAGAAAGTCTGTGAATTGATGGGAATTAGCAAGACCAGAACAACTGCCCTCCACCCACAGTCTGATGGCATGGTCGAGAGGTTCAACAGGACTATGGAAGAACATCTTTCCAAAGTAGTAGAAGAGCATCAAAAAGACTGGGATCGACATCTTCAACTATTCTTGATGTCCTACCGAGCAGCCGTGCACGATTCCACAAAGCTCACCCCAGCCAGTATCATATTCGGAAGAGATCTTCGCTTGCTCTGTGACTTGGTGTTCGGATCACCAATTGCTGAAAATAAAGAGGTGCAAGATTACGCAGACGAACTGCGAAATAGCTTGACAAGGATCCACGAAATTGCTAGAAGAAGATTAAAGATGACTAGTGACAGGATGAAGGCTCGATACGATCTCAAGGCAAATACTGGTGGATTCAAAGAAGGAGATCGAGTGTGGCTGTACAACCCTCGTCTTAGAAAAGGAATTTCCTCCAAATTAACACCATCTTGGGAAGGACCCTACACGATAGTAAAGAGCATAAATGACGTGGTGTATAGGATTCAACGTAGTCCCAGAGCAAAAATGAAGGTCGTTCACCTAGAAAGACTCAAACGATAAAATGGGGACAACGACATATTGTTTGATCGGGACGATCAAATTTGAGAGGGGGATAATGTTACAAAACCCCTAGCGTCGCAGCTGACTACAGTCACCCAATTCGACGAAGGGACCTCTACCTGAGCATGACGTCACACGCGCGTTGCCTCCCTAGGCGGTAACTGGAAAAGTCCCGAAAAGAATTCGAACGTCGATCCCGAGAGCGAAGCATCGCGATGGATATGGAATTTCTAGAAATTCTAGATGCATCGATCTTACTATAAAAGAGCAAGTTCCTTCGGCAAGATGATTAATAAGAGAGTATTCTAAGTGAATTATAATCGTGCAGTAGTTGTGTATTAAGTAAATAAAAGTTGTCTAAGTATTATTAGTGTTGCTGTTTTAAAAACGAACCCCAAGTAAATATCGTAACACAATCTTCTAACGAAAAAAAGAAACAGACTGGACATCATTAGCCGAGGAGATTTAAGATTAACCCTTACAAAATTAACGCCAAATGTTGATAATTTATTATTAAAGCATCAGGTTTATCCTTCTCACTAAAAATATTGACTTAGTGCTTATGTTATTTTTATTTTATAGTTTATTTTATGTTTATTTAATGTTACGTATATTTTACATAACAGATACAAAATTTTATTTTGAGTAGTTTTAATTTAGATTCAATTAATAAATGTATAAATCAATATGTGTTTTTACTTTAAGTTTTTAACACTAAACTTCACTACAGTTAGAAATTTACAGGAAATCAATATCAGGTAAGTAGGGGGTCTACCCAACACGGAAAAACATGGCAAGGGGTCTACGACACAAAAAAGTTTGGGGAACTCTGTTCTAGAAGCTTTTCAGCCATTTCCTCATTTGTGTATGCCATTTTAATAACAAGCGAATTATTAAAGTAACAAATTAAGGACAGAACAACAACACACAATTAGTATTAATTCAATTTCGAAAATTCACAAACTGACAGCGTCATATTAGTTTCGTATTTTCGCATTTATGACAATGTATCTCTGTAGTTGTTCCTAAAATAATTTTTTGCTGCGAACTGGTTTATTTTGGGCAAAAAACCCAAGAGACAGTTTTTTGTTTAGAATGAAACAGGCTATCGGAAATATATTTTCAAATGGTAAACAAATAATAAGACAAAAAGTTACATTGGAAATAAATTTTAGGGGTTGCGTTTTCCACCCCTTACAACCATGGGGTAAACCAAATAAATTTCTGGATAATTGTCTTTTTCGTAGTACAAAACGTCAGGTTAGTTTCAATATTGTAACTTTTTTAGTGCTTGTGAAAAAAATTGTTATACAAATTTTATGTACCACCTTTAAGGGGCTGTATCTTAACAAGGGATGCTCCAATGAAATTTCTCACTATGAAAGATCCTATCTTTTTTTCGATGAGGAATCACCTCCTTAAATGTTTTACACTTATTTAGTTACACCCTGTATATATCAGGCCAATAGCCAGAAACACGTGTCCGCGGTTTGCCTCCATTTTTTGAGTGTTCTGTCCACGAATTTTCCCTTTTGATATACAGGAAAAACCAAAAAATCCCAAATTATTTTTTTGCCTATATCTTCTTTATTGGCAGACATATTGAAAATCTGTCCACATTTTGCTATTGGCACTTGATGTGGGCTCTCAGAATATATCCATGAATCTTCTATACAGGGTGTCATTTGACTTGGGCCACCACCATCTTTGAATTTTTAAATACGGCGCTGTATTTTTTGTTGTAGTTTTTGAATCGTAGACGTTCACTTCATACTGAAAATTGAATTCAATTTTATATTTCGGTGTTTTTCGGTAGTGAATTATTCTCTTTTAAATTACGGCCCTGGAAATTGGTTGACTGAGTTGAATAAAAACAAAAACACGTCTCCCTATGTTTCGTAGCGTTTTTCGAGAGGATTTTTTTCATTTTTAGGTACCTATTAATATTTTTTCCTTTGCTCTGAGCGTTTTCTACAATGAACTTCGAATAAGAAAACCTTATGTTTTTATTAAACTCAGTCAACTAATTTCCAGGGCCGTAATTTAAAAGGGAATAATTCACGCAACTATAATCGAATATTACCGAAACATCCCGAAATATAAAATTTGAATTCAATTCCTCAGTATGAAGTGAACGTCTACGATACAAAAACTACAACAAAAAATACAGGTCCGTATTTAAAAATTCAAAGATGGAGTTGGCCAAATCAGATGACACCCTGTATAAAAGATTCATGAACATATTCTGAGAGCCCACATCAAGTGCCAATAGCAAAATGTGGACAGATTTTCAATATGTCTGCGAATAAAGAAGATATAGGCAAAAAAATAATTCGGAATTTTTTGGTTTTTCCTGTATATCTCCAGAACCAAAAGAGCTATATTCGATTTCTTCACATCATTGAATAGGTCTCTAAAATACGCAACTTTGCTATAATTTAATCGACACTCTATCTCTCATCGTTTACGAGATCCCCATGTACAGAAACGAATTTGAATAGCCCTGTATATAGTAAAATGAATTAACGGGGTCTCTCAGTAAAAAATTCAAAAATTAAAACTCTGCTCTTCTTTGCCAAGCTTTCGCTTCTAATGGTAAGCTTCTTCAGGGCCTATATAATTTGAGTTGCGAGTTTTTTCGCCATTGAAAAACATTACAAATCATACTTACAGTAAAAATGAGTCAAAAGCAATAAATTGAACATATGAATTGATTTTTGATTTTTTGACTGAGAGACCCCGTTAATCCATTTTACTATACATTTCTCCAGTCGCTAAGATTATCCACTTTAAACTAATACACTTTATTGTATGATTTTCACTATAAAGGGTTTTACAAAAGGATAAAAAGATAAAAGAGGATTTTCAAGAAATGAAAATTAAAAAAAAATTGAAAGATTCCAAACCAAGTTACTTCACGACGTTTCCATTGTTAGTATCCACAATCGTCATCGGGTTATAACTGCGAAACTCTAGCAATTGAAGAAGCCCCGAGTCTGGTTGAGATACCTTCATAATATGGAATCATGGGAATGCAGAACTAGACACCTTCCTGAAGCACATCGACAATGTAAGTCCTTCCACCACTCTCACAGTGGAGAAGGAAGTCCACAACGAATTGCAATTCTTGTATGTACTGGTGAAGAGGACCGACAATAATTGGGAAACATCTGTGTATCGAAAACCCAGTCACACAGGACAGTATCTGAACCAGGAATCCAACCATCATCAATCGACTAAGAGAGGAATCATCAAGACTCCACTAGGCCGTGCTTTCGGGCTCTGTAATACAAATGACGGTCTCGAAAAGGAACTAGGCATCATCAGAAACGACCTTCAACAAAATGGTTACTCCAAAGTGATGGTGGAACAGGATTTAGCTAGAAGACAGCGAGAGCTCCACAAGGAAGAGAAGCCGCCACAACCAATACTTGTACTTCCCTACATCAGAGGATTGTCGGAAAGGATAAGAAGGATTGGGTCCAAGCATAACATCAGAACCTGCTGCAGATCTGGGAACACTATCCGTAGCAGCCTCACAAAAACCATGCCACCAAACGCGGACTGCGATTCCAAGAATTGCATTTACCAGATACCCTGCGAGTGCGGAGAATCATACATCGGTGGAACTAAGAGGCCATTGAAAGTTCGCATTGCCGAGCATAACAAACACAAACAGTGAGGAGAAACTAGCAAATCAGGAATAGCAGAGCACGTTTGGACTCATCAACATAACATCAACTGGGCTCAAGCTGAAATCATTCACAAGGAGGAACAGTGGTTTAGGAGAAAATTCAAAGAAGCCACATATATGTTGTCCAACAACACTTTCAGACAAGCAGCTTAGAGATACGCAACATATGGAAACCTCTAATCAAGTGGAACACGACGAAATCCCGCCAAACGGTCAACTTCCGCTAAAACCGATGAAGCGGAGAAAGGGAAATGGGGATAGGTGAAAGCGCTCAAATGACCTATAAATAGTCACATCTCGGAGAAATAAGTCCAGTTATCATCCGTAGACGATTGTGGATATTATTTCCAGTTACCACCCGAAGACGATTGTGGATACTAAAAATCGAAACGTCGTGAAGTTACTTGGTTTGGAACCTTTTCATTTTTTTTTTATTTTAATCTCTTGTTAATGATTTTTCAATTTTCATCTCGTGTTAATAGTTTATTTTTCTAATTTTATCGTTGTTGCTTGTATTTTATTTCATTGTAATTTCAGTTTTTTTTGCTTGATATAGTTGTTATTTTTCAGCTAATTCTTTTTTAATTTTTTACAGATTCTTTCAGGTATTTCAAATTAATTTATATCGTATTAGACAGTTAGACAATAGATTGGATTCGTGAACCACGAATCCAACCACCATCAATCGACTAAAAGAGGAATCATCAAGACTCTATTAGACCGTGCTTTTGGGCTCTGTAATACGAAGGAAGGTCTCGAGAAGGAACTAGACATCATCAAAAATGATCTTAACGGAATGGCTACCCCAAAGCGATGGTAGAAAAGACTTTGGCTAGAAGACAGCAGGAGCCTCGCAAGGAAGAGAAGCCGTCACAACCAGTGCTTGCACTTCCCTACATCAGAGGATTATCGGAGAGGATAAGAAGAATTGGTTCCAAGTACAACATCAGAACCTGCTTCAGATCCGGTAACACTATCCGTAGCAGCCTCACGAAAACCAGGCCACCAAACGTTGACTGCGATTCCAAGAATTGCATTTACCGGATACCCTGTGAGTGCGGAAAATCCTATATTGGTGGCCATTGAATGTTCGCATTGCCGAGCACAAGAAACACACACAGCGAGGGGAAACCAGCAAATCAGGAATAGCAGACCATGTTTGGACCCATCAACACAACATCGAGTGGTCCCAAGCTGAGATCTTGCACAGAGAGGAACATTGGTTTAGGAGAAAATTCAAGGAAGCCGCATACATGTTGTCCAACAACGTATTCAGCCAAGCTAGCGTAGAAATACGCAACATATGGAAACCCATCATCAAGCGAAAAATGGCCAACTGCCGCCAAAACGGTTATCTCCCACGGAACCAGTGAAGCGGAAAATGGATAGCGGGGATAAGTGAAAGTACTCGAACGACCTATAGTCATCTCTCGGAGGAATCAGTCCAGTCATCACCCGAAGACGATTGTAGATACTAACAATCGAAACGTCGTGAACTAACGTGACTTGGAATCTCTCCACTTTTTATTTTTATTTTCTTTTTTCATTTCTTCATTTTTATTTATTCAATTGTTCTGTTTTTACTTGTATTTTATTTCACTATTATTTCATTTCAGGTTTATTTTGGTTAATATAATTGTTATTTTCAACTATTCATTTTCAATTCTTCTTTTTTTAGTTGTTTCAGGGTTTTCGTATCATTTTATATAGTAGACAATGGAAGTCCGAACTAGTGAAATTCATTGTCAAGTACCTTCAAACAAACGGGAAATAAATGCCAGATATAATTGTAAATAAAATTTTTTTATTTTCACTATAAAAGATTCACAAAACTGTGACTAGTGTTTCAATATACAATGGATTTTTCAAGCACAAAAAAACAAAATATCACTACCCAAAGCGGTTTGAGAAATTTTGGAGTGCTCTTTTCACGGGATTTCAAAAACGAAGCGTGAAAACATACAAATTTGTTTGTCGATCGCAACTGAATAAAAATAACCGTTTATTTTTCATTATTGTGGAAGAACAAAGCTGCACTGCTTGACTCTTTCACTTTTAACTTCGTATTTTTTTTTCAATTAGGACCATTATTATCATTAAAATACGGAAGGTATGGAACAGATAACTGTTTTTTTTTCAATATAGAATAAATAAAATAACTTTTGTCCGGTATTAACAAATAATAAACTTATTCGATCAAACAAGTTAAATCATTTGCTGCAGGCTACGCGAATACTGATTCACGAATTAACAAAAATAGCACTCTTTCAGGTTACTTGAACACATATTTCTGAATTAACAAAAATTCATTTGTTTGTTTAAATTGAATTCAATAAAAATCAAAGATAATTGGATAAAAAACTTATCAAATTCAGAAATACCAGATGACGTTTTCTCTCTAGTATCAAAATTCAGTATAGAACCTAACACAAATGATATTTCTATACCAAAATTATCATCTGATGTAGAAGCATTGATATATGATACAACCAATAAAGATAATGATCTGTTTATAGCTCAAACCACAAATTTAATAACCAACCATTTTCAAAATAACAAAAATAATCATCATTTTTAGACAAAATATTCAATAAAACCAAACAATTTTTCAAAAATCATCCTCAACTCATCATAACCAAATCTGACAAAGGAAATGTTACTGTAATTATGGAAAAAGAAAAATACCTAGAGATGTCCAATGAGTTATTAGAAGATGGTAATACATATAAAATTTCTCAAAGAGATCCAACTTCAACTATTCAACAAAAATCTAATAAACACATCTG
This sequence comes from Leptinotarsa decemlineata, assembly GCF_025532065.1. Taxonomy (NCBI): domain Eukaryota; kingdom Metazoa; phylum Arthropoda; class Insecta; order Coleoptera; family Chrysomelidae; genus Leptinotarsa; species Leptinotarsa decemlineata. The sequence goes on from NW_027412608.1 coordinate 409,246, forward strand.
TAACTTGAAATCATTGAAAATGTTGAATGAAGAAGAGGCAAAGTCATTCAAAATGTACAATTCACGTTGCCCAAAATATTATGGTCTTCCTAAAATTCACAAGCCAACTATTTCTCTCAGACCCATAATATCATCTCTCAATGCACCCAGTAGTAAAATAACTAAAATGATTACATATATTCTAACTGATGCCTATGAATTCAATAATGAATTCTACATCATAATTCATTTGAATTTTCTACTTTCATTAACGAAAAACAATTACAAGATTTTCAGCTAATAAGTCTTGACGTAGTGTCTCTTTTCACTAATATACCTCTAGAGCTCATAATAGCCAGTATTAAGAAAAGATGGCCTAGGATAGAAAGCAAATGCAATATATCATAACCAAAATTTATTGAAATTATATCTTTTATATTCGATTCTTGCTATTTTTCATTCAATGGTAAATTTTACAAACAAATTCTCGGAAACCCAATGGGTGCCACAATATCACCTTATTGCACAGTATGTTATGGATGTTTTTTTGATGGATTGTTTATCTAAACTAGATTTTCAAGTAGCTTTTATAAAAAATATGTTGACGATATCATTTGTGCTATTCCTCATAATAAATCAAATGATATTTTACTGATATTTAATAATTACAACGAAAAATTGCAATTCACTCTAGAAGAAGAAAACAATAATAATATACCTTTTCTTAACGTGAGAGTTATCAGAACAGAAACCAACAAATTAATAACTGATTGGTATATAAAACCCACCAATTCTGGGAGATATTTAAATTATCATTCTTTTCATAATCAAAAACAAAAATCAATTTAGTATTAGGATTAAAAAATAGGATTGAAAAATTGGTACATCCTACTTTAAAAGAAAAATATTTCAAAATTTTGTATAATATTCTCATTGATAATTCTCACCTATCCATCTAAATTATTGAAAAAACTAATCTATAATACTGCCTCCAGAAGAATTAATAATCCTAACTATGAAATAAAAAATTTCAATAATAATACAAACAATCAGTCTCAATCTTCGGATATGTTAACACAAAATAAAACAACTATATATTCTTCATTAATTCATATTCCCATTTTATCAAAACAAATTAAAAGCATATTCTCAAAATTCAATCAAAATATCTATATTAAAATTACAAACAAAAATATCAAAACCGTTGGGAATCTATATACTAAACTGAAAGATAAAACAGAACCAATGAAGCAAACTAATATAGTACATTACATACCTTGCAATGATTGTGATTTACAGTACATTGGAACTCCTTCTAGATCGTTTAGAGATCGAATTGTTTCTCATAAAAGTGTCATAAGACTCAATAAAAAATCTTGTGCTTTGGCTAAACATTGTATTACAAAAAATCATTTTCCAAATTACGAACAAAGTATGATTTTACAAATTGAAAACAATTACAAAAAAAGACTTTTTCTTGAAATGGTAGAAATCATGAAAGAGCCAAGTACTATGAACAAACGAATAGATATCAATCATCTTAGTACAATATATACTTACTTACTTATTACATTCAGACATAAATAAAAGTGAGTAACATCATTTGGAATTTTCCATCATGTATTCCTTTTTTCAATTTGTTAAGTCAAACACGAATTTTCTCTAACATTTTGTTATAAATCAAACATACTATATATTTCCATGAAAATCAACTATTTGTTTTTCAAAATTGTTAAACAAAGTTATATCAATTTTGACAACTATTAGGTCAATATAAATTCAATCTTTTGACAAAAATTTTTTACAAACTTTCTTCAATTATTTTATATAAGAAGCTTTAAAATAAAGCGAAAGCTTGGCAAATATTGTAAATGAAAACCGTTTTTTCGAAAGTTTTCACATTATTTGACTGCTGAACCCACGAAACCAAAGAAACTACTCAGTCGCTGAAATTTATTCCTACGCGTAAACGCAAGCGAAACATATGTGGAACCACCTTTTGGCTCTTGAATTGAAATCAATTTGGGAGTGACCAAAAAGTACATATTTATATATATATATATATATATATATATATATATATATATATATATATATATACCGGGTGTCAACGAATCTATTAGACAAGTCATAATTTCTAGACTATTAGGAGAATTGAAATGAGATTTGGTATAGTTGAATGGTATGTGGAGAGGAATGTTTTCACATATTTTTCACTTTCCGGTCACTTCCGGTTTCAGCGGAAATGGCTCCGGTTCTGAATTTTTAAATGGAACACCCTATATATTGTAACATTTTTGGATTTCTGAGACAATTCTGGATCAGAAACTGACATTTCCGGAAGTTTTTCAGCCTACTTGATTTTTTCAGTCACTTTTAAAATTGCATCTAGGTGGCCATGATCGGACGTAAACTATTCTATGGACCTCAGATGATATCAGAAAATTGCAATAGCGGAGTTTTAGTGACTAGTGTGTTGAATATGAATGAGACAAGTTTACAAAATAACATTTTCGTGTCTAACTATTATTTTTCAAATGGCGACCATTTTTTTGACAAGCAATTTCCGAAAAAAAAAAGGATTTTTTGACGAATCTAACGTTACTAATTTATTTGCGATTGGATCAACAAATTTAACAAATTTAACTAATAATTTCAGCGATGCACTTAGATTTTTTGCAATATCCTAAGTTCTTGAAAATTCCACTATAGTAAATTTTCAAAGTGCATCCCTCCTTGTTCAAGACACATTTCAGCTCGTTCAATTGTTTCTCTCAACACGTTTTGTAACATTTGAGGCGATATACTTCTAAATGCCTGTTGAATCCTTTCTTCTAAGATTTCGAGAGTGGCTGGGGCTGTTGCATAGTAGACCCTTTCTTTTACATATCCCCAAATGAAGAAATCTAACACAGTCAGATCCGGTGAGCGGGCAGGCCACCGTACTGGACCGTTGGTTGCAATAACTCTATTATTAAAATGCTCTATTGAAAAATCAAGTACGTCTCTGCTTTTATGGGGTGGTGCTCCATCTTGCTGGAAGTAAATTTGCCGTAAAACTTCTAAAGGCATATCATTAAGATGATCCTCGATTTCATTTTGAAGAAAACCCAAGTATCTAACCCCTGTTAACTGACCTTGAAACAATATTGGACCAATTATTCTGTTTCCAACGATACCAGCCCAGACATTGACGCCAAACCTTTCTTGAAAATTGCCCTCTCTCATTGCATGTTGATTTTGTTGGGCCCAGTACCGACAATTCTGCTTATTAAACATGCCATTATTTGTAAACCGTGATTCGTCGGAAAATAGAATGAAGTTTATAAAATTTGGGTAAACTCTATGATTTTGAAGCAACCAATCACAAAATACTACTCTTCTATTGCCGTCGTCAGCATACAAATGTTGATGTAACTGATATTTAAATGCTCGATATCCGTGCTTTTTCAGTATTTTTCTTGCTGATTCGTGACTTATCTGCATTTCTCTACTAATTTCTCTTAAAGAAACCGTTTTGTCAACTTCTACCATAGCAAGAACGTTAATCTCAGTCTCCTCATTTATGACAAACCTCTGTTCTGCGTCTCGATTTCCCTCTTGCCTAAAACGACTCTCAACATAGGGAAAATACTGATGAGATGGGTGTTGCCGATTGGGATATCTCTGAGCATACAACTCAGCAGCTTTCCTTGAATTTCTGTGGCATTCTCCAAACAATAACAACATATCCACTTTTTCACTTTGAGTATACATTATTTCGACGAAAAATTAAACTAAAATCAACGAAAATCAAGAGAAACTTCTACTTTCTGCTCATAAAGCTTATGTCACTGTCATAACCTAGGTGAGCGTTTTATTCTCCAAAGTGGACTTGATGGAAATAACCGCAAAATATTATGCATCATTCCTATCCATGGCACCCTTGACAAAAGTAAATGAATTTGTATCGAGTATTTTCCTCAGTAATATTTAATTTATGTTCTTATTTGTAATCCAATCGCAAGTAAATAAGTATCGTTAGATTTGTCAAAAAATCCTTTTTTCGGAAAGTGCTTGTCAAAAAATGGTCGCCATTTGAAAAATAATAGTTAGACACGAAAATGTTATTTTGTAAACTTGTCTCATTCATATTCAACACACTAGTCACTAAAACTCCGCTATTGCAATTTTCTGATATCACCTGAGGTCCATAGATTAGTTTACGTCCGATCATGGCCACCTAGATGCAATTTTAAAAGTGACTCTGAAAAAATCAAGAAACCGGAAGTGACCGGAAAGTGAAAAATATGTGAAAACATTCCTCTCCACATACCATTCAACTATACCAAATCTCATTTCAATTCTCCTAATAGTCTAGAAATTATGATATATATATATATATATATATATATATATATATATATATATATATATATATATATATATATATATATATATTTTGATTGATGCAACTAATTTTCCTTCCGATGAATTTCACTAGTATGAATTTCACTAGTATGAATTTCACTGTATCTACTATATAAAATGATTCGAAATCCCTGAAACAAGTAAAAAAGAATAATTAAAAAAGGATAGTTGAAAATAACAATTATATTAAGCAACAATAAACCTGAAATGAAATGATAGTGAAATAACCTACAAGTAAAAATATAATAATTGAATAAATAAAAATTAAAGGGATTTCGAATCATTTTATATAGTAGACAATGGAAGTCCGAACTAGTGAAATTCATCACGAAACATTGTCAATCACCTTCAAATAATTTTCCTTCATTTTGAGTATTTCAATAATAAATTCTACAAAAAGGATTTGAAGCTTTATATCTTGTATTAATTATCTGCGAGCGCTTTCGACAGTTGGTAGTACTGTCATCATCTGGCACTCCTCAAACTGAGTATATATATATACATATATATATATATATATATACATATATATATATATATATATATATATATATATATATATATATATATATATATATATATATATATATATATATATATATATATATATACAGGCTGATTCACGGTGGATGGCACATTAGACGTTTCTGGTGAACCAGACAACGAATCACTTTGAAAATTTAATGGAGGGCATATTCGGGCACATTCTCTAGCCAACTAAAATATTTTCGACAATGCGGTGTTGCCGCTTCTATTAGAAAGCAGTAGCAACTTTCATTTTTCAAATGGAACACTCTGTATATAATATTATTTTTGGAATCTCCAACAATTGCCCGACGACTTTTCTTGATATTTTCCTATACCTATCTGTTACCGTTTTCGAAATAAAAATTAATTTCAATTTTTTTCTTCGAAAATCATGACTTCTAAAAATGCCGATATCTTTTAGTTAAGAAGTACTATGATATCGAAATTTGGTTTGGAGTTAGGTGATACTTGGACACTTCCCACACGTCAGCCTAATCTCCGTTACTTCAATACAGGGTGGTAAAAAAATACAGTTTTTTCGTTTGCTTGAAAAAGTTGCTGACATTTGATTACTTTAAATGGAACACCCTGTATATTATTGAAAATTCGGAAAGCTGCTGAAATTTGCTTTCTTTCTATGTATATCATACCTATACCTAACTAGTCAAGTTTCGGACTTATGAACATTTATTTGTGAAAATGTCCCTTCAGAATGGTATTTCCATTCGGTATTTGGTAAGCAGGCCATGATTACTATTTGACAGTAGCGTTGTGACATTCTCCTAATAATATCGACATTTTCGTCACTTCAGAAGTTGCAAATACCTTCAAAACGATGGAACAAAACTATTCAAACGAAGTTCTTATGAATTTGTTTATTATTTTTGGACAGTGTGACAAAATTATCAGCAGAACATGTAGAAAGTTCAATGAAATGTATCCGAATCTACCGCCAATGAACCTCAAGAAATTTATACGAATTCAGAACAATTTCAATATGTTTGGATAAACATATGCTAGTAAATGCTGTTTTTGCTATTCCAATTTTCAATAGAAGGGCTGAATTCAATATTAAATTTATGAAAAAATTGAAATTTCTGAAAATAAATTAATTTAAATTATTTAATATCAAAATCGAATACAAAACAACTACAGATGCCAATCTTTGTGTGATAAAATATTTTATTGCTTATTCAGGGGGGTATAATCTTTGCGAGGATTTCAATAAGGAAATAATTGAAAGAAAATTAATTTCCAAACCAATCCATATTCCAAATCAAGAATATGAAGAAATCAGAGCACCAAAAATCAAAAAGGAAAAAATAATAATTTAAATATATTTATAATAATAAAGAAAAAGGGTGAAACCTTTATAAATGGGGTATGGATCCAGAAGCTTAATTAGCTTATCTTTATACATTTTAGTATTCATTATACATAAATTTTTGATATTTGTAGAAATGGGTAATGCCATTAAATGTAATTTACTAGAGTGTGGTGGTGGACAATTCACACATGATTGACTCTATAAAAATTATCCTTTTGTCAGGTACCTATCGCGCATTTTTGGCTAATTTATTGTATTGGAGAAACTCTATGAGGGGGATTTTCCCCTAGTTTTTCTTATACTTTTTCTTATAACTTATATTAGAAAAAGCTTATGTAATTTTTTTATGAACTTTTGCTGCATAGTTTTTTCTGGTAGTTTGTTTATTTTCATAAGAATTTTCTAGTAAAATTTTTTTATCAGAAAAAGTCCTAAAAAAATACAAAAAAATGCAAAAAATTACATTACACAAAATTATCGAAATTATATTCAATATTAAAGTAGGTACTAAAAATTAAAATCAATATAATCATTAGTATATAAATATAATTATGTATAATTAACAAAATATAATAAATTATTAATGAATATAATTTTTATATAATACCATAAAATTATTCGAGAAAAAAAAGGTTCTTTTATCCTTAATATACCAAAAAATCTTTATATAATTGAAGAATAAAAATCATATGAATTGAATTATTGCGAATGATAATTTATTGGTAAAATTATTGAAAATTCAATTTTGAAAGTTGTAGGTGCTAAATTTGTTAAAAAACGAGTGATAAAAAAAAATGTTGAAAAATATTTTTTTTTTTTTAAAATACAGGAAAAAAGTATCAAAAATAAATTATATAAGTTATAAAAATAAAAAATTGAAAGGAAAAAGTACGCGAAAAAAAGAGTCAATTTTGACCGATTTTGAGGAAGGTGCCTTTAAAAAATTGCAAAAATTTTACTAGGTTTCATAGAATTTTTATAATGGATTTTTTTCAAAATTTGTGCAAAAAATTATTTTTTGCAAAATATGTTGAATTAAAAAACATTATCAGAAATTTTTAATCCATTAAAAATTTTTTATTTAAAATATTCTCGAGGTAAAAATATGGTTATGAAATAGGATTTCGGGAGGAAATTCTATTGAAAAAGATAGATGAAAGTGTTAGTGACTATTTGATTGTTGAATAGATAAAATTTTTTGGGAAATTTCTATTTAAAATTGGGATAAATGAAAGCATTAGCAAAGTTATATGAGATTTCCATTTTGTGCACCCTGCCACACAGTCCCCTACGGCTTTGAGGAATGATTTTCTACAGCCCCCTACGACTCTAAATATTCTACGACTGTGAGAAATATAGGTATACCAGAACCTAGGAAAGGATACACCGAAATATGTCCTGAATAGATAGAATTTCGCAGAAATTTCTGTTTAAAATAGGGATAATTGAAAATATTAGCGGAGCTACTTTAGACTGTTGAATAGATAGAATTTTGGAGAAATTTCTATTTAAAATAAGGATAATTGAAAATGTTAGCGGAGCTATTTGAGACTGTTGAATAGATAGAATTTTAGGGATATTTCTATTCAAAATAGGGATAATTGAAAGTGTTAGCGGTGCTACTAGAGACTATTGAATAGATAGAATTTTGGGAAATTTCTATTTAAAATAGGGATAATTGAAAGTGTAAGCGGAGCTATTTGAGATGTTAAATAGATAGAATTTTGGAGAAATTTCTATTTGAAATAACGATAATTTAACATGTTAGCGAAACTACTTGACTGTTGAATAGATACAATTTTGGGGAAATTTCTATTTAAAATAGGGATAATTGAAAATATTAGCGGAGCTACTTTAGACTGTTGAATAGATGTTTTGAAGAAATTCCTATTCAAAATAAGGATAATTGAAAATGTTAGCGGAGCTACTTGAGACTGTTGAATAGATAGACTTTTGGAAAAATTTCTATTTAAAATAGGGATAATCGGAAGTGTTAGCGGAGCTACTTGAGACTGCTGAATAGATGGAATTTTGCGGAAACTTCTATTTAAAATAAGGATGATTGAAAATGTTAGCGGAGCTGATAGAGACTGTAGAATAGATAGAATTTTGGGAAAATTTCTATCTAAAATAAGGAATATTGAAAATGTTAGCGGAGCTACTGGAGACTGTTGAATAGATAAAATTTTGGGAAAATTTCTATTTGAAAAGGGATAATTGAAAGTGTTAGCGGAACTAGGATTGTTGAATAGATATAATTTTCGGGAAAGTTCTATTTGAAATAAGGATAATTGAAAATGTTAGCGGAGCTATTTGAGACTGTTGAATAGATGGAATTTTGCGGAAACTTCTATTTAAAATAAGGTTGATTGAAAATCTGTTGAATAGATGGAATTTTAGGGAAATTCCTATTTGAAATAAAGATAATTGAAAGTGTTAGCAAAACTACTTGAGACTGTTGAATAGATAGAAATTTGGGGAAATGTCTATATAAAATAGGGATAATTGAAAGTGTTGGCAGAGCTAGTTGAGATTGTTGAATAGATAAAATTTTGGGAAAATTTCTATTTGAAATAAGAATAACTGAAAATGTTAGTGGAACTACTTGAGACTGTTGAATAGATCAAATTTTGGGAAAATTTCTATTCAAAATAAGGATAATTGAAAATGTTAGCGGAGCTACTTCAGATTGGTAAATAGATATAATTCTGGGGAAATTTCTATTTAAAATAAGGATAATTGAAAATGTTAGCAGAGCTACATGAGACTTTTGAATAGATAGAATTTTGGGGAAATTTCTATTTAAAAAAGGGAGAATTGGGAGTGTTAGCGGAGATACTTGAAATTGTTAAATAGACAGCATTTTGGGAAAAATTTTATATGAAATAAGGATAATTGAAAATGTTCGCAGAACAACTTGAGACTGTTGAATAGATAGAAATTTGGGGAAATGTCTATATAAAGTAGGGATAATTGAAAGTGTTAGCAGAGCTAGTTGAGATTGTTGAATAGATAAAAGTTTGGGGAAATTTCTATTTAAAATAAGGATAATTAAAAATGTTAGCGGAACTACTTTAGACTGTTGAATAGATAGAATTTTGGGGAAATTTCTATTTAACATAAGGATAATTGAGAATGTTTGCAGAGCTACTTGAGACTTTTGAATAGATAGAATTTTGGGGAAATTTCTATTTAAAAATGCGAGAATAGGAAGTGTTAGCGGAGCTACTTGAGATGGATAATTGAAAATGGCGGAGCTACTTGAGACTGTTGAATAGATAGAATTTTGGGAAATTTCTATTCAAAATAGGGATAATTGAAAGTGTAAGCGGAGCTATTTGAGATGTTAAATAGATAGAATTTTGGGGAAATTTCTGTTTAAAATAAGGATAATTGAAAATGTTAGCAGGGTTACTTAAGACTTTTGAATAGATAAAATTTTGGGGAGATTTGTATTTAAAAAAGGGAGAATTGGAAGTGTTAGCGAAACTACTTGAGATTGTTAAATATACAGCATTTTGGGGAAATTTCTCTTTAAAATAAGGATAATTGAAAATGTTAGCGGAGCTACTTGAGACTGTTGAATAGATAGTATTTTGGGAAAATTTCTGTTTAAAAAGGGTGATTGAAACCGTAAGCGGAGCTAACTGGATTGTTGAATAGATAGAATTTTAGGAAAATTTCTATTCAAAAAGGGATAATTGAAAATGTTAGCGGTGCTAGTAAGATCATTGTATGGATAGAAATTTGGGGAAAATTCTATTTGAAAAGGGTAATTGAAAGCGTTAGCGGAACTACTTGATGAACTTCCATACAGATAATAATATAAATTATTAGTGAAATTACTTAATGAATAATTGAATAGATAATTTGAATTTTACTTTGAAAAGGAATTAAAAGATGGAGAAATGAATCAGATAATTTTTTCAATATAAGAGATAAAAATTCAGAATAAGAAATTCTAATAAGATTCATTTTAAGTTTAAATCAATAAGTCGATTAAAAAATAAAAAAAACTTTTTCAGTGAAAAATAAAAATTTTCTTCAATAAAAACTTTTAGATTGAAAATAAGTTTGAAATTTGAATTTTAAATAAAAAAAAATGGAAATGAAAAAATTTAATTTTTGATTTTTATTAACATTTTAATAGAATTGATTCAAGCCCATAAATTGAATTTTTTTAAAATTTAAATGTAAGTTTATGTGAATAAATTATTTAAATTAAAATAATTTGCAATAAATAATAAAAAATATTGAAGACATTTTGATTCAATAATAAAAATAATATTAACAAAATGTGTGCCAGCAGTTGCGGTTATACAAATAATATGATTTAATTAGTACTAATTAATTGGTACAAAATTTTTTTTGAAAATAAATTTATAAGATGAAATTTTGAATTTTATTGAAATTTATTTGTTGCAATGAAGTTAGATAATTCAATGAGTAAACTAGGATTAGATACCCTATTATTTTAAATGTAGAAAATAAATATTAAATTAGTAATAGTTAGATTCTTGAAAATTAAAGATTTTGCCGGTATCCTCGTCTATTCAGATTTTTTTTAAACAGATTCAGAGGAAGCTGTTCTGTAATTGATAATCCACGATTTGAATTACTTTTTTTCTTAGTTTGTATATCGTCGTTTGAATATTTTAAATGAGAAATAATATTCAAAAAATCTTTAATCAGAGAGGAAATCAGGTCAAGGTGCAGAAGTTTATGAGAATCATTCCAGACCACAATAATTTGTTTCCTTTAGAAATAAGGTCGGTTGCCGGGCGGTTCAACGTGGGTGCTTTGTTCACTCTCTCAATCGACCGATGGTTCAAGCCGCAGCGCAGACTGAACGATCGATTTTCACTTGCTATCGTCCAACCAGTGTTAGGAATCACACATTTAAAGGTAAGACCTTGTCAGTCGTTAGCACAAGTTTCGACGTCTGAGAGTTTTCGTTCGTAGGAGTGCGACAGATTGTCAACGGAAAAACATATTTTAAGCATACGTATTTAAGTGTTCTAATAGTTTTTCAATTTCCTTCTAATTGTTCATTTGATTTCATTTCTCTTCTAATTTTTGATAAGTATTTCTCTGTAACTATCTCAACTGAATATTTTGGACCACTTCCTTTATTGATCCGAATAACTTAACTATTGACATGACCATCAAGAATTTCGCTCACTCAATCAAATATAATTTTGTACTGAATTTGGAAGTTGGATTGCTTTTTAAAAATTATTCTTCATCTCTGTTCATAACTTTTTCACAACATTTTCATAAAACTTGCTCATTTTCGTCCTAACGTATGTCGGGAAAGACATAACATGAATGAGAGTGGTGAAATCTAAATTTAAATTGGTATCTTACGATTTGATTCTTTGGCAACATCGCGGATACAAAATAGTTGTTATGTACAAATAATATACATTTGCGGATGCAAAAAAGTGCTAGACATGTGAGCAAAATATACAGGAAGGAATCAAAATATAGATAGTGAAGAGAAAGGAAGCAAAATCACTTGAATGTGAAAAAATCGTATATTTTTTTTAAATAGAGAAATATGAAATAGTGTCTCGTTTCTGAAATAACATAAATATTCTATGTACGCAATTATATTCACCCTAAATACATTACTTCTGGTGGACGCAAAATGCTTTGTCTGCGAAAGGACGCAAAATGCTCGCGGGATGTAAATATATATATATATATATATATATATATATATATATATATATATAATATATATATATATATATATATATATATATATATATATATATATATATAGAAAAGAATAATAAAAGAAGATATATATATATATATTTACATCCCGCGAGCATTTTGCGTCCACCAGAAGTAATGTCTTTAGGGTGAATATAATTGCGTATATTGATTATTTATGTTATTTCAGAAACGAGACACTATTTTATATTTCTCTATTTTCAAAAAAAAAATATACGATTTTTTCACTTTTAAGTGATTTTGCTTCCTTTCGCTTCACTATCCGTATTGACTCCTTCGTGTATATTTTGCTCACATGTCTAGCACTTTTTTGCATCCGCAAATGTATATTATTTGTACATAACAACTATTTTGCATCCGCGATGTTGCCAAAGAATCAAATCGTAAGATATCAATTTAAATTTAGTTTTCGCCACTCTCATTCATGCTATGTCTTTTCCGACATATGTTAGGATGGAAATGAGCAAGTGTTATGAAAAAATTTTGTGAAAAAGTTATGAACAGAGATGAAGAATAATATTCAGTTGAGATAGTTACAGAGAAATACTTATCAAAAATGGGAAGGGAAATGAAATTAAATGAATAATTAAAAGGAAATTGAAAAAAAATACTAGAACACCTAAATATGTATGCTTAAAATATGTTTTTTCGTTGACCAGCTGTCGAACTCCTACGAACGAAAACTCTCAGAAGTCGAAACTTGTGCGAGATAAGGACTGACAAGGCCTTACCTTTCAACGTGTGATTCCTAACACGAGTTAGACGATAGCAAGTGAAAATTGATCATTCAGCCTGCGCTGCGGCTTGAACCATCGGTCGATTGAGAGAGTAAACAAAGCATCCACGTCGAAACACCCGGCAACCGACCTTATTTCTAAAGAAAACAAATTATTGTGTGTGTTGAATATCTATTCAACAGTCGCAAGTAGCTCCGCTAACATTTTCAATTATCCTTATTATAAATGGAACTTTCCCTGAAATTCTATTTGTTCAACAATCCTACTAGCTCCGTTAACACTTTCAATTATCCCTTTTCAAATAGAAATTTCCACAGAATTCTATCTATTCAACAGTCTCAAGTAGCTCCGCTATCACTTTCAATTATCCCTATTTTAAAAAGAAATTTCCCCAAAATTTTATCTATTCAACAATCTCAACTAGCAAAGCTAGTTGAGATTGTTGAAAATTATCCCTATTTCATATAGAAATTTCTCCAATATTCTATCTATTTAACAGTCTCAAGTAGCTCCGCTAACATTTTCAATTATCCTTATTTCAAATGGAACTTTCCCTGAAATTCTATTTATTCAACAACCCTACTAGCTCCGTTAACACTTTCAATTATCCCTTTTTAAATAGAAATTTCCACAAAATTCTATCTACTTAACAGTCTCAAGTAGCTCCGCTAACATTTTCAATTATCCTTATTTTAAATAGAAATTTCCTCAAAGTTCTATCTATTCAACAGTCTCAAGTAGCTCCGCTAACACTTTCGATTATCCCTATTTTGAATAGAAATGTCCCTAAAATTCTATCTATTCAACAATCTCAACTAGCAAAGCTAGTTGAGATTGAAAATTATCCCTATTTCATATAGAAATTTCCCCAATATTCTATCTATTCAACAGTCTCAAGTAGCTCCGCTAACATTTTCAATCATCCTTATTTTAAATATAAATTTCCCCAAAATTCTATCTATTTATCAGTCTAAAGTAGTTCCGCTAACATTTTCAATTATTCCTATTTCAAAAAGAAATTTCCACAAAATTTTTTCTATTCAACATTCTCAAGTAGCTCCGCTAATATTTTCAATTATCCCTATTTCGTATAGAAATTTCCCCAAAATTTTATCTATTCAACAGTCTCAAGTAGCTCCGCTAACATTTTCAATTATCCTTATTTTAAATGGAACTTTCCCTGAAATTCTATTTATTCAACAATCCTACTAGCTCCGTTAACACTTTCAATTATCCCTTTTTAAATAGAAATTTCCCCAAAATTCTATCTATTCAACTGTCTCAAGTAGCTCCGCTAACATTTTCTATTATCCTTATTTTAAATAAAAATTTCCCCAAAATTTTATCTATTCAACAATCTCAACTAGTTGAGATTGTTGAAAATTATCCCTATATCATATAGAAATTTCCCCAATATTCTATCTATTCAACAGTCTCAAGTAGCTCCGCTAACATTTTCAATTATCCTTATTTTAACTATAAATTTCCCCAAAATTCTATCTATTTATCAGTCTAAAGTAGTTCCGCTAACACTTTCAATTATTCCTATTTCAAATAGAAATTTCCACAAAATTCTATCTATTCAACATTCTCAAATAGCTCCGCTAACATTTTCAATTATCCTTATTTCAAATAGAAATTTCCCCAAAATTTTTTCTATTCAACAGTCTCAAGTAGCTCCGCTAACATTTTCAATTATCCTTATTTTAAATGGAACTTTCCCTGAAATTCTATTTATTCAACAATCCTACTAGCTCCGTTAACACTTTCAATTATCCCTTTTTAAATAGAAATTTCCCCAAAATTCTATCTATTCAACTGTCTCAAGTAGCTCCGCTAACATTTTCTATTATCCTTATTTTAAATAAAAATTTCCCCAAAATTTTATCTATTCAACAATCTCAACTAGTTGAGATTGTTGAAAATTATCCCTATATCATATAGAAATTTCCCCAATATTCTATCTATTCAACAGTCTCAAGTAGCTCCGCTAACATTTTCAATTATCCTTATTTTAACTATAAATTTCCCCAAAATTCTATCTATTTATCAGTCTAAAGTAGTTCCGCTAACACTTTCAATTATTCCTATTTCAAATAGAAATTTCCACAAAATTCTATCTATTCAACATTCTCAAGTAGCTCCGCTAACATTTTCAATTATCCTTATTTCAAATAGAAATTTCCCCAAAATTTTATCTATTCAACAATCTCAACTAGCTCTGCTAACACTTTCAATTATCCCTATTTCATATAGAAATTTCCCCAATTTTCTATCTATTCAACAGTCTCAAGTAGCTCCGCTAACATTTTCAATTATCCTTATTTTAAATAGAAGTTTGCCCAAAATTCCATCTATCCAACAGCCTCAAGTAGCTCCGCTAACATTTTCAATTATCCTCATTTTAAATAAAAATTTTCCCAAAATTCTATCTATTCAACAGTCCCAAGTAGCTCCGCTAACACTTTCGATTATCCTTATTTTGAATAGAATGTTCCCTAAAATTCTATCATTTCAACAATCCTACTAGCTCGGTTAACACTTTCAATTATCCCTTTTTAAATAGAAATGTTCACAAAATTCTATCTATTCAACAGTGTCAAGTAGCTCCGCTATCACTTTCAATTATTCCTATTTTAAATACAAATTTTCCCAAAATTCTATCTATTCAACAGTCAAGTAGCTTCGCTAACATGTTCAATCATCCTTATTTCAAATAGAAATTTCTCCAAAATTCTATCTATTCAACATCTCAAGTAGCTCCGCTAACATTTTCAATTATCCCTATTTTAGTTAGAAATTTCCCAAAATTCTATGTATTCAACAGTCTCAAGTAGCTCCGCTAACACTTTCAATTATCCCTATTTTGAATAGAAATTTCCCTAAAATTCTATCTATTCAACAGTGTCAAGTAGCTCCGCTAACATTTTCAATTATTCTTATTTTAAATAGAAATTTTCCCAAAATTCTATCTATTCAACAGTCTCAAGTAGCTCCGCTAACACTTTCGATTATCTCTATTTTAAATAGAAATTCCCCCAAAATTTTATCTATTCAACAGTCTAAAGTAGCTCCGCTAATATTTTCAATTATCCCTATTTTAAACAGACATTTCTTCAAAATTCTATCTATTCACGACATATTTCGGTGTATCATTTCCGAGGCTCTGTCTATTATATATATTTCTCACAGTCGTAGAATCTTTATGTAGAGAATTCCCCCCCAAAATCCCATTTTATAACCATATTTTTACCTCGAAAATATTTTGAATAAAAAAAATTTTAATAGGTTAAAAATTTCTGATTTTTTTTTAATATTACATATTTTGCAAAAAAAAAATTTGCACAAGTTTTGAAAAAAATTTAGCCCATTACAAAAATTCTATGAAACCTAGTAAAATTTTTGCAATTTTTTAAAGACACTTTCCTCAAAATCGGTCAAAATTGAGTCTACTTTTTTGCGTACTTTTTGCCTTCAATTTTTTATTTTTATAACTTATATGATTTATTTTTGATATTTTTTTCCTGTGATTTTATTTATTTTTTTTTTATATTTTTCAACATATTTCTCTTATCACTCATTTTTTAACAAATTTAGCACCTAACACTTTCAAAATTAAATTTTTAATAATTTCATCAAATAATTATCATTTGCAATAATTCAATTAATATGATTTTTATTCTTTAATTATATAAAGATTTTCTGGTATATTAAGGATGAAGGAACCTTTTTTTTCAAATATTTTTATGGTATTATATAAAAATTATATTCATTATTAATTTATTATATTTTGTCAATTATACATGATTATATTTATATACTAATGAATATATTATTTTTAATTTTTAGTACCTACTTCAATATAATATATAATTCCGATAATTTTGTGTAATGTAATTTTTTGCATTTTTTTGTATTTTTTTAGGACTTTTTCTGATAAACTACCAGAAAAAACTATGCACCAAAAGTTCATAAAAAAATTACATAAGCTTTTTCTAATAAAGACCTTAGTATGAGTTATAAGAAAAAGTATAAGAAAAAAATAAGGAAAAATCCTCCTCATAGAGTTTCTCTAATATATTAAATTAGTCAAAAATGCGCGATATCTGACAAAAGGATAATTTTTTATAGAATCAATCATGTGTGAAATTACCCACCACCACACTCTCGTAAATTACATTTAATGGCATTACCCATTTCTACAAATATCAAAAATTTGAGTACATTGAATACTAAAATGTATAAAGATAAGTTAATTAAGCTTCTGGATCCATACCCCATTTATAAAGGTTTTTACCCATTTTCTTTATGATTATAAATATATTTAAATTATTATTTTTTCCTTTTTAATTTTTGGTGCTCTGATTGCTATTTCTTCATATCCTTGATTTGGAATATGGATTGGTTTGGAAATTAACCTTCTTTCAATCATTTCCTCATTGAAATCCCCGCAAAGATTATACCCCCCTGAATTAGCAATAAAATATTTTATCACACAACGATTGGCATCTGTAGTTGTTTTGTTTTCAATTTTGATATTAAATAATTTAAATGAATTTATTTTCAGAAATTTAAATTTTTCCATAATTTAAATATTGAATTCAGCCCTTCTATTAAAAATTAGAATAGCAAAAATAGCATTTACTCAATTAACTTAGCAAAAATTAAGTCCGATAGTTATTTTAACGTATAATCTTAATACAATTAATTTTTTTGTTTTTATTTCTGCTATAGTAAGAGGAATTTTAGGATTAAATCAAATTAGATTACGAAAAATTTCAGTTTATTCCTCTATTAATCATATAGCTCGAATATTAGCAAGAATTTTATTTATTGAAAAAATTTGATTTTGGTATTTCTGTACTTACTCTTTAATTTTAATACACATTATTTTTATATATTTGAAATTTTGCTAATTTTTTAACTTTCATTCTAATTATTTTTACATTAATTCCTATGTTCTTATATATTCGCATAACTTCCTCAATGTTAACTTTTTTCATGAATGAATTAATTTTGATCAGCCCCTCAAAAGTTAATTTTTGAATTATTTTATTGAATAGATTTACTTTAATTGGATTATTCAAGGTAGTACAAACTTTCAACCTTCAAAGTTGACAATAGATTTTTATTTAAGCCTTAAACATTGATATCACCTTCAAATTTACAATTTAAAATCATTTTTGACTATAAGACTGGCATACATTTTTATTTCGTATATAAATTTACAATTTATTGCTTATTCTCAGCCATTCCACCGAACAAATGGTTATTCTCGACTTATCATAAAAATATTGAAACTTTATATTTCAATATTTTATTTTTGGAGTATGAGCAGGAATATTAGGTACTTCATTAAGAATTTTAATTCGAGCAGAATTGAGAAACCTTAGAACTTCAATCGGTAATAATCAAATTTATAATTTTATCGTAACTGCTCATGCTTTTGTTATAACTTTTTTATAGTTTATAAACTTCAACTTTTCAGACTTCAATACAAATATATGGAAATTCTGATCTGGGAGTCCCGAAGTCACGTTTAATGGGTATTACAGGGTTGCCACGAATAGGAGTCAATTTAATGCGTGGAGTGAAATGAAAATATACATTATGTATATAACGCTCGCGCTCCCAATCGGATTTATGATGAACTAAAAATGTATATTTACTTTCATTTTTGGCACTAACTTACTTCCATTGAATTGTCTATTACTGACATCTGGTAAGGAGAGAAGGAAAATTATCTGAACCAGAAACAAGCCATGGATATATCCGTTGGGGATCTGTAATATGGTTGGTTTCAGTCGTTTATCCAGAGAGATATTTACGATGACTATTTTACGTCCGATATACGGACGTAAAATAGTCACGGAAGCAAAATGTAATGTACCGAGCCTATTGATGGACGCAAAATGATGCTAAGGATATAAATATATATATATATATATATATATATATATATATATATATATATATATATATATATATATATATATATATATATATATATATATATATATATATATATATATATATATATATATATATACATCCCGATATCAATATGGCATCCATACATTGAATGCGCTGATAGGGCGTCCATCATAATTTGAAGAATTTACCGAATATATTTCATGGTAAGTACTAGAAAACTGATTTCTGTAGGCTGGCATGACATTTTTACCACCATAAAAAAATTGAGTTCACTATTGATTCGATAGTAGAGCGTCCGTCCGTCAAACATTCATAAGAACTCCTCAGTATACACCATCATCAGACATCTGATTGATAATAGGGAGTCCAATAAGTATATTTTCATACATGAAATAGATTATTGGGAATCCTTACAACGTTGCCAATATTTACCGCATTAAATGTAGGCAGCAAGTGGGTTTTAATTTCTTCACATCTGTTTTTCAACAAGCGTTGTGCCAACGACAAATTGCGTATGGATTTCAGGTAGCCGGTATGTATTTCATTTTTACATAGGTACCAAGTGATATTGACTGATCATGAAAAGTTTATTCCATAACGAAATTTTCAATATCATTCGATAATTTTTGTCTTGGTTGGCATATTTCCATTTTAACACTGTATGATATTTAAGCGAGCCGAATATAATGATAGGAGAAGTGAAACCGACACATGCATGGTGTGATTATTGAAAGTTCAACTTTAATTACAAAAAGTTCATTGTATATTTCCATTAGAAAACAGCAAGAATTCAAAGTATTCAAACTAGTTGAAGACGCCAAAATGACAGACGATAGGATAAATAATATGAATTACCAAAGAATGTAAATATTCACGGCCGTAGATGACAGTGTAAAATCTGTTTTCAGCGTTTGCGTGGTTTGCAGGTTTTTATGCCTGACGTTTCGTCTACTACTGCGGTATACATTATCAGAGGCGATGTGGTAACGGTTGCAAAGCCCGAGTTCGTGGTCGAGTTGTTGTTCCCGTTAACTGAGTTATTGAGCATTGAAAAATTTGGTTGTTGAAAATTGGACGTGCCTGAGTGTTTTGTTGAGCACAGTCATATTTACTCAGTGTCATATTTATTCCATTTGGCTGATACACACTACACAGGATAGCCATCTAGAAGGCATCAAGACCTGTCAAGATTCATTTCCGTGTATGGTATACGATTTTTCGAGTCATGCATTTTTCAATATTTCTTTAAGGACTGACCTAAATATTTTTTAATTTTTTCTAGAGTTTTTCGTTTTGAATACGCTTTAATTAGGTCGACCTGTATGTATGTATGTAACTATGTAGTCAAATCTAAGAAAACTAATTTAACCATCTTTTAAAGATCGTAGCGTTATGAAAATTGGCAGTTTTATGTGATTTTGATGACAATATGGTAGGTACTCTGGAGCTGATCTGATGATGGAGCCGGAAGATAGGCACTAGGATTCCATGATGAAATATCGTATCATAGTCGTGTTTGGTCTTGTAATGAACGTGAATCTCTTTTTATCAATGTGCTCCACAAGATCACATTATAAAAGTTCAAAAACATTATATTTTGTTCATTATGATTTTTTTTAGTAACATAACATATTGTTTTAATTTTTCTATATATTTATCATTATATCCTGTTTCTGTATCAAATAAAGACATTCGGTAAGTTGAACAAACTGTTTTAGCGCAATTTGTTTATAAATTGTGTATGACCGTATGGGAATTCAAAAAATTTTTATCTTCATAATATGATATTCAGAAAAAAATACGATTTTTAATTGTTTATGAACGTTTTTTTATATATCTCGAATGTTCAAATGATTATTCGGAGAATGTTTTCTATTTTGAAAATCATAATTGACATTTCTCTACAAATTGACAGAAACATTTTTCATAATTAATTTTATCATTTATTACCAAAACAATTTATTATTAACGCATTCTTAACCGTCAGAGTTAGTATCTGAGTTTGATACGTAGAATGCCTGAATCAGTTTTCGATATACTGGATGGTTAGTATTTTCTTGATCAACAATCATGCCGTACTCGAAGTTGAAATTGTCATCATCCCAACAACATCGGATGCACTCATCACTGTTTTTCTACTGCTTTAAGTTTTACTGCAGTTAGATACCTACTATGCAACTACAATGAACTAGTTTCAGTAATTCTAAACCTGCCAATGATTATGGTGTTTTCATGGGCAAAAACAGAGTCTCTGTTTTTTCTCATCCCCAATCTGTAGCTGTTGAAAGATTGTTAAGCTATGTTTGAACTTGACTAATCTGATCAAGAAGTGCTTTTTTCCGAACTTTCTTCAGCAGTCTCCGAAAATTATGGTTGAGGTGTCATTCGATTCGGAATAGCGTCTAGAAAGTTTTTGAAAACGGACGACTTCCGAAAATGAAAATAGCAAAAGTTATAAACAATTTAGTGAAAAATAAAAAACGGGTTTAGTTATTTCAAAACTAATTGAGATTTTCAAATTCGAAAATAGGAAGAAATTTTCTATAATAAAGTCTTAACTCCCGGAACTGTATGACCAATATTTATAATTTTCCCGAAGCCCTGAAAATGAGATCGTAATCGGATGTTTGGCCGCCGTGAACCGTGCCTGTTTGGGCCGTTTTTACAAAAAAAAAAATTGGCATATAAAATTTATAAATCAAGGAATGAAAGAATTCAGGCAGATACTCAAATGCTAAATTAACAATAATCTGTCGGTGAAAATGTTTATTGCAATTATTCGATTTATTACGCTATTGTTAATATTTTTATTTTCACCACTAGTTGACAATTTTTTTTTAAATGTTTTTAAATGTTTTCAATTATTTGGAACAAAAAAAAATTAAAATTTTTAAAATTTTTCATTGTTTTATAAATAAACAATTTGTAATAAACAAATGAATTTTTGGCGCTCTATAATCAATCTATTTTTTCATCATTTAAATTATTATATTCATTAAACTAATGGAGATACAATGAAAAATCGCTAGACTCATTTTTTCTCCATTAATAAAAGAATATATTCAGCTGAAGTTTGATTTTTTTTATAAAATTATTCATTCGAATTATTCTAATTTTTTACAAATTTTTTTTTTGAAATATTGACAATTAGTGGTAAAAAAATTGTAAATTAACAAATGCGGTTTTTTGCATTGCACACAATTTTTCAAGAAACGCTATTTTTTTTTAATCATAATTTTTATTAAAGATTAGGATCCAAAATAAATTCAAATATGTTATAAACGCATTTGTTTATAACAAATTTTTAAACAATAGGTGATGAAAAAAATATTTTTATGTAGCTTCTGATTTGAAAAAAAAATATACTAATAATAATAATCAAAAAAAAATTGTTCTTCGATTATTTAATAAACTTTTTAATTCAAAAATGCAGTAAATGGTTAATAAATAACTGAAAAATAATAATTTTTCAATATTTTGGAAGTAAATCAATTCCTAACCGTTATAATCATAACTCTATGGAAGGAAAAAAATTCCACACTTTTAGTTTGAAAAATATCACACTTGCAATAATGATAATCGAGTGATAAAAAATTGTTAATTAACAATAGCATAATAAATCTAATAATTGCATTAAAAATTTTTTACCGACAGATTACTGTTAATTTATCTTTTGAGTATATGACTGAATTTTTTCATTCCTCAATTTATATATTTTATATGCTATAATTTTTTTTTGTAAAATTAACCTAAACACGCACGGCCTACACGCGGCTAAACACCCGATTTAGAGCTCTATTTCAGAGCTCCGGGAAAATTATAAATATTGGTCCTACAGTTCCGGTAGTCAGGACTTTTCGATAGGAAATTTCTTCCTCTTTTCGAATTTTTTTTTTTCGATTTTGAAAATTCCAATTAGTTTTTGAGATATTTCCAAAAAACTGGACCCATTTTTTATTTTTCACTAAATTGTTTATAACTTTCGCAATTTTCATTTCCGAAAGTCATTCCGAAACATTGGCA
This sequence comes from Leptinotarsa decemlineata, assembly GCF_025532065.1. Taxonomy (NCBI): domain Eukaryota; kingdom Metazoa; phylum Arthropoda; class Insecta; order Coleoptera; family Chrysomelidae; genus Leptinotarsa; species Leptinotarsa decemlineata. The sequence goes on from NW_027412608.1 coordinate 431,926, forward strand.
AATGTTTCTCTGAAAATAGCTCAGCATTCTTGGATTATTCTTTCCTTCAGTGGCTTTATTGAATCAGATTGCGTCGTCTTTAAAACAACCTATTTTAAGTAAGTGGCCCAGAGGAAAAAATCTAGAGGAGATAGGTCCAGGGATGTGAGAGGCCATTCAGTAGAATCTCTTCTTCCAATACATTGATCAGCATAATTATTATCTAACCATTGAATAACTGGAACTACAAAATAATAAGGTTCCCCATTCTGTTGAAAATGTAATACATTTTCTTTCAAAGATAAATTGCCGTGTATGTCTCTGTGATTCTCTAATTCATGAACTATCCGAGGTTCGATAGATCTTTCTAGCATGTGATCATACATTTCGCCATTTACATTTTCTTCTATATACAGTGTGTAACAACGAAAACCTAACAGAGCCGTTTTTGAATATAAAAAGTAAGATTTTCAAAAAAGCTCGGACACGTCGATTTCTAATTGAAGGGGGACACCTTTCAGACTAATCAGATTTTTTGTAGTACGCACCCCCTCAGAGAGGTGCGTCCGACGACCTTTATTTAGATGGGGAAAGTAGGTCGAGTGGCACCTTGTTTTAAAGGTCATTCGAATACCTTCACAACTCTGTTAAAAGAAAATTTTTGTAACGATTAGTTTTCGAGATAATTTGAAGTTAAAATTGCCATGTTGATAATACATTAGACAGACCACTCGGTAACTTGTATGCCTAAATAAAAAAAATTTTAAGCAGTTCTTCTTATCAATTTTTTGTTAAATAACAACGTTCGATTGTTTTGTTGAAACGGGTCGTGTATTGTTATTTGTTTAAACATTTCTTTCACTACTGCCGAAAGGGTTTCAGTTATTGCTTCATTTTTTGGCAACGACCAAAATGCTAATAAAACATCAATTTTATTTAACGAGCAAAAACCTGGTAAACACCTAAGCAGAAATCACGTTCTGGATTTGGTCACAAAATTCAGGGAGACAGGTTCGGTTTTAAATGAAAAAAGTGATGTTCAGAGAAGGGTAGTGAATGACGATAATGCGATTGTAGTGTTTGGTCAAGTCATCGCCAATCCCAGGTTAAGTACCAGAGGTTTATCCGCAATGGCAGGAATAAGCCATATGATCGCATGGAGAATCCTTAAAAACCACAAATACCATCCTTACAAAATTAAACTTGTTCGTGAACTCAATGAGGATGATTTTGACCGAAGACAGGAGTTTTGTGAGGGCATGAGTGAAATATTAATGCAAAATCCCGAACTGCTTTATAACATCTGTTATTCGGACGAAAGCTCATTTTATTCAAATGGTTGCGTGAACCGTTACAATTGCCGTTATTGGTCGGATGAAAACCCAAGACAATACGCAGAAATACATACCCAACATCCCCAAAAGTTGAATATCTGGGCCGGAATATTAGGCAATCATATTATAGGTTCATTTTTCATTGATGGAAATTCAACCGGTGATTCTTATTAACAACTTCTTGAAGAGGCAATTCAACCTTCATAAGTAGGTGCCACTCAATTTACCTAAAATGTAATGGTGGTAACCAACCCCATCCCCCGGAGAAATCTCCTCGTAATAAACAAATAATTCGACATCAAATGGACACGTATTAGCAGGTTGTCATAAAAAGCAAAAATTTATTTTTTTTATGAGAGTTCTGAACGTAACTTGCACCTTAAAAACAATTTGATTTATTTTAAAAAGAGTTGAACTCAATGCAAATACCTTTAAAACTTCAAATTATCTCGAAAACTAATCGTCACAAAAATTTTCTGTTGACAGAGTAGTAAAGGTATTCGAAAGACCTCTAAAACAAGGTGCCACTCTCCTTCCCTATCTATCCCTATCTATTATCGAGACGAATAAAAAAAAAATAGAAGAGGCGTAAAATATTCAAGTCTTAATATTAATGCTACGATGGTAAAAATCATGTTTTTGAAAATTTACTAAATTAATAATAGAAAATAAAATTTATTCTGAATGAATTCTTTTATTTGATGAACCAAAACTTACTGCATCGAATGTAGCTTTGAAGAGTACCATTGAAGAGCATATCTTAAGAGCTTTCAGATAATGTATCACAAGTAGGTGGTTGCCTTTCAAAAATATGAAGTTGTGGTGGCTGGGGGCAAGGGTGTGAGAGAAAAAACAAGTTAGTCATCACATCATTTGTTTCTCCCTTTGTATTATGAAAGTTGTTTTCAGCGATTTCTTATATTTTATTTGGTTGCTCAGAGATAGACCTTGTAAGTTTTCAAATTGTCACCCTGTGTATGAAACCGGCGCCGACCTACAAACATACCAAATCAACGATATTTCTAACAAATCATTGAGACTTCCCTCTCGCAAAAACTATTGCATTGTTGTCAGTTATATGGACGCCTCATAATCGCTCACATGTATGAAAAATATACGGCACAAGTATACGCGTACCTCCCGAGCGCCACCAAAATAAAAAAGACTCAACTAGAATATACGCCAATACATATAATTTTGACAATGAAATTGATAAATAGGCGCCCATCTGAAATTTTGTCAGATGGAAGATAGGGAACCTCTGAACTGCCTGGCATGGTGAAACAATTCGGCGTCCATATATGGACGCCTCATTGAAACCGGACGCCCGATTGATAGAAAATTGTAAATGTACGGAAGCTCTATTGATAGTTGGATATATATATATATATATATATATATATATATATATATATATATATATATATATATATATATATATATATGTATATGTATGTACTTTTTGGTTACTCCCAAATTGATTTCAATTCAAGAGCCAAAAGGTGGTTCCACATATGTTTCGCTTGCGTTTACGCGGCTATTTTTATCAAGTACTTTCTTGGTTTTTCTCATTTTGTCTTCAATCGAGGACCGCCTGCCCGGTACTGACGAAGCCCAATAGGCTGATACAGCTGTCTACCGGTGGCTCTTAAATTGAAATCAATATGGGAGTGACCAAAAAGTACATATCTAGTTATTTTGATTTTCATGGAATTATTTTTCAGCAGCTTGACTGCATTAACCTTTCTAGATTATATATATATATATATATATATATATATATATATATATATATATATATATATATATATATATATATATATATATATATATATATATAAAATTGAACAAATAATTTCAATATCATATTACTAATAATTTTTCACTCACTGTATGTGTTAATATTATAATAATCACATTTTCTCTGGTGCTGTAACAAAATTTTCAACGTCAAATTTTGCATTTGACTTTTCGTTTTATGTTTGGTGAGTTTTTGTAGCATATCTATTGTTGTATAACGTTCACATGATCTTTTTGTAGATATTCTTGATAAAGGAGGAAAATATACTTTCCGAAAGCTTGAATAACAAAAAATAGTGTTTCCATAGCCCGCAGATATCGACTGAAATACCCAAATCAAAAATAATTTATAGTTATATAATAACCAGTCAACTAAATTTGACCTTTCAATATATATATATATATATATATATATATATATATATATATATATATATATATATATATAAAACGTTGGATAGTGGGTATTGCAGCAAGTGCATGAGTCTGTTTTAAGTTAGTTCAAGCTTTCGTATTCGTATTTCCATCTTCAGGAAAACTACAATAATATAAGTTGTACTGTAATATCAAAAATATTACATGCTCATTACTTACATCTTATGTTGGGATGGTAACATTGGTGTTTAAGAAGAAATGATGAGACATTGGTGAAGATGAAAATTGATATACAATTCTGAATGATTCAATTTTTTTTTTTGAATATATTTTTCTGTCAGACCGTCGTAGACCTCGTATGTGCAAGATTCAAATGATCGAGTTTGAGGTTAGAACTTTGAATTATGACAGACTGACTACTGACAAGTGATAGAAGGCTTAAAATTTTTCACTGGGAGAACCCAGTGTACTCTTGTTTATAATGTAAAATTGTTCTGTTTGAAATTTCTATGATTAGATTAAAATTAAGATCTGATTATACAATGGAATTGTTCAAATCGATTTTATTATTGTACAAGTTCTTGTCTAGAGTCACTAAAGTAGGAATAAATTGCACCTAGGTGATCAATGTCTGTTTTTTGTTCATACAATTGTTGTTTTCAAAAATGTAGGACATTTCTAGAAAGAACCTCTTAACTGAGATTGATTCAGTAGTTAACACTTTCATTGAGTTATAATTCATATGGTGGTCAAATTTATTTACATGGTCTGCTAAAGAGCATCTTTCTGGGTGTAATCAACAGTCACTTTTGTGCGAAGTAATTCTAGCACCTAATGATCGCGAAATTTGGCCAACATATATCGTAATACATGATTGACACGGAATACTATAAACACTTGATTTATTAAGGGGGCCTTGTCTTTGACTTTGCTATGTATTGACTTTTTGGTTAGAATTATTTTGGGAGTGACCTCCTTGATGAAGGGTAAGGTTGTAAAAATGTATTGGATTGGGGCATCACTAGTTGTATTGTCATTGATAGAATGGGTAGTTACATTGGTAGTTAAATTATTGGTTTCTCAAGATGTTGGTGTATTGAACAAAATATTATTTATCAACCGAATAGGATAAGAATTTTCTATGAAAAGATTCAAAAGAATGTTAAGGTTTTTATTATGGAAACTTGTATCTGAGATTTTCAGCACTCTATTTTTCAGTTGTTTGACCAAGTTCACTTTCATCAAATGTTTGTGATAGTTGTTGTGGTAGTTCATGTATCTACCTGAGCTGCATGGTTTTCGGTACCAGTCAATTAAGACTCTGTTATCTGTTGTTCTGATGAACTTTGTATCTGGTACTGATTGTAAGTGATTTTCGGTTTCAATCGTGAACTGGATGTAAGGGTCATAACTGTTCAATGTGTTAAGAATCTCGTTGATGCCATCATGGGGCAATGAAACTATAATATCGTCTACATATTTTTTTTATGAGGTTTGAAAGATAAGACTGGTAATACTGTGTCCAATACATCATCCATCACGTATGCTGCTAATATTGGTGAAATAGATGCTCCCATGGGAGTTCCAAAGGTTTGCTTATAAATTTGATTATCAGAGGAAAAATATATGCTGTCAAAGAGGAAAGTTAATAATTTGGAAAAAGTTTCTTCATCAATGTTACAATGATTACTAATGTTGCTCCAATTCTTATGTATTGATCTGAAATACTTGTTAAGAGGGAAGCTAAAGCTTCAGTAGGTGCACCTATAGATGCTACGATTGGTCTCACTGAGAGTGTAGGTTTATGTATTTTGGGCAAAGCATAGAACCTTGGAGCGATATCATTATAGCAAGTAATTTTCTTTTTTGTTGTTTCATCTATGTAATTACTGTCTATCAATTCTAATTCTGTATATGATGTGTTATTCAAGATGATCTCATTTGACAGATTTACATACTGTTCTTTTTCCATGAATACTGTGATATTACCTTTTTCAGGTGAAGTTAAAATTAAATTTGGATTTTCTTTCAAGAATTTTTTGACTTTAATAATAAATTTCGAAACAATGTTGAATGGTGGGGTGTATTGTGAATGTGATTCTTAATAACATTCGAAGCCCTTGGCGTAGTGGCATTTCTCTGAGTCTGGTCTAGAATATTCGACGTAATATAATTTACATCAGCTAAAATGTACTTAATAGGAATGTTCTTGCCTACTAACGGTTCAATGCTAAAATTGGGACCTAATGCCAGAAACTTTGGTACCTCATCAGGGATGGGTATATTAGAAATGTTCTTTATCCACTTAGGATTTGATTTTAATTTTAACTCTAAATTTGTCTGTTGTAAATTATTGAATTTGTTGATATTTTTGAATTTGACTACATGAAAAATTTTGTTATATGCTTTTTTTTAGTTATCTACTGCTAAATTTTGAAAAATTAAGTCACCTGTTCGTGACTTATCCAATTTTTGTATCAATTTGTGATTCCAAGAAATTTCTATGTTCAAAAGTTTTATTCCTTACCTGTAATTTTGTTTTTTGATGTTGGTGTAAGCTTCTTGTAGTAAGAGAAATTCTATCGGTCTGGTAGTGATCGTGATATGATTTGAGAGAATGTTGAACTTTCTGCACTGTAATAGAAAACTTTTTCTGTTGATTTCTTTGGCTAGTTTCATTTTGGTTTTGGACCATAATTTCACGTCCTTCAGTCACCGTACATAGTTCCAACGGATTGTTAGAACCCCCATGCCTGTAGATTAGAGAAAGGGTAGTTGTTGCTGACTAGTTGAGAATAAAAACTGTTGGATAGTGGGGTATTGCAGCAAGTAAATGAGTACTCTTTTGAGTTAGTCTAACTTTCGAAAATTTTATTTCCATCATCAGGGAAACTACAATAATATAAGTTATACAGTAAAATCAAAAATATTACATGCTTATTACTGACATCTTATGTGAGGATGGTTACAGTGATGTTGAGGAAGAAATGATAAGACATTGGTGAAGATGAAAATTGATATACAATTATGAATTATTGAATTTTTTGTTTTTTTTTGAAAATATATTTTTCTGTCAGACCGTCGTAGACCTCTTGTGTGCAAGATTCAAATGATCGAGTTCGAGGTTCGAAGTTAGAACTTTGAATTATGACAGACTGACTACTGACAAGTGATAGAAGGCCTAAAATTGTTCACTAGGAGTACCCAGTGTACTCTAGTTTATAATGTAAAATTGTTCTGTTTGAAATTTCTGTTCTGATTATAAAATGAAGTTGTTCAATTTGATATTATTATTGTCAATAGGTAGGAATAAATTTAACTTAGGTGATTAATGTCTGTTCTTTTGTTCATACAATTATTGTTTTCAAAAATGTAGGACATTTCTAGAAAGGAACTCTTACCTGAGATTGATTCAGTAGTTAACACTTTCATTGAGTTATAATCCATATGGTGGTCAAACTTATTCACATGGTCTGCTAAAGAGCATCTTTCTGGGTGTAATGTAGTCACTTTTGTGCGAAGTAATTGTAGCACCTAATCATCGCGAAGTTTGGCCAACATATATCTTATCACAGGCTTGACACGAAATACTATAAACTGCATTTTGATTTATTAAGGGGACCTTGTCTTTGACTTTGCTATATATTGACTTTATGGTTAGAACTGTTTCGTTAGCTATTTTTATGTTCGGTAAACTCTGAAATATTCTAGATAGTTTGGGAGCGATCTCCTTGATGATATCCCCACTTATATCTTTAAGTAGTCTTGACGTTTGGCCAATATATTCATTACTACAATTGAAACATGGTATGGAATAAACTGAGTGAGATTGAAAATTTGAAGGTGTTTCATCCTTAAGTCTTGAAAATAATTTATTTATGGTTAAAACGGTTTTGAATGCTATTTTGATATGTAAAGTATTGAAGATTCTGCATAGCTTGGATGTCATATCACTAATATATGGTAAGGAGGTGAAGACTATAGGAACTGGAGGTGGATCAGTTCCGATCGTGATATTATTTGATTGTAAAGGATTTCTATCCAACTGGTTGTTATTATCAACTTGAACGTCAATGGGTGACGTACTAAATAAGATCTTCTTAAGTAGAGGATCTGGGTAAGAGTTATTGGTAAATAATTGGAAAAGTATTTTTAAGTTTTTTGAATGAAATGAAGGATCAGAAATCTGTAAAATGCGGTTCTTCATTTGTTTGACCAAGTTGATTTTCGTTAATTGTTTGTGGTATGACCAGTAGTTCGAGAACCTTCCAGAACTAATAAGTTTACGATACGAGTCTATGAGAAGGACATTGTCGGGTGTTCTGATGAATTTAGTATCCAGGAACGGAACCCATAGTTCGTTGTTTTCAGTTTCGATGGTAAACTGTATATAAGGGTATATATTGAAGATATCCACAATTTCAGATATTCCATCTTGGGGAAGGGAGATGATAATGTCATCGACCTATTTCTTAATGAAAAAAAGAGGTTGAAAGGAAGAACCTGTAAGACCAAGTCTAGCAGGTCATCCATGACATAGCTGCTACAATAGGGCTAATCTTTGCTCCCATTGGTGTACCAAAAGTTTGTTTGTATGAATTTTACCATTAAATGAAAAATATGTGTTATTAAAAAGGAAAGTTATAAGTTGGAAGAATTCGTCTTTTTTTATATCACAAAACTGACTGATACGTCCCCATTTTCTATCAATAGATCTAAGACAAGCATCTAAATAGACATTGCTGAAAATAGATACGACATCTAAACTAGCAATTACATAGTTGGTAGGTAATTTCATATTGTTGAAAGTAGAGAAAACATCAAAAGAGGCTTTAATGAAATACTGATTTTCAAAATCATAGGCTTTAGTTAAAATTTCAGTGAGAAATGATGCAAGATTTTCAGTTGGAGAACCAATTGAAGCAGTAATGGGTCTGACAGACAGAATTGGTTTATGTATTTTAGGCAAGGCATAAAATTTGGGCAAAGTCACAGTATAGTTGGTGACCCGTTTTTTGTGACTTCGTCAATTTGTTTAACTTCAAACAATTTTTGATTTAATCATTACAGTTCCTTTGAACTTGTAATGTAGGATCTTTACTTACTTGTGAGTAAGAATCACAGTTTTCAATTAGGTTTGTAGCTAGGGAAATGTACTGTTCACAGTCAAGAATTACGGTGACATTGCCTTCATCAGACCTAGGTACTATGAGATTTGGATTATTTTTTTAAAAATGTTTGGTTTTAATGAATGAATGTTGGAAAAAATTATTATTATTATTATGGTTACTGGAGGTAATGAAGTTAGTAATGATATTGGTAGAACGTGCTACTACTGTCTTTTTTTCCTTGTCATCTGTGATGGTAGAAGTAATGTAGTCTACATCAGCTAAAAGGTTTTTTATGGAAAATGTCCCATCAATTATGGTTTCAATATTAAATTTGGGGCCTAAGGCGAAAAATTTTGAAATATTTTCAGGGATACTAATGGGATAGTTTCAATGTATTAATTGCTGATAAAAGTTTGTTAAATTTATTCAAATTCTTCAATTTAATTTTATGAAAAATTTTATTATATGAAATTTGTTGTCTTCCAGAGAATTCTGAGAAGACTGCCTGATTTGATAGTTGGATTATCTCATTCTTAAGCAACTCTAAGTTATGTTGAATGTGATACAAAGATTTATGATTATTATTTATTTCAAAGTTAAGAAGTTTGGTTCCTAACCTGCAGGTGAATCTTCCCGTTGTGTTAATTGTAATACCTAGCGAAAGCCATGTATGGTAATATGAATTCTAAATTCGGGAAGAGACAGATTTCTTCAATTCAGATTATTTTTAAACGCCCTAACTGTCTCTCATAAAACGTTAAATTATGGCCAAGGGACCGAGAGTGTTAATATAAACACTATTCTATTCATGAAAAGGTGCCCAGTCAGATATAAATTGATGGATGTAGCCGTTACTACGTGTTAGGAGATCATAATGAAAAGAGAAATGAAAATTTGTTTTTTTTTCCCATTTTTAATTGTAACTAACGTTACTGCAGTTTCGTCCTATATGGACATTCTCAAACTAATACAATAAACTAACAATGATTCCTTACATTCGCCAATATATACCATTCAGGTACTTGATTGAGTACCTGAATTCACAGTTCACAATGCGAATGTGCCAGTTTAAAAACCGGAGAGTAAATTAAATCGATGTGATCATTTAACAGGTTGCACCCGCAATGTTTATGCTTGTGAATTTCCAAGGATACGAAATAATTGAGTTTGCAACCCTTCCTTGCATAGTGCAGAATTTCCGTGTCGTTTAGATTCGAAAACTTGTGGTTGAATGCCAAGGAATGGTTTGAAAACGTCGAATCATTTTTTCCTAGTTTGAAGAACCTTTCATGTTCAGCATACCGTTTTTGGAAATTCGTCCGCATTATCCCACATAAACACTATTACACTCCGGACACTTAAGCTCATAAACTCCAGATTTTTCCAACTCGTCGACCTTATCTTTGGCATTGAAAAGGAAATGAGATAACCTGGCATGTGGTCTGAATGCTACTTCCACATTGTTTTTTCTGAAGAAACCTGCGATTATTTCTGTTCTTTCTCCAAAATATGTTAGCGTTACCCATTTCTTGATTTGTGGTTGTTTGACCTGAGGATATATTAATATGTGAGTGAATTTCCGGCTTTGTTTCCTGACTAATTTCTGGATAGTATCTGATAATAGATAATAATGGTTTCAACGCAGATATCAATTTGATAATAACAACCAGTTGGATAGAAATCCTTTACAATCAAATAATATCACAATTGGGACTGATCCACATCCAGTTTCTATAGTCTTCACCTCTTTACCATATATTAGTGATATGACACCCAAACTATGTAGAATCTTTAATAATTTAAATATCAAAATAGCATTCAGAACCATTTTGACCATAAACACATTATTTTCAAAACTTGAGTATAAAACTCCTTTGAATTTTCAATCTCATTCAGTTTTTTCCATACCATGTTTCAACTGTAGTAATAAATATATTGGTCAAACGTCAAGACTACTTAAAGATAGAATCACTTCACACAAAAGTGAATACATAAATACATTATTTACAAAACTTGAGTATAAAACTCCTTTAAATTTTCAATCTCATTCAGTGTATTCCATACCATGTTTCAACTGTAGTAATGAATATATTGGTCAAACGTCAAGACTACTTCACACAAAAGTGATAGTAGAAAATATCCTGAGAGATGTGCTCTTAGCAATCACGTTTTTAGAGAAGGTCACAACATGGACTACAATTCAACTAAAATCTTAGCAATTGAAAGAAATACATCTAAAAGGTTGTTTTTGGAAATGTCATTTATATTACAATCAGATAATTGTCTTAATAAAAGATCAGACATTGATCACCTCAGCGATATTTATGCTTTCTTACTTAATATTCATAAAAATCTACATAATTTTCAAATCAGTAACAATGCTGAATTGTCAATAACTTTCCTTATAATAAATAAATTTTTTTAATAGAATATAACGAATATACAACTTCCCTAAGGCAGGGTTTTACTTCATTTTAATAACAAATGTTTATATTTTGACATACATATACAACTTCCCTAAGGTAGGGCTTTACTTCCTTTCAATAATTAATTTTTCATGTTTTTGACATTGGGTTTTCTCATTAATAATCTCATAAAACAGCAGTTGACTCTGATCACACTCGCACCATAACTGTTCTCTTTTGTTCCACACTGAAACATAAACTTACAAACGGCTTTACTTCCTTTCAATAATTAATTTTTCATGTTTTTGACATTGGGTTTTCTCATTAATAATCTCATAAAACAGCAGTTGACTCTGATCACACTCGCACCATAACTGTTCTCTTTTGTTCCACACTGAAACATAAACTTATAAACGAACGATCTTTCAAATTGAATCACAGGACAGCTGTCAATGTCAATTGTTTTCATCTCGCTCTCTTTTTTGCTTCGCTTTCTTTCAATCTGGTAACTTGTTTTATTTTATTGACATGTTTCAACTATTGAAATGTAACATTCTATTTGACACGGCCATCCTTTTTTTCTAACAAAGTTTATATTATTGCATCGCATTTTTTGTAGCTCTTCCTTGATAATGATAAACACTTCCGTTCTTCTGATCACCCAAAGATAGTTCCAAAGTTTTGTTTCTAAGGTATCGTTAAGGTATCGAATATGAAATCTGAAGTTTTCACGGATAGGAATATGCTGAACTGGTTTTTCCGGGTATTTGATCCGTGTATGTGATATTATCTCTAATTTCACCGACGTTTCGACAAAATCTCATTTGTCATTATCAAGGTGTGCTGTTACGTGTTCAGAAGTTTGTTGACCTTGCTCAACTCACTTCTTACTATAATGGTAAAATGGTATTCGTTATGTGTTCAGAAATAGAGTAGTCCATAAACCCTCTACTACCTACTATTTAAATGTTGTTGAGTTTTACCTGAGTTCTTCTTCTTCTTAGTTGACCTCATCTCCCCGTTAAGGTATCGAATATGAAATCTGAAGTTTTCACGGATAGGAATATGCTGAACTGGTTTTTCCGGGTATTTGATCCGTGTATGTGATATTATCTCTAATTTCACCGACGTTTCGACAAAATCTCATTTGTCATCATCAAGGTGTGCTGTTACGTGTTCAGAAGTTTGTTGACCTTGCTCAACTCACTTCTTACTATAATGGTAAAATGGTATTCGTTATGTGTTCAGAAATAGAGTAGTCCATAAACCCTCTACTACCTACTATTTAAATGTTGTTGAGTTTTACCTGAGTTCTTCTTCTTCTTAGTTGACCTCATCTCCCCGTTAAGGTATCGAATATGAAATCTGAAGTTTTCACGGATAGGAATATGCTGAACTGGTTTTTCCGGGTATTTGATCCGTGTATGTGATATTATCTCTAATTTCACCGACGTTTCGACAAAATCTCATTTGTCATTATCAAGGTGTGCTGTTACGTGTTCAGAAGTTTGTTGACCTTGCTCAACTCACTTCTTACTATAATGGTAAAATGGTATTCGTTATGTGTTCAGAAATAGAGTAGTCCATAAACCCTCTACTACCTACTATATATATATATATATATATATATATATATATATATATATATATATATATATATATATATATATATATAATGACGTCACAACGAATCGTTTTATAAATGTTTAACAGACGGCGCACGAATGTAAAATTCCTCTCAAATAACATAAAAGTTTGAGGTCTTAAATTCTATATATTCTATACGTAACCTGTTGTGAACTACAATAACATCTTTAAGAAGTCTCTGAATTCCTACTGAATGTTGTGTAATTTGCAAAATACTGTAGCAGAACTAATAGTGATAAAATGAAAAGCAACCATCCTGTGAAAAGAAATTAGGGAAAAAAACTCTACAAAAGAAAGGATAAGAAAGATTTCTTTTTTTCCTTTATTTACCTATATTCGTGAAGATTCAAATTCCAGTGGCGTACTAAAATATTTCTAGACTTCAATCATGGTCAACTTCCAGTGTTGCAGAACTAAACCAGTACCCTCATACTATATATGTACTGAATGCTATCAAATGTTTCATCAAGCCTGTGTACAACATAATAAAAACAAATACACATTTCTGAATGACAATAAAATTATGTGCTGTGATAAAAAGCAGCAACATGTCAACGAACGCCATGCTGAAATGAGTATGCTTGAGAGTACAATAGAAGAGATTTCAGAAGACCGTGAAGCAAAGGATAGACATATAAACAAATTACAAAGTGAATTGAAAACTCTCATGGAGGAGGCCATAAAATCCGAGGAAGAAGCCAATGATCTTATAAAAAAGCAAGAAAAAATGATAGAGGATACTAAACAGTATATTTGTGAACTTGAGTCAACTATAAAAAATCTGCAAAATAAGCCAACCACTATAACCTCCACTCAAACTCCTTCAGTATGTTATAGTGATAAAGGAATACAAACACAAATGTATGAAACATTAACCCAAGCACGAAAAGTCAGTGACAGGAATAATAAAACCTCATGTCAAATGGGAAATGTGTGTCATACTCAGTATAGATGCACAGACTCGACTTCAACTTTAGGGAGTTTCAAAACTGGAAATGAATTGAAATCCTCAAAAAGGAAAATACTAATTGTAGCTGGATCTCAAGGTAAAAATTTGATGAATAATTTGCTGAGACAAACCAACAACTTTCAGATCCAGACAATACTTAAACCAAACGCAATAGATAAGGAACTGGTAAATACAGCACTCCTAAACTCACAACACTTTACAAAGCTTGATACCATATTTTTATGGCCAAATATGACTAATATCCATCTTATTGAAGAATTTATCCTTGAGACAAAACACACTAATGCTGTTGTTATATCCCAAGTTTTCGTTATGACCTTGAAAAAATAAATGAGTTGATCTATGAAGAACACTTATTGTTTATAAGAAAGATTTTTTCCAAACAAATAAGTCTTTCACATTTCTTTGATTGTAATTCTGTGTTAAGAAGTACAAATTACCATCAAAATGGGTATAGCCTAAATAACACTGGAAAGCGGTATTTGGCTAAAGCTCTCCTGAAACATATCCAAGTGAATTTTATGAACATGACCCAATCTACGGATCACCAAACAAGTTATGATCAAATCAATAAACCAAAAATCACTGGTAACGAGAAGAAACAACAAAAACATTTTTTATACCCTTATCTGGACCAACAAACTTTGAAGAACTGATGACACATATGAAGGATGGAAATGACCATTCTAATTCAATTAACAATATGATTCCTGATACTTGCATAGGCAAGCCAAGAAATGAAAACCACGACAATCATGAATTTTATTCTGTTCTACAACTTAACATCCAGTGTTTAAGGAATAAACTAGTAGAATTGGAATCTCTTAGTCTTCAATATGACTATATATGTTTGACAGAACACTGGATGAAAATTGAAGAATTTTGTGGATTTGTATTTGAGCATTATTCAGTTGCTAATATATTTTGCAGAAAGAACCGTAGTCACGGTGGAGTTATCATACTGGTAAAACAAGATAGTTCTGGTTCTGTTCTCTATAAGGCAATTGAAGAAATAGATCAATTATCAACAGAAATACATTGTGAAATATGTGCTCTTGAATCTAGTAAGCACAATATACTGCTTCTTACTATTTATCGTTCCCCTCTAGGTGATTTCGATATCTTTGTAAATGTGATGATTAAAGTGTTGGAACGACTTTCAAAAACAAAATATAATATCATAATTAACGGCGACTTTAATCTTAAATTTAATACTAATGATAGGAGAACAAAATATTTCACTGATCTATTGACCTCATATGGGCTTCATACCACAATAAAACAAAACACAAGGAGAAATGCATGTCTTGACAATATTATCACCAATATAATCCAAAATAACTACACCACTGATGTATTAGATCTATCGCTGTCCGATCACATGAGTACTGTTATCAATATCAAATTTCCAAAAAACAAGATGAACGCGACAGACTTTATTACTTTAAGACCAATTACTGAGTCAGGTTTGCTGAGGTTGAATAATCATGTGAAAAATATCAAGTGGGACTTCATTTCTGACCACTTGTTGACAATAAACGAAAAATTTGATATTTTATAGATATGCTAGTTAGAGCCATTGAAATTTCTTTTCCACTAATAACAAAGCGGGTCAAAAGCACCAAACCACATTTAAATTGGTTCAACAACAAATTACGTGACATGCGCGAAACTCTGAATTTCATGATTGATGCTTACCGCCAAACTGACCGACCAGAGCTGAAAAACTTGATAGATAATTACAGAATGAAATATAGACAAGCCCTCTCACATGCAAAAATACAAGCCAATGATAACTACATAAGGAATAGTGTTAATGAACCTAGAGATATGTGGCAACTTATTAACAGACATAGAGAAAGTAAATCTAATGTAAATTCAAATAGTTTCACAGGAGAAGATTTCAATGAATATTTCAGTAATGTAGCAAAAAATTCTGTTAACAATCTGTCACAACAGAAATTCAATAAATCTGCTACTGACTTTCTTGAAAATGTCAATGTCAACCATATTCAAATGTTGAGCTTTGTGGAATTCACATACATAGAGGTAAGGTATGCCATATTCACTTTAAAAAAACAAACAGACAAAGGACATATATGGTTTCAATACCAAAATTATCAAAATCATTGCTAATGACATAGTGTACCCCCTTACTAACCTATACAATGAGTGTGTGAAAGAAGGAACTTTTCCTACTTGTCTCAAATTGAGTTGTGTAATTCATATACATAAAGGTGGCGCAACAAATCTGATATCAAATAATCGACCTATCTCTATCATACCTTATTTTGCCAAAATATTCGAAATACTGCTGAAAATACCTTTAACTAATCACTTTGAACAACATAATTTATTTACTGTACAGTTCGGTTTTCGATCCCAACACCCAACAACAATGGCTATAAATTCACTTGTTGAAACTATAACTGATAGTTTTGAATCCGGCGGATTCACAATGTCATTTTTTTGTGACTTAAGTAAGGCGTTCGATTGTGTTTGCCCTGAAGTTTTGCTCTCAAAACTTCAATATTATAAATTATCTACTGGCAGTCTTAAACTGATGAAGTCCTATCTGGACGACAGACAGCAAGCTGTTTACTTGAATGGCAAATTTACTAGCTTACTTTCTATTGAGTATGGAGTTCCCCAGGGGTCGATATTGGGACCGATCCTTTTCTTGATTTACTTAAATGATATAACATTTAGTGACACAATTGCTAACTTCGTGTTGTTTGCTGATGATACAACTGTATCAATTTCTGGAAATAATATTGATACTTTGCGTACCACATTCGAGGATACTCTGACAAATGTCAGTGAGTGGTTTGCCGTGGATAATCTTAAACTTAATGAAAATAAGAGCCAAACAGTCATTTTTTCGTTGCGCGAAGTGCCAGATATCAGTAACCCTGAATATGTTAGGTTTCTAGGCGTATACATTGACCCCAAATTGACTTGGAATGTAAATATTGATAGACTTATAGTCAAAATATCCAAAAATACTTATCTCCTGAGGAACTTACAAAAAGCGGTATCAAAACCAGTTCTGAAAACAGCTTTCCGTGGGATTATTCAATCTCACATATCGTATTCAGTACTTGTCTGGGGCCATGTGCCCAATGCATCAGATTTATTTGGCATCCAGAGAAGAGCAATTAGGATTCTTGATAACCTTTCTTACAGGCAAGACTGTAGAAGTAGCTTCATAAATAATAAAATACTTACACTTCCATCATTATATATATTGCAATGCCTGCTACATGTTAAAAAACATATAAGAGGTTATACTACACATGATGCAATCCACAGTTATAACACTCGAAATAATTCAAATCTGTATCTCCAGAACCATAGAGTCAACAGAACCAGAACTGGCGTAAATTATTATGCTCCAAAAATGTATAATTCGCTTCCCCAAAATATCAAAAATCTACCTTTGAAGGAGTTCAAATACAGAATCAAAATTTTTTTAATTAAAAAAGCTTTTTATTCCTTAGATGAATATTTTAGTGATGGTTTTCGAGGCATGTAATACCACTTAATCATATATATTTTAACTTGTTTTATATTTCTATTTCATAGTTAGTTTGTTTTATTTGCACAAATGTATGTATATCTATAGTAATTGTCCATTTAACCATTCAAGTTATCTGAATATTTTATATTTTGTATTTATAGATAAGCAATAGCTGTTATGACCTGTGTAAACTTTGTATTAGCACCAAATATATACTACTACTACTACTACTACTACTATATATATATATATATATATATATATATATATATATATATATATATATATATATATAGTACTAATTATATATAGTATATATATATAATTAGTATTTTATAAATATGACTGTCTTTTACCCTTATTGTAGCATCCCTGATGATGATAATAAAGATTATCGAAAGCTTTGAATCTGTGTTATAAGAGTACACTAAATTTTGGCCTGCTGCATACCCAAATATTGTTTCACTTATTTTCTGACTAGTCAGCAAAAAGGCTACCTTTATATATATATATATATATATATATATATATATATATATATATATATATATATATATATATATATATATATATATAGAATGACGATAGTCTTTGCTGACCAGTTAGGAATTGAATGGGTAAATATTTGGGTAAGAAGCAATTGAGAAAGTGTACTCTTTCAACAATATATTCCAATCATTTCGACAATGTATACTGTCATCCTCAGGAAAAAATTGTCATTGAGGTTGGACTCAGTGATGTTTAAAATAATTTTTGTTATTATTTGATTTTAATGTTGAACTTAGATTTGAGAAATGGGAAAACATTGAAATTAGTTTGGATAGTGATTCAAGAATGATTATAGTCACACATCAAACAATTAAACATATAAACGTCAAATTTGGTAAAATTATTGTGAATCTAATGAATAAATTCCTTTTTTTTATTCTAAAATTCTGATTTTGTCCAGGCCGGTGCATGTGATCACAATATATATATATATATATATATATATATATATATATATATATATATATATATATATATATATATATATATATATATTAAGTTGAGAATCTTAGCGACTGGAGAAATGTACAGTAGAATGAAATAACGGGGTCTCTCAGTCAAAAAATCAAAAATCAAAAACTCTGCTTTACTTTGCCAAGCTTTCGCTTCTAGTGTGAAGTTTCTTCAGGGCCTATAATTTATTGAGTTGTGGGTTTTTTGCCAATGGATAAAATTACAAATCATACTTACAGTAAAAGTTAGTAAAAAACAATTAATTGAACATATAAATCGACTAAAAAAGTTAAACATTAATGGAGTTTTTTGGTTTGACAAATGTCATACCTTCACATAAATGTCATTTTTCAATGGGCATGATGATTTGATAATCTTTGACTTTAAAGGGAAAGTTGATTGATACAATTTTCATTATCATCAATATGAGTTTTGGTGTAGTTCCAGCAAGTTACTGTATATACTGCTGAGACTATTATCAATGTCACTTCTCTTATTCATACAATTAGAAGACTTATTAATTTCAACCATTTCAAGAAAAAGGCGTTTGGAAATATTTTTTTCTGTATGTAAAACTGTGATATTAGAGTAATTTGGTTTATGTCCTGTTTCTATAGAATGTTGCGCTAATGCACATGATTTCTTATTAAGCTTTATATCACTTTTATGTGAAATATAATCCAAATTACAATTGTTACAAGGAATGTTATGAATCACATTTGACTTTTTGATAGCATCCGTTTTATATTTTAATTTGGTATTTAAATTCTTTATAGTTTTAATATTTTTTTGGCATATTTTGATATTTTGAAGAAGCTTCACACTAGAAGCGAAAGCTTGGCAAAGTAAGGCAGAGTTTTTGATTTCTGATTTTTTGACTGAGAGGCCCCGTTATTTCATTCATATATATATATATATATATATATATATATATATATATATATATATATATATATATATATATATATATATATATATATATATATATATATATATATATATATATATATATATATATATATATATATATATATATATATATATATATATATATATATATATATATATATATATATCTATACAGATAGAGAAATATATATATATATATATATATATATATATATATATATATATATATATATATATATATATGGCTGGGCTTTCAAACCTTCGTCAGGACAACTACAATAATAAGATTATATATCTTGTAAAAAAATATATAAATATGAACAACTTACTAACGTGAGTTCAAAAACAGATAGAAAAAACATGAAATGAACTGACTGAATTTGACTGACAATGTCAAGTGGGAAAATTCTGAATAATACTCGAATTACTAAATCTAGTTTCCTTGTTAACAATTAGTTGCATTGAAAAAAAAATTAAACAAGTTGAGCACATGTGACAGCGCCTATGTACATGCACCTCAACCCATGCACCTTGATAATTGTATAGATATTCTTGTGTATGCTAGTGAAAATATTTCAAACAATTCTCTAATATCAATTATCAAAACATCTAAATTATTACTGACATTAGTTATCATGAACGTCTTGAAACGAATCTGAAGCCGCCCCTGACCGATATGTCGGCCAACGAACAAATACATGACATCAGCGCAAAAGGAATGTAGTCGGTAACCGCCTATTAAACTCTAGTTGAGTACCGAAACGACTATAGAATTCTAGAACGATCATTACCGATATATAAAGCCGGATTCCCGTCCAGAGAGGGGAGTTCTATTCAGAAAGTGAATCGAGCGGTTAAACAAGGAATTCAAATAGTGGAGATAAATTGAGCGTTGGTTGCTAAGTGTTGAATATAAATTAGTTTGTGATAGTGAAATATTGTTGGAAATAAATTTGTTTAATACAGTTCCCAAACAGCACAAACTGATCCTCAGGCTTTACCAGGGATGTCCATTTAGGTTTTCTTGATATCCTCAGGATGTATGAGCTTTTTCCCAGGGTCATCCTGAGGATATAGAGGTGGCAGTGTTTTCTATATCCCCAAGACAACCCTGGCATGCACTTTTCCTTGTCCTGGGGACATGGATAGGTCAATCTATAATGGCACAAAGTGATCGTCAGGCCTAACCAGGGATATCCATTTGGGCTTTCTTGATATCCTCACTATATGATCTATATCCAAGGGTTATCCTCAAAATATAGAGGTGGCACTGTTTTCTATAACCCTGAAATAACCCCCACACGTAATTTTCCATATCCATTTATTTAGTATATAGTGAATACTTATTCACATTTCATGTATTTTTATTTATGTATACTAGGTTATCCGACTTTGTCCAAATAAATGTATTATTATATCCAAGGGACATGGAGATGATAATTTCAGGTATACCCTGAAGACAACCATGGGTTTATTAATAGGATGTTGTTAGGTTTCCAGAATTATACATACCATTCAGCTTAAAATTTTTAAACCCAAGTTAGATAAAAATTATTGCCATTTCACTAAATTACTCTACTTTGCAGTTAGAGCAAATTAAATTTCATTTGTGGTTTAACATGAATGATTTGAACGAATTACTATAATAATATGAAGTCATAGTTTTATTTTCACATCAATTGTGAATTACAAGTGAAAGAAATATATTTGTAATCCCTGAAGCATTTTTCTCACAGAAATTAGAAAAAAATATTGCTCATTTGTGAAATATTATAGGAAATCTTAGGTTGATATTTCATAGACATATAATAAGGATGATAATTTTTATTTATTACAATCAAACTTCCATTTAAAACAATGAAATTAAAAATTCACTCCTAAATACTTTGTACAAAGTGTTACGAAACGCTATAAAGATATACATGGCATGTCATAGTGTTTTTTATTTGAATTAAACCTAGAAGTATTCAACTCTTAACAGAATTTTATAAAGGAAATGTAAAGAACATAAAAATGGGCTAAAATCAGGTCATATTTTTGAGATATAACGTTTTAACATGTCTAAGTGCAATTGAAATGTTTTTTTTATTTTAAATTGAAAATTAGGCTAAATTTGGCTACAAAACAGCCTTGAGAATCTAAAGAAAATGTTTTTAAAATATAATTAATATATATAGCTACCTGCAAATTAGGTAAACAATATCAATTATCAAGTGTTGTGTGAAGGGCCTTTTCTTCTGGCTGAGTTTTTTTTTTCGCAAGCCTATCCTTGGCGTGCCTCAGCCAGCTTTTTATTGCCAATTCAATGTTTTTTTCATAAGTATCGAATTTTGGATTACGCATTGTTGCCTCTGGAATAGAAACATTTGATCAGCGAGGGGTAAAAATACATGTGCAAGAAATGGCTTAAATAAAAAAGTATTGAAATGTAAATTTTTTTCACGGCTAAAGAGATAATAATAATAACAAGAATTTATTTCTCAAGCAACGTACATGTTTATAGGAGAGAATCTGAAGAATAGATCAATTATTATTATTACTAATCAACTAGAAGAAAAATGAGAATTTCTGCCGAAAATCTAAATTTACAGAATTATCACAAGAAGGGTACATCAGAAGAGACAAATGAAACAATAATTAAAAATAGACTCAAATAGTATAAAAATGATTATTCAGAGACAAATGGAAGAAAACATGTCATGAATGAAAGGAGGAATATGGAGGGTAAAATAAACTCACCAATTGATGCTTTAGCCATTAATGTATTCCTTATCTCTCTTTTTCCCTTCAATCCATGCCAGTTAAATTCCCTGGCAACTTCATTGATAACAACCCGGGAATAAATTCTCTTTATACATTTATATTCAGATGTACCGCCAATTTTTCCCAAGTAAGCAACCTGAAATAGATTCAATATGAAGAATATAATAATGATTCACACATATTGAAAATGAAATATGGTTGATGACACCGTGAATGAAACTGAAAAGAATAGAATTGAAAATAGCAGGATTAGCAAATTCTTGCAAAACATGCAAATATTGGAGGTGCTGACCTAAAACTACCTAAATTGTAGGTTGTTGACTCACCTGTTAACCTCAAACTTAAGCACGTTCACAGTTCACAAACCAATTGCACATAAATTGTCTAACACAACTATGTAATATTCATTTATAAATTTGAATCAGCATAATAAATTGCACTAGCACATATGCTGAAAAGGCCCACCACTCAAATTATTATTACTAAATTCCCAATTAATGCAATATGCAATAAGAGGATACAACGACAACAGAGAACAGCTAGTCGCTAGTCATTTCATGTCGCGGTTGCGCATGAGCAACTGTCTCAATTCAAAATGCGGGAGATTTGAATGTACATATTTAAACTTGAAGGTGAATGAAAAATTCATCCAGAGATTTATATTGAAGTTAATATTTAATTAATACAATCTTTAGTTTGTTATCAATAATGAACTATTCCCTTGAACGAATGTTTATGGAAATATTTTTTAATACATTATTCCTTTATAAATGAAGATTTCCTTGCAGAAATTAAAATTGTGAACGTTAATACATAAATTTTCTGAAAAGACTTTAACCTCAGTTTGTAGTTAATAGTTAATAGCCATGAAATCTATTCAATTCATTTCCTCTATGTTAAAACACTATTTGAAATCTTAAGCGTATATTTAACCCGATTCGATATCCATAGAATAACTTTAAATGGAAATCCCTAGAATGAATGCAGTTAGGTTATTCATAGTACTTCTGAACCCGATATGATATCCGATGGATATACTTCAATGGGTATCCCTGGGATAAATGCATTTGGGACATTCATAATACTTAAGGTCACTTTTCATATAACCTGAGGTTGTTCCAGGAATATTGCTGTAGGATTATCCCATTTTGGTGCATGCGGGATTACAATGGGATATCCTGGGGTGATAGTGTGCTGTTTGGGTTAATTATTTGTATACTGTTACAGTATACAAAGAATAACTCTAAACTCATTATTCAGATTTCATTATTACAAGAAATATTTGAATAAAACGTTTAGCAAAATTGCAAATTGTTCATGTATTATAGTGAAATTTTTATGAAAAACTACTCTTCATTTCCTCGTTCACAACAAATATTTACCGCTGAAATAATCAGTCAATGAAAATATCACTGAAAAGTCCTACTACGTTCATATTCCTCGTGATAAGCAAAATAAAATGAATCATGCATCCCACCCGAATTCTGAACGCTGAAAGATTAAAAAGCGAGCTTTTTCTGTCAAGTTGACCCTTTGCAATTCAATCTCCTTGCCAAAACTCTTCTCTTGGCTTCTTTTGAGAAACAATCTTTTTTCATCATCTATTTCCTTGATAGTTAATTCACCAGAAGAAATACCGGTTTTCCCACGATGTTTTCCTAGAATAAGCCTGCAAAACCTCAATACCCATGCTGCACTTCTCACAAGTCACATTTGGAAAACCGGTGTACTTCTGGCAGGTAGTCAAAAGATGGAACAATGAAACCAACAAAATATTTGGCAGATTTTCTCTCATTTTTATCGTCGAGATGATAATTTGAAAAATGGAAGTCTGTTGGTGAATCATTCAAGTTCCACAAAAAATCAGGACCTCAAAACCAACAACTATTATAATTTGCGTCAATATTCGATGAATTTATTCTTGTTGCTTCGTCAGCAACGTTTAATTTGCCAGGGACATATTTCCATTGAGCTGCAACTGTTAAATCTCTTATTTCACTGATTCTATGTACAACAAATTGTTTATAATTCCGTCCATCACCTTTGATCCTACACAGAACTGTTTTGAAATATGTCCACAAAGAAGAACTATAAACAGGAACATCAATTTTTTTCAATATCGTGCATAACAATCGGCTACCCATTACAGCAGCTTGTAACTCTAGCCATGGAATTGAAATAGGCTTCGGGTGACTCACTCTGGCCTTTGCTGAAACGAAAGATACCTCAATGTGCGTTTCGAAAATTACTCTCAGGTAGGCTACCACCGCAAATGCTTCCTCGCTCGAATCACAGAATATGTGGATTTTTGTTGCCTTAGCAGTAGAAAGAGAGAGGGAATCCTGAGTGAAGAGATTGATTCTGAACTTTTCAACCATTCTAACCATCTATGGATGATTGTTGTTGGAATCTCATCGTCCCATCCGATGCCACTTGGCCAGATCGTAGAATGATTTTTCTCGTGATAGACAAGAATGTGGGAAAGTCTAAGGGATCAAAAATCGACATAACCAACTGAAAAACTTGTCGTTTTGTAGGAATCACCATACCGTCAGTTATTTCTTTGGGAACCTTATGATAAACGACTTTAAATGTAAACGAAACACATTTCACATCCCATCATACTCCTAAAATGCGGTCCAACGATGACTTATTGAAATATTTTTCGACATGTTCGTTTCCGTATATTTTGAGATAACCTGAACGTGACAATTTATAAAACCGACAAAATCTTCGAAAATTTGATTTTTTGAAACATACATAATTCAATCAGTTCATTTTGAGTTTTTGCGCTGATGTACGTTGCTTTTGAAGATGAGTTTTTTAAATGTTCTTTCAGTACGGTATCTCCATTTTCGAGGCGAAAACGCTATTTGCACACACCGATTTTGTACGGCCAGTATAAAATTGGCCTATATTTTATTGGTAGCGTGTGCTTGCAGACTCACCGGATTTTTACCGGTCACCCATTGAAATCGTAATTGTAGTAACTACAATTTCACCGAGCAGTCGAGACTGGAATGGTCGGTTAAAAACCGGTGAGTATGCGTACGCCACTACTTCCTGGAACTGACAGCGATACAGTGGCAGTGGACGGCTGCTCACCGGTATTTTACCGGCGAAGTTCACCGGTCGGCGTGTGTGCCAGGTCCCGTTCCCACATGTGCTTCACTATTGCAGTTTGGACGACCGGTATAAAATCGGCCGTTCAAATCGGTGTGTGTGTGTTTCAGAACTTTTTATTTCAATAGCTCCACTGTCTCATGTCCTCTCAATGGAATATTCTGCCGACCAAAAAAGATAATGGGCTCAATAATAGAAGTGAGACGTTTCCTATTTTCGATAATTTGCTCCTAGCTAGAAGACAGGTGTAAAAACCTATAGTTGTGTCTTCATCATCATCATTTTTTGAGTTTGAATACAAGAAATGTTCGGATTTATTCTCATGTAGTCATGGTCATGTGGAGGGTGGTAATTACCCTATTACCCCTCTCAGGTATCTGAGTTGGTAGTGGGAACCGGTTTGTGACTTGCAGAAGCCAGGTGCGTGCATGGTGTGAGATGTACAGCGTGACAGTAATGATATCCATGAATGAGGTAATCTTTGTGAATCGTCTCAATTGTTGAGGCAGTTAGGACTTATTTTAATAGCTTCATGGATTATCTTGGCCTGGAGAGATTTTTGGTGGCAATGAGTTTGGTGTTTTCAAACCTATTGTGAGGCCTGGTGTTTGAAGATGTTTGTACTTTTGTCGGTCTTGAACTATTCGCTTCGCACGTGGTTCATCGGAATTTTGACACTTCTGGTAGTTACAAACTCATCCACATTTTTCGAACTTATTAATAATTCGACAGATGGTGGTCTGAGAAGGTAGTGGCCAATTCTCAAATGGAACAATGAATATATCTATTGTATCTCGAATCGAGTGACCACCAAGTTAACACATGAAATTTGTATGTATTCTGCCTTTGTGAACGTGAACATTTTACAGTTCACAAAGAGTTATGTTATTTTCAATCGTTATAAATTGACTGCTGCCTAACATATCAGTTGTTCAAGTTGAACAAAGCAGGCGGGGAATGGTGGTTCAATCAAATAGTTGATATTCTTTCTCTAAGTTTAAACTGGACTGCTATCCATAATGCATCGCGATTCGTATGATCCGATATTTTCACATCTGTATTACCGATATTCTGTAATTTGGTTAGGTTAATCAGATTTTATATACTCTCAACATCAGCCCTCTTTGCCACAAAATTTAACCGATATATTTACAATAGAAATTATGAAATATGTCTCACAAAGTCTTGAAAATTTTCAGATTTAATTCCTGAAAATAACCGAAAAAAATGTAACTCACATGTTCCGTGCATACTGGCAAAAAATCAACATCAACAACACCAAGAAGGTTGTCAAAAACAAACCAACGTGCAGCAGCTCCAGGAATTCCTGTATTCACCGCAGATTCATCAACACCATTCAGTTCAAGAAATAATCCAGGTAAAATCAACTTTTTTTATTAGTAATACCGATTGTAAGGTAGAAGGTTACCTTCTACCTTAGAAATGGCGTAGAAATGATACATAGATGAATACTTGTCAAAATAAGTTGGAATGAAGTATTTTTCTTAGAACCTTCTTGATGATCTTATGATTTTGTAGAAATTCATAATGAATATAGAATAAAGAAAAAAACTTCTATTTTCCACTAAATTTATTATTTGTTACAACAGGTTTTGGTTCGTTACATCATTCTCAAGTAATTGATACATTTTATCAACACAAGTCCTTAAATATATAATGATACTAGTACCTGTAATAGGTAGTGAAATAAACAATGTTACCTAACTTATCAATACCAATACTACAACAATAACTAAACTTTTGATCCCTAAATACTTACTTGTGGATTTTTCCACCCACCAATGGATCCTTACGTTACAGAGAAACGTGATAGAGAATTAAACATGTTAACTCAAGCTGAAATGTATGAAACTATTTTGATTATAATGCTCTCAAACGTCTTCCAAAATCTTTGTTGCAGCAACCTCTTACAATCATAAGATATTTCGTGGCATCCATCCAGAGAATATACATAGGTTTTACTACAAATTTCTCAATTTCTTCTCCACTGAAATATTAGACGTCAAAGTGACACAAAGTTTTTGATAGAAATCTTACAATATAGTGTTTCTTGAATACAATAAATATTTTATGATCACTAATTAATTTATCTATAATATTTGAAGGATACCTGTTGCTTTCAGCTATGTCCCTAATAACATTTTTTTAATATAACCTTTCTTCACTCAAGGGGGACGAAACACGCCTATGAACAAGAAAGTTTGTATTGTGAACAATGGCGTGAGCTATCAAGAATATATCTAAAAGTACTGGTACTTTTTTGTAGACGTCAAATTCTAGGACCTATGTACTTCTAATAACTGAGACATCAGTGAATAGTATTACCTCGTTGTTTTCGATTCCATACGTGAACTTAACATAGTAAAGGGGCTGCACCGGTTTTAAAAGTTGGCTTATGAAGATTAATATGGGAAAACGGCTAGGGTCCATCGTGCCATTTTTGATTCCTTTCAAGGTCACGCGTACGGCCGAGAATCGAGCAGCGTTATCGCGGTTTGGAAGATAACGATTCGAGCGCGCTTTGAATAATTTAAAAACAATAATATATACAAGGTGTGTGTGGTGTTAAAGAAAAAAACATGGCTGCCAGCGTTAAAGAAAAAAACATGGCGGCAATGTAACGGGCATTTAGTGGAGTACACAGGGGTGCGTCAAAATATATAATTTAAGAAAAAACGACGTGACAGTTTAACGGGACTGTAATATTTCAACGCTAGATCCCTCAATGTGTGTTTAGGGTGTCTCAAAATACATCATTTAAAAAAACATGGCGGTAATGTAACAGGCATTGAGCGGAGTATGCAGGGTGCGTCAAAAATACATCATTTAAGAAAAAACAACATGGAAGTTTAACGTCCATAACAGGCATTGAGCGGAGTATACAGGGTGCGTAAAAAATACATCATTTAAGAAAAAACAACATGGAAGTTTAACGAATCTCTAAACGTTTCAACGTGCGATCCCTCAATGTGTACAGGATGTCTCAAAATACATCATTCGTTTTGTTCAAAACATGACAGTTTAACGTTTCAAAGTGCGATCCCACACATGTTACGTGTTGTTTAACGTTAGAAAATGAGGCAATGGGGGAAAGCGAAGTATTTGGCAATGACATTGAAGAAAAAAACATGGCGGCTGCTTGTCGAAAAATCATAAGGTATACAGGGTGTTATTTTTACATGCGTTTCAACCGTTCACGTTTATTAGTTATCATTTCGTCGTCATTATCTCTGGTCATTTTCATGCCTCCGTTAGGAACCTTGAGAAACACACAACTCAATGTAGGTGTGGCGTATATGAGACTGAGGAAATGCAGTTTCTATATGAGAGAGTGTGAAATAGAGAAAAAAAATTAAAAACGTGATATACCAAAAGGGCACTTAGCCGCATCTTCGTTAATACTAGTCGCATCGCCATGAACAGTACGTCAAATGAAAGGAAAAGAAATGCAGAATTCATTGACAAAGAAAAAACAGAGATTGCGACCAGAAGGGCACTCAGTCACATCTTCGTCAATCCGGATCGTATCGTCACGTATAGAACGTCAAATGAAAGGGAAAAGAATACAGAATGTATCGACAAAGTAAAAACAAATATTGCGGCCAGAAGGGCACTAAGCCATATCTTCGTTAATAAGGATCGGATCATAATACACAACACGTCAAATGAAAGGAGAAGAAATGTAGGATTCATCAACGAAGAAAAAACAAAGATTGCGGCTAGAAGAGCACTAAGCCATATCTTCGTTGATAAAGTTGGTTCATCATACACAGCACGTCAAATGAAAGAAGAAGAAATGCAGAATTTATTGACAAACAAAAACAAAGATTGCGGCCATAAGGCATTCAGTCACATCTTCGTCAATATTAATAGTCGTATCGTCACGTATAGCACGTCAAATGAAAGGGAAAAGAATACATAATGTATCGACAAAGTAAAAACAAATATTGCGGCCAGAAGGGCACTAAGCCATATCTTCGGTAATAATGATCGGATCATAATACACAACACGTCAAATGAAAGGAGAAGAAATGTAGGATTAATCAACAAAGAAAAAACAAAAAATGCGGCTAGAAGGGCACTAAGCCATATCTTCGTTAATAATAGTCGGATCATCATGCACAGCACGTTAAATGAAAGGAGAAGAAATGCAGAATTCAACAACAAAGAAAAAACAAAGTAAAAAACAGAAATGACGGCCAGAAGGGCACTAAGTCACATCTTCGTTAATAATAGTCGCATTGCCACGAACAGCACGTCAAATGAAAGGAAAAGAAATGCAGAATTCATTGAAAAATAAAAAAAAAATATTGCGGCCAGAAGGGCACTGAGCCACATCTTCGTTAATAATAGCCGGATCTCAACGTGCAGCACATCAAATGGAAGTGGAAGGAATGCAGAATTCATTGAAAAAGAAAAAACAAAGATTGCGGACATAAGGGCACTAAGCCACATCTTCGTTAAATAGTCGCATCGCCACGAACAGCACGTCAAATGAAAGGAAAAGAAAAAACAAAGATTGCGGCCAGAAGGGCACTGAGCCACATATTCGTTAATAAAAGCCGGATCTCAACGTGCAGCACATCAAATAGAATTGGAAGGAAGGCAGAATGTATCGACAAAGTAAAAAAACAGAAATCGCGGCCAGGAGGGCACTGAGCCACATCTTCGTTAATGATAGCCGAATCGTCACCTTTAGTACGTTAAATGAAAGGAAAAGAAATGCAGAGTTCATTGACAAAGAAAAAACAAAGAGTGTGGCCAGAAGGGCACCCAGTCACATCTTCGTCAATAATAATTGTTGGATCTCAACGTGCAGTACGTCAAATGGAAGGGAAAGGAATGCAAAATGTCTAGACAAAGAAAAAACAAAGATGGTAGCCGGAAGGCACTGAGCCACATTTTCAATATTACAGTATTCTGTCATTTACCGTCTCTCGACGCGCGTTTTGCCAACCAACTAAGTATCATCAGAAGATGAACATCATTAAAAGGAAAAACAATGAACACTCGTCATTTGTCATTGAAATAAATAGGACCTTTAGATTCGCATGATAAATAATAACTTATAGTCAGCCTCCTCAAAATAAATAGAATAATGATTGTAGATGGTGAAATTGGGATAATAATGATGAATGAAAAATTATAGAAAAAAACATGGCGGTTTATAGAGTGTCTCAAAACATATTATTCAAGAAAAAATATGGCAGGTGCTTATCAAATTCAGTATATCAGGTATACCAACATTTAAAAGAGAAAAGATGGCTGCCTGAGATATCCCCATATGATTTGCATTTCAACGTTGTATGTAAAATAATGTAGAATTGTCACGAGAATCGCAATAAACGTTATTAGAAAAACCTATCATAGGGACGTATCAACATTTTGTTTTCGAAGTGAGGAAGACGTATCTCTCAAATTATAATGTGCGATCGAACAGAACATTTTGGATACGAAGAATTAAAAAAACTACTAACATCTGACATTTACATAATTCTTTTCAAAGAAGACAGTTGGATGATACTTGCTTGTAAAATAAGTGACGTAACCTAACATTTCAACATGCGATGCTCCGTCAACTCCCAGAAGAGAGACGTAACCTCATATTTCAACGGTCAAGAAGTTGCTTCCGTTTCAGGTTCTACACACACATACACATACCTGTCGCGCAATAGTAGTGGGGACACCACGCCCTGGTGTGAATTGTGTAGTCTTCGAAGTTATTATAACCAGGCGGTAGAGGCTTATTAGGTGAATACCCAGCTATTTGCGGATCTTCTTTATAGGCCGAAGCCAGTGACCTTTCATCAAAACAGACATATGTGGTCATGACCACACCTCAACGGTAACTGCAGGTCAACCCACTGATGTCATTTTGTGGCCACATACACAAATCACACACCTCAAAATTTCAAGGTCATTATTTCAGGTATCATTATGTGGCCATATACACCTGGTTTATATTGTGTTTATATAAAATTATAGAAATTTTCCTGAAAGCTAACAATATAGATTTTTTCATTTCGATTATTTTCGAAACAACTGAAAGTATCAAAAACTCTAACGGGAATGATTTTATTTGTCAGTGGATCATTTCCACAAATGATAATCAAATAAAGATTTTGATAAAGACACTTTTATAATCGATGCTTGTTTTATTTGTTGAACGTTTCGTCGTACTACCAACATCCCAAAAATGCGTATCGGACTCTTTGAACTGTTTAATTTTTACCTTTCTCTTGTTTATACTACAAAAAGTTTTTCATGAAATTAAACTGTTGAATCTTGAATAAAATTTGCTCTCGATAATGCAGTCGCCATTGATTTCATGCAGTATATTTCAATGTATTAAATTTCGATGTATGATTCACTGGAAAATCTAACTAGATTGAAAAGATACTGGAAATGAATAAAGAAATAATAATAATGATAACGTTTTTATTATTCTTGGATATATTTCTTCTTACTATTGTTTAGTCAATGTTGAATAAGTTAAAAATAAAGTGCTAAGTTCAACTCGGTGGCAAAGAAATCCAGTTTATTGTTCTTTTATAATAGTTATTATTGCTTTTATTTCGATTATTTTCGAAACAACTGGTACTTTTGGTTTCTCTACAAACACCGAAGTCGGCAACTGCACCGTTTGCTCCATATCAATCTACTGATGCCACTTAGTGGCCACATACACACTTCATAATTTCATAATTTACTTCAAAATGTATCCAAACAAAATCTATAATAAATTAAAATATTGAAAATACCAATATGTAACATGGAGTCAGATGCCAAAAGTCTCTTCAAAATGAGTTAGAAAACGGATTGTACAAATTCCTTCGGAAAGTGCTCACTCAAAATTAGATCTCACTATTTTGAACATATTTTCTATCAAGCTCGATCTTTGAAATAACAATTTATCAACCTTATTCTGACAATTACACATCTTCTTCCACACTGGTTTAATTTACTTTAAGTTTTTTTATACACACCAAAACTTTCGACTTATCATAGGAAATAACTACAATGCATATTAACCTACTGACATCATTTTGTGGACACAATAATTATGTGGTCATTCATACACAGTCGTGCCCGAATACCTCAATAAAAATAATGAACTCCTGACCACTGAAGTGGATTGAAATTCCATGAATTGAAATCGGAATTGAGCATGCCCACAATACGTAGTCATCACAATTGATCTTATTGATATATTTCAATGTATGGAATTCCCAACTTTGATTTCATTAAATAGTTGAAAAACGTAATTCAAAATGTGAAATGTAATGGAAAAATCTTTCAAATTTTGAAATTTCATTCATTACAATTAGTTAGGAACCAGACTGATGAATGTGCTACCGTCCGCCCAAGATGTGAAGAAACCCTGGTGACATTACAGATTTGTTTGGAGTGAAAGCAAATAAATGAGTAAAACTATTTTAGAAATTTCATGTTATCAGTCTTCATTAATTTTTTTTATACATTAATAGCGTTGAAACAGATGAATTTCTCCACATCAAATTTTGGATGTTACCTTCTGTCTTCTCTGCCTTTCAAAAAGCCAGGAAGAAATCACAGGTGCTTCGTCCCTTCCATTCGTCAAACCGTTTTTCGTAACCGACATCCACGTGCGACGGGGGTCATCAGAAAAACCTATTCAGCTGTATTGACAAAACTTTCAATGCTGGATATTGATATGCCCATATTTACATCTTGAGCTACGTGACAAATATATCTGATTGTGCATCTTTTCAAAATATGCCGATGAATAGTGTTCATATAAACACACTCGATCCCTCGGCCATAATTTTACATTGTATGAGAGACAGACCCGGCGTTTAAAAAATCTGAATTAAAGAAATCTGTCTCTTCCCTAAATTAGAATATATATTATATACGTCGATACATCTCTATTGAAACTAGTGTGTCAATATGCTTGCTGCAATTTAAACAATATGCCGAGAACGTTTGTATGTGTTATAAGGATATTGTTTTATGATCAAGTACTTCATACTTTGAATCCATTCAAATCAAAAATGGTTTTTACTTTCACTTCAATTGAATAAATTGAATAAATCGCTTTCCGAATAACGCTTGTTGAAGTTGTTATGAATAAGCGGTTATGTTTAACTGCTTAGAATATATTTCGGTTATCAAACTTGGGCTACTATTGATGTAATTAGATTTGTAAGAGTAATTTCACTGGTGTCGCAGAGGTTAATGAAAATCATTGTATACAACTAGTAAAGTACAAGTTTAATAATTAAAATAAAACGTTTTTAAATCGTGCCCAAATAGTAACTATATGAAAACTAAAAGTAAAGCTGAAGCAAACCTTCATCTCCATCTTGACTCGCCTGTTGCATTATAATACGACTGGACCTTTTCATTGCAAACAAATCATTCATCGTATTTTAAAATGTAATTCTTTTGGGCTAATAAATAAAAAAAAGCTTTTGAGCGTTAGCCAGTTGGGTATGTAGATCGATTCCTACTAACGAAACTATTGATATTTATTGCGTTTCGCTTGACCCGGGCTAGAAATCACAAGTTTAAAGATAAAATTTCAAATTCTTTTAGTATGTTTTAAAAAAAGTTGAGGCATTAATGATTTTTTCAATTCGTTTACTAGAAAATCAATACGAAATATTCAGTGAATGCTCAAAATTCAAACCCTCACTTGCTCATTGATTGTCGCATACTTTCCAAAATTCTTTGGGTGATGCATATGACACCACAAATATCATTAATTGATTTCCATCCATCACTCTCGTTGCATAAACATTCAATTTGAAATTCCTCCAGATGGAATAATCCGAGGGATTCAAGTCCGGAGATCGTAGTGGCCAAGACTGAGGTTCCTCAAGGCCTGTTAAAACTGTTATGAAAAAATGTAACTGAAATATTAACGAGGAAAAGGACTAAAATATGCAAGTACTCCGTGTTCTGAAATGTGTCTTCGAAAAACTATCTTTATATCGGTCGGTCGGTAGCCATGCGGTTCGACGTGGGTGCTTTGTTCACTCACTCGAATTGACTGCAGTGTTGGTCGGTGGTTCAAGCCCTAGTCTGAACGATCGATTTTCACTTGCTATCATCCAACCCGTGTTAGGAATCATACGTTAAAATGTAAGACCTCGTTAATCTTCAGCTCGCACAAGTTTAGACTTCTGAGGATTATCGTTCGTAGGGGTGTGACAGCAGGTTAACGTAAAAACATTTTTTTAAACAGATTTTAAACAGATCACACCATTTAGTCAAGGATGAAGAAAATGTCTCACGAGTTTGACACCAATACTAAAATCCACTATCTGCCATAGCATGTAGATTGAGATAATCCTAGAAATGATTGTTATGAAAGTTTGTGCTGGCCTCCCGAGAAAACTTCATATACAGATGTGGAGAATAAATATATATCAGAACATAGGAACCCCAATGCAGTCTGGACGTAGGTCGCAATAGCAGTAGACCAATTCAAAATTGAAATTTCGTCATTACTGAATATCAAATATTCGATTGAATCACTCTACGATGATGTATCCCCACTCACAATGGGCTCGTGTCCGCACTGGCACGACAGTGTTAAAATGTTATAGAGGATGTGAATATGTCTGACTTTAAGAAAGATTTTGGGACCCCGAAGCTTCATTGTTTTCGGGAAATTATTTGCTGCGGTAACTGTAACAAATAATTTTTCCTGTGAAGAAACCAAATGTCCCCAAAAGTAATAGAAAGTAGAAAAACTGTTGAAATAATTTGATTTGTAGTCTTTCTAGGTATTTGACAGCATTTAGGCTACTATAGATATAGAAGGGACCTATAATATACTAACCTAATATTCCTGTCCAAACATTGAGTTTTTGTGGTTACTGAGTACGCACAGAAATACTTAGCTGCTGATTTGCCCGAAACCAATATCAAACAATGGATGATGGATTGTGTTTCATACGTGAAGAAAATGATCATTCATCAAACATTTGTATGGCGAAACACGTGTTGCGTTTTTGTAAAATCGTTTAGTGAAAATCTCACAATAAAGTGTTTTTTGAATACATTAGTTTTGGATTTTCATCAAGTATCGGCCAATTCCATGATATAACCAAAATGATATGTGTATCTTTCCTTCCTTTCGTTATGGACTGACTTGTTACCTGCGAGTACTAACGATCAGTTGCAACATTGCGGAAGAAGGAATGGTGGTTCAATTGAATAGTTGATATTCCTTCGCGAAAAAATCTCTAATTTTGAACTGATCGACTGCTTTCGCGGACATAGTCCAGAATACATTATGTTTTATATGTTCCGATATTTATATTCTACATATGTACATGCATACGCTTCAGAAAAACTTGATTATACAATTTTTTGTATGAATTTCACGATTCGACACGTGTTTTGCTATACGATAGCTTTCTCGAGCACGAATAATGAATCAGTTCTAAAATACCACCAACCATATTCATACTGAATATAACTGGAGTTTTTTTCCAACACCAAACCGTTATTTTTAACACCTCGACATGTGTTTCGATCACCAAGTGATCATCTTCAATAATATAAACACATTTTAATGGTTAAGAGTAGGAGTCATCATAGCAGTCAGGTTGCCTCTCGGCTCGCCATAAAAGGCAGATAGACCCACCAGTCAACCAGAGTACACCAAATTATCACGTGGTGCCATGTCACCCAGCGGTGAACCAATCAGAGTGTACCAAATTGTCACGTAGTGTCCTCAAACTGTCACGCAGCTCGCCAGCTAATCAGAGCGCACACTTTTGCATATCAGAACATCGTGGCGGAAAATTTGCATTTTCTGTGGACATAAATAATTCAGGCAGACAGACGACCACACGTATCCCTCAACGAGACAGAACGCCCAGTCACGTGGCGCCCCGTCAGCCCATCTTTTCGCTCAACACATTTTTGTTTCATAACATCATAAAAAAGTTTTCGTTGGAGAATTGAACGCAGGTCTTTGGTGCGATAGACTCGGTCGTTAGTCCCAACACCACCGTTAGATATTGAAAGTAATTGCAAACAGTTGATAGTGATGGCTTCGGTCATTGCTTTTCGAATCGTTTTTGCATTTGAATTATGATCACTGATCAGTAAAACATATTTAGTTTTGTTCGAAGTTGTATTGAGAAAATCAATTATAACAGAGTCGGAAGTGGCTTATCAGTGTAGGAGCGTTGGCGTTTGAGAGATAACAAGTCGGGTGCGCTTGGAATGATATGAGAACAAAATTGGGATTACGAGGTGTTGTTTCAAAACACATCAATCAAAGCGAAAAAACATGATCTCCATGAGATTATTTGAAAGATATTGTGTTGTAGAATAAAAGAAATGTGGGGAGTGTTGTTAAAAGTGAGTATGAGCTATGCAAGCTGAAACTCACGATATCGAATTGTGTGCGAAGAGATTGGAAGATTCCAACCTCATACACAAGTTAATGAAAATTTTCTCGGACAGTCAAGTGGTGTAGGAAGCTCTTGGCTCCTACCGAGCGACGTATACATTGCCAAAAACGGCTCTCCTCGATAGGAAGACTTAATAGATTGTCTCTGGTCTGGATTTCTGCCCTGGAAGGTAATAAAGCTGCTGACTCCTTGCAAACGAGGGGTGTTGCAAACAACTTCATCGGACCGGAACCTGTCATTGACATCGCTTTAGGCTTCTCCAAACGAAGATTGAACACCTGGATGGCAAGAATTTTGCCAGGATTGATCCACTCCAAGGTGATTATTCACCTTTTGCAGCTTGATACCAAACAGTTGTTGGACTACAGTAGATATGAACTAGAATGTTTAACAGACCTTCTTACAGGTCACTGTCATTTGAATCATCATATGCAGAGACTTGGACTGTCGGAAGACAGTGTGTGTCGCCTCTGTTTGGAAAATGATGAAACAGCAGAGCACATACTTTGTGCCTGCCCTGCTGGGGATCGAATCAGGATTTTAGAGTTCGGCAGATCCGTACTTTCACCATCTGACCACTCACCATACAAGTTAATCGACTTCGTTAAGAAGCTGGATTTATTTGGTCGAGGGTGAATAGATGTAAGCCACAATAAACCTTTTGGACCTAACCTAACCTAACTTAGTGAAGGGAAAGGGGGTATAACGTGCGATTCAATGTGTCAAAAGGACACTTAGTTTCGTTAACCAAGTTAGCACCAATATGAGTTGAACAAATGTAGGTAAACATAACAGAAAAATGTATATGAAGTGTTGTTTGAGAAAAAACGGTATGTAGCGTTCCAACGTCCGTTCCCCCTTCGTATACAGTGTATGGATGATGTAAAACACACTATCATTTATAATTCCTAAACGAGTTGGTATCTTAGCCGCATTTGTAATTTATGATTTCCCGATGTGCGTTTCGGAAATTTCACGAAAATATAATGCGATTAAACTGACCAAAATGTCTGTTTCAACTCATTGAAAAAATGCATTTTTTCGATGCGAGTAAAGTGCCGAAAATGATCGGTTAATCGCATTATATTTTCGGAAAATTTTTGAAACGCACACCGAGAAATCATAAATTACAAATGTGGCTAAGATACCAACTCGTTTAGAAATCATGAATGATACTGCATTTTACATAATCCATACACTGTATACGAAGGGAAAATGCACGTTGGAACGCTTAACACCGTTTTTTCGTAAACGACACTCTATATACATTTTTCTGTTATGTTTCCTACATTTGTTTAACTCATAATGGTGCTACCTTGGTTAACAAAACTCAGTGTCCTTCTGACACGTTGAATCACACGTTACCCCCTTCACTAAGTTACGTTAGGTTGGGTCCAAAGTGAGTGGATATTTTCCAGCCTCCACCGCAACCCGCAAGGGTTTATTGTGGCTCACATCTATTCACCCTCGACCAGCTTCTTAACGAAGTCGATTAACTTGTATGGTGAGTGGTCAGATGGTACGGATCTGCCGAATTCTAAAAACCTGATTCGGTCCCCAGCGGGGTAGGCACAAAGTATGTGCTCTGCTGTTTCTTCATTTTCCAAATGACAGTGACGTTTAAGAAGGTCTGTTAAATATCGTAGTTCATATCTACTGTAGTCCATTAACTGTTTGGTACCAAGCTTCAAAAGGTGAATAATTACTTTGGAGTGGATGAATCCTGCCAAAAGTTTTGCCATTCAGGTGTTTAATCTTTGTTTGGCAAAGCCTAAAGCGATGTCAATGACAGGCTCTGGTTCGATGAAGTTGTTTGCAACCCCTCTCCTTTGCAAGGAGTCAGCAGCCAGGACAAGAATCCAGACCAGATACAATCTGTTAAGTCTTCCTATCGAGGAGAACCGTTTTTGGCAATGTATACGTTGCTCGGTAGGAGCCAAGAACTTCCTACACCACTTGACTGTTCGAGAAAATTTTTATTGACTTGTGATAAGGTTGGATTCTTCCAATCTCTCCGCATACAATTCAATAGCGTAAATTTCTGCTTGCATAAGTTCCTAGGCAGGTTGTTATCTCTGTCCTGGGTCAACGACTGAAAACCGCTGTATCATTCCGCCACACTAAGTCATACTTACTTTTCACAACACCCCCCACATTTCTTATATTTTATAACACGATATCTTTCAAATATTCTTATGACGATCATGTTTTTTCGTTTTGATGTATTTTGGAACGACACCCTGTATACCCAATTTTGTTCTCATATCATTCCAAGCGCACCCGAGTCGTTATCTCTCAAAACGCCAACGCCTTTACACTGATAAGCCACTTCCGACTCTGTCATAATTGGATTTCTCAATACATCTTTAAACGAAACTAAATATGTTTTACTAAACAGTGATCATAATTCAAATGTAAAAACAATTCGAAAAGCAATGACCGAGGCCATCACTATCAACTGTTTGCAATTACTTTCAATATCTAACGGTGGTGTTGGGACTAACGACCGAGTCTATCGCACCAAAGACCTGCGTTCAATTCTCCAACGAAAACTTTTTTATGATGTTATGAAACAAAAATGTGTTGAGCGAAAAGATGGGCTGACGGGGCGCCACGTGACTGGGCGTTCTGTCTCGTTGAGGGATACGTGTGGTCGTCTGTCTGCCTGAATTATTTATGTCCACAGAAAATGCAAATTTTCCGCCACGATGTTCTGATATGCAAAAGTGTGCGCTCTGATTAGCTGGCGAGCTGCGTGACAGTTTGAGGACACTACGTGACAATTTGGTACACTCTGATTGGTTCACCGCTGGGTGACATGGCACCACGTGATAATTTGGTGTACTCTGGTTGACTGGTGGGTCTATCTGCCTTTTATGGCGAGCCGAGAGGCAACCTGACTGCTATGATGACTCCTACTCTTAACCATTAAAATGTGTTTATATTATTGAAGATGATCACTTGGTGATCGAAACACATGTCGAGGTGTTAAAAATAACGGTTTGGTGTTGGAAAAAAACTCCAGGCTAACGATCAAGTCTATCGCACCAAAGACCTGCGTTCAATTCTTCAACGTGAAATAAAAATGTGTTGAGCGAAAATATGAGCTGAAGTAAGTGTGCCACGTGACTGGGCTTGAAGCATACGTCTGGTCGTCTGTCTGCCTAAATTATTCATGTCCACAGAAAATTTAAATCTCCCGCCACGATGTTCTGAGATGTAGAAGCGTGCGCTCTGATTAGCCGGTGAGCTGCGTGACAGTTTGAGGACACTATGTGACAATTTGGTACACTCTGATTGGTTCACGGCTGGGTGACAGGACACCACGTGACAATTTGGTGTCCTGTGATGACGTCATAGTCTGCCTGAAATGAGATAACTTTTACTGTTAAGGTCCCATTAATCCCTTATTCTTCACTTTAGGAAAAAAAATATCAATAACTCTAATTATTGAAATTCAATTTTCTACCAGCAAAAAATACATGCAGGGCCTTCCATTAGAACAAGAAATATTACCTCAAAATTAAAAAGGCAATACTCAATTGGTTTTTGTTATTCCTTGCGTGTTAATGGGTGTAAAAAAAACACTCATTTGCTAATGTCGTTTCTTCAGTAACAAAGTCAATAATGGTGCTCACTTAATTTAGTTCAACTTGTATATCCATTCATCTAACTAATAAACCACCTTGTAACAAAGTAAGGCGTACCCTTTGGCATGAATTCAAAAATAAGAGTTCTCATATTACCGTTTGAGTATTGGTAAGTAGTAATAAGGCATTTTTATAATATTTTTTCCTGGCTCAAGGGCGTGCACATAATTTTATTTTATTTTTTCTTCGAAAAGTGAGAACGACACGAGAAAAATACATGAGAGCATGAAATCGTATTTTCAATTCTTTATTTTGATATTGATAAGCGAGTTGTATAAAACTGGTGGTGATTATCGATTTTCACCCCATATATCAATCAGACAACTTTACCAAGTTTTATCACAATCGCCAAAATTCCTTTTGCAGGTAATACAAAACTGTTTTTCTATTACAACTTCAGCATCCCTACTATTCGAGAAAAGTAATAAAGCACTATGTTTATTCAAAGTTTTTTATAAAATTCGAGAAGGAATCAGCCCACGAAACTAAAGTCATTACTAAACCTATACTGCAATTAGACCAAATTTGAATAGAGAAACTGACGAGTTTAAGGAGTATTTTAGTTGCATATTACTCAAACGCGGTTTTGTACAATCAATTTCTAATGATTCATATATTTTCAAAACCTTTATTGAATAAACTTTGTTAGATTTTCACAATTAATTTAATAAACCCGTAATATACTTGTTTTCCTACACAATAGCGTCAACGGGCTCCGTTATTGGTTTTTGTAGTAGTTCATTTTTGAATGATATATAGTCAATAATGTGAAGCTCACCAATTACCACACTCTTCAAGGATTGTCTTACGTGGAAAGCACAATCTTTCGATATATTTTATTTTTATTCGGATTACGAAAATCTGTACATATTTCTATACAGTTTTTCAGTATCCTGGAATGATACAACATAGCAACTAAATCATGTCTCAAAAGGCTAATAAATGATAATGACTACGATCTGTATAATTTTTTGTCAGAAGCCATCCCAACATTTGGGATGTGGGTATACTATTGTGGACAGACGTTGGGATTTATTCAACCTCCAGCTTTTCAGCGGCAAGAATTAATTGTAGGTAGTTAGTCTTCTTTGAAGAATTTGTTTGACAAATTTTGAAAAAACTAGTTAAATAGTGGAAATTTGTAAATTGTGTCACATATCATCAAATTTGAATATCTTTTATTTGCATTAGGTAAACATGAACGTTTGATTTCTGAAGATCGTAAGAAAATCCTCTTGGCCTTAATAAATAATGAACACCTGATGGTCCACACAAGGCACCTTTAAACACAAGTTGCGAGAATTCAATTTTGCTTCAGTCCGCTTGATAAATAAATCGAGAGTCCTTGAAAGTAGTTTCCAAGATGCATGTTATTGTAGAGGCAGCACTGGGCAGACGAAAGTGATGGCCACATGAGGTAGATGATGAGTTAACACAACTTTTGACACATCTCTGAACCATCACTCTGGGGTCAAATAGAGAAGTAGGTACCATTGTGATCAGCAGAC
This sequence comes from Leptinotarsa decemlineata, assembly GCF_025532065.1. NCBI lineage: Eukaryota > Metazoa > Arthropoda > Insecta > Coleoptera > Chrysomelidae > Leptinotarsa > Leptinotarsa decemlineata. The sequence goes on from NW_027412608.1 coordinate 473,460, forward strand.
CGCATTTAGTGGCCTCAAAAATTGGCCGCTCAAAGTAGGTAGGCCACACCATGTGTGGCCACACACAAGTCTTCGGTAAACCTCAAAATGTATTCGCCCCAAGAAATAGTCATAAACCCTCATTCAAACCGGAACCTATGTCAACTACATCTAGAAACTCTTCATTTTATCACAGACAAAATAATCATTTTAGAAGTTATGGACCGCGAAATTTCATTTCAGAAGAACTGACTAATTTAGAAACAGACGACCAAGACAGTTATTACACAAAAACTATTCAAATCACCCAAACGACATTCTCAGCAACTTTCACTCGGTAGAAAATCGATTCATTAGTGATACACCGCATCAAAATGACGAAATTAATCACTCACTTTTACAAGATATCGACCAAAATTTTTGCGTATTCAAAGAAACCACAAACATATCATAGATTTGAATAATTTAATACCCAATTCGCTACCCTACATAAAAATAAATAACCCACCAATAAAACTCCTTATAGATACAGGTTGTCACTCATCCCTCCTTCGACCATACATCGTGAAAAAATACTTTTCTAATTGCGTCTTCAAATTAGACACCCCAATAATAACTTGTGCAGGGAAACGCGAATCCAACTATAAAGCTCGTATACCTTTATTCGAGTAATTTTCTCCATTGACAGCTACTATAGAATTTGTCCTATTCAACTTTCATGATTATTTCGACGGTATAATAGGAATTAGAGACCTTAGAAAACTCAATTCAAACATAAATCTCAATAATAGAATAATATATAACGACAAAGTTAAAATTCAACTTTCATATAGAGAAGATTTTGATACACAAAAAAATCGAATTACCACTTCAAACTTCTATAATGAAACAAATAAAAACGAACTTACCAGACGGCGAATTCAGTATTCCCGACTTAAAAAATGATAACCAACTCTGGTAGTCTAATTATGATAAAAAACGGATTGACTATCTTAGAATTTCGTAACCTTTAAAGGACATGCAAAATTCTACTCAGATGACGAATTCGAATGTTTCAACATCGAAGAAATCTCTGAACCTCTTATTAAAAATGAGAATTGTGAATTCGATTTTTCCTTAATAAGAACGGATCACTTGAATACAGAGGAAAAACTAGCACTCAAGTCACTAATGTTCAATTATAAAGAAATTCTGCATAAACCAGAAGATAAATTGACGTTCACGAATAAAGTAAAACATGAGATAAATAAAAACCTAGGACGAAATCCCTGTACACACCAAGTCGTATCGATATCCGTACGTTCATAAAAATGAAGTACAGACACAAATATCGATAATGCTTAACGACGGGATAATAAGACCCTCACAATCCCCGGGGAGTTCCCCTATTTGGATCGTTCCAAAAAAACTAGATGCTCGCGGAAAACAATAGTGTGGAATGGAAACACGAATGGAAAAAGAAAGTTATACAAGGACAAGTAACATTCATCATATTGAAATCCACTACACGACATATAATCCAAATAGCAACAGTGCCGTAGAACGTTTCCACTCAACATTAGCGGAAACTATATTCACCTTAAAAAACACCAAACCCAACGAAAGTATAGAAGTACTTATGAACTACGCCTTACTCTCTTATAATAACTCTATCCACAGCTCCACCGATCACACACCTTTTCAAATCATTCGTGGACGACTAGACTATAAGAACCCATTCGAAACCAAAAAAAAAAAAAAAATTTCACAATATGTCCAAGATCACACAGAAAATTTGAAAACCCTAAACGAAATAATTCATGCCAAACTAAAAGAAAAACAATCAAAGACATTACAAAAAGCGAACGAAAATCGACAACAAACATTAGATTTTGACACCGAAGTAAACCTTTATAAAGTCTAAAAACGAGACACCTCCCAAAGAAAAACGAAAAACAGATACGAGAAGAAAACTCAATCGAAATAAGTGACAACAAAATAAAATCCAAATCCAAAACATATCACAAGAAAATATTAAAACCACAACGTGTTATTTCAGGTAGACGGAATTACATCGTACTAATCCTCCTCGGACTAGGAGCAGTAGAAGGCTTAAAAATAAAAGAAATTAAAAATCCCATACTACCAGTCCACATAGGCCAAGCAAAATTCATTACCTCGAAACACACTTTCCTCTACCATGTAAACCTTACAGATCCCGAATCAACATTAACACATATCCAACAATCTCTTACAAAACTGAACGACACTATTCACAAACATCAATCATTCAACCACTTCTCCATATTACTTGCTGATAAGGTCTCAAACGTAATATCTTTAGCAGACATAATCATTAGCAAACTAAATTCTCTGTCAGAAAATCGTAGAGCAAAAAGAGGACTCATTGATGGAATAGGTAAATTGCAATAATGGATTTTTGGTACTTTGGACTCTGGCGACGAAAAAACCATAGACTCATATTTAGAGATTTTGCAGTACAACGAAAACAAGTTAAATGATAACATTAAGCAACAACAAAGTCTTTCGAGACACATATCGACATCTTTTAATAATAATTTCAGAAAAATAAACGAAAACCAAGTCACTCTTGAAGGACAAATAAGGCAATTGTCACACGATATCAAAGATTTTGTCAACTTAGAACACGTATTCTCTTTTTCGAATATTATTGACAATTTGCAGAAATTGCAGAAATCTCCTTTGCTTTCCTGTTAGAAAAGCTCAACGAAATTTACGGTGTAGAACAAATACCCGACCTCAAAAAGTTATTGAACTATTATTCCATATTTTCAGTACAAGTCAATATACGAGACAAATTGATATTATTTAGAATTCACACCCCTATCGTTACTTCCCTTTTCAAATATTTCCAAATACATCCTGTATCTATCCAAAACCAAACAATTATACCCGAACAACCCTACCTGTTACTCAACACAGAAGATTCCTGGACAACATCAGAGAAGTGCCCAGAAATAGAAAAACCAGTATTTCTGCCTACAACATCTTCATATACGACAACCCTGTATCGCAAACCTCATAAGGACAGGGAAAAAATACATGTTCCAGAACCCTGATACATCTCTCAGAAACCAGCATTTCCCAGATCAGTTCAAGAGAAATAATAATTATCCCAGCAGACCCAATAAGCGTGGAAACATTCTGCGACGCCGACGGAATCTACGAAATATCTTCACCATGCATCGTCTCTCTAGAAAATTGCAAAATTTTCGTGGACGGCAAGTACTTCAGAGAGGAACAAACAACGCACGAAGAATTCATTTTCGAATTACCGACTTTCACTATATCGAAAGACAGCAGTAATCGATCAGAAAAAGTTTTCCACCTGAAACAATTAGACGCAGAAAGCATCAAAAGAATCGACACAATTGCCAATAATTTGCACACTGCAAGTTATTTATCCAAGAAACCACCACTCTTGGGTCAACACAGCTATAATCATCGCAGCCATCGCAACCCAGCAGCTTTCGTATATTATGTTAAAATCCACCGACGTCATGACGTCATGACGTTAAATGAATAGTTTTTAAAAACAAAGTTCCTTCGAGAAGAAACTTAATTCATGACACTGTCAACTCCTGATATAGTAATCAGAATTCTCCAAGATAATTTTTTAACGAGAAACTTCAAATGCAAAATAATTTATTCCTCAGAGATCTATTATTGGTCTAGTTTTTTTTCATCTATGTAAATTCTCTATACAATTTAGATTTGCATGGAAAAATGAAAATGTATCAATCAAGAAATCAAAATTAGTATGTTGAATGATGTTTACATGTCACAAACCTTCCTTGAATTTTGAAAAATCTTCGTCCATTTTCATTTCGAAAAAATCCAATATAATTCAATGAAAAGATCCTATATTAAATTCAACAAAAATAAATATATTGAACATTATTCTGTTATTAAACTTTTGGTAATATACATAGATGAAAATTTAAAGTGGAAAAATCATATTAATATTTTAAGAAAACAAATTTCCCTTATTATCCGCGTTCTGTTCAGATTACGCAATTTTCTGCATTTGAAATATCTGAAATTAATGTATTTTTCACTAATATATCCTAAATTTCAATATCTGATTTCAGTTTGGGGAGCTGCTACAAATTCTGTAATGAAACCTTTGAGAATACTACAAAATAAGATAATTGAATATATAGATAAGCTTTATTATGATGAACCAACAGAAAATGTATACCAACCCCAAAAAAATATTAGATATTTCTTCACTATATACATTGAAACTTTGTGAAAAGCAATCTGCAACATTCAAATCTATCGTTCAAAATTAACAGTGATCAACATGCACATTTAACAAGATATTTGAATAATAATTTAGCACTTATCAAAATCAAAAAATACAAATATAGGTAAACAATGTATTAATTATGTTGGAATAAAATTATACAATGGACTACCGAATTCCCTCTAGAAATATGGCAAACTTAAATTTTAAATAAATTAGAAAAAACACTTGTTGCTTTAATTTTTTTAATTCCTTATTGGTGAAAGTTGTGACCTTATCTTTGAGAAATTGTATCACCGATAATCATTTTTTCTATTTTCTCTCTGTTACTTTATTGTTATAATTGTTTGTTATTACTGTTTATTATTACTAATTTACTGATTTTTTTTTGGGAAAGAAAGTTTTTGGCTTTCTACTACTCCATCTGATACAAAAAAAAAGGGGATGAGAGAATCTTCCAAAGGAAGACTTTCTTTCAGTTTGTGTCTGAAAGTTACTTCTTTGCATGATCTACACATTCATGTATAGAGTTTCAAATTGATTACTTCCTTCCTTTCTTTGGAAGATTCTCTCATCCCCCCCTTTTTTTTGTATCAGATGGAGTAGTAAAAAGCCAAAAACTTTCTTTCCCAAAAAATTAATCACTCCTAAAAATATAACCTCTTCAATTCAAATAAGATTCCTCTTGGCTGGGATTAAATCAAATAGGTTAATGAATGTCATTACGATGTCATCGATGACATAAGCAGATCAAGCTTATTCCGTGACATACAAAATCGTAATTCATGAATGAAGTGTGTGTATTTTCTATAATGTTATCCAATTTGGTACTGAAGAGCCTTAGGGCAAGTGTCTTAAGGCGAAACATCGGTGTATACCAGTGAGAGTGACAGTGTTCCATGTGAGTACAATTTATTACCATTCATTCAAAGTAGAACTCATGTGAATGATATCTGATTCTTATTCCACAACAAATGTTTGAAATACAAACTTAGTAGAGAAAAGTATCTTCTGTATAATTCAGTGTTCATATTGAAGTATTTGTTTCGAAAGAATTATTTTCTTTCGTATAATTCAATGTTTCAAATTGATTACTTCCTTCCTTTCTTTGGAAGATTCTCTCATCCTTTTTTTTTGGTATCAGATGGAGTAATAGAAAGGGATTGTTGCACGAAAAATCATTGTAATGAATATATTTTGTCCACTTTTTATGATCATGATATTGGTTGGGAATATATATTATTGAAAAAAATCTGAGTTTTCAGTAAATGAAAATTCAAAAAAAGATTGCTACGCGATGTTTTTGAACGAGATAATTAAATTACAATAGGGTTGCCGAAAATCCAAACACCACTAACATTCCTGACTAGGTCAGGGGTTTGCACTAAATCGTGGGTACAACTAATTTAAGAAAAGAAATATGATTTTTTACAAAAAGGGGAAGCGCCACCAATTTTTGTTGGCCAGTTAAAAAAAGAAAAAATGCCCAGTTATTGGTGAGGCCCACTATTAAAATATTTAACTTCTCTCAAAAATAATAATTCTATTTGCAATGACTAAGGGACTTTATTGCAATAATAAAAAAGAAATACAGTGAACCCTCTGTTTGCCAATCCCTCACTTCAATTACTAGATTACCACTACCATAATACAGTTAAGTAATAAAATTCGCTAATATGTGCTAATATAAAAGCTTACACCACTCATCTCAATGAGGTAACTTGTACATTTTAATATAGGAAATAAATAAACATCGGTTTCTTTATTTAAATAACTTAGCTGCTTTTCGGGTGCTCCTTTTTCGTAAGCTGCCAGGGATGAATACTGATCCGACAGTATCGGTGGATATGGATGTACTAGGAATCCGTTAATATTCCCAGTGGTAATTATTAGTGAAGGTAAAGTCCAGGAAACTTCTTCAAGAGAATGAACTGGCAATCGATTTCCCAAATTCAAGCTGATGCAGATACGCCCTTCTTAGGGATATTCTAATACCCTCCTGATAATCGAGGGTGTTTCCAACACAAAACAGATGAAAATCGTCCTCTGAAAAGTGAGTGAAAATACTGACTATTTGCCACAATATCAAAAAGAAACCACAGTTGGCTGAAAATTCGAAAATCCCTTCTAGGTATTTAACGAGCGAAATAATTCAACCAGGCAATCTCTTCATTCAGAAATTCACTGTCAAAAAATACGTTTTCGCAAAATTTCCGTCCTTATCATTATGTCCTTGTGTGTGAGAGGAAAAAAAGAACACGACTTCTTTACAGACCTACTTGGTGTCATAGGCGGGTTAGAAAGGTTTCAAATATACATAAATGCGAATATGGAAAGGTATAAATAATATGTTTGATTTATGACAAAACAAAATTGTACCGTAACAAGATATTTTGTGAAAAAATGTTTAGTTGAAACATGCTTCGTATACCCAATTAATATTATAATGAAACATGTATTTACTATTTCTTTCGTTTTTATTTTCTGCCAAAAAAAAATTATCCATTTTGAAAGAAACTGAAAGAAAATAATATTCAGATATGCAATAATATATGCCTTCAATTATTTGTGTTCACCAATAGGGTCTAAGTCATGGCAAATTTTGGGAACGCCTGAAAAATATATTTTACAATTTTCAGTTACTAGCTCATGTATAATGAAAGACCCGTTATTATTAAATTACATTATACCCACCAATTTGTTCAGAATCTATGGTGATCTCATCAACGTTTCCTGCAAAGGAAACAAATGAAATAAAATGATGATATACATATAATGTCTATTACTGGAGTTTTTTCCCAACACCAAATCGTTATTTTTAACGTCTCGACACGTGTTTCGATCACCAACTGATCTTCTTCAAAGAGGAAGATTAAAACTACAAACTAATGCGAGCTAACCTATTTATGCTAGATAGGTATCCCATACAGGTAAACCATCCAGGCGTACCACCCATACATGTATACCAACCTAAAATAATTTTACAATTTTTTTTTATCTATTATTTTACAATATAGGTATGTTTATATAAAAAAAAATTCAACTAAGTATACAAAAATTAATTTCACAATATTGCCTATCCAAAGTTATTTTTGCAATGTGTCCTTATGTAGTAATCAGTAAACACCTTATTTTATTATTTTATTTTATTACACAATGCATTTTGGAACACCTTGTATAATTTTTTCTTTTAACAAACTTCAATGAAAAACTCAAAAGGTCATGCTATATATTTTTTTATCAAACACTTCAATGCAACATCCTACACAGTTTTTAGTTGAACAAACAAAAATATTGTATGAAAGATTGAACTAACTTTTTGCGTACTAAAAAATATATTGACTTTATACGAATGGAATTAAGCCATAGAAATTTTCGAACGAAGCAGGGAAAAATGATGTATTGAAACACGACTTTGGTGCAGTTGCGCATATAGACTTGTTGGAGTGAAAATAATTCAATACAAATATTAGAACTAAACAATGAAAAATGTTGTATTGAAACACAACTTCATATGGAAAGTATCATGCCCAATTTTCTAGTTTTCAAAAATTGCTTTGAATAATCGTTAGCTAAAAGGATGTGAAAAAAAACATATAAACAACTAGATAAAATACATTTCTTTGATAACCTTCAAGTATCAATTTCTCTGGATGAAAACCATTGTTTCTACCTGATTTTTATTAGAGAAAGGCAGGTTCTTGTTACACATTCAAAAAATCTGAAGCTATCGAATTTACCAAATGGATTTATGAAAGTTTTGTCGTCGCTGTGTAAAAGTGGAGAATATTAAAGTCCTTGATGGTAAAAGATAATAAAATTTTACAATTGACTAATGGATTACTGACAGTAATAATGTCTTAATTCTGACTTTCCAAAATGCAAAAGTTGAACGAAAAAGATTTTGAAAATGTTTAAAAGAAACGGAAATTACACGTCTTGATGCTGTATTGTCTCATCAGTTACCAAATATAACATCAGATGTGATTTTGAAACCGTGAATCTATTGCGTTCATTGTCTTTGCATCGTTTGAAAAAAGATAAACAACTTCTTGAAAAATTGTTACGTACACTCTTCGGAACGATATAGCTATAAAATGATTTCATATACACACGAAAAATATAATTTCAGTGTTCCTTTCCTCGGTTGAATTTTTCATAAATATTTCACCTTTTTCACTGCCCACTCCTCAGTTACAGCCTCATTATTTCGGTTTATTCATCATCAGAGTACACCTTTTCGAACTTTATTGAAGTCTTCATCAGAGTTCCAATATGTTTGTTACTTTTTTATCATCAACATACACCGTTTCGAATAAAGACGCTAAATTTGGGGAAAAAGCTGCAGCTTGGCTCGTCATTACAACAATGAAGGCGAAACGTAAGCTCGGTGGAGCGACCTTTCGACGTAATATGCTCCAAAAAATTCCTAAAAATTGGAAGCCACATTCTACTAGAATTAAAAAATCCAGTGCTTTGGCTTCGCGAGCTGCTAAAATGGCATTGAGTGAAGCTGGAGGACGAAAAAACATACGGATACCTAGGATAATTCCATTAGAAGCAAAATCTGGGGGAATCCTACCACTCATAACTATATTCGCTGCCCTTTCAGCTTTGGGTTATTTGGCAGGTGGATCAGGCGCTATCGCAAAAACCGTAATAGATGCTAAAAATGCTAAAAAGAAACTCGAAGAAGATCAACGTTACACTAAAGCTATAGAACATTTGGGCTCCGGTTTGTACCTACGCAAAACACCACGATGATATGGTGTGTTTCTAAAAAGGCAGCATCAACGACGCAACAAAGGACGAGATCTTCACTTGAAAAAGCAAAAAACTCCTGTTAAAGCTACCTCATAGAGTTTTCTCATTAGTCAGTGGGCTATGCTTGAAGACTGGCATTAAACAAATCTAAAGAAATGAACTTTAAACGTTCAAGCCAGTCTTGATATATATATATATATATATATATATATATATATATATATATATATATATATATATATATATATATATATATGATGTGTTGTTTTTCCGGGTGTTCATCCGTTGTGTACTATTCGATAGTCGACGTTTCGCCATCATCTCAGATGGCATTATCAAGACGAGTTACTGCTTCGCTTCGAGAGGTGTAACAGTTACACCTCTCGAAGCGAAGCAGTAACTCGTCTTGATAATGCCATCTTAGATGATGGCGAAACGTCGACTATCGAATAGTACACAACGGATGAACACCCGGAAAAACAACACATCATATTCTACCATCCGTGAAAACCTACATTGTAATATATATATATATATATATATATATATATATATATATATATATATATATATATATATATATATCCCAAGCGCGCTAGCAATACGTCCCCCAGGAAATATGCCACATAACTCTCTTTGTATATCTACTTATGTAGTAAGTTTTTGAAGGTAACATGATTCAATAGAAAGTTTATCGAGATTATTGTCTTGTATTTCTGAGACTGAATCACTATGACTGATTAAATTAACTGAATCATGTGAGCCAAATGAAACAAGGTTTTCCTATGTCTAATATGTTATGTTGAAGATGAAAACATATTTGAATTGAAGGGTTTATAATTTTAGGAGTGCTTAATTTTTTGGGAAAGGGGATTTTTGGCTATCTACTACTCCATCTTGATACAAAAAAATCTGTGAATCTTTAAAAAATGGGAACGAAGTAATCAATTTGAAAATAAGTAACTCTATATATGGATGTGTAGATCATGCAAAGAAGCAACTTTCAGACACAAACTGGAAGAAAGCCCTCCTGAAACAGATACTTTCACATAAACATTGAATCACACGAAAGAAAAAAATTTTTTCCAAACAAATAATTTTATTTGAACACTGAATTATACAGAAGATACTTTTCTCTCCTCAGTTTGTATTCCAAACATTCGTTATGGAATAAAATCAGATATCATTCACAGGAGTTCTACTTTAAATGAATGGTAACAAATTGCACTTACATGGAATACTGTCATCCTCACTGGTAGACATCGATGTTTCGCCGTGAGCCTTAGGGCTCTTCAGTACCAATCTGGATAACATTACTTGATTTCAAATTGATTACTTCCTTCCTATCTTTGGAAGATTCCCACATTTTTTTGTATCAAGATGAAGCAGTAGGAAGCAAAAAACTTTTTTTCTCAAAAATTAATCACTCCTAAAAATATAACCCTTTCAATTCAAATAAGATTCCTCTTGGCTGAGATTTAATCAAATAGGTGGATGAATGTCATTACGATGTCATCGATGACATAAGTAGATCAAACTTATTCCGTGGCATTAAAATCGTAATTCATTAATGAATTGTGTGTATTTTCTGTAACATATTTGTTCTGTAGTTCACATCATATCGTTCCTACTTCAGAATCACATATTAATATTTTTTCAGCAAGTCCCAGAAACTTACAAGAGTAGGGTGAATGAAGAAGCTCCAGCAGAAGTTTCACATACCACGAAAAATAATCAAAACGGAGCCATTCAAACCATGCAAATTGTTCGCCGAGTTATTAAAAGAACAACAGGTTAGTACATTCCAGAATGAAATTGAAACTGAAAGTTTTCAAAGAATATGACAACTTTACAGCAAAGAATATACATGATTTCAAAATTGTATTTTATTCATGAAAAATAATTTAAGAACTATGGCTCATAGGTTCATAAATACAACAACAGTTGGCTGATGTGTTTTCAGAGATCCATAATATACTTGAAGAAGAGGTTTGACATTAGACAAATTAACACGTCAAACCGGTAAATCAACACGCGTCTCGTGAAAAATGTGTTACAAAATAAATGGCAATGGACTTCATACGCCCACCGTGTGACGAATGGAAGAGAAACTGAAACAGTTGCAGTCAAAGGATGTTGTTAATCACCAAGAAGCACTGTATCAATAAAAAATAAATAAAATAGTTACCTAGTGAGAAAAAATCACTCGCGGCAAGCGAGAAGTTGTATCGAAAACCACAGAATGTTTGAGAACATTTTTCGATTACTTCAAAAACCCCCACGTGGAAAATTATCCAAGCTATCATTTGGTGGAGCCCTAGAAGGACATCTAGTTTATGTACAGGGTTTTGCTATGAGGTCCATTCTTATACCTAACCTCCACGATTCCCAATACTTGACCAGTCGCTTCCCGCACTCGTGAAATACATGAAAAACAGTTGATCCACAGACTCACCGCACACGAGACCGACGAACTAATCTATTGGCCTCGATACAAAATTACACTAGATGCGTGAAATAATTTTTCTAATAAATAGCGTCTGTATGTAGTCAAAACGTACGTAGAAAAAAAATCAACATGATACATAGAAGTATGACGTGACCATTTATAAAAGAAATGTTGAAAATGGTTCCTAGTCGTATAGATATTTTTATTCAGATAGCGTCAGCCATGACTTTAGTTCAAAAGTTAAATTTGACCTTGGACCGTTTACACTTTATAAGAATAGAAAAAAGAGCTGTACCCTTAGAGTAGATATACAGGGTGTCCCTGGACTTCCTCTTTTCCTCTCGGGAATGTATAGCTGGGGTCAAAATATCACCAGTACTTCATATAACTTTTTTTCCTAAAATCCTTCGTTACCAAGTAACGGGCCCTCGAAGTTACAAAATGAAAAATGTTTTTCTTTGATAACTTTTCAACTGAATATTCAAAATCATCCAAATTTTGGTAATTGACTAAACAAATGAATTCCTTCGATGAGCTTTCATGCAGGAGTCAGTTGTTCTGCTACAAAGTCAGGAACGGACTATCCCCGATGGTCCACACCCCAAAACTTTGAAATGACAGATATTTTTCAATATTTTTCAACAAATTAAGGTTACTTGGACAATTTTATGAATAAAAGTACTCGTGTGGAAAGTCGATCGGAGCAACGAGTCTTGATAAAAATGTAGTTTCACTCGACGACATCAAACCCGCTCGTCCACCATTATTTGAAATGAATAATTATCAAAGCAGAAATTATAATGATAACGTTAATTCAACAACATTTATCCTGAGATGTCTACCATTATTCGAAAATATTAGTTTTTAAGGAAAATGGAAATGATAGGTAAAATGTTCATAACGAATTTTTATAATGCAAACACGTTTAACTAACGAAACTCAAGAGCCTCAAGAGCAAACAGAAATGAAAAATCCGCTACAGAAACTGCTCGATATGACCACCTTCTCTCTCTATACATTTTCTTAGTCTGCGAAGACACCCTCTCTGTACTTGAAATAGCATTCCAGGGTCGTTTCGTATGGCTTCACAATGTAATGTTATTCTATTCAACAATGCATCTCTTGTGTGAATAGGTGTAGCGTAAACAAGGCTTTTTAGATGTCCCCACAGAAAGAAATCCAATGGATTTAAATCCGGAGACCGCGATGGCCATGAATATGGCCCACCTCTACCAATCCATCTATTGTGGAAAATATGGTTCAGATGGTCACGCACAATCAAACTAAAATGAGGAGGAGCGCATTCATTCATAAACCACATATCTCTTCGGGTTTGCAATGGAACATGTTCCAAAAGTCCATTTAAATCGTTCTGAATGGATTCCAAATAACGTTCTCCATTCAATCGGTCCTGTAGAACGAATGGTCCTATAAGATGGTTTCCTATGATACCAGCCCAAACATTCACGTTGAATTTCCGTTGGTGTTTGGTTTGCAATATCCCATGGGGATTTTCTTCGGCCCATATATGGAGATTATGAGAGTTGATAACTCCTTCTCTACTGAAACCTGCTTCATCAGTGAATAAAACTCGATTAATAAAAGTCATATCATCTCTTTGCCTATCCATAAACCAATTGGCATATTCCAGTCGTGCTGGAAAATCTTGAGGTGTCATGGCAAGTACCTTCTGGATGTGAAATGGGTGGAGCAGTTGTTCCCTAATTATTCTATGAATAGTGGACTTGGATGTATGGAACTGTTCTGATAGATTTCTGATGCTCATTGAAGGATCATCAGCGACGGCTTCCAAAATATTTTCCTCCAATACAACGGTACGTACAGTCCTAGGAGCGCCCTCACCACCTCGTTTTGGCAAAACTGTACCTACAATAATATCGAAATAAAACAACGTGCTCAAATTAATTATCAATTATTACATACCTGTCTCCCTCAAGCTGCGATCGACACGCTCGAATGTTTCTCTTGACGGTACCGTTCGATTGGGAAAATGCTCGGAATACAGACGACGAGCTTCTGCAGCATTACAAAATGCTCGTCCATAAAATACATGCATATCTGCATATTCATTGAATGTAAACTGTTCGGCCATATCAAAAAAATTCAAAATATCCTATAGAATATTGACAATACAATGATAGTCATATGACAACGCACCACTCAACAAAACAAAATCGCATTCCAGTTTCTCATTTTTTATCAAAACTTTCTAAAAGGTTTTTTTGTCAACATCTGTGAAAGAAATGGAACATAATTATTCCCTGGATATTTTTCACTCGATCATGTGCAGCCGTTTTTGTAGTTCATTCGTTTGCTTTTTAAGTATAGTAAATATTTTTTCCGATGTGCGTTTTTTCAGCTAAATTTAGATTCGTGTCAAAGAATTTCTCCCATAAAATTATAATTATCAGTGAAACTCCTCAACAGTTTAGCTGTGAAGAAGAATTTGAAACATTCGAATGTTGAGTTTCAGATAGCTGATCAACACGAAACGTGATTATTCCACACGTATTATGTACATACAAAATATGGAATGAATTCGATATTTCATAGTAGAGGAGCTTGTTAGTTTAAAAACACCACGAATCTACAGAACTTGATATTTCTTTTGAAAAAATATCTGCGATCACAATTGTGACTTAAACTTCCATATAGGTACTGTACTTTTTGTTTACGACTTCATTTCAGCATACTCTGTATTATTCCTGTTATAAATGTTGTTGAATTAACGTTATCATTATTATTTCTGCTTTGATAATTATTCATTTCAAATAATGGTGGACGAGCGGGTTTGATGTCGTCGAGTGAAACTACATTTTTATCAAGACTCGTTGCTCCGATCGACTTCCCACACGAGTACTTTTATTCATAAAATTGTCCAAGTAACCTTATTTTGTTGAAAAATATTGAAAAATATCTGTCATTTCAAAGTTTTGGGGTGTGGACCATCGGGGGTAGTCCGTTCCTGACTTTGTAGCAAAACAACTGACTCCTGCATGAAAGCTTATCGACGGAATTCATTTGTTTAGTCAATTACCAAAATTTGGATGATTTTGAATATTCACTTGAAAAGTTATCAAAGAAAAACATTTTTTATTTTGTAACTTCGAGGGCCCGTAACTTGGTTACGAAGACTTTTAGGAAAAAAAGTTATATGAAGTACTGGTGATATTTTGACCCCATCTATACATTCTCGAAAGGAAAAGAGGAAGTCCAGGGACACCCTGTATAAGGTTCGTCTGGGGTCAGATATATGTCATTCAATGTGTAAGAGAGAGAGACAGAGCCGATTACAGCGTGTTGGAAATCAACGTCATCTTTGGGGTCGCAATTTTTGACATAATTTCTAATTTTGTTGCATTTCCGAGGTTTCGATTTGAATAATTATCGTATGTGACCTTCGAGGTCGCAGTTTGTTTACATAATTGCTGTTTCAAAGATATGAAAGATGTAACGGATGTCCCAAAAGAAAAGTTTTACATAATTGCTGTTTGACGCATTTGGTAGCAGTAGGCGGAGCTGATCCGTTTCAAAGATAAGAAATATATCCTAAAAATGCAATATACCAGGTGGTCTCCAACATGATCGTTGATTTAGAAGAAACAATGATGGCCACCACCGTAGATCGCGTTTCGCTAACCATCTACAGAGTGTCTTGAAATACAGTGTCTCGTCTAAGAAAAAATTGTATGGTAACGGGAGACTAACGCCTCAAACTGTTAAGCCGATCAATATCTGTTCGAGACCTGTTCAAGGCATGATCGAGACGTATACAGGGTGTCTCAAATTTACATCGTTGGCCGTTCGTCAGTAAGAGAGGTAAAAACAATGACTAGCATTTTTTCAAATCAGTAGTGAAACACCAGTGACGACATGTGATTCATGACGACGTATACCCCACGATGATCAGTAAGGCAATTTGTCTTCAGAAACATATTCGAACATTTTCAGAAGTCTGAAAGATATAGGAGGCTAACTTTGTTATTATTGAAGATATGCGGAGATGTGGGTACTCTAACCTCACAATTTTTACCGGTCAAATCATAGGTAAGTAACATGTGCATTTTATTCATTTTGATAGTATATTATGAAGCCATTTATAAAGAATATCATTGTTATTGAGACTGCAGTTGAACAGTTCACCATGAATCTTCAATTTATTTCAAATTCACAACTGCTGTGTATTCATTGAATAGACATAATCTGTCATACCGATAGACTTTCTTCTGATGACCACGCGCATACATGATGTTAACATCACATAGATTTTCCTTGAGAATGCTTCTAGTAGATGATATTCCACGAAACCCTAAGAATACTTCAATCCATGAATGCTTTTTCCATATACACAAAACCTTTTCCATCGTCATTGCTCAAGGAGTAGAATGGTTTCGGAGGCAAAAGCAGAAAATTGTTACATTGATTACCGATCTTAATGGCAATCTCCTTTGGGTGGAATTGTTGCTCAACAACAAATCCTTAGTAATATAGCTGCAAGAGTTCTGAGCCAAAATCCCATGTATTTTCTTATGGAGTTTAATTTTGTCGTTTTTTTGACCTCAGGCCCACTTTACACGGAAGGGGCAAAGGTCAGCGCCTTGTCTCTGCCAGACGTCAATTATGTGTAAACTGAGCCTTAGCCTTCAAAGCCCACTTCAGGCAACCTCCACTTCTTCACTTTTACCGTCATTAAGTCGACCAATCAGCTACCGCGCATACAGCAAGAAATTCAAATCAGTAGATGAACAAGCTTGGTTCTAGCACACTTGAAGTTCGTGCGTCGCTGGTAAGTATTTCAGAGAGAAACTTTAGTGAGTGGATGAAAGAAACGTGTGACGTCATCGACGCAGGATGGAATCAGTATCGTAGCGAATCAAGCGACGAACTCGGCCCCCTTAGTACTTCGCATCACCGATCGGCCCCTCTTGCGACTCCGCCTCACACCTCGGCCTCCTTGTCACGTGATCCTAATTGAAAAAAGTTTATAGTTATGAGAATCGAATCCAGGACGTCCGCGTGGTAGACATGGTCCTTAGCCTCTACACCAACGTAACTGAAAGTAACTGCGAATGATGGGTATTTATAGCGTTAGTTTTGTCGGCACCGAAATTGACTCATTTTATATACTTGACCGCATTTTTTTCATTTCCGTAGAATGTTACCAAAGTTGTTATCGTCATTATCATGTTGAAGATAGAAAAATATACTTAGATTTGGGAAAGAATCATTAATTCATATAAAGATGTGTATATGTGCGTAAGAGCGAGAGACGCGTGCGACGTAATCGAGACAAAGAGAGATGGAGTTGGTATTGAGGTTTTACGTTTCTAGCGCAGCAGGTGTTGTCGGTTGTAAAATAAATCGTTGTCTATGGGGCAATGTAGCATTGCCGGTTTTGAAATAAGCATGAACGACTCGATGAAAATTGGAAGCGCAAAAGTGATATATTGATAATAATGAATCAGATTTAAGAAAAAATATAACAACCCAACAGTTCAATGTGCGACTCCTCAATGTGTACGGCGTGTCTCAAAATACATCATTAAAGAAAAAACATGGCGTCAAAGTGTACAGGGTGCGTCAAAATACATCATTCAAAAAAAAACATGTCGGTTTAAAATATGAAATCAATGTGTATACAGGGTGCGTCAAAATACATCATTTAAGAAAACAACATGACAGTTCAAGATAAGTCTAGTGTTCCAACATGTCAGAAGGACAGTAAGTCTCGTATCTTTGTTAACCAAGTTAGCATCATCAGGAGAAGAAGGAGATGGCACCAAAGTTGTCGAGGAGTTATGTATTATGGAGTTAACATTCGGAAATGGGGAAAGCGACCATTTCACAAGCGTTTCGACCGTTTCTCGTGCGTTTCGACCGTTTTGCGTGCGTTTATTCGTTATTATTTCATCGTTACTGTCGTAACTGTTTTTCGTGTTTCAATGCGACAGTCATTTATCAATTAATGCGTTTCGCTAACTAAGTAAGCATCATCAGTAGATGACTAAAGTCCATGCTTTGTCGTATGAAACTTCGTTTTGCGAATTTTCAGACTCCTGAACGGAACTTTGTGAAACACTCAGCCTAACTTATGTTACAGAGTGGTCTCGGTCAGCCAATCAGAATGGAGGAATCAAAAATCGCTCGATTGATTGTGGTACATGCAATTGAATTGGAGAATGTGGGTCGATTATGATTATAATCATAATGGTGATAAAACATTAACACTTTGAATGTAACGTAGTCAGCCTGGGAGGTGGTGTCGTGGTAGAAAATGTGTGATGGCTTGTGAAAATGAATGAGTTATTGGAAAAAAAAAGTACAACTTTTGTATATTCGCTAATAATGATCGGATCGTAGCGTACAGCACATCAAATGGAAGAATAAGAAATGCAGAATTATTCGATAGAGAAAAAACAAAGGTGGCGTAGTATGTCAGAAGGGCACTAAGCCATATCTTCGTTAATAATAGCCGGATCATCACGTACAGCACGTCAAATGGAAGATAAAGAAAAAGCAGAATTTGTCAACAAAGAAAAAAAACAAAGACGATGCCACCAGGGCACTGAGCCGCATCTTCGTTAGTAATGTTTGGATCTTAACGTGCAGCACATCAAATGAAAAATAAACGAATGCAGAATGTATCGACAAAGTGAAACCTAAGATGGTACAACAAGTCAGAAGGGCACTAAGTAGTATATTCGCTAATAATAATCACGTCGCGTGTAGCACATCAAATGAAAGGAAAAGAAATGTAGAATTCATCGACAAAGAAAAAGCAAAGACAATACAGGGAACTGAGCTACATCTTCGTTAGTAATGTTTGAATCTCAACGTGCAGCACATCAGATGGAAGGAGGAGGAGTATAGAATTCATAGAGAGAACTCAAAGATAACGTCATGTCAAGAAGGCACCAGTTCATATTTCCGCAGACAGATCATTATGTGCAAATGAAAGGGGCATGGATGTTGAAATTTGATGAAGAAAACGTCATGCTGACATGTCAAATAGGCATGAGGTGTGCATGTGATGAAATTATTTCGAAATTCGTATGAGAACCATATGTAAAGTTGTAGAGATCTGTATAAAAAATATGAAAACTTGATTATCCACCTTTGACATATATTTACGTTTCATGCAAAAATAATAGTGAAAAATAATAATGGGAAATCATCGTTTACTAAAACATATGATATATTTGGATTCCTTACGGTGAGAAGGTTTTGATTCCGTCAAAAACAGGTCACTTCCGGTCGTCCGATTCCGATGATTTCGACATCAATGGATCCGTTTAGATGTCATTTTACTAAGTCAAAAAGACCTCATAACCTATTTTCGCTATACTAGTCGCAACAGGTCGATGTGGGTACTCATTTCAAATGATTTCATCTGCTGATTATGAAAAGTAACACGGGGAGAATTGCAAATACAAAAAAAACAATAAAAAAAACTTGAAATTCAATGTTGTTGGGTTATCAACAACTATAAGTCAAATTCAATAGCAGCAGTTTGAATCATAATCAAACCAGAAGGGGCCTTGAAGTTTGGAGTTTCTCTATCACATTGCCACCACAAAACTGGCTAGGTTAGCGTGAACTTATATGTAGTTGATGGTGGGGTGAAGACCAAAAGTAAATATTAAACTATTTCGAGCCTGAAGTAAATCAGCGAAATGTCTGATAAATACACGACTGCGATCGATCAGTCATTAATTATCTGATACCTTCAAAAATACCGATTCCTTATGTAATAATAATAATAATGATATCGTATTTTTCATCTTCTAATACATTTAGAGCAAATTGATGAGGAAAAATTCATTTATTATATGAAGATAAAAGGTGAAGTTCAATTTACATGATGGCAAGTCATCATTCAATTGTTTTTTCACTTCCACAGATTGCATCTCTCAATTATTCGGTTCCTCAAGTCATCCACATCCAGCACAGGAGTTTTGATTAGCAAAAGATGCCTCTATGAATAAAAAATCTAGAGGATTCATATCAGGACTGCAAACTGGCTAATTTTGAAGTCCTACACGTCCAATTTAGTAGGTAATGTCAATGTAATGAAAAAAGTGACGTACTATGAAGCGGTCATTTCTCTCATGGAAATCGCATGAAAAATCGCATAAAATATAACGTACTGAAATGATTATTTTGGTCATTTCAACCGCAGCAAAAAACACGCATTTTTCGAGCCCAATTTTTTTCATATATCCATATGATGTGTAATGTAACATTATGCGTCAGTTCAAAGAAATAACCGTCCACAGTGGGACAATTGAAATTAAATTAATAAAAAAACCTTTTCTGTAAAGAACCGAAACTTTTCCACTTAGGATGTTGAGAAAAATAGTCAGTTATGAGTGAGGGGTTACTTGAACCGAAAAGGGGGATGCGTTTGGAAGTTCCTAACGTGAAAAGGAATTATTCATAAATTCAAAAAATATACTACAAAATATTTATTGATATCCAATCATTTCATTATCATATTCACAATTACATTCTACTAGTATCGACACATTTGGCTGCTATTACAGTTTTTTATAAATCTCTGTACCCCGAATTTACTGATAATGTAAAGTAGTTAGTTGAACATTCATTAATTATATATAATTATTTTCTCAGCTGAACTACAGTCAAATACATATATACTTATAATCATGGGCTAATCGTCTATATCCATAGCATTTGATGTTTGACGGATAGAATAGTGACCTCAAGTAAGCGTATTGTGTGAATCTGGAATAATATAACGCTTATCATCTTCAGGGCTGAGAGCAATCTTGTATTGGGCGATGGAATGTACTTGATGTTTATCGGATCGAATCAAATTTTGGGTGACACTCATATTCTTCCAATTTTCTAAGCAATTAACATAATCATCGAAAGTAATTTTATTCTTCTCCACAGAAGATTTGACACCCTTTGCCTTCTCGGAAACCCCCAAGCATGAGATCATTTGATCAATTTCTTCCTCATCATAGACATCATTTACCAACTGCTGATGCTTCTTATTGATACTATCCTCCGTCACCAACACCCTAGTTGTATTTTTACCAAAGGAACATCAAACTGATTGTTGGAAGGGTAATCCGAAGTATAGAAGAATTTATGACAATCTTGACGTATCATTTCATAAGGATCCTGATTGCATATTTCATAAATCAGGCTATCTGTATCGGTGTAGAGAATTACACAATTATCTCCGAATTGATGGCGCATATAGCCATAATGAAAATCGTATATGGTAGTCTTTGCCAAATCTAATATAGTCAAACCTACTTGTATCGGTTTATTGAGATAAACTTGCAGTTTCCTCAGTTCGACTGCCACCAAATTCTCATTGAATATCATGCAATTTTTCAATTCTGGCTTGGAAATATAGGCCTCAGCTCCGTAGCGACCAGCCCATTTGGTGAGGAGTTTAATGTTGACTCTTTTTCTAATGTATTACATCGTTTTTCCGAATACTGCATTATTCATTAGTTTGAAGAGGTTTTTCTCAAACTCATTCATAGCCCTTTTCCGCAACTCAGTAGTCAAATCAATATAGGACTTCAACCATGTAATTGGTTGAATTGAAATACTCGATGAATGTTCGTGATGCAATGGCTTGTTTGAGGGCGCGATAATGAATCACATATTTTTCTTTGTGTTGGAGAGTAGCCTTCAATTTGGTGAGCTCTTTTATCGATTTAGGGTTTTTTTTTCGTTTTTGGATTTATAGGTTCAGGGCAGTAAGGCAAGTCTTTGTGCGAATCATGTAGATGTTTAGGATACTCCAGATCAACTTCAAGCATATATCCCACGTCGTATATCTCATTAGGTATTGATGAGACGTCAATATTGGTATCGCACCACTTGAACCCATCATATGGTAGATACTGAGACATCGCCCACCCATACTGGTTGTTTACGTCAAAATACATGAGGTATATGTCAGGATTTGAAGAGTCATAATTATTCAAATACTTATTGTTCGCATGAGCTCTTCTCTTCGAACAAACTTGGCTAAGTCCACTTCGAATCCCTCGTTCAATAAATAGAAACATGTCAGGATCGGTCAGTAGTTCCAATTCGACTTTGGTATATTTGAACATCGCATCCCACGTAAGGCTTGGTAGCGTATAGTAATGGGCAGGGTCCAGATCATGAGTCCTGAGGCAGCTTGCACGAAATTGTTCGAATACGTCAGCGAGGATGAGGCTATCTGTTTTCATATATAAATCCACATACCGACCCAAAGTCTGACGTTTGAAACTCTTCTACACATCCTGGGCTCGTTGATATAGTCTGCGAGGGCAGGGCTTATCTTCTAATTTGTTGTAGAAGGCATCAATAGGGGGCAAGTAAGCTTCATCAAATCTATCGAAAGAATCAATATAATCATAAGGCATGACACCCTTTTTAGTAAGTAATTCTACCAAGTCTTTGGGTAACTCAGAGAACTGAACCTCAACATTGGGAAACTCTGTCAAGTATGATGCTAACATATCCAGAGATGAATTCATGAAATGGAAAGAATCGATGAATCGAAACTGCACTGAAGTATCATCCACATGTTTCGTGAAAGAGATGTACTTTTCTTTCGTGATGGGGAGCAGATCGATCGTATCCCTCAGTCTAGATGGAATATCTGTGATGATGAAATTTCAGTATATCGGAATTGCACGCAATTCCGATAATATTGAATGTGTGCTGGTCATACAATTGGGATGATACTGAAATGATCTGCGGTGTATCGCAACAAATATTCTCCAGAGGGCGTAAGTAAACTTCGTAACACACTACCGACACATACTTAACGTTACTTGATAAAAACGCTCGCGCAGCTGAGTTTTGTCATTCTGTTACAGATATTTGAAGTTCAAACATCTTATCACAGAAAGATGCCGCTCTTCGCTGACTTGGTGCAATATATCTCCTCTCTTTTGGGGTTGATAACCACTAAGTTTGATGAAAAAACTACTACCCTAAATTGATAAAAGAGCTCACCAAATTGATGGCTACCCTCCAACACAAAGAAAAATATGTGATTCACTATCGCGCCCTCAAACAAGCCATTGCTAATGGTCTTATCATCACGGAAATTCATCGAGTACTTCAATTCAACCAATAACCATGTTTGAAGTCCTATATTAATTTGAATACTGAGTTGCGCAAAAGGGCTATAAATGAGTATTCGGAAAAATGATGGAAGACATTAGAAAAAGAGTCAACATTAAACTCCTCACCAAATGGACTGATCGCTACGGAGCGGAGGCCTATATTTCCAAGCTGGAATTTAAAAATTTCATGATATTCAATGATAATTTGGTGGCAGTCGAACTGAGGAAACTGCAAATTTATCTCAATAAACCGATACAAGTAGGTCAGACTATATTAAACTTGGCAAAGACTACCATATACGATTTTCATTATGGCTATATGCGCCATCGATTCAGAGATATTTGTGTAATTCCCTACACCGATACAGATAGCCTGATTTATGAAGTATGCAATCAGGATCCTTATGAAATGATACGTCGAGATTGTCATGAATTCTTCGATACTTCGGATTACCCTTCCCACAATCAGTTTAATGTTCCTTTGGTAAATGAAAAGGTTCTCGGAATGATGAAAGATGAGAATAACGCAGTTCCGATGACTGAATATGTACGCCTTAGATGGAAATTATATACAACTAGGGTGTTGGTGACGAAGAATAGTATTAATTAGAATAGTATTAATTATTGGTAAATGATGGCTATGATGAGGAAGAAATTAATCAAATGATCTCATGCTTGGGGATAACCAAGAAGGTAAAGGGTGTCAAATCTCATGTGGTGAAGAATAAAATTACTTTCGGTGATTATGTGAATTGCTTAGAAAATTGGAAGAATATGAGTGTCACCCAAAATTTGATTCGATCCGATAAACATCAAGTACATTCCATCGCCCAATACAAGATTGCTCTAAGCCCTGAAGATGATAAGCATTATATCATTCCAGATTCACACGATACGCTTCCTTGGGGTCACTATTCTATCCCTCAAACATCAAATGCTATGGATATAAAGGATTAGCCCATGATTATTAGTATATATTCTACAGTCAAAGAGCTGTTATATATTATTAATGAATGTTCAACTAACTACTTTATATTATCAGTAAATTTGGGGTATAGAGATTTATAAAAAACTTCAATAGCAGCAAAATGTGTTGATACTTGTAGAATGTAATTGTGAATATATTAATGAAATGATTGAATATCAATAAATATTTTGTAGTATATTTTTTGAATGAATAATTCCTACTCACGTTAGAAACTTCCAAACCCATCTCCCTTTCCGGTTCAACTAACCCCTCACTCATAACTAACATGATGCTAATTACAGTCTACGAACAATTTTTATCTACTCGAAAAGTGAAATTTTCTATTTTTCTCAACATCCTAAGTGAAAAAGTCTCGGTACTTTACAGAAACGTTTTTTTTTAATAATTCAATTTCAATTGTCCCACTGTGGACGGTTATTTCTTCAAACTGACACATGATATTACATTACACATCATATGGGTATATGAAAAAAAATTGGGCTCGAAAAATGCGTGTTTTTTGCTTCGATTTCCATGAGAGAAATGACCGCTTCATAGTACTTTTTTTATTACATTGACATTACCTACCCTTATCACTGAATTGGAAGAGTATGACTTCAAAATTAGCCAGTTTGCAGTCCTGATATGAATCCTCTAGATTTTTTATTCATAGAGGCATCTTTTGTTTATCAAAACTCCTGTGCTAGATATGGATGACTTGAGGAACCGAATAATTGACAGATGCAATCTGTGGAAGTGGAAGAAAAATTGAATGATGACTTGTCATCATGTAAATTGAACTTCACCTTTCATCTTCATATAATAAATGATTGATTTGCTTCAAATGTATTAGAAGATAAAAAAGACTGTATTATTTATTATTACATAAGGAATCGGTATTTTTGAACGTATCATATAATCAATGACAGATCGATCGCAGTCGTGTATTTTATCGGACATTTCGCTCATTCACTTCAGACTCGAAATAGTTTAATATTTACTTTTGGTCTTCACCCCACCATCAACTACATTCAACTTCACGCTCACTTAGCCAGTTTTGTGGTGACAGTGTGATAGTGAAACTCCAAACATCAAGGCCCCTTCTGGTTTGATTATAATTCAAACTGCTGTTATTGAATTTCACTTATAGTTGTTGGTAACTTAACAACATTGAATTTCAAGTTTTTTTTGATGTTTTTTTCTTTGTATTTGCAATTCTCCCCTTGTTATTTCACATTAGACGCTCGATATTATATTTTTCATAATCAGCAAATGAAATAATTTAAAATGAGTACCCACATTGACCTGTTGCGACTAGTATAGCGAAAATAGCTTATGAGGTCTTTTTGGCTTCGTAAAATGATCAACTATGTTTTTTGACATCTAAACGGATCCATTGATGTCAAAATCATCAGAATCGGACGACCGGAAGTGACCTTTTTTGACGGATTCGAAACTTTCTCACCCTGAGGCCGGATGTGTTTATTTTCGCATGGAACGTAAATATATGTCAAAGGTGAATAATCAAGTTTTCATATTATTTTCTCCAGATTTCTAAAACTTTACATATGGTTCTCATACGAATTTCGAAATCATTTCATCACATGCACACCTTATGCCTATTTGACATGTCAGCATGATGTTTTCTTCATCAATTTCAACATCCATGCCCCTTTCATGTACACATAATAATCTGTCGGCGAAGATGTGAACTGGTGCCTTCTTGACATGACGTTATCTTTGAGTTATCTTTATGATTTCTATACCCCTCCTCCTTTCATTTGATGTGCTGGACATTGAGATTCAAACATTACTAACGAAGATGCAACTCAGTTCCCTGTTGGCATCGTCTTTGCTTTTTCTTTGTCGATGAATTCTACATTTCTTTTCCTTTCATTTGATATGCTACACGGGACGTGATTATTATTAGCGAAAATAAAACTTAGTGCCCTTCTGACTTGTTGCGCCATCTTAGGTTTCACTCTGTCGATACATTCTGCATTCGTTTATCTTTCATTTGATGTGCTACGCGTTAAGATCCAAACATTACTAACGAAAATGCGGCTTAGTGCCCTGGTGGCATCTTCTTTGCTTTTTTTCTTTGTTGGCAAATTCTGCTTTTTCTTTATCTTCCATTTGACGTGCTGTATGTGATGATCCGGCTATTATTAACGAAGATGTGGCTTAGTGCCCTTCGGACATGTTACGCCACCTTTGTTTTTTCTCTATCGATGAATTCTGCATTTCTTATTCTTTCATTTCATGTGCTGTACGCTACGATCCGATCATTATTAGCGAATATACAACAGTTGTACATTTTTTTTCTAATAACTTATTCATGTTCACAAACCATCACGCATATTCTACCACGACACCACCTCCCAGGCTGACTACGTCACTTTCAATGTTTCATCACTATTATTATGATTATTTTCAATTTCATTCATATTCCAGTTCAATTTCATGTATCGATATTTGATTCCCCCATCCTGATCGGCTGACTGAAACCACTCTGTAACAGAAGTTAGGCTGAGTGTTCCACAAGGTTCCGTCCAGGAGTCTGAAAATTCGCAAAACCAACCTTCATACGACAAAGCATGGACTTTAGTCATCTCCTGATGATGCTTGCTTGGTTAGCGAAACGCGTTAATTAATAAATGACTGTCATATTGAAACACGAAAAACGGTTACGACAATAACGATGAAATATGGTCGAAAACGCACGCAAAACGGTCGAAACGCACGCGAAACGGTCGCACGCAAAACGGTCGAAACGCTTGTAAAACGGTCGCTTTCTCCACAATACATAACTCCTCGACAGCTTTGGTGCCATCTCCTTTTTCTCCTGATGATGCTAACTTGGTTAACAAAGATACGACGCCATGTTTTTTCTTTAATGATGTATTTTGTGACACCCCGTACACATTCAGGGATCGCACGTTGAACTATTGGGTTGTTATATTTTTCCTTAAATCTGATTCATTATTAATATATCACTCTCGCGGTTCCAATTTTCGAGTCGTTCACGCTTAATTTCAAAACCGGCAACGCTACATTGCCCCATAAACAACGATTTATTTCACAACCGACAACACCTACTGCGCTAGGAACGTAAAACCTCGATACCATCTCCATCTCTCTTTGCTCTATTACGTCACACGCTCAGGCTCAGTTTATACGTAATCGACGTCTGGCAGAGACGAGGCGCTGACCTTTGCCCCCTCCGTGTGAAGTGGGCCTAAGGTCCAAAAAACGTCAGAATTGAGCTCCATAAAAAAATACATGGGATTTTGGCTCAGAACTCTTGCAGCTATATTACTATCCTTGGATATCAACGAATGCTAGTCTCATGATGTGCAACTGTCAACTGATGGAAAACTTTCAATTAGTTCCACTTCTCAACAATTTCGCTGAGTGAGATGTTCAATGACAGTGTCGTGCACAATGATGAAATAGGCTCGTATATTTTGGAGAAATCCTTCAGATACTTCGATTTCAAGCTTCACATCAACACTGGAACTTTTGATGCTTTTGTCTCTTCTGGAACAATCGATGACAAAGAGTCGGCGGTATTGATGAGAGGGTTCTGTTGATTAGTCATTTTGTAGCTTAGACCGAATTGTGCGTAGTTGAAATAGGCTTGCAAAAATTCAGGTGCATCTTTTCTTTGGGGTAATTCTCACCGTTTAGAGTCAACGTTATATCGATGATATTTAAATGGTCGAATATTGTTGGATCATTGTTGATTTTAGTGTAATCCCTATCTTTTTGGGAACATAAAATCATATAGCGAGGGCTTTCGAGAAACGAGGAAGTCTTGACGGCATATATTTCATTTTTGGTACCTTGTGTGAGAGCAGGCAGCATATGGAATTCCTATTTTCTGAACGGTATGAGAATAGGAGTGTCAGCTTGAATAGCTTTCAAAAGTTGCAATTTAATTTGATCATTGAGAAAGGTTCGTTTAACTTTGAGTTCAATATTTTCAATGTTCAGCTTAACTTCCGTTTTTTATATTACTGTACCAGAAGTCTCATCTATTTGAAACAGTTGCTATCATCTTCAAGCTCATGATGTGTTCACCGTAAGAAACACACTGATAATCATTGAAAATATTCAAGAAATGTTCAATGGGTATGAAGGAGTATGTTAACGTTACAGATTCAGTTTGAATGATGGCGAAGCTCTTGGGATATGTCCATCCTGAGATAGCCAAGTGCTTGATATCTTCATCGGTGTAGGTGAGGAGGCCTCTGACAGTACTAACAATTCCAACTTCACGAATCGCTTCCAATTGTTTACCATTCTGCTCATAGGTAGCAGATTGAAACAAGAAACCACCAGCAACGTTTACAAAGGTCACCCGACCATCTCCTTTGGTCCTCCCAACTTTTCCGCTTATGAATAGCAGACTATTGTACAAAGCATCATAGGCATCGGATTGATTAATGTTGATTTCAATGACATCATTGTTGCGGAAAGATTTGTCATACGGGTAGTAATTGATTCTCCGAATGTTGGTTCATTACTCGCAATATAATGTTGTTTATTTCATTCGTATGAGAAATGGGTAGATAAATAAGATTATTGGGTGCTTCGTCAATTGTAACCATAATCAACATCAACGGCAAATTCGTAAATCGTATGAGACGGTGTGTCGTTGTAGAATGCTCCAAACGTGATTTTGCTATCTATGCGTATGGTACGTATTTTAATGATATCCACAGGAACATCGGATTCGTAATGCAAGTTGGGCTTGTGAAGAGTAGACGAAAACCCCAAAATATGAGCCAAGCTATTTGCAAATCGGAAATCAATCGAGTATTTCAAACAAAATATTTCGATTTTCAGCGTATTATTGTTCGTTTTATGAAAGGAAAATTTTTGGTGGTCTTCCTTGTACGTTTTAGGAAAAATATATTTGCTTATTGAAGCTTCAATATCACCAATTTCGTAAGATCTAGCAGGGATATCGATCTTTTTTTCTTCAGTTTTGTCATCGTTTTCATAATAATAAAATTTCGTTCCTCAATGAATGATCGATATACTATTGTATGAATGAAAACTAAACTGTAATCGGAATCCAATCGAATGGGTGGATTGAAATCGATGGGAAGTGTCCATCTACCACAAGTTACAATCTGAATCCACGGAAAATCGACAACGTTCACGAACATGAACTTGCATTTTCATTCTTATGAGAATTTTTATTTTTGTATTCAGTCTGGCTTGATACCTCCTGATTGTAACACGTGTTTTTTAATAAAATAACCTTTTCATAAACTCATTTTTTGAAAACCAACTCTTAACAGGCGCAGTAGGCGCAGTTCGCGAAAGAGTCTGTGAAAGTTTCTTGTCATTTTCAAACGTTCATTCGCGATCCAAAACAAACCATTCCTTGACGGCAGCATCACGACTTACCCTCCAAGAAACAAAAGGAGAAGGCAGATCTTTGAGAATGCATCAAGTCATCACCATTCTTCTGTGAGTATCAGTTAGATTTCTCTGTTCCTAGTCCATTTATTGACCCTAGTGCAGAGCTAGACTCAAGTGGTCTTATTGCGGATTGATGTAGTGAAAATTCATTGAATCAGAACCACAGTGAATTAAATATACCTTCGAATATTAATAATCGTAATTTAGTAATAGTGGCAAGACCAAACTTTGACATCAAGAGTTTTTGCGTAGTTCCGGAGTTTGATGGGAACCCCAACAGCCTTCACGAATTTTCAAACATATCAGCAACCCTTCTCAACCACTATTTTGATCCAACACCTGCCAATATCAACTGCATCCAGAATAAACTGCTCATGTATGGTATTGTCGGAAAGTTAACAGAAAAATCATAAAAAGTCGTTAATGTATATGGATGTAACACTTGGGATGAAATAAAAAACGTCCTTATTCAACATTTTGGAGACCACTGAGTGTGATCTGCAATTATACCGACATGACAAAGATGTAGTGAAAACGAGTAAAAAAAGAATTCTTTAGGCAGCAAGCCTTAACTACCTTCTTGGCCGGATTGAAGAAGCCTTTAGGATCGACGATAAGAGCAATGCGACCAAATTCTTTGGCCACAGCGATGCAATGCATTCAGGAAGAAAATAACATACGTTATCTACAAAAAAGTCACACTCCAAAAGTTTCATCATCTCTTAGAAGACCACTACCACCCCAAAGATACACACAGCAATGAATGGTACCCCTGTCTTAATTTCAACGCCCAGTATGGGTTCCTCAGCCAGCCTATACCAGACCCCAATTTCCAACTGGACCGATTAACCCACCACCTCGAGTTAATTCACTACCACGACGTTTCCCGACCAATCAGCAAGTTTTCGGAAAACCACAAAAAAAAATAATCAAAGACCATCGTAAAGACAAGATCCAATACCAATGAGTATTTCAACACGAAATACCCACCAACAAAATCATTTCAGGCCTCAAACTTCTTGCCAAACTTTCACGTCCGAAAAACTTTTCAATGTTGAACATCAAGAACAAGTTTATAGTTGTGGAATACCCGAAAAATACAATGGATACTACAACGAAGAATATCAAGAAGCATGTGCTGAAGATTTCATGAATGAAGAAATGTTGAAGCTTGAAGAACATTTTTCCGAGGACGACAACAAAACACCAGAAACGTAGTAGAACTACACAGTTTCAACGATAAGAAAAAACTGCACTACATAATTATAAGCAATCCACCTTTGAAACTTTTGATTGATACAGGCTCCACAAAATCATTTCTCAATCCTGAAGTGGCTTTAAAATTTTTCAAAAATTGCATAAAACACGAGCCATTTGTAGTAACTTCAATTCAGAATTATTCTCAAGAATATTGTACCGAAATTCCCAGTTTTTCAGAATTCAATAGTAGCTACAATTGGAAATTTTATCTATTCAAATTTCACAAAGTATTTGATGGACTAATTGGTTTAGGTAATTTGAAATTGATGCAAGCACAATTAAAAAACAAATCTGTTTTTCCGTCAACCAGCTGTCGCACCTCTACGAACGACAACCCTCAGAAGTTGAAACTTGTGCGAGCTAAGGATTAACGAGGTCTTACTTTTTAACGTGTGGTTCCTAACACGGGTTGGACCAACACGGCAGTCAATTCGAGTTAGTGAACAAAGCACACACGCCGAACCGCTTGGCTACCGACCGACCATTAGATTTCATTAACTCGAATCTTATTTGTACTTTCGCGACGATACCAATTTTTTACCACGAAACGAATAATAATCAGTCTTATTCTTCTCAACTCGAGTCTCATACAATTACACGTCTCAGGTTACCAGTAGTACAGTGCGAAGGTACTACCATATTACCACAACAAAATATTCAAGGAGCCAAATTACGAGAAACATCAACAATCGCATGTCATAATCTTGCGTGGGCAGAACTTATCAATGATACAGATTTTGAACTCAATATTGCACTTACCGACAAAATCAAATCAATCAAAACAGAACATTTGAAGGAGGAAGAGAGAAGATATGTACTACGGATATGCAAAAAATATTCTAATATTTTTCATGTGCCAGACACACCACTAACGTTTACAAATCAAGTGAAACACAGGATCAGGACAAGAGACGAAATTTCTATTTTTACCAAATCATACAGATATCCACATGTACATAAGCCTGAAATGGTAAACTCAATGTTGGATCAGGGGATCATCAGGCCAAGCCAATCACCCTGGTCTTCACCTATATGGTGAAGCAGATTCGTCCAGAAGCAGACGCTTCTGGACGAATCAAATGGAGGATCGTCGTAGACTATAGAAAGGTGAACTAAAAAACTAGCATCAGGCGAAGCCAATCAGCCTTGTCTTCACCTATATGGGTCGTCCCAAAGGAAGCAGACGCTTTTGGACAAATCAAATGGAGGATCGTCGTAGAATATAGAAAGGTGAACGAAAAAACTATCGACGATAGATATCCAATCCCGAACATCAATGACATATAAGACAAGCTAAGAAGGTGCCAATACTTCACTACTTTGGAAATCAGTTCCAGCCACATTTCAATAAGTTATAGATAATGTTTTGAAGGGTCTACAAGGAGAAATATGTCTTACATATATGGATGACATTGTGTTCTCAACTTCATTGTAGGAGCATATGATAAACCTCTCCAAAGTCTTCGAAAGGTTCAGGAAAACAAATCTAAAGGTCCAACCAGACAAATCAGAGTTTTTGCAAAGGAAAGTAGCATTTTTGGGACATTTTGTGGGGCAATCTTAAAGTATCCTATACCCTGAACGACCAAAGAAATCACAGGATTCCTAAGACTCCTGGGATGCTACAGAAAATTAATCAAAGACTTCGCAAAAATTACTAAACCACTCACCTGCTGTCTTGAGAAAAACCAGAAAATTGAGCATACACCGAAATTCATAGAATGTTTCGAAACAGGCAAAACTCTTCTAGTAAACGAACCGCTTCTACAATATCCCGATTTCACAAAACCATTCAATCTCACGACGGATGCCAGCAATTTTGCTATAGGTGCTATCCTATCGCAAAGACATGTTGGAAAGGATAAACCAATTGCATATGCCTCTCATACGTTGAACGAAACCGAACAAAATTATACAACAATAGAAAAGGAAATGCTATGGTGTGGGCGACTAAGTACTTTGGACCGTACCTTTTTGGCCAAAAATTCAAAATCTTATCTGATCACCGCCCTCTACAATGGCTCTTCTCTCTGAAAGATCCAAATTATAAGATGAAGTTTGGAGTTAGAAGAATTCGACTATGAAGTCGTTCACAAGAAAGGAAAAAGTAATACGAACGCTGATGCCTTTTCAAAAATAGAAGTACACACCAAAAAAGCCTTCAGTTTGAAGGAAAACATAGAAAATTTCAACAAAGAACTTGAAGAAAATGCTTCGTTATACAACAATGAAACATCTGAAAATACCGTTATCGACCAATCTCAAAGAAGAATCAGCGAAGACACCTCCACTACAACCAAAAAGGACATCATCAACTGACACAGCTGACGAAAGACCCAACCAGCCTGAACAAAAAAGAACGTCGTCAATGGATACAGCTGATGAAGTTATAAATGACCTTAAACAACCTGAAAACGAAGGAAGTAACAGCTCCATACACACAACTCAAGAAGAACCGGCATTCACAATTCCAATATCAGAAAAGCCTCTCAATTATTACCGTTTTTAATATAAGCTACCCAAAGAGTGCCTGCATTCAAATGAGAATCCAAGTTCAATACAGCAGATTCTTGCTGCCAAGGACCACAAGGTGGCAACGCATCACGCATAAATACCCCACGAAAATGTGATATTTCCAATTGATGTACACATTTTTGAATTTCCGAATCATATAATGCTCTATGGGATAGCATCAGTGGGAGTTTTTTTATTGCTTCTTTAAATAAAGACCTTGTCCTTTGCGTTGATGTTATTTTTTCAGAAACAGGCCAAATCATCGAGGTGTTTCGCGTAGGTACAAACCGGAGCTGGATGCTCAGATTCATAAAAAAAGTGAACAAAGAATTGGAATTGAAAGAATTCTCAAAAGGGATGTTAATTTGGAAAAAACTCTTAACATTACTTCGCTTACGAGGAAGGCCAGACAATTCGGTGGATGCGCGGAAGATTTCAGAAATCCAATGATTTTGGACCCTAATCATAAAATTATCAGTCACATAATTCATCATGATTACGAGCAAGTCCATCATGGACAAGAAGTTGTTATAATTAATGACAAAAATTTTGGAATTTACTTATTAGACAATCAATTAAATCAACATGCAAAAATCGAAGAGTAACTCCAAATACACCAATCATGCAACAACTGTCACCTTGTCGACTTGAGATAACAATACGATCATTCATCAGAACAGGGGAAGATTAATTTTGGGCCTTTAATGGTGACAGTCAAGAGAAGTCATGAAAAACGTTATGGTGTATGTACTTGCATGGCCACCAGAGCTGTACATTTAGAAATTTCTCACGATCTTTTCACTGATAGTTTCATAAATTTTTTTGAAGCAATTCAGGTGTAGAAGACGATTTTCAGACGAACTCTACAGTGATAATGAATCCAACTTCAGATCAGCACTACATGAACTCCAAGAATCGTCAAAAAGTCTGACCAGGGAGAGATAAAAACATTTTGCTCACTGAAGAATATTTTGGAAATTTAATCCTCCATCCAGTCCAAATATGGAAGGTGCCGGGAAACGTCTCATCCAGATTGTTAAAAAAATCTCGAAGGAGATTTTGCCAACCAAATATTCTCAAGAATATGTTCTGAGAACTGTTTCAGCAGGAATAGAGAAATACTCTAGCGACTTGAACCATTCTGAACCACTCACACCAAATCATTTTATTATCGGACCTTCTCACGCTACAATATCTTGCGCTGACTTGGAAAAAGAAAATTTCGACCTACTCTCAAAATGGGAAGCAAAAACTAGCAGATATGATTTGGAAGAGGTGGACATATGAATATCTTACATATCTGAGAAAACGAAACAAATGGCAATAAGAAACATCAAGTATTTGAAAGAACGATATTGTTCTCACAGTTGACCCCAATGGTCAAAGAAATCATTGGCTCAAAGGTAGAATTTTGAATTTGTTTCCTGCGAAACACAACCGAATTAGAATAGTCGACGTTCAATTAGCCAACGGAGCCATTTTAAAAAGACCTGTTTCAAGGTCTTGGATATGAAAGGAAGACATGAAGATTGAGTAATGGTTATTTTCTGCCCTGGAACAATTACTGGGGGAAGAATGTTAACTGTTTCAATTCCTCGAATAATTTATTTTGACGTTGATTTGTATTATTTGCTAAGTGAAAATAATACAATAAAGAAATTGTTTTGATATTCTGAATGCGAGATTTTGAAAATTATCAAAGTATTGAGTAACATGCCTGTGTTGGCCAAATTGGCGCGTCACGACACACCACGACACAATAATATAATTCCGGCTCAAATCGTTGTTTATTAGGCAATGTAGGGTTGCCGGTTTCAAAATTAATCATGAAGGGTTAGGAATACGACTCGATAAAAATTGGAAGCGCGAAAGTGATATATTAATAGTAATGAAATAAATTGAAAAAAAAAAATATGACAGTTCAACACTTCAAAGTGCGATCCCTCAATGTGTACAGGGTGTCTCAAAATACATCATGAAGAAAAAACATGGCGTCGCAGTGTACAGGGTGTGTCAAAATACATCATTTAAAAAAAATCATGTCCGGTTTAGCAGAAGTCGAGCGTTACAACATGTCAGAAAGACACTAGGTTGTATCTTTGTTAACCAAGTGAGCATCATCAGGAGAAAGATGCCACCCAAAAGTGTCGAGGTGTTACATATTGTGGAGTTAACGTTCGAAAATGGGGAAAGGAAAGTATTCGACCATTTTACATGCGTTTCGACCGTTTTATATGCGTTTCAGTCGTTTTGCGTGCGTTTCGACCGTTTTGAATGCATTGTTGTCGAATGTGGGAAACATCCATATTGTATTGTCATAGCCTTCCAAATTCATAATGCGTGTAGGTATATTCAACTCGAGTAGATGAACAAGGTTGGTCCGAGCCAACTACAAGGTCATGCGTCGTTGGTAAGTATTTCAGAGAGAGACTCTAGTGAGTGAAAGAGAGAAACGTGTGACGTCATCAACGCAGGATGGAATGAGTATCGGAGAGATTCGAAGAGCATGAGCGCCCTTGAAACTCCGCCTAACGTTCCAGTCACGTGATCCTAACTAAAAAAAGTTTATAGGTATGAGATTTGAACCCAGGACGTCGGCGTGGTAGACGTTGTCCTTAGCCTCGACACCAATGTAAGATATTGGATATGATTGTGAATGGTTGATATTCATAGCGTTAGTTTTGTCGGGGCCGAAATTGACTCATGAATTATACTTGACCGCATTTTTTTTATTTTCGTACAACGTTAGAGAAATTGTCATGTCATTATCATGTTGAAGATAGAAAAATATACTAAGATTTGTGAAAGAATTAATATTTCATATAAAATTGTTTGTGTGTGTGTGTATGTGTGCGTGGGTGGGTGCGTGCGTGTGTGAGTGCGTGCGTGTGTGTATGCATAAGGCGGTGAGGTTAGATGAAAAAGAAGAAATTATTTTGAATAGAAATTTATTATAAATTTTTATTTTGGTAATATATCACAAAGCCATTTGTATAAAATATCTACGTTTCGGAGACTGCAATTGTAGTTGGTTCGGTTGCGAATGTGATGCATACAGGGTGAGACCCCTCCGTTGTTATCGAATATGGGAACTATCCATGTTGTGTTGTCATATACTTCCAAATTCACAACGCGTGTAGGTATATTCAACTCGTAAAAATTTTCAGTTAGATAGTAATGTTTTTGATGTCCTCGCACATAAATGACATCGACACCTTGTAGATTTTCCTGAGGATGGCATCCAATTGATTATATTCCACAAAGTCAGAGGAATACCTCAATCCGTGAATGTTTCGCTCCAAGTAATGGGCGGTACGGCGATCTTCTTTACTCAAACAGGAAAATGGTGTGTTTGGCAGCAGTAAAAAGTTACTACACTGAATTCCAATCCTAATGGCTATTTCTTTGGGATGGAATTTTTGCTCGACGGTGAAGCCTTGAATATCTACAACAGCTATTCTCATGTTGACTCTTCGATTGATACTGAAGCAAAATCACATGTTCAGTTCCATTTTTTAATAATTTCGCTGAGTGGAAGGTGTTCTATGACAGTGTCGTGCACAGTGATGCAATAGGCTCTAGTATTTTGAGGAAATCCCTCGGATGCTTCGATTTCAAGTTTTACATCAACACTAGAACTTTTGATGCTCTGATCTCTTCTGAAACAATCGATGACAAAGAGAGCTTTGTCCGTGAAGACGATGGAAGTGTGAAGAGGATTATGTTGCTTAGTCATTTTGTAGCTGAGACCAAATTGTGAGGGGTAATTCTCACCGTTTAGAGTGAGCGTTACATTGGTGATATTCAAATGATTGAATATTGTTGGATCATTATTGACTCTAGTGTAATCACGATTTCATTTTCATTTTTTGCATTTTGTGTGAGAGCAGGCAGCATATGAAGTTCCCATTTTCTGAATGGTATGAGAATAGGAGTGTCTGCTTGGATAGCTTTCAGAAGTTGCAATTTAATTTGATCATACGGAAAGAGTCGTTTAACTTTCAGTTCGATATTTTCAATTTCCAATTTAACTTCCGTTTTCGGCGTTAGTGCAGCAGGAGTCTCTTCTATTTTGAAACAGTTGCTGTCATCTCCAGCTCGTACTAATCGAATGGTATGTTTACCGTAGGAAACACACTAATAATCGTTGAAGATATTCAAAAAATGCTTGATGGGTATGAGCATGTTGAATGTTGAATGAGTTGTATTGATGACGCCTGTATTGTTGGGAAAAGTCCAACCGGAGGTGGCCAAGTGTTTCATATTTTCGTCGGTGTGGATGAGAAATTCTCTAACAATACTAACAATTCCAAGTTCACGAACTGCTTTCAATTCATTACCACTCTGCTCATAACTAGCAGATTGAAACATGTAACCACCAGCATTGTTTACGAAGGTTACCCGACCATCTCCTTTAATTCTCTCAACTTTTCCGCTGATGAATAGCAGACTATCGTACAAAGCATCATAGGCATCGGATTGGTTAATGTTGATTTCAATAACATCATTGTTGCGAAAATATTGACATTCGGGTAGGAGGTCCGCCATTCTACCTTTTGTATGGATTCATCGTTTTGTGGTTTTCGAAAAATGTTGAACACTTGATTGGACAACATGATAGCCAAGAGATTCCAAAAATAATTTATTCACCGTTGACAGTTGTTGACGCTGTTTGAAAGTCTGGTCAAGACTGACGTGGGACTGGGTGATGAGTTATTCTTATAGATAGTTAACACCATATTTTTACACCATTTTACACCTCTTACTACTACTACTGCGATGACATCATGTCTACCCAAAACGTTACCTCTTGCAATGACATTCAATACGAAACCTATTGGATACATTTATACAGGAAATACTTCACACAACAATGAAATCATTGCCATTTTGAATGAACTCAAAGAAGCAAAAATAATTCTATAAGATACACTACGTTTCCCAAAACATTATCACTTTCAAAATGGTTATCGATAAGTTTGGACGTAGCGACAGCAACAGAAAGCGAAAATTGCCAACGCCCTCTGGAGTATGTTTATTGCATTATACCTCAGATGGTGATATTCATTGTGGTGATGTGAAATTGTGTCATGTGAAGAGCCTCACCACTGATTACGATGTTGTTAATAAAAAGTATGTGGATGGAACCGATAAAGAACTTGCTTCATTTATATGTCAGCTAGCTAAGCAACACGAAAAAGAAATGACCCGGAATTATTCAAAATTATCAAAGTCAACATTACCAACCCCGCCACCTTTATGCTAGAAGATATACAGGGTGCACCTATTAGGGGTGCTTTCTATGGGAAAGAATTACAAAAAACTGCAAATCCTGATATATCTCGTGGAAAAAGTCTTGAGGAAGAAAGATAAGAAAATGTACGTAAAAAGTTGGATAACGAACACAACAGTTGGATCGAAAATGTCGATTTTGTATAGAATCTTATGGAAAACAAGCACACTGACAATGTATTGGGAGGGCCTTTTGTGAAGAAATATTTGTGTGTTTAATAAAAGCACAATATCTGAAATGGACTACGTGATCTGAAGCTATAAGAGCGCATGCAAACACAAATGGATATTCAGTTCGAAAATGTCTTTCGATAGTGGTTACGGTAGTGAAGTTGAAGAAATGTTCGACAGTGATGGTGAAGATTACAATGGAACTCTGAATGCAATGACAGAGCGTTGGAGTAATACGAAATGGGTTTGATGACATTGATGGCATTCCCCATGTCATCTTATGAAATTCGATGTGGCGTAAGTCCATGCAGAGACTTCAGCCATGTATAATTTTGAAGCAGCAGTTCTCCATTCGTTCCATAAATTCAACAAGTTATGAATGGGCGACCCTCATTGACATCCTGCAACAAATAAAGGAAAATTTCTTTGAATCACAAATCGATTGATATGTAGACGAATATGATTCAATTACAACACGTTGCGGAGATTACATTTATGTCACACAGTACATCGAAAGTAATACCAAACAAGTTTCCATTTCCAAGGACACCACGAATATGGAGCTGTTTCAACGACATGTAAACGAGATCCTGAATACTCACCTTGGTGTGCTCTCTGACCGTATCGCTATGCTGGATGCTTTGAACTTTTGTGATTATCATCGAGGTGTTTTCAATATAATACAGTCATGGTTACGTGAAAATAAAACTAATTTAACTTTGAAAGAAATCATAGAAGGTTTTTGTCAAGCCTCAGATTTAGATAGTATGTATGCAAATGCTTTACGTGAATATTGATTTCATTATAAACAAAAAATAGTCTATGATTTATGTAATTAATGAGGAAATGTAACATTTGTTTTATTCAATGTATAAGGTGAAAAAAAATCAGCTTCAAAAAGTTGTTTGATGTAATAAAATACCAAAATTTCAATATATATTTTATTCAATTGATATCAATGTGTGTGTATTATTACGTTTACCCGTAGGTTTATTAATTTCCAGATATAACATAGTTACTTTTTGTTTTGGTTTAAGTACGGTCGGTTTAGTTACCAACTCGAAACATTCAACAGGGCCGTGGGTCAAAGATGTTATTACCAATAAAATAAAAGATTTCTAATCAAAATGGGCGCCAAGTGATTTGGCCGGCTTTTATTACATAAATCACTAAACTATACAAGAGATAACTACAATATTCAATCCTAAACTAATACCCAGGGTGTGACCTAATATATATATGGATATATATATATATATATATATATATATATGGATATGATAAATCACTTCAAGGTCACTGAGTCTTAATGTTCTACTCAACGATATAATGAGCCGACTCTTGCAAGAACTTCGGTGGGAAGAATTGAATGTGAACAGGCAACACATCAATCATTCAATTCTTCTTAACTATGAATACGGTTCCTAGTATAACATCAAATATAGGCATCGGTTTGTCCTTAATTAATTCACTTCACAAAAATATGATCTTTCAATTCTTATGTTTATTGCTTCCGTAACGATTTTTTTTAAAGAAAAAGAAAATCCTCTACGAGGTGCTTATCCTCGTCGATTCTATTATCCAAGTCCGTTGCATATAATCACCAGGTAAAAAGGTGTAGCAATACCAAACTTTAAGTAGTCGCAATACTTCGGGAAGTAAAACAGGCTAAAACTTCCTTCTGGATACACAACAAGTGTAGGAAACTCATAAATATGGAACGTGGTCCGTGAGAAATGAAACGTCTGAAATTATGAACAGTTCAAGGTATTTTCAAAGTTTATGTTTCTAAAAAAATGTCGAACACTTACCTCCTTGTGTCGAGATCCCTAGCACAACAGGAGACGTTTCGAAATCAATGTATTATCTTAATCCAAACTCGTTTGAAACAAGGGTTGAATTCACTTTCAAATAACCCAAAAATGAACCAAACATTCAACCCTTAACAGCCTTTGAAATGTATATCCGCACTTTTGCGAAAATCAATCAATGATAGTTAAAAACACATTTACTAGGCAGATATCTTCATGATTTTCTCCAGAAATCGCTATCTCATTTACGTCGTTTCCAATCAGTACCGAGCCCAAAAGTTTTTGTCGCATAGAAAAAAAAATTATGAAGAAGTGACTACTTTTATAGGGTGTTCGTGATATAGGAAATATATTCAATTGAAGTTGAATCGATGCAAGGAATTAATTAAACAGAAAATATCGTAACAGTATAACAATAAATAAGTATACAAAATATCAATATATTTCATTCAAATTATATCAACGTGTACATGTACAATAAATAATAATAATAATAATAATAATAATAATTTATTCACATACAAGTTACACAGTTATACAAAGTTAGTGTGCAAATAATGCGTTGCAAATAAATTAAGATAACTCACAAAAGGTAAACCTTGAGCGTGAGATGCTTAACTATAAGCTATACATTTTTAGACATATACCCAAATAACACATGATCACAAGAAAAATAGTGCATTTCCAAGTCTGATCCAAACTTATGTATCAGAGTGAAACGTCTTGAGAGAAAAAAAATGAATAAATATTATAAGTAATACATATTTTTTACATCAATATATTGATGTATTCGAAGGCGGGGGATTCGGAGAACCCATAACTTGGTTTTTCGTTTGAAAACTCTTAAGTTATGTATATTTTTCAGGGTTTTTGGTAATTCATTATAAAGTTTTGGACCTAAGTAAAAAAAACTTCTTTGTAGTATGTTTTTTGATGGTCTTGCTACTTGCGACATGTTCGATCTTTGTCGTGTTAGGTATGGATGACTGATGGCTTGTAGGCTTGCTTTGTATTTATGTTGGCGGGCTACAGTGCTCACAAAATATAATTGTCTAATATCCAAGATCTTCGATTCATCAAAAAGTAGTTCGGTAGGGTAAGTATACGGTTTTCTAAAAATGACTTTGAGAATCATTTTCTGCATTCTGAAACTGAAATACTCAAACATATTTCTGTTTGCAGTCAATTCTTGCAAAGTTGGTGGACTCCTACCGCTGTTGA
The DNA here is from genome assembly GCF_025532065.1 of Leptinotarsa decemlineata. Classification (NCBI taxonomy): domain Eukaryota; kingdom Metazoa; phylum Arthropoda; class Insecta; order Coleoptera; family Chrysomelidae; genus Leptinotarsa; species Leptinotarsa decemlineata. The sequence continues at coordinate 514,729 of NW_027412608.1, forward strand.
AAATTCTCAGAGTATTACACATCAGTTATATTCAAACAAGGACAAAATTTATCAATGAATCACATCACTAGAAATAAAATCCAAATGATATCCTTACTTCAAGCTATAGTGCCCCCGAGGTAAAGTGTCAGATGATTTGGGGATTAATTTTCGTTTATCGTCGTGTGGACTTAAGCCTATTTTCACCTGCTTGATACTGAAAACGTTGTGAGCGTATGATCGAATAAGTAAACTGCTCACATATTTTTGCTTTAAAATTTCTGAGACAATCGATATAATCTTTAAAATCTATTTTATTTTCGACTACATTATATCGAACTCTTTGATTTTTTGATTATAACTTTTCCACCCTGCACCTTGTTGGTGTACATTTTGGAATGTAACCCTGCAAAGTGCGTGATGATTTCACCATTTGCCTCATCTTCCATTAAACCAGGGATTTTTTATTCACAAGTGGAATTTGAAACTTATTATCAGGCGAATAATCGGAAGTATCAAATTTTGATAAGTTCTGAATAGAAATCTTCACACGTTATTTCGTAGATGAAGCTTCGGTATCTTTATACATTAACTTGTAATTTTCTATATAGAGTGGGTACCAACCCATAAGTTGCCATGCTTTTTTGACGATAATTTTTAAAAACGTCTGCCAGTAATAAAATATCTGTTTTCAAATATAAGTCCACATACGATCCCAAATTTGTAATTTCGAATCATTCATCATTTAATTTATTATAGAATTCTTCTCGTGATGGTAACTCGGTGATGTTCAATTTTTCCATGCTATCTATATAATCATATGGAAATACCCCATTCCTGGTGAGAAGAGCGAATTTGTCATCATCTAAATGACTAATTTCTTTTTTTAATTTTCCAAATCATTTTGATATGTGGATACTAATTCATCCAACGATGTTCCCATGAATCGAAAAGAATCTATAAATCGAAATTTAATTTTAGTTTCAGCATCTTTCTGTGTGGAGGAAATGTATTTTTCTTTATTTGAGGAAAAGTATGCTCACCCAGCCTCTTTTTGCGATATCTCTGATAATGAAGTGACTGTCGTATCCTGAAAGATTATGAAAAGTAATGGGTACCACGAATAATGTTCAAAAGTTGACATTACAGGGGGCTTGGTGCGCAAATCCACGGAACGCCCCCGTATAGTGATCGTGATCGTACACAATAACATCTTGGGGGCGAACGGTTTTTCGCAAATATCGTTGCAGCACCGATATTATTTAAAAGCACTGCCTTCGGCTCAATATTCTTTATTTTTGATTCAACAAATTTTGCAATATCAGACAACTCATCGGCAAACCATTTCATACAATCTTCACCTCGATAGCTTTTGAAATGAGAAAGGCTGTTGTCATAGGAACACTTGAAGTAGTAGCCTGCACTGAAAGGTATATGTTTTTGGTATTTTGTTGTTTTGTTAGATATGTTTTCGTTACATTTCTCCAACAGTGACTCAGAATCAGAAAAAATTAAAAACATGCATTTTTGTTTATAAACATAATTTCGAAATTTCACATAATCATATGTAGGAAAGGAAATTTGACACTCATTTACTTTTTCGCACAAAACACTATGATCATTCAATTTTTGCTGACTTGAAAAATAATCAAGACATCTATCACAAAAGAATTTTTTTCCTTTTTTGTACAATTGACTATTTAATAATCGGGACATGTCTTTGATCCAACAATAATGGAATTTAATTTCAGTCTCGTCGTCATTATCAATAAGTGGCATATCAGGTACTACCTGGCAGGTACTACTACATAAAGTGATCTTTCTTTTACTTGATTCAATTCTAAAGTGTAAACATTTACAGAAATATCATTGAGTTTTTCAAACTTTCAAGGCGCTAATAATACTCCAAAAGAAGCACATTTCGTCATCGTTTCGCACAATAATGCATGCCTGCTTCCTTGCGATTTCTTGTGGCAATGGAATGAGAGAAGAACCGTTACCAATCACATATTCATTTATTGCTACTTCCAACAATAGAATTCTACTCATAGCCCACTCCGACAGTTGTTCTTCAAATTCGCCTAACTTATTCAATATAACATCCACAGCGTTTTCATTGTACCAAACAGCCAAGTCCGTACCTGAATCGATAACTTTATTTGGCGTACTGAAATATTTACGATCAACAATATTCCCATCATTCGAGTTTTTAATAAAATCCCCTGAAAATGTAAAATTAACTTTGAGACACGACATTTATTTCAAAATTTGGGAAATCTCACGTTTGAATAATGAAAAAATCGCTTAGAAATTTTTCAGGATCTTTATGAGTAAAATTGATTATTACCGCCGTTGTTACTCTACGATTGGAAACATTGTTAAAAGTTTGCCACTTTACCCTGGAGCTTCGTCGCTTCAAATCCAAGCCTATATGCTTATTATTCATCATTTTGATAATCAACCCAAATCGTTTCAATTCCCTAATTTTTGTAATTATTTTCTTTTTTTCCCCAACCGAAAATTTTATTTTTTTCATAGCTAAAATGCATTTCCTTATATATTTATTAATGAATTGTATAGACTGGGGGTAATGTCTTTCATGGAGTGATTGTGAAAAATGAGCGAGCTACAGTTATGATTGAAAAAATCAACTGTCGTTCAAAACACATATTCTGCAAGTACTGAACACATAAAAAGTATTGAAAACACTACTTTATGCATCATATCTATGAACGAAAAAATTTTTGAGTCGAACAAAAAATATTGTATGCAACCACAAACTCTATACATAAATTGAACAGAGAAAAAATGGGAAAGCAGTACTAACCTTAATTTCGTACAATTCCAATGAAACAACACGACAGCGTATTTTCCTGATGAAAAATTCTTCCAAATGGGGGGTGACACTCCTCCGTCACTCGGTGTGGTGAAAAATTGTTTGAAGGTGATTGAAAATGTTTCATGATGAATTTTAGTTGTTCGGACTTTTATTGTCTAATATATAAAAATGATTTTAAATCCCTGAAACAACTAAAAATGAAGAATTAAAAATGAATAGCTGAAAATATAACAAATATATCAAGCAAAAATAACCTGAAATGAAATAATAGTGAAATAAAATACAAGTTGAAATAAAACGATTGAACAAAAATTAAAATAAAAAAAATAAAAATGAAAATAAGAATAAAAAAGTTAAGAGATTCTTAGCCACGTTAGTTCACGACGTTTCGATTGTTAGTATCTACAGTCATCACCGAAGACGATTGTTACGACGATTTTTATATATTAGACAATGGAACTACTGAAAAAAAATTGATGTTGTTGTTAATTGGTTTTCTCTTCTCGACTGAACTTGAATTTTTGGAAATCCACCTGCAAGAAACCAAAAAATAAAAAAGGTAATTTTTCAAATTATACAAACACTCTCTCAACAAACGACAACATGAATAAAAGTTATTCGTATCTTACTATGGGTTTTATTCAACTAGAAAGCCGGTCACAAAATGAGCTTCTGTTTACAACATTATAAATGTGTATATAGAAAAGCTATGGCATTGTCAAAGGCAAATAGATAAAATACGATAGAAACTCTTATTCAACATGAATGATTCTCGAGTAAAATTCATTAATCTCATTTTACGGTTATGAGTCTACCATCTAATAAAACATCAAAACAAATCGTACGATACAATAATTACTGTAAGAGATAGTATTCGAGAAAAATGGATGTCAGCAATTACCGGTTCATATCTTTTATTCATCATTAAAGATTGAGAAATATCAGCAATTGTCATTTCTTATCTTCAGATGTATGTAGTATAAAAAAGTTGTCCAGGGTTGGCTTGAGGAATACGTAATTACCTCTAAACCGTTTTGTATTACAAAATAATTGAAAAAAACGATGTATTAAAGTATGTATAGAAAAACACTCAAGTAAATTAATTTGAGAAAAATTTTGGAAATTTAATTATAATTCAACAACAACTCCCACCACCTTTGAATTGAATTAAATTTAAATAAATTCATTTGGGAAAGAGTCAAAAACGTATAAAAAATTTTGCAATGAAAATTCATACAGTGAGCATGAAAAACACTTACTTTCAGATAAAATCGTTGCATTTGTCACTGATATCACCTTCAACTGATACAACTAACTCATCATTTCGCCTCGCATGAGGTATTTATAGGAAAATAAGTGATGACATATATCAAAACCAAACAAAGAGCCTTTGTTTCGTCGTATCAAGAACTGCATATCTCTAGATGCTGATTCAGTATTGACAGTGATCAATGTCACTTCGGGTAAGAATAGGAAAATAGGTGATGACATATTATGAAATCAAACAAAGAGACTCTGTTTCGTCGCTTTGAGAACTATCTCTGGATGCTGATTCAGCATTGACAGTTATCAATGTCACCTTGGGTGTGAATAGAAAAATAGGTGATGACATATTCTGAAACGAACAAAGAAAATCAAAGAGTCTTTGTTTAGTCGTTTTGAGGCGTATTGCCGGATGCCTATTCAACATTGATATTGATCCATGTCACCTTGGGTATGAATATAGAAGGTCTCAATGAATATGTGAACTGTTACTGTCTAGCTTACCTAAACTCAATACCAAAATGTTATGAAGCCATGTGTCTGGCTTTGTCGTGATATAATGATAGCGATAATTCTGCATACCTATAATATATATTTTTACCAACTTGAAATGAAACAGAAAATCTACTGTTTCTATCAAAATATCCATTTTTTTTTTATAAAAATTTCATAATTGTTGTACAACTCTAATCAAATACATGCTGACATCGTAGATTCTATGATAACTTTATAAACGTCAAATTCTATTTGTGACTTTTTTTTCTTTAGCCTTGTTGTGTGTTCTGGAACAAATTCAACAGTTTTTTGTATCTAACTGAAGAAGATCTTGAAATATCAACTCCAATTCACATTTGAATGATGTATTCTTTGGGATTACGCCTGCACAAATACTGCTAACTGACCCTTATTGACTGATGTCGAACGAATCGATTTCCATTGTTAACGTCTATAATCACTAGCCTTCACGCATATTTCCTTGAAATTTCACGCACATTCTTACGTTCACATACAAAACATTATATATTATTGTAGTCGGAAGTACAAAATTTGTTTTTCAGCATCGGTGACGATATATTCTACACTCTGAGGCTGAATTCTTCTCATATGAGATAACTTTCGATTGAACACTTTGTATTGAAATGTCTAAATCATTCAACTGCTTCAGAACATTTTTCTTTAACTCATATAATTGAATATTTTTACTTAATTGTTGAACACGTCTCTCAAATTCCTCCATTTTACGTCTGTATTTTCTGAATGCCATTATATTGAATGTAGCTAACTAATTGTGTACAATTATTCAAATACGAAAACGGCTACGACAATGACGACGAAATGATAACGAATAAAGGCACGTAAAACGGTCGAAACTTATGCAGAACAACGTATTTTGAAATGTCATTGTCGAATACTTCGCTCCCTCATTGCCCCCATGTTGAGTCCACAACGCGTAAACCCTTGACACTTTTGGGTCTCCTCTTTCTCCTGATGATGCTAACTTGGTTAACAAAGATACGACTTGGTGTCCTTCTGACATGTTGGAACGCTAGACGTCTGTTGAACCGACATGTTTTTTTTAAATGGTGTATTTTGAGACTCCTTGTATACACATTGATATCATATTTTACACCTAAATGATATATTTTGACGTAACCTGTACACTTCGACGTCATGTTTGTTTTCAATGATGTATTTTGAGACACCTCGAAAACATTGAGGGATCGCACGTTGAAAACTTACAGCCTCGTGGAATTGTTATGTTTTTTTTCCTCAAATCTTATTCATTATTAATAATATATCACTTTCGCGCTTCCAATTTTCATCGAGTCGTTCACGCTTAATTTTAAAACCGGCAACACTACATTTCCCAATAAACAACGATTTATTTTACAACCGGCAACACCTGCTGCGCTAGGAACGTAAAATACCATCTTCATCTCTCTTTGCCTCGATTACGTCACACGCGTCTCTCGCTCTTACACACACATACACATTTTTATATGAAATATTAATTATTTCCCAAATCTAAGTATATTTTCCTATCTTCAACATGATAATGACGATTACAACTTACCTAACATTCTACGGAAATCAAAAAAATGCGGTCAAGTATATAAAATGAGTCAATTTTGGTCCCGACAAAATTTACGCTGTAAATACCCAGCATTCGCAGTTACTTTCAATATCTTACGTTGGTGTAAAGGATACCGATAATGTCTACCATGCGGACGTCCTGGGTTGTATTCTCATAACAATTTTTTTTTTCAATCAGGATCACCTGACTGGAACGGTACAAGGGGGCCCGATGAGTGAGGCGGAGTACTAAGGGGGCCAATGGGTGAGGCGGAGTTCCAAGAGGGCCCACGCTCTTTGAATATCTCCGATATCTCTCTGAAATACTTTCCAACGACGCACGATCTTGAAGTGGGCTCGAACCAAGCTTATTCATCTACTAACTCGTGAAATTTTGCAGTTAGATAGTCATGTTTTTGATGTCCTCGCACATAAATGACACCTTGTAGATTTTCCATGAGGATGACATCCAATTCTTTACTTAAACAGGAAAATGGTGGGTTTGGCAGCAGTTACTACACTGAATTCCAATCGTTAATGGCTATTTCTTTAGAATGGAATTTTTGTTAGTCGCTGAAGCCTTGAATATCCACAACAGCTATTCTCATATTGACTCTTCGATTGATACTGAAGCAAAATCACATGTTCAGTTCCATTTTTCAATAATTTCGCTGAGTGGGAGGTATTCTATGATAGTGTCGTACACAATGATGCAATAGGCTCTAGTATTTTGAGGAAATCCTCGGATGCTTCGATTTCAAGTTTTACATCAACACTGGAACTTTTGATGCTCTCATCCCTTCTGGAACAATCGATGACAAAGAGAGATTCGTCCGTAAAGACGGTGGAACTGAGAAAAGGATTATGTTGATTAGTCATTTTGTAGCTGAGACCAAATCATGATGTGTTGAAATAAGCTTGCGAAAAATACCCCGTTGCAAAATTCAAATGCATATTTTCTTTGGAGTAATTCTCATCGATTAGAGTGAGCGTTATATTGATGATATTCAAATGATTGAATAATGTCGGATCTTCAAAAAAATCTGTTTTTCCATTAATCAGCTGTCGCCCCCATACGAACGACAACTCTCAGAAGTTGAGAAACTTGTGCGAGCTAAGGACTAACGAGGTCTTACCTTTTAACGTGTGATTCCTAACAACATTTTTTTGGAAACATACAATCACATAGCGAGGGCTTTCGAGGAACGAGGAAGTCTTGACGGCCCATATTTCCTTTTGCACCTTGTGTGAGAGCAGGCAGCAAATGGAGTTCCCATTTTCTGAACGGTATGAGAATAGGAGTGTTAGCTTGGATAGCTTTCAAATGTTGCAATTCAATTTAATCATAAGGAAAGATTCGTTCAACTTTCAGTTCAATATTTTCAATTTCCAATTCAACTTACGTTTTCGGTGTTAGTGCAGCAGGAGTCTCTCCTATTTTGAAACAGTTGCTATCATCTCCAGCTGGTACTAATTGAATCGTATGTTTACCGTAGGAAATACACTGATAATCGTTGAAAGTATTCCAAAAATGCCTGATGGGTATTAACATGTTGAATTTTAGATGCGTTGTACTGATGACGCTTGTATTGTTGGGAAAAGTCCAACCGGAGGTCGCCAAGTGTTTGATATCTTCGTCGGTGTAGGTGAGAAAGCCTCTAGCAGTACTAACAATTCCAAGTGCACGAATTGCTTCCAATTCCTTATCACTCTGCTCATAACTAGCAGATTGGAACAAGAAAGCGCCAGCATTGTTTACGAATGACACCTTTCCGTCCCCTTTGGTCTTCTCAACTTTTCCGCTAATGAATATCAGACTATTGTACAAAGCATCGTAGGCATCAGATTGACTGACGTTGATTTCAATAACATCGTTGTTGCGAAAAAACTTGTAGGTACGACACTCTACCTTTTGTATGGACAACATGATAATCAAGAGATTCCAGAAACGATTTATTTTCCGTTGTCAATAGTTGTCGACTGGTAAAGGTCTTGGTGAAGACTGACTTGGGGTATGGAGGTGAATTCTTATTATGGATAGTCAGCACCATACTTTCGCTTCAATTTCAAACGAATTATTATTTCTGCGTTTCGGATATCAATGAGCCTGTAATGTTGGTCGAGGACTCGCAGCGTAATATTGTTCATTTCGTCTCTATGTGCAATAGGTAGGCAAATGGGATGATTAGGTGTTTCGTCTATTGCATTCCCCGGATCAACATCAACAGCAAATTCGTATATCGTATGAGTCGGTGTGTCGTTGTGAAAGGTTTCAAACGTAATGTTGCTATCTATTGTATGGTGCGTACTTTAATGATATCCACAGGTAGATCGGATTCGTAATGTACGTTTGGTTTGAGAAGAGTAGATGAAAACCCCAGTATGTGAGCCAAGCTATTTGCAGGTCCGAAATCAATCGAGTGTTTCAGACAGAATATTTCACTTTTCAGCATATTATTATTCGATTTTAGATAGAAAAAATCCTCAAGGTTTTCCTTGAACGTCGAAGAACCACTCGTTAGCGTTAATATCATAGGCATAACTGATATAATGTCGATATGACATCTCCTTTAATTATAATTAAAACAACAACATTTTGAATGGAAATCATTCATGTCTACAATAATAACATTCTATTTGTGAGCTCAGAAGACCATAATACATTGCTTATTGTAGCGATGACGCAGCTGATGTGGGTGGTGGCACCTCATGTCGATAATGCACATGATAAACGAATCTGCAAAGCGAATCGATGTTGATAATCATTTGGTAAACTATGCCAAAAATCAAATAATTCCCAAGGTTCAGCATTCTAGGACCACGAGTTGGCAATGTGTCACGCATAAAGACTCCATAAATATGTAGAATTCTCAGTTGACGGGCACATTTTTCAATTCCCGAATCATATAATGCTCTATGGGGTAGCTTCAGTAGATTTTTTTTGCTTTTTCAAGTAAAGACCTCGCCCTTTGCGTTGATGTTGTTTCTTTAGGAACATACCAAATCATCAAAGTGTTTTGCATAGGTACAAAGCGGAACCTGAATGTTCCATAGCTTTATTGTGACGTTGATCTTCAAGTTTCTTTTTGGCATTTTTAGCATCTATTACGGTTTTTACGATAGCGCCTGTTCCACCTGCCAACGAACCCAAAGCTAAAGGGGCAGTGAATATGAGTGCTAGGATTCCTCCAGATTTTGTTTCGAATGGAATATCCTAGGCATCCGTATGTTTTTACTTCCTCCAGTTCGACTCAATTCCATTTTAGCAGCTCGCAAAGCCGAAGCACCTAATTTCTTAATATTGGTAGGATGTGGCTTCCAATTTTCAGTAATTTTTCCAAGCATATCACGTTGAAAGGACAACCCTATGCTGTTGTTGTAGTTACGAGCCAAGCTATTGCTTTTTCACCAAATTTTGCGTCTTTCGATTCAACGCATTCCCTTACTAACACTTTATCTGCTTTATGACTGTCTTCTGAGGATTCGCTTTGAGAGTATGCGATATCATGATCTTAACAATATTCGTCCAAAGGGCGACACCAGTGACACCGCGTCCCAATCTCTTTTTCAATTTGGTGGTCCGCAAAACTTTTTACTAGGTAGATGTAATTCGGACGGGAACTTATCGATGAGCGAATTGACGACACCTGCACCGGAGTAAGTCAACATTGAGAATGATTAGGTGATTTTAATGTATACAAAAAGATTTTGGATTCATCGAGCGCTCACAAGAATTCCGCTGGGCATCTAAAAGGCACTCAGAGATACAAGTACACCAACTTGATCAAACCGTTTCCTGCTGTAGGAAACCGTCGTAAAACTGGTACACGGGTTTTTCCACCTGAAACACCTCTCACTACTACTACTGCGATGACATCATGTATACCCAAAACGTCACCTCTTGCAATGACATTCAATACGAAACCCATCAAATACATTTATTGGGAAGATCCCAACGAGCTATGCGAACGTCTCAAATTATTGCTAGCCTCTCGAGATGCAGGAAATACTTCACACAACAACGAAATCATTGCCAGATACATAACGTTCCCCGATAAATTATCATTTTCAAAACGGTTATCGATATGTTTGGACGAAGCAACAGCAACAGAAAGCGAAAATTGCCAACGCCCTCTGGAAGATGTTTGTTGCGATACACCTTAGATGGTAGTATTCATTGTGGTGATGTGAAATTGTGTCATGTGAAGAGCCCCACCACTGATTACGATGTTGCTGATAAAAATGTGGATGGAACCGATAAAGAACCTGCTTCATTTACATATCAGCTAGCTGAGCAACACGAAAAAGAAATAACCCAAATGAATGGAAAACTAACCAAATTTCAAGGTGACATCTTCAAAGGAATTATCGAAATAAATTCAGGAATAGCCAAGGTACAATGTACTATCAAGGAAATCAATAAGATACAAAATGTAGTTCAAACATTACCTTCATATAAGAGCGGGTTCACACATCTTCACCATCAGTCGTCATGACTTCCAAAGACAAGATTCAACTTGTCAACGAACTACATAAACCAACTACAAAAAATAATCCTCGACGGCGTACAGTTATCAAAGGAATTATGACTTATGGCAGATGGACTTGATTGAGATTAGATCGTTCGCTCACCAAAATCGAAATATCAAACTGCTTCTAGTCGTTATAGTTTGTTTTTCGAAATTTTTGTAGACTCGACCACAAAAATCGAAAACGGTAGAGGAAATTATCAAAACGTTTGCAGATGTCTTGACACATACAAAACTTCCAAAAAATTTACAAGTCAATAAGATACAAAATGTAGTTTAAACATTACCTCCATATACGAGCGGGTTCACATATCTTCACCATCAGTCGTCATGACTTCCAAAGACAAGATTCAACTTGTCAACGAACTACATAAACCAACTAGAAAAAATTATCCTCGACGACGTACAGTTATCAAAGGAATTATGACTTATGGCAGATGGACTTGATTGAGATTAGATCGTTCGCTCACCAAAATCGAAATATCAAACTGCTTCTAGTCGTTATAGTTTGTTTTTAGAAATTTGTGTAGACTCGACCACTCAAATCGAAAACGGTAGAGGAAATTACCAAAACGTTTGCAGATGTCTTGACACATACGAAACGTTGTCCAAAAAATTTACAAACCGATCAAGGTAAAGAATTTTACAACAATAAGTTTAAAACTTTGATGAAAAACATGGAATAAATCACTACATACGTACAGCATCACTAAGGCTTCTATGGCTGAAAGTACTATTAGAACGTTGAAAGAAAAACTTTTCAAGTATTTCAGTCTGAATGGTTGAATGTTTTGCCTGAAATCACAAAATCCTACAATGATACGCGACACTCGAAAATAACCAAAACCAACGAAAAACCAATTCTCAAATCAACATACACCCATCTGAAAATAGCTGAACCGAGAAAATTCAAAATTGGTGATGTTGTACGAAACACGTTTTCGAAAAAGGATATACGCCCAATTGGACTACGGAATTATTCAAAATTATCAAAGTCAACATTACCAACCCCACCACCTTTATGCTAGAAGATATGCAGAGGTCACCTATTAGGGGTGCTTTCTATGGAGAATAATTACAAAAAACTGCAAATCCCCTAAAGTGTTGGGTAAGAAAGATGAAAAAATGTACGTTGAATGGTTGGGTCTGGATAACAAACACAACAGTTGGATCGAAAACGTCGATTTTGTGTAGAATCTTGTGGAAATCAAGCACAGTGACAATGCATCGGGAGGGCGTTTTTTGAAGAAATATTTGTGTGTTCAACAAACACACATTATCTAAAATGGACCACGTGATCTGAAGCTATAAGAACGCATGCAAATACAGATGGATATTCAGTTTGAAAACGAAAATGTCTCTCGATGGTGGTTAGTATGGCTACAACGCTCTGTCTATCGCATTTAGAGTTTCACTATAATCCTCACCATCACTGTCGAACATTACTTCAACGAAAATGTCTCTCGATGGTGGTTAGTATTGCTACAACGCTCTGTCTATTGCATTTAGAGTTTCACTGTAATCTTCACCATCACTGTCGAACATTACTTCAACTTCACTATCGTAGTGAAGTTGAAGTAATGTTCGACAGTGATGGTGAAGATTACAGTAAAACTCTAAATGTAATAGATAGAGCGTTGACAGAGCGTTGTAGCAATACTAAATGGCCGCTCGGAACTAATCCCAATTGATGTTGATGTCATTCCCCATGTCATCTTATGAAATTCGATGTGGCCTAAATTTATGCAGAGACTTCAGTCCATGCATAATTTTGAAGCAGCAGTTTTCCATTCGTTCCATCAGTTCAACAAGTTTTGAATGAATGACCCTCATTGACATCCTGTAACAAATAAAGGAAATTTTCTTTTAATCAAAATCGGGAATATGTTGACGAGTATGATCAAATTACAACACGTTACGGAGATTACATTTACGTGACACAGTACATCGAAAGTAATACCAAACAAGTTTCCGTTTTCAAGGATACCACGAACATGGAGCTGTTTCAACGAAATGTAAACGAGATCCTGATTACTTACCTTGGTGTGCTGTCTGACCGTATCGCTATGCTGGATGCATTGAACTTTTGTGATTATTATCGAGGTGTTTTCAATATAATACAATCATGGTTACGTGAAAATGAAACTAATGCAACTTTGGAAGAAATTATAGAAGGTTTTTGTCAAGCCTCAGCTTTATATAGTTTGTATGCTAATGCTTTACGTGAATATTTATTCAATTTCAAACAAAAATAGTGTATAATTCATGCAATGAATGAGAAAATGTAACATTTGTTTCATTTGATGTATGAGGTGAAAAAGAATTCAACTATAAAAAGTTGTATGATGTAATAAAATACCAAAATGTCAATATATATTTTATTCAAATCATATCAACGTGTGTACAACAATAAATAAGTATACAAAATTTCAAAATGTTTAATCCAAATTATATTTTATGTATACCTTGTATTAACTACAAATTTACATTTCAAAAATTTGACCAATCAGAATCGGTAAAATGATCATTTTTCCTTATTTGTTTTTTCAATATTTTGATACAATTTACATTGACCATTTCTGTTTTGACCGACGATTGTTTTATCATGAGTATGAATGCTCAATGCACACAAGAATGAATTACAATAACTCTTGTGAAAAGTTAGGATGAGAAAAATAACTGTTAAGATGTACTGTAGGCAAGACAAGATTTAATTCTTACTGTACTGTTACAAGTTTTGAAACGTAATGAAATGAATTTTACACAAATGCAATATTTCACATCGGTAGGTATTTTAGAGAAGGGGTTTCAATTGGTCTTTGGAGGAATAAACAAAGGTTTGGATTAACATAGGTAGGAGAGATCATAATAGCGGGTAATTCCCAAGACAAGGGATATAAGGAATAATTAAGGAATTAAAAATGTACGGGTTGCTCGAGAAAAGATATTTGGGAATATTGAATTTTATTAGCATAAGGGTATTAAAAAGACCCGTAAATTTGAGACCAACTGGAAACCCCGATTATGAATAATGAAAAATTAAATAATTTGAACAAGATTAGTTAACAATACATAAAATAAAAATAATGCCATAAAACAGTCTGTTTTGTTGTACAAATTTTAGAGCTGGCAACACTAGGCTAAATACTAAAAAATTAAGATTCACTTGAAAAACATAATGATTTCGATAGTGAGATTTTGAGACCGAACATGCCGCCACCCTTGAACTGTCCTAGTTCAATAAAATAAAATAGAGCAGTTAATTGAAGGGTAGAGGGCCAAGTATCTTTGTACAGCATTTGTACTCGCCACTTTTGGTTTTTAGAGTCACTACACGCGCAATACCGTCTTCTCCTGGATGGATTGCGGTGATTCTACCCATGGCCAAACAAGTGAGGGTAGATTGTCTTTATGGATCAGAACTATATCTCCAACTTGAATCCTGCTAGTTGATTTAGAACGTTGATGCGAGCTAATAAGGTTATTTAGATATTCTTTATGCCAGCGATCCCAAAAGTGCTGCTTTAATTTCTGCGCATGTTGCCAGGCAGACAATCGGTTAGATGGAGTGTTAGTAAAGTCAACCTCTGAACAGCTTGTCAATGGAGCACCAGTGAGAAACTGGCAAAAGTCAAAGGCAAAAGGTCGTTTGGATCCTAGGATAAAGGGGATAAAAGACGAGAGTTCAATATCGCTTCTATCTCAATTATATATGTTTCTAATTGTTCATATGTAAGCAATGTATCTCCGACATTGCGGAGTAAATGTTTTTTAAATGATTTGGCTGCAGCTTCCCAAAGTCCTCCAAAATGAAGAGCTCGGGTGGTATGAAATGCCAAGTGATTCTTTCATTATCGAAATGTTGTTTTATAGCGGTTTGGTAATCAGCTATATTGTATAAGGCTTGCAGCTCACGATCAGCGAAGACAAAGTTAGTGCCGTTGTCAGAAAAGATTTCAAGAGACTTTTCTCTCCTAGCAAAAAACCGCTTAATACTAGCCAAAAAAGCTTCCGAAGTATGATAGGAAACAAGCTCTAAATGAATAGCTTTAGTGACTATTACGGAATTGCTTTTCTTTAATGTACAGTGGGCCGCAGTAGTCGACTCCCGTTTTCAAAATAGGTCGCGAAAGCACAACGCGGTATTCAGGTAGAGGACCTGACTCATTATCAGCTAGACAAGGTTTTGCGATCTGGGATAAGATGTTTCGTTTGGTGAGAGTTTTTGAAATAGTTGAATTAACCTCATAAAACAGTAAATCACTTTGAAAGTTCCAGTGTACACCGAGGGTTTTGACAGACGATTCAAGATCAAGGGACATATGAGTATTTTTTGGATGCTCAGAATAATTGGATACAAGTGACGGATGATTTGAAACCCACATAGAAATCTTTTTTTAAAGATACAGAAGCAAGTGGATAGTGATGACCTTCGTCCTCAACTAGCTGCTGTAAGGATCGAATAGCTAGATGAGAGGCAGAAGATGTGCCATATGTGACAGTTTCAAGAATATAAGTCTCAATCGGATCGTTAATACTTTCACGATAAAGAATCTTTTGAATTTAATGAAATACCGGTTGATGTTTTAGCCGAACCATCAAATACGACTCGAATTTTGGTAGTCAAACTGTCGTCTTTTCCTACCGCATGATGGAGAAGATAAAAACCCCTGGCAGTATCGCCTTGACCGGAAATACAAGACATATGATCCAGCTTTTGATATTCGCTTAAAAAGTCAGAGTATTGGCGTTGAAGATTTGGATCCTTTTGGAATCGCCTTTCTAAGGCGTAGAAACGCCGTAAAGCAGTTGAATAAGATTCTCCGAGATTTTGAATTTTTTCATTAAAAGGAAGCCTAACGACATATCGACCAGATTTATCTCGAGTAGTGTGAAGTGAATAATGTACTTCACATGCCTTTTCTTCTGGGGATGAAATTTTTGATGAGGGAATTTCTTCGATTTCCCAGAAGCGAGTAAGATCAGAATCAAATGGTTCTGCATGTAAGCCGAAGTGACAAGTTATGCGATCCAACCTACTTGAGTTTTTTGAATAACCGCATCTGGCTGGCTTCTTAATGAGATTTGGCCTATGCTGAGTAATTTGAAAAATAATTTTACCCCAATAAGAACATCAATTTCAGAAGGTTTGAAGAATTATGGATCAGCTAAGGGAATGTTTTTAGGAATGTCAAGTAGAGATTGATTGATTTTAATTGACGGCATGAAGGTGCTTATTTGAGACACAATGAAAAATTCGACATCCTTTGCAAATTTATTGTGACGAGATTTGATTGTTGCATAAGTAGATTGTTTTATATTTGTCAAGATATCATAAAGACCGGAAACTGCAATGTTTACTGTTTTACGATCGAGTTTTAAAAAACTTGCGACGCTCTCTGTAATGAAATAAGCTTGAGAACCTGCGGCCAAGAATACTCTACAAGTTTTAGATTTTCCGTACTTATTGACGATATCCACGATTGCAGTAGCTAGAACTGCTTCAGAAGAAACCTGCACGTGCATATTTACACTTGAAGATGAGGCGAGATTTGTGTTTGAACACTCAGGAGACTTAAACGTGCTTTCACGTTGATTTTGACGATGGGTTGAATTGGTCTGATTGTTATAATTGCTATTATTATTAGAGGTACCGTAGTTTTCGTTGCGATTTTTATGATTAAATTCATCAGATGTGTAACAGTTATTAGTCGCGTTATTATTGTGCCATAAAACAGTCTGTTTTGTTGTACAAATTTTAGAGCTGGCAACACTAGGCTAAATACTAAAAAATTTAGATTCACTTGAAAAACAATGATTTCGATAGTGAGATTTTGAGACCGAACAATTTCTATAAATTCTTTCGGTATGATGAAAGAACAAGTACTCGGCATATTTTACCTATAGCAAATTTCATCTCGATACAAAAAAAGATGGGGGAATCTTCCAAAGAAAGGAAGGAAGTAATCAATTTGAAAATAAGTAACTCTATACATGGATGTGTAGATCATACAAAGAAGTAACTTTCAGACACAAACTGAAAGAAGGTCCTCCTGAAACAGCTACTTTCATATAAATATTGAATTATACGAAAGAAAAAAATTATTTCGAAACAAATACTTCTATATGAACACTGAATTATACAGAAGATACTTTTCTTTGCTCAGTTTGTATTTCAAACATTCGTTGTGGAATAAAATCAGATATCATTCACATGAGTTCTACTTTTAATAAATGGTAACAAATTGCACTTACATGGAACACTGTCATCCTCACTGGTATACATCGATATTTCGCCGTAAGACACTTGCCCTAAGGCTCTTCAGTACCAAATCATTTTATTCAATTTGGTACTGAAGAGTAGCAGAAAGTCAAAAACTTTCTTTCCCAAAAATTAATCACTCCTAAAAATATAACCCCTTCAATTCACCAAATTACAATTTCTAGTTTTTCAGCAGCATGATATCTATAAATATCTCCAACAGTTCTACAAATTTTGTTTGCAGCCAATCCTTGCAAAGTTGGTGGACTTCTACCGCTGTTGGAAATTTTTAGAGTAACACATCTATCGACCATATTCAAACTAGAACAAAATTTTTCAATAAATCACATCAATAAAAAGAAAATCCAAAAGATAACCTCATTCCAAGCTATAGTGACCCCAAGGTAAAGTGTCGGATGATTTGGGGATTAATTTTCGTTTATCGTCGTGTGGAGTTAGCCTATTTTCACCTGCTTGATACTGAAAACATTGTGAGCGTATGATCGAATAGTAACTGTTCACAAATGTTTTCTTTAAAATTTCTGAGACAATCGTTATAATCTTTGAATTAATTTTATTTTTGTTACATTTTATCGAATTCTTTGATTTGATTTTTTGATAACTTTTCAATCCTGCACTTTGTAGGTGTACATTTTGGATCGTAACCCTGCAAAGTGCGTGATGATCTTTCATTAACCAAGGAATTTTTTTATTTACAAGTGGAATTTGAAACTTATTATCGGGCGAATAATCGGAAGTATCAAATTTTGATAGGTTCTTTTTAATGATTTTTCAGCAGACATTTTCACACGTTATTTCGTAGATGGAGCTATCTGTATCTGTATACATTAACTTGCAATTTTCTATACCTAGAGTGGGCACCATGAAATCGTAATGGAAATCAGACATGCATGTTTTTGAAATATCTAATATTGTCATTTCGATTTACAAAGGTTTATTGAAAACAAGTTTAGTCTTTTTGAATTCAATAGCCACCAAGTCTGTATCGAAAACGGTTCGACTCTGAAATCAGGGGCTCACAATTAAATTTTTGGCGTCATAACGACCGTTCCACGAATTCACAAGTTTGACCACCCTGTGTAACCGGATGTTTTCCATCGATTTTCCAAAAATAGCATTTGCCATTACTTTATATACATTTTTGCCAAAAGAACTGCTGACTACAACCCTTAGACGAGTATTCAACTCGATGTAGGGACGCAGCCATGCAGATTATTTGAATTTCACAACCCGATGAATTTTGGTTAGAATCAAACCGTCTGTCTGTCTGAAGTTGCGATGATACAAAATATATTTGTCCTTATTATACAGGGTACCCATTAATTTTTTTGTTTGGAATTTGGCGATGCTTGATGCTCTGGACAAAACGAAAAATCTTTATGTGGATCATGTAATCTCTCAAGGTATTCCAAATCAACTTTCAATATGTAGCCTTCTGAAGCATTGTCAGGAATTTCAATTACATCTTTGTCAAAATTTTCCACCCACTGAAAACCGTCGTAAGGTAAAAATTCTGACATTGTCCACCCATATAAATTATCAACGTCCAAATATAAAAGTTATTTTGAAATTTTCGGGATTGTATGCTTTCATATATTTATTAATTGCTTCAGAATATCTATTTGAACAAATCGACATTTCGACCCTCATTCCCTCTTCTACAAACATAATCATGTCAATATCTTTTAAAATTTATCATTTACATTTCGTATACTTCAACAAGGCATCCCACGTATACCCAGGCATAGTATAATACCACGCGGGATCTAACCCATAAGTTGCCATGCTTTTTTGACGAAAATGTTCAAAAACGTCTGCCAGTAATAAAATATCCGTTTTCATATATAGATTCGCATACGATCGCGAATTTGTAATTTCGAATGACTCCCAAACATTTTGTGCATGAGCATATTTCTCATTTGTTATGTATTCATCGTTTAATCTATTATAGAATTCTTCTCGTGTTGGTAACTCGGTGTCATTTAATTTTCCTATGCTATCTACATAATCATATGGAAATACCCCCTTCCTGGTGAGAAGAGCCAATTTCTCGTCATCCAAATGAATAAATTCTTTTTTTTTAATTTCCAAATTATTTTGATCCAATGTGGATACTAATTCATCCAACGAAGTTTCGATAAATCGAAAATTTTCTTTATTTGAGGAAAGTATGCTCACACATCCTCTTTTTGCGATATCTCTTATAATGAAGTGACTGACGTGTTCTGAAAAATTATGGAAAGTAATGGGTACCACAAATAATTTTCGAAAATTGACATTATAGGGGGCTTGGAGTCACATCCGCGGAACGCCCCCGTATAATGATTATGATCGTACACGATAACATCTTTAGGGGCGAATGGTTTTTTACAAATATGACAAGTTGTTGCAGGTCCGATACTATTTAAAGGCACTGTCATCGACTCAATATTCTTTATTTTCGATTCAACAAATTTTGCAATATAAGGCAACTCATCGGCAAACCATTCCATACAGTATTCACCTCGATAGTTTCGAAATGAGAAAGACTGTCGTCACAGAAATACTTGAAGTAGTAGCCTGCATTGAAAGGTATATGTTTTTGGTATTTTGTAGTTTTGTTAGATATACTTTCGTTACATTTCTCAAAAGTGATTCGAAATCAGCAAATATTATAAACGGATATTTTTGTTTATAAACATAATTTTGAAATTCCACATAATCATATGTGGGAAATGAAATTTTACTCTCATCCACTTTTTCACACAAAACAGTATGATCATTCATACTGTTTTGATTCTATTCTAAAGTGTTAACATTTACAGAGATATTACTAAGGTTTACAAATTTGGAAATTTGATGTAAGTCCATTGGAGTATTTAGCCCTATAGTATTCAAAACTGTCGAATAGTGTTGATATTGACACTCTATTAGAATTTTTTGCTAATAATACTCCAAAAGAAGCACATTTCATCATCGTTTTGTACAATAATGCATGCCTGCTTCCTGGCAATTTCTTGCGGCAATGGAATGAAGGAAGAACCGTTACCAATTACATATTCATTTATTGTTACTTCCAACAAAAGAATTTCACTCAAAGCCCACCCCGACTATTGTTCTTCAAATTCGCCTAATTTATTCAATATAACGTCCACAGCGTTTTATTGTACCAAGCAGCCAAGTCCGTACCTGGATCGATAACTTTATTTGACGTACTGAAATATTTGCGATCAACAATATCCCCATCATTCGGGTTTTCAATAAAATCCCCTGAAAATGTGAAATTAACTTTAGGACATGATATTTGTTTCAAAATTTTGTAAGTCTCACGTTTGAATACTGATAAAGCATCGTCTAGAAACTTTTTAGGATCTTTATGAGTTAAATTGATGATTACTTCTGTTGTTACTCTACTATTGAAAACATTGTTAACAATTTGCCACTTTACCCTGGAGCTTCGTCGCTTCAAACCCGAGCCTATATGTTCATTATTCATCATTTCGATAATCACTTTAAAGCGTTTCGATTCCCCAATTTGTGTAATTATTTTCCAACCGAAAATTTAATTTTTTTCCATAGCTAAAACGCATTTCCTTATATGTTTATTAATACATTGTATAGCTTGTTTGGCAATATAATCCGAATAATTATCTTTAATGTGTAAAATGTATTCATCATTACCGACTTGGATTTTAGAAAATCAATCATTTGGATTTTATTTATTGACATGACTCACCGATGATGTTGCGGAGACGGTTTTGGCTGTAGTTGTTGAGATGCCTCTGAACTGATACTGCACACGTTAATGTAGTGTTCTGAAATAAATGCAATCTTCAATACACCAAAGAAAAATAAAATTCAAGAGTGGGGTAATGTCTTTCATGGAGTGATTGTGAAAAATGGGCGAGCTACAGTCATAATTAAAAAAATCCACTATCATTCAAAACAAGGAATTCAAAACACATTCTGCACATACTGAACAAAAAAAAGTGTTGTATGAAAATACTACTTTATGCGGATCATATCTATGAATGAAAAATTTCTTGAGTCGAACAAAAAATATTATGTACAACCACAAACTCTATACATATATTGAATAGAGAAAAAATGTGAAAGCAGTACTAACCTTAATTTCGTTCAGTTTGAAATGAAACAACACGAAAGCGTATTTTCCAAATGGGAGTGATACTTCTCCATCACTCGGTGTGTTAAAAAATCACACTTTCTCGCCCAATTCCAAGAACACCACCTCACCAAATTTGCCTCTCACGATGTTAGCTGTCAATTTCCTCTACGGCGTCTCTACAGGTAAATCAGCAATTGTCATTATTTATCTTCTTATGTATGTAGGATAAAAAATTAGTCCAGGGTTCGCTCAAGGAATACGTAATTACCTCTAAACCGTTTTGTATCACTAATTAATTGAAAAAAATGTAAACCTCAAAAACTATGCGTAAAAACACTCAAGTAAATTAATCTGAGAAAAATTTTGGAAATTCAATGATAGTTCAACAACAACTCTCACCACTTTTGAAATAAATTTCATTTGAATAAATTCATCTGAGAAGAAGTCAAAAACGTATAAAAAATCTTGCAATGAAAACTCATAAAGTGAGCATGAAAAAATTAATGAAGACACTTCTATCTGTATCTGTAGAGTAAAGAGGGTAAGTGCAGACCCACAGCACTTAGGCCACATGTGACCTATTGTACATCCTTCCGAGGAGTTGTCCCCCTATGTCATCTTCAATCCTATCCTTTCCAGGAATGTGGACAGATAACTAGGAGATATCTCATTTATATTGGCAGGTTTAGGCCAAGACTCGCCAAACACACACTCTCTTTGGCAACCTTGAGGTGTCTCACGGTGACCTCCGCAAAGGTTTTAGAAGGTGCAGCGACATTACTGTCGTTGCACGGCTTCTTCAACCTTCTTGGGGTTCCCTACGTAGAGGTGCACAAGTGCCCAAGGCAGAGGTCTTGGCGCTCGCCACAGAAAGTGCCCTTACTGTTGGAGGTAGAGTGGGGGAAGAGGAAGGTGCATATAGTTGCTGCCACTCCTGCCTCTTCCGCTCTCTTTCTTCTTTTGCCCTCGGCGCCGCAAATGCGCTTACGCCTTGGCCTTTGTATTATTTCAAGCGGTAGATTGGGGTGGACATTTCTGTTAATCTCCAGCCATCGCCTTAGATTGAGGTGAGCACTTCTGTCCAGCTTCGGGATTGGTTTTTGTTGTTTCTGTTTTTGTATTTATTTCATTCATGTGTGTTCCCACGAGTAGAAAGAGAAAAGTTGGTCACCTCTGGCAGAGCCCCGCATTACCAGAGGTAGGCTGATTATAATGAGGTTTCGCCCAGTTCCCCAAGGGGAACCCTGCTTTCACCCTGCGGCCATTCAGCTGTCGGCACGATTCCTTACACCTCAGCTTGGGTAGGCTGGTACACGGTGGCATGTTTTGCAAAGGCTTTTGGGGAGTATAAGTTCTCCTCACCCTACTTATTTCTGCCACCAACCAGGAGTCCGGCGACCCCGTCCGTAAGGCAACATTGGCTTCCCGGACAGGGCCTCCAGTCTCCTGGCCTTTCTCCTATTCGCCACCTGGGGACGCGCCGGGTAGCCCAACCCACACACGGGTAAAGTGTGTGGGTGCACTTGTCACTGGTATCACTTTCAAAATAAGTGTTGGCATATCAAAAAATCAAACAAAGAGCCTTTGTTTCGTGGTTTTGAGAACTGTATATCTCTGGATGCTGATTTAGCATTGAAAGTGATCAATGTCAACTTGGGTATGAATGGAGAAATAGGTGATGACATATTCTGAAACGAAACAAAGAAAATCAAATAGTCTTTGTTAAGTCGTTTTGAGGCGTTTTGAGGTCATCATTGACATTGATCCATGTCACTTTGGGTATGAATAGAGAAGGTCTTAACGAGTATGTGAACCTGCATATTTGCTGTCTAGAACTCAATACCAAATTGTTATAAAGCCACGTGTCTGGGTTTATCGATAAGTGATAGCGATAATTCTGTATGCCTATATTATATATTTACCAACTTGAAATAAAACAAATAATTTACTCAACCACGCAAGCTTTGTTGCGTGTTCTGTAACAAATTCAACAGTTTCTTCTCACTAGCCTTCACGGATATTTCCTTGGAATTTCACCCAAATCCGATACGTTTACATACGAAACAATATATATTATTGTAGTCGGGAGTACAAAATTTGTTCATCAGCATCGGCGACGACATATTCTTCACTCTGAGGCTGAATTCTTTTCATATGAAATAACTTTCGATTGAAAACTTTGTCTTGAATGTCTAAATTATTCAACTGCTTCAGAACATTTTGCTTTTCCTCATATAATTAAATATAAATTGATGGATGTAGCAGTTACTATGTGGTAGGAGATCATGATGAAAAGAGAAATGAGAAACATAGAAATTTTCATTTCTCTTTTCATAATTGAATATCTTTACTTAATTATTGGACACGTCTCTCAAATTCCTCTACTTTACGTCTGTATCCTCTGAATGCCATTATATTACTAATTTTTCTTTACCAATCTCATATTAAATGTAACTGACTAATGGTGTACAATTATTCAAACACGAAAACGGCTACGACAATAACAACGAAACGATAACGAATAAACGCACGCAAAACGGTCGAAACCTATGCAAAGCAACGTATTTTGAAATGTTATTGTTGAATACTTCGCTCTCCCATTGCCCCCACATTGAGTCCACAATGCGTAACCCCTCGACACTTTTGGGTGTCCTCTTTCTCCTGATGATGCTAACTTGGTTAACAAAGATACAACTTATAGTTGTATAGATGTTATTTCGAGCGGTCACTTCACAAGTTTAACAAAAGTTAAACTTTATACAGCAGGTCGCACAGATCTTAAATATGGGTGGGACATATATATATATATATATATATATATATATATATATATATATATATATATATATATATATATATATATATATATATATATATATATATAAAATCTAGAAAGGTTAATGCAGTCAAGCTGCTGGAAAATAATTCCATGAAAATCAAAAAATAAATAGATAAGTACTCTTTGATCATTCCCATATTGATTTCAATTTAAGAGCCACCGGTATACAGCTGTTTCAGCCTATTGGGCATCGTCAGTACCGGGCAGGCGGTCCTCGATTGAAGACAAAATGAGAAAAAACCAAGAAAGTACTTGATAAAAATAGCTGCGTAAACGCAAGCGAAACATAAGTGGAACCACCTATTGGTGTGACACCCAAGTCAACTTGCCAAGTTTTTATGTCAGTGTTGGTGTTTTGACCAATCAACCGACAACTGCGGTAGCAGAAATTTGGGAAGCTAACCTGAAATGCCATCGGAAAACGAATCCACATGTTTCTAGAAATGATATGAAATCTAGAAAGGTTAATGCAGTCAAGCTGCTGGAAAATAATTCCATGAAAATCAAAAAATAAATAGATAAGTACTCTTTGATCATTCCCATATTGATTTCAATTTAAGAGCCACCGGTATACAGCTGTTTCAGCCTATTGGGCATCGTCAGTACCGGGCAGGCGGTCCTCGATTGAAGACAAAATGAGAAAAAACCAAGAAAGTACTTGATAAAAATAGCTGCGTAAACGCAAGCGAAACATAAGTGGAACCACCTATTGGTGTGACACCCAAGTCAACTTGCCAAGTTTTTATGTCAGTGTTGGTGTTTTGACCAATCAACCGACAACTGCGGTAGCAGAAATTTGGGAAGCTAACCTGAAATGCCATCGGAAAACGAATCCACATGTTTCTAGAAATGATATGAAATCTAGAAAGGTTAATGCAGTCAAGCTGCTGGAAAATAATTCCATGAAAATCAAAAAATAAATAGATAAGTACTCTTTGATCATTCCCATATTGATTTCAATTTAAGAGCCACCGGTATACAGCTGTTTCAGCCTATTGGGCATCGTCAGTACCGGGCAGGCGGTCCTCGATTGAAGACAAAATGAGAAAAAACCAAGAAAGTACTTGATAAAAATAGCTGCGTAAACGCAAGCGAAACATAAGTGGAACCACCTATTGGTGTGACACCCAAGTCAACTTGCCAAGTTTTTATGTCAGTGTTGGTGTTTTGACCAATCAACCGACAACTGCGGTAGCAGAAATTTGGGAAGCTAACCTGAAATGCCATCGGAAAACGAATCCACATGTTTCTAGAAATGATATGAAATCTAGAAAGGTTAATGCAGTCAAGCTGCTGGAAAATAATTCCATGAAAATCAAAAAATAAATAGATAAGTACTCTTTGATCATTCCCATATTGATTTCAATTTAAGAGCCACCGGTATACAGCTGTTTCAGCCTATTGGGCATCGTCAGTACCGGGCAGGCGGTCCTCGATTGAAGACAAAATGAGAAAAAACCAAGAAAGTACTTGATAAAAATAGCTGCGTAAACGCAAGCGAAACATAAGTGGAACCACCTATTGGTGTGACACCCAAGTCAACTTGCCAAGTTTTTATGTCAGTGTTGGTGTTTTGACCAATCAACCGACAACTGCGGTAGCAGAAATTTGGGAAGCTAACCTGAAATGCCATCGGAAAACGAATCCACATGTTTCTAGAAATGATATGAAATCTAGAAAGGTTAATGCAGTCAAGCTGCTGGAAAATAATTCCATGAAAATCAAAAAATAAATAGATAAGTACTCTTTGATCATTCCCATATTGATTTCAATTTAAGAGCCACCGGTATACAGCTGTTTCAGCCTATTGGGCATCGTCAGTACCGGGCAGGCGGTCCTCGATTGAAGACAAAATGAGAAAAAACCAAGAAAGTACTTGATAAAAATAGCTGCGTAAACGCAAGGTGGTTCCACTTATGTTTCGCTTGCGTTTACGCAGCTATTTTTATCAAGTACTTTCTTGGTTTTTTCTCATTTTGTCTTCAATCGAGGACCGCCTGCCCGGTACTGACGATGCCCAATAGGCTGAAACAGCTGTATACCGGTGGCTCTTAAATTGAAATCAATATGGGAATGATCAAAGAGTACTTATCTATTTATATATATATATATATATATATATATATATATATATATATATATATATATATATATATATATATATATATAAAACTTGGGAATTTCTTTGGGTGAACAGCAGAACGGAAGTGTACTCTTATAACACAAGTTATTCCAATATTTCGATAAAATTTATTATCATCTTCAGGAAAAAGCTACAAATGTTTTATGGTGATAATACAGTATGAAAAAGTTTTTTTTTATTTTAATAATGATATAAATTTTTTTTTTTTTAACAACTTACTGTTAGTGAGGTTGGCCGTGTCGAAAAGAATGTTATATCTAAACAATTGAAACATGTCAATACAATAAAATAGTCATCAAGTTAAAAGAGGTAGACACCTCACTGGATACAAAGAAGAATAATGAATTAAAACTTTTAATAAAAATCGTTATTTGTTTTAAAATTATGGGAATACCGGTAAACGCCATGTGCATTCAGAAACAAGAGAGAGAGGCACAAGACAGTTGACATTTTGACAATGACAGTTGTCATGTCATTATATTATAAAGGTGTGTTAGTTTGTAAATGATAACAATCTGGAACACAAAGGGAACTGATTATGGAACAAGTGTGATCAGAGACATCTGCTGTTCTGTAAGTAAATAAATGAGAGAAAATCCACAAAATCAAATATATTAATTAATTAACAAAATCCTCAGTGGTCTTGAGGAATGGAATGAAGAAAATATTTAATCAAAATAAAACCCTGCCTTAGGGAGGTTGGAAGTTTTGTTGAAACAATATCAAATATTATGAATTTATATTGGAGAAGAGAACCCAGAATTATTGTTCATTTGGAAATTATGTAAATTTTTATCAATGTCTAATAAGAAGGCATAGATTCCACTGAGATGATCAATGTCAGACCTTTTATTAAGGCAGTTATCTGATTGTAATATGAAAGACATTTCCAAAAACAATCTTTTAGATGTATTTCTTTCAGTTGATAAAATTTTGCTGAATTAAAGTTCATGTTATGACCTTCTTTGTAAACATGATTGCTGAGAGCACATCTCTCAGGATGTAATCTACTGTCACTCTTATGTGACGAGATTCTGTCTTTTAGTAATCTTGACGTTTGACCAATATATTCACTACTACAATTTAGACAAGGAATGGAATAAATTAGATTAGACTGAAGGTTGATAGGAGTTTTATCTTTAAGTTTAGAAAATAGTTTATTAATGGTGAAAATGGTTCTAAAGGCTATTTTTACATTAATATCTTTGAAAATTATGCATAGCTTTGGTGTCATATCGCTTATGTATGGTAAAGAGGAGAATAATATAGGAACTGGAGGTGGATCAGTCCCAATTGTGACATTGTCAGACACTAAAGGATTTTCATCCAACTGGTTATTATTATTGACTTGCACGTCCATGGTAGACGTGCTAAATAAGATCTTCTTAAGTAGAGGATCTGGGTAGGAATTGTTAATGAATAATTGGAAAAGTATATTTAAATTTTTTTTATGAAAAGAGGGATCGGAAATCTGCAGAATGCGATTTTTCATTTGTTTGACCAAATTAATTTTCGTTGACTGCTTGTGGTATGACCAATAGTTCAAGAACCTCCCAGAACTGATAGGTTTGCGATACCAATCTATATATATATATATATATATATATATATATATATATATATATATATATATATATATATATATATATATATATATATATATATATATATATATATATATATATATATATATATATATATATATATATATATATATATATATATATATATATATATATATATATATATATATATATATATAGTAGAATGAAATAACGGGGTCTCTCACTCAAAAAATCAAAAATCAAAAACTCTGCTTTGCCAAGCTTTCGCTTCTAGTGTGGAGCTTCTTCAGGGCAGTAAAAATGATTTGACAAATGTCATACCTTCACATGTGACAAAAAACTCCATTAATGTTTAACTTTTTTCGTCGATTTATATGTTCAATTAATTGTTTTTCACTCATTTTTACTGCCCTGAAGAAGCTTCACACTAGAAACGAAAGCTTGGCAAAGTGTAGCAGAGTTTTTGATTTTTGATTTTTAGACTGAGAGACCCCATTATTTCATTCTACTGTACATTTCTCCAGTCGCTAAGATTCTCAACTGTATATATATATATATAGCTATATTGTGCGTTTACATTGATGCACAATATAAGAGGACACAACTTCGTTCAGTACATAAGGCATTAGACATTTCCCATGAGTATCAGTTATATCAAATTACAAGTCTATTACTAAAAATTACATTTTTTTAAACTTACGAATCTCAACGTAGACCATCGAACTTTCGGAACACAGCAACTTTATACTTTCCACACTTTTCAGGAATCTCCAATTGAATCTCTATTCAATTGGTTCATCTTTTACTATTATAGCTACATGGCTATCTAACTGAATCTAGAATCTAATCTAGTTCTGACTTGAATTCTGTATTCTAATTCTCGACTGAATTCATGTTCAATTCGAGTGATGTTCTGATTTCTGACTCATCCTGATCTGAACGGTATTGGCATATTTATACATCTCTCCCTGCCATCAAAGTTGGCCTTATTATCCCTACTCATGTCTTGGTGTACGTGAGAAGGTCACTGGCTCACAATATCTAATTGTTAATTGATATTTTACAATGGGATGATACACAAACAAATTGTTGAGTAACCATCTGTATATTGGGCAATACCCATTCATTTTAACGAGTTTCTCGTGTCGTTTGTGGTCCAAAAATGGATACGCGTGTGACCTCTTTTACATGGCCTTCCACGTGTCGAACTATTGTAACATCAGATATGTTGAAATTTCCCTCTCTTCTGACTGAGTCACGTTTCAGTTTTCAAGATTTGATAATTTAATTTTCTTTCTTGCCGAGCTCCGTGGTTCGAATGTCTAGGGTTGGGTGAGTGCACTTTTGATTGAATATTAACTTTGATTTTGGAAACTCATATATTTATTCATTGATATACATCTTCATCGCGGTTGAATTCAAATATTATTATATCTTGGGCTCAAATAGTTCATGGATCATTTCAAAATTATTTATGGGGTTGCTACAATCGTCCCTCCTTTGAAAAGAATTGTGACTTCCGTTTAACAATCACAATTGAATAAAAATAAATCAATTTACTTCAAAAAGAATTTTGAAATATCCCTCCGTACTCAATTCTAGACATGTCATTCAACTGTTTCCAAAATTTAAGTTTCAACTCATACCACTTATCATTATACAAATTTCCTGGCCTAATTCTTAGACATCTATTAAATAGTTATGAAGTATTGACGGAAATATTGGTGCAAAGTCGTCTTTTCATTTTAAAAGCCGAATTTTACTTTTGGTTTATTTACATACTTGAAGCACCACATAAGTTTTATTGCATTTGTCATCTGAGGGCTATATATTCTTTCTGAATTACATTCTTATTCCTCATTGAACTTCAAATGCATTAGTTTTTATAAAATAGTTTTCGCTTACGCACACAATTTTTCATTTATGCTATCCATAAAAGTTATAAGGTTTTGGAAAAATATCTTCTTCATACAGAGGGTATCTAGTAGAAATACCTTTTCTTTTCAGTTGAAAAAATAATGTTTTTTTTTTAATTAATTTTTTTTTCTGGTTTCATGATACCCAATTTCTCTAACCAAGTCAAACCCTATACTCAATATGCTAACGATTATATACTAAATTGATATGGTAAAACTCAATATGAAAAGGTATAAAACTTAATTATGTCTTTGATATAAAACTATTTCACGTCCAATACCACAAAGTATATGGTCCATTGTTTCTTTGGGTTTTTTAACTATTCAGAATCACTTACGTTTATAACACGGTACCAATCTCTTCTTTTGGGGGCTAGATGTTCTGCTATGCTGGTTGATGGGGACATCCCGATCGTGGGTGAACGGGGCCACGGGTTAGCAGTTGCTGGGGGCGGTGAAGGTCTCAGCTCGGATGATCGTTGAGCGTCTAATGGGGAATATGGGCGCTCTTGCCAGTAATGGTTGACAATGCGTGGTCTCATTCCAACTACAGGAAAGACTGCCAAGTCTTCTAGGGGATGATGATCTCTTCTGGCTGGCTGGTTGGTCCTGCAGAAATTGCATAGGCAAACCCTGGTTGCCTGTTCTGGATTGGTTCGGGAGTGGTTCCTCCGGTTGATTCGGAATGGGCTCTACTCTGGGGAGTGGTAGTTCCTCCATTCTTTGTCCGGGGTTGAATCCAAAACAATATCATTCGTGTATACCTAACCACGTGGATAACCGGGCTAGTTCCGCATGGAACAACAGGCCATACAATAAATTGGATCCAATTAAATAGGGGTTCTCATTCGGCCTTTTGAGTAATACCGAACGTTCTTGACAAAGCTCGTTTGTGGTGAAAAGCAATAACCACCATTTGTTACTGGAGTCACTCATTAAACGAACGGTTTCTAATAAAATGTTCATCTTTAATTCGGTCACTTTTTTTTGAACTTGTCTTCGACACGTCTAAAACGGTTCTAAAACGTTTTTGGTTTCGCCTCGTTATATAAATACGCTTTTTTTCTCAGTGACTATTGTCTTTCTATTGAGCTGTTCATCACTGTTTATTTAGTCGCGGGACGCGTCCTGTTCATGATAAAACTGTATTCTTCTTACGTGGTCACTTTACATTTTAATACTTTTCTCTCATGAAATAACTGATTTTGCATTTCCCTATTATTCTGAACTCATATCAAATGCCTATAATAATTACTTTCTCATGTGTCCTCCATATCTATTTATTTAAACTCCACGTGCATCGATGTGGCTCAGTCACTACTTGTGATGATTCATTTTGTAATTCATAACGCTGTACTGCATTCTCCTGTGTAGGTAATTTATTCGGTTTATTTTGAAAATCTGCCGATAAATTCGGTCGAATGGTTATACTTTCTGCCATATATTTTTCTTCCTTATGGGAACTTTTCCATTGCCTCTAATTCATCAAAAACATCGTTACACTATCGCAACATGATGATAGCGTGTGCCAGGAAAATCCCTTTAGCCGATGTATCGCAATAGCATTCAGGGCAATTTCAATTACCACTTCAGTAGCCGGAAACAAAAGTATAGCCCTGATAATCCATTGGTAAAATTTCCCAAAAATAAAAACCAGTCATACAACTTTTGTATCGTGTTATCGGCCATCTTTTCCAATTCTTCAGGGTTAAATAAATTTATTGCCGAGTATTCTTGGTTATCAATATCCTTCCCAATAATTTTTCTTATAATTATATTCTGAATAGCTTTCCTTTCTGAACCAAATATTAGCGACTCTTGTGCCTTTGAAATCTTGGTATCTGAATAAATGCCTCCTGACCCAAATTTTTGAATATTTTTGAGTTTAAAAGACCCTTCCCAATCAGCTTCCAAAATAACGACGGAATCAATGAATTACAATCTGTTTCTTGGACATGTGTTTCTAATATTCTTGTGTTTGGCGCAATAAAGTATGATTTGTTATGGGCGACTACTTGCAGTTCCACGTAACATTCATTTGTTCTTCGGATTTCAACATTTAGGGGGTTACAAGCCATAACGTACAGTACTTCTCCATTTATTTTTCCCACCAGGCCTAATTTTTGTTGAAAGAGTGTGTAACATTTTCGGCTGGCCTGTGAGTTCGCATTGGAGAAAGTGATCTAAGGGCTTTATTGATTTTATTCTGTATTACTTGATAGATCTTCAAAACGAGAGTAATGGTGTAGGTTCAATACTGACCGGAGACTTCTGTCTTGGGCGTTGAGAAAAATAACTAATTCTAAAAATCGATATCGAAATACTTATTGACGAATTTCAACTTGAGATTACAACTTCAAATATGGATAGTACTTCCCCATAGTACTTCCCCATAAATTTGACCATGAATTTTAACTTCAGTATTCAAATCCTTAATATACAAAGAAGATGTTTCAAAACAAATGATTGATGAATTCGAAAGTATGGCTCTGTACTATAGAGAATTCATTTTGACAATGACAACATCTAGCACTCCCGCTATACAATACGCATAAGTAACAAGAAAAATATCAATTCATTTCTACTATTAAAATCGTCGGTATATTTTAACCTATTTAAAAAAAAATACGTCTATATTTTTCCACAAATTCAACAGACATCACTGAAGTAAACTATCCAACTGCAGAAAAAAATTAAGGAAAATATATATATAGTCTAGGGAACAAAAAAAAAATTATACCTAATCAGTTAACGACAGATACATGTCGGAGTTAGCATTTTTGATCCTCGTCAAGTCATGTTTAAAAATGCTACATTTCTATTTTATTTCTCTCAGAGTCTATCCTTTTTTTTATATGAACCAAAAATAAAACAATTCTTGCCCTCTTTTGTTGGTACTAATTCCGTTCTAGAAGAACTGATAAGCAACATCGTCAATAAATTAACTAATGATATTTGATAAAAATTAACCTTATAGAACGTAATTTGTTTGAACCTGATATTGAACTGAATGAGGAATTTCAGTTTGAGAAATGCTAAATAATAATTAACAAAAGTAAGAACCTCTATTTAACGTTATTTTAAAAATTGAGAAAGGTAAAGAAAAAGTCATAAAATCGTTGAAAAATTAATTACTATTATACTTATTATTTTTTTTTTTTATAGACAAAATTGTACTTGTCAATTTTCCAATCCCATTATCTGACACCACTGTAACATTTTCGGCTGGCCTGTGAGTTCGCATTGGAGAAAGTGATCTAAGGGCTTTATTGATTTTATTCTGTATTACTTGATAGATCTTCAAAACGAGAGTAATGGTGTAGGTTCAATACTGACCGGAGACTTCTGTCTTGGGCGTTGAGAAAAATAACTAATTCTAAAAATCGATATCGAAATACTTATTGACGAATTTCAACTTGAGATTACAACTTCAAATATGGATAGTACTTCTGGAGAATCTTACGTTACCAACTCGGAATTCCTATATCAATCAAGAAAAACATTGGATTCCACCTACCTTGATACGCTGACGTGCTGCTCCCTAGTTCTTCTCGAACGGTAACACTCTTTCTATCGAGGGTGAGTTTCACTTATAAGACGAGTTAATGATTTTCTAGGACTTTTTCTGGTTAGATTAGAGTGTTTTGTCCTATTGCGAGGACAAAAATCAATCCCATTCCCTCGATATATTAAGCTAATTTACTTAACCCTTTTGCTTTGCTTAATAAAACAAGAGATGATATCTTTTCTGATTTATTGGCGAGGAAGGTCAAGAAACAATATTATGTACTTACATAAGAACAGGACAAAAATAATTTACAAAGAGATAAGAAAACTTCTTCCACTGAAATTACACAAAACAATTGATGAGGAATAAATTAACTTTTAATCGCTAACCTTGACTTTTCCCCAAAAGTACCCCAGAATGGTAACTCTAGAAAACTTGAGAGATAAGAACTTTAATATTCATAAGAACTTTAATAAGCTGATCAAATAACTGACCGTAGATGCATAGATTGATGGATGAGAAACGATAAAATGGCAGACTTACAAGCTTCACTCACTTTTTGAAAAACAAAGAAATCAACAAGAAAGACTTGAAAGAATAACTGAGAGAAATAATCTTTTTCAGAACAATCGATACAAAAAAACGAAAGTTTACTTGTTGAGAATCAAAATGTAACTAACTTTATATTTGACTAATTTTTTCCATTACAACTATTTCTCCCTCCTAAGAAATTATATTTTCTTACTTGGATTTTTTTTATTGGTTATCGGGTGCCACTATCGATTTCGGACCAATCAGAAAGATCGATCTTACTATCTATTCGTTTTGAGGGTGGGTGCCGCCCACAAAATCAGAATTGAAGTTACCACTTCTGTCGGGGGTTTACTTAAGGGTTCCGTCAAAAGGTGGCAATACTTGTAGCCATAATATGAGATAATGTTTCAATCTGTATTAATTCAGTTATTCATCCTAAAATATATAATATGATGGAGGTGCGTGTATTACTTTACATAAAGTTATGACCTTCCTTCATGAGAATGGCGATAGTTGTCCGTACAATTATTATCTCTTCGTGGGTAATTGTTGACAATGGCTGATGAAATT
The DNA here is from genome assembly GCF_025532065.1 of Leptinotarsa decemlineata. Classification (NCBI taxonomy): domain Eukaryota; kingdom Metazoa; phylum Arthropoda; class Insecta; order Coleoptera; family Chrysomelidae; genus Leptinotarsa; species Leptinotarsa decemlineata. The sequence goes on from NW_027412608.1 coordinate 548,875, forward strand.
TGCAAGAAATACTATCAAAAAACTTGCGACGATCGTCCAGAGGAAGAGATAGTTCTCATGTTGCCTTTCTAATTCTAATTACACTATATGTTCTTTATTGAAAAATATTCGTTCAAGTAACTTAATGTCTTTCCAATATTATTCAGAATTGGCCTGGGTCTTTTCCGTCCAGATCGCAAACACATGGCCTATTTCCGTTAAAGGTCTATTTAGAATTTCGAAGAACAATCGATTAAGGGGTGTGATTTATGATGTCGCCAAAAGAGAAAATACATTTCTTTTTTTTTTTTGACAAGGAAAGGTTTCGTTCCCAAGTAATTTATTTTTATTAAGCATTTATGGTTCTTGTCGTAAGTTTTACTATTCTCAGAATATTTGGAAACGTGCTATCTCAAGTAACTTTAGAAATATTACATACAGGGCCTTATTTATGCTCTGTTACACATCCCTCCCCTTAAAACGTGACATTTTTTTTTCCAATTAAAATAAAGTGACACGTCGGATCCTGAACGAATATTAATCAACTGAACATAATTTTTCTAAACAATATTTCTAAATACACAAATTTCGCAGGAATCCTTCTCTGGTTGTCCTTATTGCTGACTGTAAGAGATGGGCTGGGGGACCCGTTTCAGAGTTGGCTGAGAGCTACTTTGGACATCCAGGTATACCCTGCAATTGCCGTTCTCTTTCCTTCTCGGGGCATTCCTGGTCATCCTACGTTGCAATTCCACCTGAAACATTGTGCCCTTTAACTCTTCTTGCATTTGTATATTATCATTAAAATTCTATTCTATGATCTTCTGGATGAAATCTTATACTATACTACTATATTAACTTAAAACTTTACTCCCCTTTTTATATTCGATCCAGCCTAATCCATGGGTAGTCTGGTGCTGGTCCTTTACTCCGGGTGAATATGGTATGAGTTCCGTTGTCTTTGGGGATGAGGTCATATTTCGCTGGTTCCTCTTCTTCCTGAGAGACCTGATGTTCAGCCTCTTGGGCGTCTTCTTCGTAGTTCGGGCTCGGAGTCGTGGTACCTGTATTTCTTTCTACGCGTCTTAGGTCCTTGAACGCGTCATCTAGCTGTCTGATTTCGGGGTCGTCCAGTTCTTGTTCCTGGTATTCGTCCTGTTGGTTTTCTTCTAGCTCCTGCCGTTGTCTCGATTCGTCCTTTTCTCCGCAGTCGTCGGTTTAAGGGGTGGCCATCTTGAACGACTCAGTTGGCGTTTTCTTTTTGGTCTGGGTTAGCTCATCTGTGGAATTTTTCTTCGCCTCTGAAAAAATCATATTAGTGTCCCCACCCCTGGTGATTTTTCTCTTCCCACCCGTGATATAATTTAAGGTACTCGATATGGTGCTTTGAAAATGGGTCGACTGTTTTCGATGTCGATGGTGTGTTTCACTAGATTGGTAGCTTTCAGGTTTTCTTTTTCCATCTCAAAAATATCCTGGTATGTCTCTAGGAACGAATAGAATCTTTCATTTTCTTCAGTTCGTAAATGTTGCAAATTATACATAGGCACTCTTCCTTTTCCTGGTCGATCCACATTTTCCACAACCTTTGCATCTTCTAGCGTCAGAATGGGGGTATTCTTGCGAATAACCTGGGACACGGAAAAAGTGTTGAGAATTCGAACGACAATCTCTTGCTTTTGCGACCTACCCTCTGCCAGAACCACCACAGTGTGGGCAGCACACACTCCTGAAGGTAATTTGAGCGGTTGACAAAGCTTTTCTCCAGCGGAATTCCGGATATCCACTGGAACGCTCACATCGCAGCCAGAAAATGGTGGAATCTCTAATTTCTGCTGTATTCTAGCCACGTTGGGACCCCTTGGACGTTGACTAGCAGCTGAGATAGTTTCTGGGACTACATAGCTATTTTCCTTCATGGCCCTTGGGTTGTCTCTTCCATCCTTGGTGTCGTCGATCTCTTGCATTACTTGAGCCTCTTTTCTATCATTAGGCAATTCACAGTCACTCAATAAATCGTTAGCAGTCCGACAAACAGGTACCTCTGTCAATGCGCGAGAATCTACTGGAGGGGTACAAAAACTCTCACGCTCCTTTCCTGGAAAATCACTGGGCTCTTCAGAGTACTCCCAAAACTTTTTCTCTTTTTCACTATGTACAGTTCCGTCTTCTTTAACCAGGGTAGATTCTACCGACAACTTCTTCGACATTATATTTCTATTACAACTAACCGCTCCGCATTGCCAATCATTTGTAGGTTCTGCTATCGATCGGTGACGCAGCAAATCTGTGGGTAATTGCCTGGCTACTCTGAGGTCATGATGATAATTCTTCAAGCCGCTAAGGTGTTGGTAATGGTCCGACATAGGAATAGTACATCCGCTGAGTCTGAGCAAACCCCTATCGAAGTCTATTGTTGGTTTGAATTCCTCCAGAAAGTCCATTCCTAGTAGTCCGTCGGAAGGGAAGTTAAGCTCGTCTCCGCAGACTACGAATTCGTGACGTATGCCGCAATCAGGAAGTTGAAAATTAAGTTCCACCGTTCCTTCCTTATTCAAAATATTACCAGATATGTCGGTTATAACCGACGTTGATTTCTTCTTCACTTTCAATTCAAACTGTCTAACCATCCTTCCTGCATCGCTGGCTCCTCCTTATACCAATCGTCTCAGATACAAATTCATTTCATCCATCGGAGACGCCGCTGGTAATGGCGTAGTAGAAAATGATGACGATGTCGATGTCGCTAAGGGTTCCGTTGAAGTTGTTCCACTGCTACCGACCATCCGGGTAGTCATGACCGTTCCTGCGTTCATAGTTGTTACCAACGTTTGTTGCCGTTCACCCGATGTGGTGACGGTATTTACTACCGATGAAGAGTCGCTGGTTGTCATATCTAGCATAATATAGACATGTTTTTTTTTTTACTACTTGAAATGCTACCTCTCTAGGAAACACCCACAGCTACTCTGACCCGAAGAAAAAAAATCAAAATGTACGATGAATAATTGTGTTTTCCTCAACTTAGAAACACGTGGTGCTCCCTCAACCTTAACGATGCCGAAAAGAAAAACGGTGATTAATTAACTGTAACAATTCAAATATTACTTGACCTTGTTGTAATTCGCTTTAATTAGCAAGTTGGGTAATAACTGGAAGATCATTCAGTTAATGACCTATCAGTGCATTCGTGCTTCTTCATTTATTTTGGCGTTTACCTCATGATAAATCAAAACTAACAAAATGTTTTAATTGTATAGCTTCATTGTGAACAGAAGTCGTTTACTTTTTATCATTATTATGTTTTTTTTAATAACGTGACAATATATATAGGGTTGCTTCTTTCTTTGATAGAACAGATCAATACCTAAAAACGGTTAGAATTCTCTAAATGACTCTCTTTTCATTATCGCATACCAGTTCGTTTCTCTTTTAGCAGTCTAGCGAGTTACGTAGTGATTAACAAAAAAAAACATCTCATCTAAAACAAATAAAAAAAAAATCTTATTCAAAAACTTTGAAACAAGTGTTTTTGTAGACATACCAAATAAAACTAGACGAAAGAATAAAAAAAGTTTTCTTAACATTCACAAAAACTATAGCAATATTTTATTGTTAACGTGATGATCTTTGTCTATCTCCCACCGATATTCAGCGTCCTTTACTTTTTCGAGAATTTTCCGCTTGCTGTGAAACCTCATGAGCATTTCACGCAAGGTCATCTCTACCCCAAAATTAACTGAACTGGATTGAGTAAGATCAATAAATCACCAAGTCAAACAAGTGTACAGAAATTTAACGAATCGTATGACATCATATGGAACTGATCTCGTACAACCAAATGTTTAAGTTTTGCTCAAGATTTGAATATTCATATTGCGACATTAATTTGACAGAAAAAGAACTGCTTGCTTGGAATTGTAATGTTTTCTTTTTCTTCTGTTCACAATGGGAAATTTTCACTGTAATTTTGAATATTGCCTGTTCGTTAGCTAATTTTGTTTTTTTTGGAAGAATGTATTCTTGACCCTCAAAATCTAGATGAGCCATATAAAGTATTGCTAGGTAAGCAAAAAATAATTTCCAATTAGAAGTATCTATATCGGGTCTTTGAATAACAAAACAAGTTAAATTTAATCTTTTTTCAAAATGGTTACGCTACTAGATATCGTGAAGAACTTTCTTTGAGATTTTAACGGTTCTTTTAACGAGATTTCCCCATAAATTTGACCATGAATTTTAACTTCAGTATTCAAATCCTTAATATACAAAGAAGATGTTTCAAAACAAATGATTGATGAATTCGAAAGTATGGCTCTGTACTATAGAGAATTCATTTTGACAATGACAACATCTAGCACTCCCGCTATACAATACGCATAAGTAACAAGAAAAATATCAATTCATTTCTACTATTAAAATCGTCGGTATATTTTAACCTATTTAAAAAAAAATACGTCTATATTTTTCCACAAATTCAACAGACATCACTGAAGTAAACTATCCAACTGCAGAAAAAAATTAAGGAAAATATATATATAGTCTAGGGAACAAAAAAAAAATTATACCTAATCAGTTAACGACAGATACATGTCGGAGTTAGCATTTTTGATCCTCGTCAAGTCATGTTTAAAAATGCTACATTTCTATTTTATTTCTCTCAGAGTCTATCCTTTTTTTTATATGAACCAAAAATAAAACAATTCTTGCCCTCTTTTGTTGGTACTAATTCCGTTCTAGAAGAACTGATAAGCAACATCGTCAATAAATTAACTAATGATATTTGATAAAAATTAACCTTATAGAACGTAATTTGTTTGAACCTGATATTGAACTGAATGAGGAATTTCAGTTTGAGAAATGCTAAATAATAATTAACAAAAGTAAGAACCTCTATTTAACGTTATTTTAAAAATTGAGAAAGGTAAAAAAAAAGTCATAAAATCGTTGAAAAATTAATTACTATTATACTTATTATTTTTTTTTTTTATAGACAAAATTGTACTTGTCAATTTTCCAATCCCATTATCTGACACCACTGTAACATTTTCGGCTGGCCTGTGAGTTCGCATTGGAGAAAGTGATCTAAGGGCTTTATTGATTTTATTCTGTATTACTTGATAGATCTTCAAAACGAGAGTAATGGTGTAGGTTCAATACTGACCGGAGACTTCTGTCTTGGGCGTTGAGAAAAATAACTAATTCTAAAAATCGATATCGAAATACTTATTGACGAATTTCAACTTGAGATTACAACTTCAAATATGGATAGTACTTCTGGAGAATCTTACGTTACCAACTCGGAATTCCTATATCAATCAAGAAAAACATTGGATTCCACCTACCTTGATACGCTGACGTGCTGCTCCCTAGTTCTTCTCGAACGGTAACACTCTTTCTATCGAGGGTGAGTTTCACTTATAAGACGAGTTAATGATTTTCTAGGACTTTTTCTGGTTAGATTAGAGTGTTTTGTCCTATTGCGAGGACAAAAATCAATCCCATTCCCTCGATATATTAAGCTAATTTACTTAACCCTTTTGCTTTGCTTAATAAAACAAGAGATGATATCTTTTCTGATTTATTGGCGAGGAAGGTCAAGAAACAATATTATGTACTTACATAAGAACAGGACAAAAATAATTTACAAAGAGATAAGAAAACTTCTTCCACTGAAATTACACAAAACAATTGATGAGGAATAAATTAACTTTTAATCGCTAACCTTGACTTTTCCCCAAAAGTACCCCAGAATGGTAACTCTAGAAAACTTGAGAGATAAGAACTTTAATATTCATAAGAACTTTAATAAGCTGATCAAATAACTGACCGTAGATGCATAGATTGATGGATGAGAAACGATAAAATGGCAGACTTACAAGCTTCACTCACTTTTTGAAAAACAAAGAAATCAACAAGAAAGACTTGAAAGAATAACTGAGAGAAATAATCTTTTTCAGAACAATCGATACAAAAAAACGAAAGTTTACTTGTTGAGAATCAAAATGTAACTAACTTTATATTTGACTAATTTTTTCCATTACAACTATTTCTTCCTCCTAAGAAATTATATTTTCTTACTTGGATTTTTTTTATTGGTTATCGGGTGCCACTATCGATTTCGGACCAATCAGAAAGATCGATCTTACTATCTATTCGTTTTGAGGGTGGGTGCCGCTCACAAAATCAGAATTGAAGTTACCACTTCTGTCGGGGGTTTACTTAAGGGTTCCGTCAAAAGGTGGCAATACTTGTAGCCATAATATGAGATAATGTTTCAATCTGTATTAATTCAGTTATTCATCCTAAAATATATAATATGATGGAGGTGCGTGTATTACTTTACATAAAGTTATGACCTTCCTTCATGAGAATGGCGATAGTTGTCCGTACAATTATTATCTCTTCGTGGGTAATTGTTGACAATGGCTGATGAAATTTGCAAGAAATACTATCAAAAAACTTGCGACGATCGTCCAGAGGAAGAGATAGTTCTCATGTTGCCTTTCTAATTCTAATTACACTATATGTTCTTTATTGAAAAATATTCGTTCAAGTAACTTAATGTCTTTCCAATATTATTCAGAATTGGCCTGGGTCTTTTCCGTCCAGATCGCAAACACATGGCCTATTTCCGTTAAAGGTCTATTTAGAATTTCGAAGAACAATCGATTAAGGGGTGTGATTTATGATGTCGCCAAAAGAGAAAATACATTTCTTTTTTTTTTTTGACAAGGAAAGGTTTCGTTCCCAAGTAATTTATTTTTATTAAGCATTTATGGTTCTTGTCGTAAGTTTTACTATTCTCAGAATATTTGGAAACGTGCTATCTCAAGTAACTTTAGAAATATTACATACAGGGCCTTATTTATGCTCTGTTACAAGTGTAACTACTGCGTTAGGGGAAAACTGAGCCATTGCTAAGCGATTTTTCAGTATTTCTGTTTTCAAAAGACATCGCCTGTATACTGTTTCAGAATATAATTCTTGTAGATTTCGTTTAAAAGATTGTTCCACATAAAGACATTCGTATTGACGTGTGTGGTTAAATCTGCATCACCTTGTGATTCCTGTTTTTTCCATCTCGGAATTCAAATTTCATGAATATTTTTCTGCGACAATTGTCGACAATTGTCATACACCAGTTGATGAAGTTGACATTTCTCCTGATTGATGGGTTCCCAAAAAGTTTCGCCTCTTATCGGATCTAGACAATATGTTTCTAAATAATTACATGAGACTCCATCCTGTAGAATAATCGCTTTAGCTTCTAAATGGGCCAAGGCTGAGTAATAACGTAATGTGATGTGTACACTGGCTATTACGGCCACATTATTCCATTCTTCTTCTCGAAAATTATAACCCCTTTGCAGCTTCCATCTTATTTAATTGTCCTGCCAATGTGACGGAAACAGTATGCGTGCTGTTTTTTTCTAATTTTATTATTTGATTGACGAATCCACGATATTCTACAAAATTGTGCATCTTTTTACATTCTTCTCAATCTATTTGATCTACATATTCCAACATCCCACCCCTTACGGGGCTACTATGAGACCATGCACCGCAATTATAAATTTGCCTGGTTATTTGTAAAAGACAATTTTTAACGTGAACTCTTTGTATTCTATATCTTTCTAAAACTTGTGCTTTTATATTTTGTGAAGTATAGCCGTATGATGGGTTAGGACATGCCGAAACGTCTCACAGAGATATTGCAATTATATTTGTCATAGAGTTTCGACAATCGTATGCTATAAAGGCTGTAATTCTTTCAAGTATAGCGAAGTAAATCCACATATTTACAACGGTTGGGTCTGCAACAAAAGTTTCTCCCAATATCTTGAGTATCTTTCTAGGTAAAATCAATCGATTCGTCAATTTTCATTAATGAACTCTGAACTGTCTCTCCGGGACCATCGGTTCTGAATTTGTGCTAAATGATATTCCTAATTATTTAAAAAACACGCGCTGTGATATTTGGAATGTTTGTTTGCATACTGGCATCGTCTGAGGGAATACATTGACCTATCTATTTAGTAATAGTGTGAAATATTACGTGGCGAAATCTGAACCTTTCTATTCTGTTTCATTCATTAATGGTTTTTTCGATTTTCAGTAGCGTGCCTTGTGATGGTTTTAGTTTTAATATATTTAAATTTTGGTTATCATCGTTTCTGCTGAGTTCTTAAATTCAAAAATATTGAATTTTTCTATTTTCACTAGTTGAGCCAATTTCTTATCTCTTTCTCCTGTGTGATCGTGTAAATTCAACTGTTGCAATATAGTTTGTTCCTCGACCTTGCTCACGCTTCTTATTTTTTTCACTTTTTTGTTTGTTGTTGCTTGCTCTGTGTCCGCTTCATAGGCTCGTGCTATGACTGTTTTTCGTTGAACTTACAAGTCCGTTTCTAAAATATTCATGATTTGGATGGGGATCTCTCTTGCTACCTTACATACGTATCTGGCTACCATAAGTCCTTGTCTTACTTCTGCGCTTTTTATTACTATATCATCCGTTGACAGTGAGGTGATTTTCTTCAGTTTCGCCATACATATAGTCGTAGTTCTAGGTGATACTATTAGATCCTTGGATAAATAGAGTGCCACACCTGAAGTGAAAGTACTTTTGGTTTCACAAGTACTCCCTAGAGCTTGGTCTTTGTGCCCAAAATCACTACTGGTGGAACTCGCTACGTTGGTTCCAACTTTCTCTATCTCCTCCTGTTTTTCCACTACTTTCTCTTTTATTCTTGCTCCTTTTCTTCCAATCATACTTTTCTTATCCTTGCTTTTCGCAATACTCCTGTGACTTCCAGTACTCTCTGGACTTTCTCTATTCCTCCTATTGTCTCCATTACTTCCTTGAAACTTCAAATCTTTTTCCTTATCTTCTTCCTTTTCATCGTCCCCTGTGACGGATTTTCCAGTACAAAGTTCTACTGATGAACGGGAACTGATAAGATTCCTAGCCTGCATAGTTTGTGATTCATTCGAGCATTCTAAGATATTGTTGTTATTCGAGGGGTCGTCAAACTCCCGAACAATGTGATCCTTGGCCATTGAGGGTGACCTAGGACTTGCTCGCTCTCAAATTGTCCATAAACTATACGCTGTATGTTCATCAGAACTTCTCTCATTTCTTTCAATTCCTCCATAATTTCTTCTTGTTTCTTCGGGACACTCTGTCTTTCTTCTTTCTCTGTTATCTGTGATCAATTCAATTTTCTCCTCCAACAAATACATGTAGCTGTTTCCCCAATCGATCTTTGGTCCAAATTTCTTCACAAAATCCAATCCCAATAGAATATCAGCATCAAAGTTACCAGCTTCTATCACGACGAACTCATGATCAATTATTTTTCCTGGCTTGAAGTAATCGGTAATCTAACTTCTCCCAAATCGGGTATTCTTTGTCCTTGTGTCAAAATATTTCTCTCTATTAATCGTAAACCCCTCGACGATGACTGGCTTTGTTAAGGATACGTGTGCCCCAGAGTCAATAAAAGCTGTGACTAAGCTTCCTTGAATCATCAACTGTGCAAAATTTCGGGGTCTATCATCTATCTGGGTGCAGTTGAGTATCCTTGCCATTCTTAAGTCTAAGCGTCGTTCCGAGTTGTAGCAGCTACATTGCGGGGTTGAAACGCAGCCGCTTCGCTGTTTAAATCTCGTCGAGTGGGAGTGTCGAGTCGAGTGAACAACGTCTGTGTGAACCGCTCTCGAAAATACTGAATTCTACTGTTGTTTGTGAATCCAAAATCTTGGGATTTTCATCAATCTGTACCTGGAAATTAGTGCATCCTGCCTTATCGGGGTGAGCAACTTTCTTATCTAGACGCTGAATAAGTGCTAATATAACGATTACTTCCTATATCGAAATCTCACACCAATCTTCAACAAAAAAATAAAAAAACTTTTTGCAAGAAACGGCAAATAAACGATCACTTCTGATAAGCTAAGGCTTGTATTAGCACTGGAGCTAGAACAAAAACTGGTGTAAACAATGACCAATACTGCTGAACTTTCCTTGACTGCTATTTACAATCTATTGAAGAATCTAGACGAGAAATTTGATAAATCACAAATTACGCTTGCCGAGATCAAATCCGAATTACTAGGTGTCAACGATAAAATATTACTACTCGAAGAAGAAAATGATACTTTGAAGAAAGTCGTACAGTCGCAGGATCGCAAACTTCGGCGGAATAACTTGTTGGTTTTTGGTATCGAAAAAGAAGACAATGGTGAAGCCCTTTCTCTCCTAAGTCATATTCTTGAAGTACCTATCGAATTTGCTGATGTTAATAATATATACTCATTCGAGAATAAGAACAAAAAGCGGACACTTAAAATCGAAATGTCTCTTATTTAAAAAAATTGGAAATCACAAAAAACTTGCACAAACTAAAAAATAAGAGCATCTTTGTGGTCAACGATTTATGTCCAGCCGACCAGAGTATTCATAAATCCCTAAAGACTTACCTCAATACTGCTAAACTTAACGGAGTCAAAGCAACTATCAAGAATAACCACCTGATTATCAACGACACCTTCCACACTCTGGCTGATATCCAGTCTAATCCGGAACTCTTGCAAGTGACTCACAACAGAAGCGAGGTTGCGCCCTCTTCTACAAGAACTGCTGATAAAAGGACCCGAAAAACTCGTACAACCTCTGACCGGAACTACAAATAACACAGTTACTCTAATTTTTACTATATTTGTTTACATTGAATTTGAATTCATTTATAATTTATTTAAATACTAAGTCAATATATTCATTTCCGCTTTGACGACTACCACCCTTACTAATTCACCTTTCAGAATTGTTTGTTTTGTATATGCTTCAGTCGGGAAAATATCCTTAAATGTCCGAAACTTTAAAATTTGTACATTTAAATGTAAGATCATTATTCACAGGGTTTGATTTGCTATCGGAATATATTTCGAATGAAAATATTGATATATTTGGTGTCACTGAAACTTGGCTCTCTCCAATAATTGACTCTGATACCATTGGAATTAACAATTATCTTTTGGTTCGCGCCGACAGAATTGGCAGAGGGGGTGGCGTTGCCTTCTACATAAATAACTCTATTAAATTCAAAACACTAGTTAGTCATATAAGTTCTCATCTTGAACAGTTGTGGATCTCAACAACCCACAGATGTAAAACTCACGTTTTTGGAGTATTATACCGGCCCCCTTCAGCTGATTTGATCCAATGTTTAAACTAACTCACGACCGGCGTTCTCAACTCCTAACAGATTTCATAAATTCGTTCGATCTTTATCAGGTTATAGAGAAGCCTACCCGAATAACTGCTCACTCTCAATCCCTTATTGACATCGTCCTAGTCTCTGATAAGGAAAGAATATTAGATGTGGATGTATATGATATTCAGGGAATTTCAGACCATATGTCAGTGATGTGCAAAATTAATGCTTCTGTTTCTTCTAGAAGAGTTAAAATGGTTTCTTTTCGCGATTATCGTAACTTCGACTTCGATCTATTCCGTTTAGACGTCCTGAATATTCAGTGGGATCTCATCTATCAATTCGATAACGTGGATTGTATGGTCTCCTTCCTGAACGACAACATTCTTAATCTTTTCGAAAAACACGCCCTTTCTCAAACGAAGAGAGTAACTAAACCCCCAGCACCTTGGTTAACTTACAATATAAAAATGATGATTGCACTCAAAAACCGAGCTCTGAGTAAATACAAGAAATCTTTCTCTATCGCCGATTGGAATAGCTATAAGGACCTCAGAAATTACACATGTAGTGCGATACGACGCGAGAAAAAAGCATATCTGGACTTTGTTTTAAGAAATAAAAATTCCAAAGCAACTTGGAATACCTTAAAAACGCTTGATATCCTGAGGAACAACAAAAAATCAGATATCCCTGATGAATTAAAAGACGTCAATCTCATTAACCAGCACTTCAATTCCATACCTCAACCTATCAGATCTGCTCGCCAATTGTCCTTATTAGATCGATATGTTAATTCGGAAGAAACTGAAAACTCCTTTCACTTCACCTCAGTCACCTGTGAGATTGTGCGAAGTTCCCTGAGACGCATCAAGAGCAACGTTTTGGTTTCTGACGGGATATCCCTCAAAATGATCAATCTCATTGACTCTTTTTTGATAAATCACTTCACCTTTCTCATAAACTTCATCATTACCATTTGCCAATTTCCAAAATGTTGGAAGGATGGATTGGTTATCCCTCTGGCTAAGTGTAACTCACCTACTGTCCTTTCTGACCTAAGACCAATTACAATTCTACCGTAAAGTAGTGGAATCGATTCTGAAAAATCAGATTAATGAGCATAGTACCACCACGGCTCTTCTGTCAATTACTGACGATATTTTTCAAGCTGCAGATGAACAAAATTTGACCTGTTTAATACTCCTAGATTACAGCAAGGCATTTGACACTCTAGATCATGTGATATTGTGTGACAAACTTGTCTACTTCGGTTTTTCTCAAAAAGCAGTGTCTCTCTTAGAAAACTATCTGAAGAATCGTACTCAAAGAGTTGTTGTGGATGAAGTTATTTCAGATGCTCTGCCGGTATTGAAGGGAGTGCCACAAGGATCTATCCTTGGGCCCTTGCTTTTTAGCTTGTATATTTGTGATTTTAATCTGTCCGTGAAAAAATGCAATATACATCACTATGCAGACGACACGCAGTTATATTTCTCTTTTTCGCCAGGCGAGTCTACATCTGCTCTGTCGCATATTAATAACGATCTCCAAGCCATCTTTGACATTTCTACTGCCCATAAGCTCAAGCTCAATTCAGACAAATCCGCAATAATGATGTTCGGAGCTAAGAAGAACAGAGAGCTTACCAACTCTACCTTTCAAGTTCGCATCGAAAACGATATACTTCCCTCCGTGGACGAGATAAAAAACTTAGGATTGTGGTTTGATCTGGATCTCCGCTTTACTAAACATGTCAGCTATCTGAACCAATCTTCTTATAACGTTCTCAGACAGCTTTTTCCTAATCGTGATTTGCTCAACACAAACTTAAAACTCAGACTATGCGAGTATCTGATAATGTCAAAAATTTCCTATTGCGATAGTATTTATGGACCTGCTTTGAAACAAATCGGATACTCTCCGACTACAGCGTATTCAGAATAGCTGTCTACGTTTCTCGTTTGGTATTCGGAAATATGACCATATATCCCCAGCAATGCAAGAATCAGGATGGTTAAATGTTGGGAAACTTAGAACTCTACACCTTCTTACCAACACACATAAAGTTTTGATAACTCGACAACCTGATTACTTACTGAAGAAGCTTAAAACATTCTCTACGATTAACAGCTTTACTACAAGGAACAGTTCAGTTCTAGTCATCCCCAAACACAAATCTTCCAATCTCACCCGCTGCTTCTCGTATAATGCACCCCAATATAACAATCAACTACCCTGCGAATTTCGACTGAAGACTTATTTATCTCATTAGCCTCTTGCCCGTTCCCGACCTTGGCATTTCTAAAATGAATTTTCTAAAGTAAAGCAATAACTAAAATTTTTTGATATTGTTAACTCGACTTGTGTTCATATTATTTATCTATAGTTTTTCCCGGGTTGAGTTGAAAAACAGCCTTGGCTGATACTCCGCCTATTCACCATATACTGGAAGTTTTTTTTTTTGTTTTTGTTATTGTTCCTGTATTCTGTTCTATTTTATTTTTGTCTATTCCATTTGTATTTTTATGGTGAATAAAGACGTATTATTATTATTTTTTTTTTCCCGTAGTGTGCGCTGGTCAGGCCCTATCCCCCGAAGCCCCGATACATTCGGGAGGGCGCGCCAGCATAATCAACCAATGACCACTTCCCACACCGTAGGGTAAGTGATCATTGGGTCCGAGAATCATGTGCCCTGAGCAAACGCAGTGAGCCAAGAATGACAGCCTTCTGCATCTGTGCGGCTAAGATTTCTGCCTTAGTGCGGCAAGCCGGTATGATTTTGAGATTCGAGAGTAGAGAAGACATCATTCCACCAAGGACTCCAATAATCAGAACGACCATCTTGACAGAGTGATCTGGATAGAGTCTGCGGAGTTCGAAGAGAAAATCTCGATATTTTATCCGTTTTTCCTCCTCTTTTCTGACGATATTCGTCTCGCCAGGAGCTGAAAACTCCACGACAAATATCGTTTTGGTCTGGTGGTCGAGAAGGACTACATCAGGCTTATTAGCTTGTATGAGCCTGAGGGTGGGGAACGAATAGTTCCAATAAATTCGGCACTTCTCGTTCCCCACAACGAATTCAATATCCCCCGGAGCGTAGGGCAACACCGGTGTCTCGTCAATACCGTAAGAGTGCCGTAGATGGTAATATAGCACTCTTAGGGCCGCGTTATGTCGATGGATATAGGCCGAGACCGCATATGCTGGACATGCTGATAGCAAGTGCATTAGGGTCTCGGGCGCCTCGCGGCAGGCCCTGCACCTTGTGTCAGGAACCTCTATACCCATCACGCGACTGCGGTAGACTAAGGTGTTGAAGACGCCATCCTGGCAAGCCATGATGAACCCCTCAGTTTCCGACTTCAGCCCACTCGACCTGAGGAAAGCGAACGTCAGGCGCTTTGATAAGCCAAGGTCTTCAATGTTATTGAAGAAGACACCATGCATCGGCTTATCCCTGTGTCTCCGCAGAAGTAAGGTGATCTCTGCGGCTTTTATCTGAGCTTTTTGCTGAACGGGTTCCAACTCGGTGACAGAGTTGTAGTCACCTCGTTCAGAGTCGAAAACTATACCGAGTTCATCAGCTGCTCGAGCAGCTGCCCTGAGGAGAAATGCTCCAATTCCTGCTCTCTCATGGTCACGGACCATGCAGAGAAGGGGATCCGAACTCCTGACGACTTTACAGGCTGTATCCAGTACCATTCTGTCATGTAGACACTCCAAACTCAAAAGTCCACGACCTCCCTGTTGTCGGGGGAAGTACAACCGTGGAACGGACGATTTGGGATGCAAACTCCTATAGAGATGCATCATTTTTCGGGTCCTTACGTCGAGTTGATACAGCTCCTCCCGAGTCCACTTCACTACTCCAAAGGAGTAGAGTAAGATTGGAACGGCAAGCATATTTGTTGCAGCTACTTTGTTCTTCCCCGACAGTTCCGATGACCAGATCTGTCGAAGTTTGTGCTGATACTTGCCGCGGAGAGAGTTTTTCACTGCAGTTACCTCTTGTGAGTGGCGTTGTTCCACCCCGAGGTAAGTATACGTCTCTCCGGCATCCAGATGGTGTAGGATGCTTCCATCTACGAGCTGCACATCCTCTCCGTAGTCCCCGCATCGTCCTCTTTTGAGATGAACCATTGCACATTTGTCTATCCCGAATTTCATACCGATAGCATGCGTGTACTCTTCCACCACCCTCAAGGACTGATAGAGATCCTTCTCTCCAGGGGCATAAAGTTTAAGATCTTGTGATGGGTGACCTTGTGCCTCCGGTTTCCGGGGGTGCCACAGTTATATCCTCGAGTCTTTCTGAGCGCAACGGATAATGGCAATAGTGAGATGCAGAATAGAAGGGGGCTGAGGGAATCACCCTGAAATACACCCCTTCTGAAAGTGACCCACCCTGTTTGAACTCTTGCTTGACCAGATGTTATGGTGAAGCGAGTTCGCCAAAGTGGTGTCAGTTGTTCAATGCATCTCACTATGTTGTCGGGTACCGCAAGGCATCTGAGCAAATGCAAGATGAGCTCATGCGAAATTGTATCAAATGCCTTACGGTAATCGATCCAGGCCATAGAGAGGTTACGCTTATATTGTATCGAGTCCTGCGTTACACATCTATCGATGAGCAGGTTCTCTTTACATCCAGCGACTCCTCTCTTCGACCCTCTCTGCTCATATATCCGTTCGAACACTCGGTCAACTGCGGTGAGTATTCGTGTGTATAAGATGCTTGTAAACAACTTATAACACGAATTCAAGCATGTTATCGGTCTGTAATTCTTAGGAATCGACAAATCTCCGCTTTTGGGGATAAGAACGGTCCGCCCCTCGACAAACCAATCCGGAATCGGCTGCTCTCCATCGAGCCATGAGTTGAAAACTCTGGCCAGATGGTGGTGGGTACTTGGTAGTTTTTTCCACCAATAAGTGTTCAGCCCATCTGGGCCTGGAGCAGCAAAGTTCTTGGAACCAACGAGGGCCCTTCGAACGTCATCCGGGGTTATCGGGTTGCGCAGTTCATTGGGCTCAGGCTGTCGAAGCTCTCTGTTGAAAGCTTCGAACTGCGCTAGGGCTGGAGTGTCTAAGTTGAGTGGCTGCGGGTGTTCATAGATATCCTTCCAGAAGGATTCCACCTGATCAGCGGTCGGCGGATTATCCACAACACGTGGAGGCTCTTGGAATAAGCGAGAAGGTTTCTCGCGGAACCTAAGGTTTTGCGCGATACTTCTCGCTCGCCTCACTAGTGACTTCTTAGCAGCCACTAGCATTCGTATCCTATCAAGGCAGTGCTGTTTGGTGGTCAGTAGCACGCCTTGGCTCAAAGTGTGATGGATACGTCGTAGATTGGCGGCTATTCGCCGCACTGCGGGCGTGAAAGGCCTGTTGGCTGCCCTGTAATCCATCACACATTGGATACGAGACGCGTGTTGTCTCGCCGACGTGATTTTAGCCTCCATCTTGTGTACACGCCGTTCAATCTTCCGAACCGCAAGGCCGGGATTTCGTCCTTCCGATTCGGAAAGCGATTGGACGACGTTATACACGGCGGTGTTGATTTGCCAGATGTCAGCCTCTTCTGTTAGAACACTATGAACCTCCGCATCCAAACGAGCCAGTTCTTGTGGCTTCAGGGGCTTAATCCTGTGGAGCGCCCTGCGTGTTCTGATTGTCGTCTCCATTGGTGGTATGGTGCTGGTCTCCTCTCCAGCCGTGCCAACGGGTGGTAGAACTGCCACTTCCACCACTTCGTTAGCAGGCTGGAAAGGAGTTATATAGCCCTGCCGCCGAAGATAGGATACGTAATCCCTAAGGTTTTGGGCGGAAAAGGCGGCATGCTCCGGATGTGTTTCACACCACAGAGCATGCAATCTCGCCATGTACCCTCTTCGCGCGGGCTCACTACTCTCGTAGCAATGCATAAGGCTATCTCTTAGTTCATGCGTCCACTCAAAACGTCCGTTTTCATTGCCAGGGTTGTCATCAGTAGGCAAATCATCGTTTTGGGCCCCACCACCTTGCCTCTGACCCCTCCGAGCGGGTCGATTGTGGGGGCCCCTTCCTTGATTATTGGGAACCAAGTGTTGGGTCCACCGGGTGGTTAGCCCTGTGGACCCACGGCCGGCACCGGAGGAAGAATAGAGTTCTCCTTCCCGGGTGCGCCTGGGCTGCCGGTCCGGTTTTGCACCAGTTGCTCGGGTAAGTGGTGTCGCAACTCACCAAAGGCCAAGGGTGTTAGTGGCCATCCCTGCTGTGTATTATTATTATTATTATTATTATTATTATTATTATTATTATCTCCTGGTCTATTATTTTCCACTTGATGGTTTCGTGAAGGATTATAAATATTTCTTGGATGGCGATTATTTCCTGAGTGCTATTGTACTGAACGCCGTTCCATTGGTTTATACGTTCTCCGTTCTCCTGCCTTCTTTTGCCTGCAGTTTTGTGATCTATGTCTTGGTTTATGACAACCATAACACAAATATCTATTTTGATAATATGCTTTTGAGGGCACTCCTTACGAAAATGGCCTCGTTCTCCGCAATGAAAACAAATATCTGTTGAGAATGTAACGCGTCTACATTCTCTACCGGGTTGTCTGGTCATCATTTCTATTATTTCTTCTTTATCCGCAACTTCAATCGCTTCTTGCACGGTTCCTGGCTGAGCTGACAACACTAGTCGCTTTATCGGATTTAACAAACCCATAACAAATTGAGTTGTTGAACTTTGAATGAATTTGCCTCTCAAAACGGTAAGCGTTCGAAGAGCGATTGCTTTCAATCGCAATTGCTGTCTACAGGTTCCTCCTTGACGTTGACGGCACTTTAAAAATTGTCTTACAGACTGACCTGGAAATTGAGGAATTCCAAATTATTCTTTGAGTTGTGTTTTCAACTCTGCCCATGCTGTGGTTGTTTTCAGACTTGGTTCGGATTCTAAGAACTCTTTAGCTAGTCCTCGTAATTTCAATCGAACTATGACAACTTTCTGCTTCTCCGTCCAATTCGCTAAGTTGGCGGTTTCCTCTATCGTTTGCAGAAACTCGTTAATATTAGATTTGCCATCGTAATCTGCTATCGTGTCCAAATCAAACGTTATAGGGAATATTAGTTCCTTGTGATCGCTTAGGGTCGTTGGAGTCATTAATTCGCTGTCCATGATTTTTTTGTCAATTTTTTTCTTTCCCTAAGTATCTAGGGGTAGCTTGATATCACCAAAGAGAACAAAACAACCCCATACCTCACACCATTGTGACGATCCCGCTGTATATATGGTTGGATAGATGTTATTTCGAGCGGTCACTTCATAAGTTTAACAAAAGTTAAGTTTTATACAGTAGGTCGCACAGATCTTAAATATGGGTGGGACGTGTCTCTTGGTTAGGAATAGAAACAATTTTTTTTGTAGTTTAATATACAGTGTGTCTCACTTCTCATGGAAACACCCCCGTATCTTCCGTAATATTCGAGATAGAACGATGAAACTCTCAGGACTGATGGAAATGCTCAAAATGCACCTACCACCTGAATGGGGTTGGCCAAAGTGATATACACTGTCCGCCACTCGCGATGGAACACCCCATTTTTACGGTAAAACATATGAGGGGGCAAAATAGGCTCAAAATTACTCCAGATTCGTGATTGGGACTACCAACTCACTACGAATACACTTTTTCCTGAAAAAATTTCAGTACTGAAAAATCCGAATTTGTCTCACTTCTTATGGAAACACCCCCGTATCTTCCGTAATATTCGAGGTGGAACGATGAAACTCTCAGGACTGATGGAAATGCTCAAAATGCACCTACCACCTGAATGGGGTTGGCCAAAGTGATATACACTGTCCGCCACTCGCGATGGAACACCCCATTTTTAGGTAAAACATATTACGGCGCAAAATAGTTCGCTTCTAATACCTGAACCCCTTCATTCTATCTGGGAGTACTCTCAGGTATGAAAAATACAGATGCTGTGAGATGCTATCATCCATTTTGAGCCTATCTGAGGAATATGTCACAGCACCACATTCTCAGATTATCGAGATAATGTGAAGCAGTTTATGAAAAATCATCGATGGCGGCATCTATTATAACTGAAGAAGATCATTCGTAAAACTAATTCTGGTTGCTGAACATCCAAATTCTATCCCAACCAGAAGAAAGAGCTCTCGATTGATGAGCAAAAACTGCAAAAAATCAAAAAAATCTATATTCAAAGGTTCACATCTCTAAATCTGTACAATTCTGAGCTTTGGCTGTGGACACTTTCAATCAGCACATCAAGAACTACAACATATCAAAATTTCGGCAAAATTCAAGGCAAGCCATTTCTCATAAGAAATGCGCGGGGTCCTTTATCAAAAGATTGAGGAAACATTTTACCATCCGAAACAAAATTATTCTTCATACTCATTGCAACACCGAAAAAACTGTTAATTTTCAAAGAAAAATTTGCATTCGGTGAACAGGTAGAATTTAGATTATTTTAACTATTTGCTGAATTGTAGTCTGATATCATTTGAAGGGATTGAATTACATCAATTTCATTGAATCATGCGATGCCCTGAAATCACCATGGAAAACAGTTGCTCATTGATATTTACTGTCAACCTGACAATATTGTTGAAAGATCTTGTTGTATTAATCCACAGACCAATTTTCATTGCATTTGTTGTTTCTAGTATTGTTGTTCTTTGAATCACCGTTGTTCCTGTTGTTTCTGACGTATTTTTGTTCCCATTGTGTTTATTGTTCCTGTGTTCCAGTTGTTTTCTGTTCGTGAGTTCCTGTTCATATTTTAATATTTCTGAAGTTCCCATTTCAACTGATATCAGCTCATTTTGATAGACAAAGTTCAACATGGCACGTCTATCACTTCAAGCAAAAATTGAAATTGTTTCAATTGTTGGATGTGTGACACAGCATAATTTTTCAGTTAAATGGTTCACCAGTTCACAATAGTGGCATAACAAGGGTTTGGTTGAATAGGAATCTACCCATGAAACGGATAGGACCCAATAGCCCTCTCGTAGTATGCCCACCACGATCCCCAGATTTAACTCCACTGAATTTTTATTTATGGGGAAACTTGAAAAATAAAGTTTATAAGGATAGGCCAACAAATAAGAAAGATCTCCGTGCAAGAATTATACAAGCGTGTAGAGAAATCACACCTAGAGAACTGAGAAGAGTTAGAGGAAATGATAGAAGGCGCATAGATAAATGTGTTCGATTGGAGGGAAATTTCATAGAAGGTACGAAAATATAAAATTGTCAATTGTTAAATCATTGTTAAATCATTTGAAATTGATTGTTTTGTTTTTTAATTGAAAATGTGATTTTGAAAGTAGTACTTCGAAAGAATTTTGAACTACATAACATAACACTAGCTAAATTATTAGTTTTGAAAGTTACTTTAGTTTTGAATTTTTTGATACTATTTTTAAGACGATTTTTCTTTTCTATAGATAAAACCATTGCCGAATTCCGGAGGCTATCGACTATAAACCCAAGATATTCAATTCGTTTTGTAGGTTGAAGTACACTTTTTTCCTTATTGATCAATAAACATAGATTTTGTGATATATCTGTTATATTAGAAAAATCAATGCACCCTTTGTCCAAGGATTGCACCATAATAAACAAACATTGCATCAGCCACTACGCAGTTACCCAGGAAATGACTCAGCATATTCAGCACATTTCCAAGGTTTTTCTAGAACGTTCGAAGAAACGCATATCTACATCAGCAGTTCCTGATCCTATAAATATGGGAAAACAAAGAGGACGCCTCATTCTTGAATCACTTCGCGACTATCCAAGTTCGTCGATTTCTTGAATCATTTTTGTAATATTTAATACTTTATTGTAAATAATTATATTCAATAAAGTTTGCTTTTAAAAATATAAATTCAGTGTGAACCACATAACAAATCGGCGCAGTCGGTAGGATCTTGAGAAACGCTGATATCCAAACAGCGGTAGTCTCCAGACTTTCGACAAGAAGAAGAACAAGCACCAACCCCAGTGGACAGGACGGTCTCTTCAGCAACAAGAAACCCGCATAAGTCGTCGCCGTTGCCCATCCGTTGTGAAGAAATCACTCCAGGAAATACGCGTAAGTCGTCGAACGCTGCTCATCTTGCTGTAGCCAGAGCTCATGAAGTAGGATTTCATCCCGCCACACCAAACAACCAGAAGCCACAACGAAAAAGAAAAACAAAAAAGAATAGAATAAGAAACTAGGATAAGGAAAAGCGTGAGTACACTTTGAATTATCATCACAATTGAGTTGAAATTTTGATTAACCCTTGTTCAAATTTTGAATAATAATTTAAAAATGGCATAAAATAATGATCCAATTGAACCCTACAAACTTTCTGAAATATTTTCAATTGTTCCTGAATACGATGGTGATTCAATTTCGCTAGGAAATTTCATAAATGCTTGCGATCATGCCGAACGCATGGCCGTAGATCAACAAAAAACTTTACTCACAATACATATTAGAAATAAATTAAGAGGAAAAGCTGCTCAATTGATAAATTCCAGAAACCCAGGAACTTATCAAGAGATCAGAGGTTTATTAAATTCTCACTTTGGTGATACGTGAGATCTAACGTCACTAATTCAAGATCTACAGAGAATAAAACAAGGAAATGGAGAAAATGCACTGACATTTTTCTCAAGACTACAAAGTCACAATGCAAAAATGTTATCTTGCATTCAAGCCTCAAACTTGACTCACGAACAGAAAATTGCACAATCAGTATTAATCGAGTCAATGATATTAAATACTTTATTGACAGGATTAGAACCCAAACTAGGTCACATAATACGAGCAAGTAACCCAACAACGATGTTAGAAGCATCAATCAGAATAAAACGTGAGGTACAGCTCTCATACTTTGAAAATCAAAGATTAAATACACGTTTACCCCCAAATCAAAGTCAGAACAAGCCAAGACAAATGGCAAACACCCAAAATAATTTCCAAAGAAATTATATGCAAAGCCAAAATCCAATAAGATCCATTAGAAATCAAAATCAAAGTCAAAGCTTTCAACAAGGTTTTCAAAGACCTCAAAACTACCAACAATCATATATTCCAAGACCAAACTTCCAAGTACCACAACGTACACAACCGAATCAAACGAAACAATTCAGACAACAGAATTACGGTCAATCACAAAATAGGCCTACAGTAATTCAGAAAAATCCCCAAAATCCAACAAATAATAACATGAGAACCCATTATCTTGATTACAATGATTATAATTATGATAATGAGTATGATCAAAATGAATACTTTTATAATGACAACCAATATCATTACGAATACAGTTCGGAAAATAATTCATTTTATGATGAAAACAATTATTTTCAAAATCAATGTGAAGAAGAACAATTCTATGAGGATTTTCACAATACCCTGTCTTTAGACAACCCTCCTATAGACAACCCTCATATAAAGAACCCATGTATACGAACTACCAACAGTCATTCAGAAAATATCAATCCCCAATTACGACAAACCGTATACAGACAAGCTATTAATAGACCCATCATGCGTAGCACAGCCGATAACCGAGAAATTTGCGGCAGTCATCAAAACGAGTATCAGTCCCGTTCGAACAATGAACAAAGAACAATTATTCGTATAAGTCCGATCCTAAGCAATCTTTATTACATAAACAGTCTAAGCAACTTTAAAATAATAATTGATACCGGAGCAGGAATATCAATTTTCAAAAAGAAAACTGTAGAAAATTATTCAAAACGATTTGAAGAAAATATTCAAATAACAGGAGTAACTGAAAGAAAAGTAACAATTAATGAATCCGTATTATAACCATTTGGAAAAAATAGAGTTGAACACAAAGTTTATTTTCACGATTTAGATATCGATTTTGACGGAATTTTAGGATGTGATTTTTTGGAACATTTCGAAGGAGTTGTAGATATAAAAGATCAACAATTAAAATTGAATTATGGCACAATCCCGCTAATAAAAGCAACAGAAATGATTGATGACCAAAAATCTGAAGAGAAACAAGATGACCAAAAATCTAAAGAGAAACAAAATCAAAATAAAGTCACTCTTAACCCTGAAACATTAATGGCTGAAATGAATGATATTTTTAAGTATGACCCTGATAATTATTTTTTCGAAAGTAAATACGATTATTACAAATACTTAGAAGATGAAATTCCCATCAATAACATAAAAATCGAACCAAGAGTAGAAAAAGTTTTCAAATTAAAATCAAAACTTAGAAATACAGAAGCCATACTGTTAGCTGCTGAAAAAGAAAAAGTAAGACTTCCAAATGCTCTTGTAAAAATAAATGAAAAAGGAGAATTTTTAGTAACAGTTGTAAATGGAAACGCAATTGAAAAATCCATTGATTTCCCAGACTTACAATTTGAAAAATTTAACGAAAATGAAAACCAAAATGAAAATGAAGAAATTTCAGATACTGAAACTGAAATAGGTCAAGAAACAATTTTAGAAGAATTGAAAAACTTCACAAAATCACTAATTGACTATTCTAAATTCATTTTTACCAATGACCAATTTTTAGACAAAAAACATAAAGACATAATTGTTTTTCTGCAAAGAAACAAACTTACAGAAATCCATGACAAAATACTCGAAGACATTTTTGAAGAATATCCCGATTTCTTCTATAACAAAATCAATGTTGTATCTAGCAAAACGGTGAAAGATCGAAAATATTACTTGATCCCATTACCTTTTGATCATGACGGAGCAATAGAATACTTGTTTAGCTCTCTATACATAGACCAAAATTTATTTGTACCAAACAAAGTATACCAACTCGAAACAAATGTAGGATTCCCAATACAAGAAATGTTATCCTATATTTTAGCTGACAAAGATGACATAAAATTCCAAATATGTCAAAACATTGTAACGACCCCTGACAAAGACCAGATTCCAATTATATTAGACCAGTTTCATAACGGTAAAAACAATTTACACCGTGGAATAAATGAAACTTTACGAAAAATAAAACAAAAATACAACTGGAACGGTATAACAAAAGATGTTGAAAATTTTATTAAAGCCTGTGAGGTATGTCAAAAAACAAAAATTTGCAGGAAAAACTTAGAAAATCCGTTAGTAATCACGGAAACCCCCAAAACAGCTTTTGAAAGAATAAATATAGATATTTTAGAAATTCCAACAAAGAATTATCTCCTTACAATTCGAGATGAACTTACAAAATTCACTCAAGCATACCCTATATCTGATAAAACAGCGAAATCAGTCGTAAACACATTATTGCTATATTTCCAACATTATGGAACACCACTAAGAATCCATGCCGATTCAGGAAAAGAATTTAACAATTACCTACTGAAAGACATATGTTTACTCTATAATATTAAATTAACATTTTCCAGTGTTGACCATCCACAATAAAATGGCTCACTTGAAAGATTCCATGCCACCCTAATGGAAATGATAAGAGTAAATCTAGCAGAAAACCCCAAAGACCACCCATTTTCTATTATACCCTATGTTATAACAACAGTTTAAACAAAACCCACGGATTTAGTCTTTACGAATTAATATTCGGACACACATCCGGTAGACCCCCAGAAACTTTATATAATCAAAAAGACCTTATGACGAAGTATGTCAGAGATCTTAATAACCGTATGGAATATTATTATAAAGTAGCACGCACAAACACTGAACGAAAGAAAGAAAAAGCTGAAGTAAGATTTGACAGTAACTTACATCATGAACCAAAAACTTATAATATAGGTGACAAAGTATATGTAAAAGAGTCCCAAATCAAAAACAAGTTAGAAAATAAATTCAATGGACCTTTTGAAGTAATAGAAATTTTCAAAAACTCAGCATTACTGAGAAATCCTGAAACTAACCAAACAACAAAAGTCAATTTCGATAGACTGAAACCAAGTTTTGTTTCAGATCAAGAATGAGTCTTCTACTGGCACTAACGATTAAAATAATCAACGCCCAGTATATGCTAGTACCTGTGAACAACACTATAGGTATTTATTACCATGAAACGGGAAGCATAAAAATATCAAATGAAAAATGGACTTTATTAGTTGTAAAAGACATGGCACCTGTAAAACAAGCCATTGCCCATAATCGAAACATTCTAAGTAATCTCATTCACCTACTTGAAACAAACAATTTAGGAATGAAAACTTTCAGTTCAGAGATAAGCACACATATTAGCCTTTTAAATAAAGTAGCTGATTCAGTAGAATTAAAATATGAAGAGACGCAAATAGACGCGAATGATTACAATAAGAATAATAAGCGATACAAACGAGGACTTTTAAATGGAATAGGTTCCGTATGGAAAGCAATAACCGGCAACCTTGATGCCAGTGACGGCGAATATTTTAATGAATGTATTAACAAGATTTATAAAGACGAACACCAAATTGAAAATTTATTAAAAAACCAAATTTCAGTCACAACCTCTGTAATTAAAGAATTTAATACTACAATACGACAATTACAGGTTGATGAACAAGCATTTAATGAAGATATAATTCAAATTGAAGCATGGATATATACGTTATCCGACAAAATATATTTAATAAACGCAAGGTTGAAAGCCATCCAAATTTGCGAACAACTTTTAGAAAGTTATGTATTTCTAGAAGATTATTTAAATGATATGCTAAACGCAATTACTTTTGCCAGACTTCATATCATTCACACATCAATTATAAAGCCAAACGATTTAGTTTCGTCCCTTCAGGAAATTGCTCAAACAATACAAAGAAACAATTTGCCTTTACCAACAAGACTTTCTTCAATATCAAAATATCTTGACATAATTGAATTACAAGCTTTTCAAGCAGATTCAAGACTTGTCTTTATTTTAAAAATACCACTAGTAGAACCTGAATTATATACTGTTTATAGATTATACCCCATTTCAATTTTGGATAATCGAACAGGGTTACATCACATTTTACCCACAAACAAGAAATTTATAGCAAAAGATGATGATTCAATGCTGTATGCTGCATTTGAAAATCTAAATTCATGTAAAAACTTAAACTATAATATTGATATATGTCAAAATGTAATTTCGTACCCAATTGATAGTAACGCAATGTGCGAAGCTCAAATTTTGAGACCACTTTCAGAACTCCCTAGAATGTGTTCAATTTCACTTTAATTTGCAAAAGATTACAATGTCTATGAAATACAAAGTAATACTTGGCTAATTGCATTATCAGACCCGTTAGCTGTAACAATAAATTGCCAAAAACGTGAGGTTGAAACACGAATTATAAAAACTAATTCAATCTTGAAACTCCAAGATAATTGTAATGCTTTCATTGGAAACACAAGAGTGTATTCAAAAATACTTGCAAATGAACAAAATGTAACTTATAAAAGTCATCCAATTTTGATACCATATCAATGTTGCAAAGATGTACCAGAAAAAGAAAGTTTACCACATTTAAAACCTTTGAAATTGAGTAAATTGAATGTAGACAATCTCAATATTGCTCAACATAAATTAGATCAATATTCAGATCAGTTGGACCAAATTATAAATGAACCATTCGTAAACCGACATGTTTCATGGTTTACTATTTTCACAATTGTAATAATTGTAATAATAATAGTACTTTACATATTTTGTAAATGTAGAAAAAGACGTTCTATGCAAATTGGTATAATGACATCAAGCAATGATGATCAACCACCTGGACCCAGAAGAACTTTCGCTTCATTACGAAGATTACTCCCAGCCCCAGGAAGAAGACCCAGTATCCACCTAGAGAAACCCATTGAGGAAGAAATTGAGTTAAGCCCAAATGAAACATCTGCTTGACTGAAAGTTGCAGCACCGCATCAACTTTCTTTTCAAGGGGGAAGTTGTTATATTAGAAAAATCAATGCACCCTTTGTTCAAGGATTGCACCATAATAAACAAACATTGCATCAGCCACTACGCAGTTACCCAGGAAATGACTCAGCATATTCAGCACATTTCCAAGGTTTTTCTAGAACGTTCGAAGAAACGCATATCTACATCAGCAGTTCCTGATCCTATAAAATATGGGAAAACAAAGAGGACGCCTCATTCTTGAACCACTTCGCGACTATCCAAGTTCGTCGATTTCTTGAATCATTTTTGTAATATTTAATACTTTATTGTGAATAATTATATTCAATAAAGTTTGTTTTTAAAAATATAAATTCAGTGTGAACCACATAACATATCTATTGTCTAAAAATAAAGGGATATAACTTCACGAGAGATTAATTTTTAAAAAAGAAAGGTTTTGGTTTTTTACCTCTCCACTCCAGCATGAACTGTGAATGGGTTTATTCGAGAATAATAAAATGATTTCGTTTTAGGTTCTTTTCCCTCTTCTATAAAGGCTGTACTTGCGGAACGAATAAGACCGATTACATGTAACCAGTGAATTTTTATCAGTCTTCTATACTAAATTGACTTTTTGCATGTATATTTCGACTACGTGAGTAGAGGGATAAGAGACTTTTGGGGCGTATTCTCCAGGGGACGTAATTACGGTAGTGAGTGGGAAAGAGAGGTGTGCGACGTGATCGACGCATAAAAGGATGGAATGAGCATCGAGTAGATTCATTTAATAGATAAGGGCGCGATGGAATTATAAAAATAACGATATAACAATAATAATGAACGAAAAATCGGATTAAAGGAAAAAACATGGCCACGGACGTTAAAGAAAAATACATGTCTGCCAACGTAATAGAAAAAAACATGGCTGTCATACATTATGTCTCATCGTTTAGGAAAAAACATGTACGGGGTGTCTCAAATACGTCAGCGTGGAAAATAATGATATAATAATAATAATGAACGAAAAATCGGGATTAAAGAAAAAACATGGCCACGGGCATTAAAGAAAAAAACATGTCTGCCAACGTAATAGAAAAAAACATCGCTGCCATACAGGGCGTCTCATCGTTTAAGAAAAAAATTTACGGTCAAATATGTCAGCGTGGAAAATAATAGTATAATAATAATAATGAATATAAAATCGTTTTAAAGAAAAAAACATGGCCACGGGCGTTGAAGAAAACAACATGGTTGTCAACATAATAGAGTGTCTCATCGTTTAGGAAAAAACATGTGTACGTACATGTGTACGTCGACGTGAAAAATAATGGTATAATAATGATAATGAATGAAAAATCGGATTTAAGAAAAAAATATTACGTCAATGTGTACAGGGTGTCTCAAAATACGTCATTTAAAAAAATTACAGTTTAACGAGGCTCTATGGTTTTGGCGTGTGATTTTTCAATGTATAGAGGGTGTCTCATTTAGGAAAAAAACATGCCAGGTGGGGGTCTAACGGTTTGTCGTGCGATCCCAATGGGGCAATGGGGTTTTCAGCAATGACATTTCAAAATACGTCAGATGCGTTTTTTCGTGTTAATTAGGAAATGGGGGGGAATGGGGGGCAATGAACAAACGGGGCATTGGGGGTTTGGAGAGATTTCAAAACGTTGTCACCATCATCATCAGGTGTTGAGGTTAGGTAGAAAAAATAAATAAAACATTTCAATTAGATATTTATTATACATTTTCATTCTGGTAACATATCACAAAGCCATTTGTATAGAATATCTACGTTTCGAAGACTGCAATTATATTTGATTTGGTTGTGAATGTGATGCATACAAGGTGAGACACCTTCGTTGTTGTTATTGTCGAATGTGGGAACTATCCATGTCGTATTGTCATACTCCTCCAAATTCACGACGCGTGTAGGTATATCCAACAAGGTGAAATTTCGCTGCAAGATAGTCACGTGCGTAGTTGAAATATGCTTGCAAAAAATTCATTTTCCCAAAATTCACATGCATATTCTCTTTGGGGCAATTTTCACCGTTCAGAGTCAACGTTATATTGGTGATATTTATATGGTTGAATTGCGTTGGATCATCGTTGACTTTGGTGTAATCACGATCTTTTTGGAAACATACAATCACATAGCGAGGGCTTTCGAGAAACGAATAAGTCTTGACGGCCCATATTTCATTTTTTGCACCTTATGTGAAAGCAGGCAGCATATGGAGTTTCCATTTTCTGAACGGTATGAGAATAGGAGTGTCGGCTTGAATAGCTTTCAAAAGTTGCAATTTGATTTGATCATGAGGGAAGATTCGTTTGACTTTCAATTCGATATTTTCAATATTCAGCCTAACTTCCGTCTTCGATGCTACTGTACCAGCAGTCTCATCTATTTTGAAACAGTTGCTATCATCTCCAGCTCGTACTAATCGGATGGTGTGTTTACCATAGGAAATACATTGATAATCATTGAAAATATTCAAGAAATGTTTGATAGATAAAAGTATGTTGAACGTTAAAGATGTAGTTTGAATGATGCCGAAGCTGTTGGGGTATGTCCATCCTGAGATAGCCAAGTGCTTGATATCTTCATCGATGTATGTGAGATAACCTCTGACAGTACTAACAATTCCAACTTCACGAACTGCTTCCAATTCTTTACCATTTTGCTCATGGGTAGCAGATTGAAACATGAAACCACGAGCATTGTTCACGAAGGTTACCCGAACATCTCCTTTAATTCTCTCAACTTTTCCGGTGATGAATAGCAGGCTATCGTACAAAGCATCATATGCATCGGATTGGTTAATGTTGATTTCAATAACATCATTGTTGCGAAAAGATTGACATACGGGTAGTAGGTCCGCCATTCTACCTTTTGTATGGATTCATCGTTTTGTGGTTTTCGGAAAATGTTGAACACTTGATTGGACAACATGATAGCCAAGAGATTCCAAAAATAATTTATTCACCATTGACAGTTGTTGACGCTGTTTTAAAGTCTTGGTGAAGACTGACGTGGGACTGGGTGATGAGTTATTCTTATAGATAGTTAACACCATATTTTTGCTTCAATTCCAAACGAACTATTTTTTCTTCGTTTCTGAAATCAACGAGCCTAGAATTTTGGTAGAGAACTCGCAATTTAATGTTGTGTATTTCGTTTGTATGAGAAATGGGTAGATAAATCAGATGATTGGGTGTTTCGTCAATTGCGTAACCAGGATCAACATCGACGGCAAATTCGTATATCGTATGAGATGGTGTGTCGTTGTAGAAGGCTCCAAACGTAATCTTGCTATCTATGTGTATGGTGCGTACTTTGATGATATCCACAGGTAGATCGGATGCGTAATGCAAGTTGGGTTTGATAAGAGTAGATGAAAAGCCCAGTATGTGAGCCAAGCTATTTGCAGGTCGGAAATCAATCGAGTGTTTCAAACAAAATATTTCGGTTTTCAGCGTATTATTGTTCGGTTTAAGATAGAAAAATTCCTGGGGATTTTCCTTGTACGTGTTAGGCGCAATATATTTGCTTATTAAAGCTTCAATGTCACCAATTTCGTAAGATCCAGAAGTGATATCGATACTTTTTTGTTTAGTTTTGTCATCGTAATGATAGAATTTCGTGCATTCTTCAATGTTCGGTTTACTCTTGTACGAATGGAAACTTAGCAAAGCCAAACTGTATTCTGAATCGGAATCCAATCGAATGGGTGGATTGAAATCGATGGAAAGTATCAAAGAACGACTCGTTAGAGTTAATATCATAGACATGACTGATACATTTCCCACATGTACACACCTTAAATAATGAAATGAAAACAGCAACACCAATATTTTGAATCATTTATTCCTACAATAATAACATTCTCTTTGTGAGCTAACAGGACCATAATGAATTGCATTTTGTAGCGATGACGCAGTGGACACCACCTCATGTCGATAATGGATGAAACATGGTAAACGAATCTGCAAAGCGAATCGATGTTGGTAGTCCTTTGGTAATCTATGCCAAATATCCAATAATTCCTATTCAGCATTCTCAATCAAATAGTCAATCGATAGAGTTTTCAATTCAGCATCGGTTAAATCCCGTATTCTTCTAACCATTTTCGCAGACATTATGAAGTAGAAAGTGAAGGCACAGATGTCCGCAATAACTTTGGTCAAAATTTTGATACCGATCATTGTTATATGTAATCGTTATACCCCTTCCAAAATATCGCACCAATTCCATCGGAGGTTTGAGATTACCGAAACTATCAAAATATTGTACAGCATTACCGTTTTTAATGTAAGCTACCCAATGAGTACCTTTATTCAATCGATAATCCAAGTTCAATACAGCACATTCTCGCGGCCAAGGACCACAAGTTGGCAACGCATCACGCATAAAGACTCCACGAAAATGTGGTATTTTTAATTGATGGGCACACTTTTGAATTTTCGAATCATATAATGCTCTATGGGGTAGCTTTAGTAGGAGTTTTTTGTTGCTTTTCCAAGTAAAGGCCTCGTTGTTTGCGTTGATGTTGTTTTTTTAGAAACAGACCAAATCCCCGAGGTGTTTTGCGCAAGTACAAACCGGAACCCAAATGTTCCAATGTTTTTGCGATGGCGCTCGCTCCGCCTACCAACGAACCGAAAGCTGAAAGGCCTGCAAATATGAAATATGGGTATTAGTGGTAGGATCCCTCCAGATTTTGCTTCGAATGGAATAACTCGCGGTATATGTATCTTCTTACGTCCTCCAGCTTTATGGACGGCCATTTTTGCCGCCTTCAGAGCCGATGCCGCAGATTTCTTCACATCATTCGTCGTAAGCTTCCAGTTTTTGATTATATTTTGTAAAATGCTGGGTCGAAATGATTTCACACCCATTCCTAATTTCCGTTTGGACTTCATTACTCCGGTGACGAATAGAGCGCTCGCCTTCTCGCGAAGTGTAGCGTCTTCAGATTTCACTCGTTGCCACGCCTTTTCTTCGAGAGCTTCATCAGCTCGATGTCTAGCTTCAAGAGACGTATCTTGCGAATATGCCAAGTCATGTTGTTTACAAGCCGAGTCTAGTGGATTAATACCAGGATCGCCTCGTGCAAGACGTTCTTGTAGTTTCGTACCAGGACCGCAATACTGATAGCCAGATAAGTGTAATTCAAATGGTAGCTTATTGATTAGCGTATTGATGATAAGTCAACATTTGGAATGATGGATGACGTCAATGTGCACGCTACATATTGAAGTGAATCTACCGATCATCGATCAGAACATGGAAGTCGTTCCGCAAGACAATACATTACCCATAGACAACTTGGACTATTTGGAAGACGGCGTCAAGTATCGAAATAAACATGGCCAGTTGTTGCCAAATTCGTTTCGCGCCATCATATGTAGTCCGTCAGGGTGTGGAAAAACCAACACAGCATTATCGATATTATTTCCTCCGAATGGAGCCAAATTTGAAAATGTCTACGTGTACTCAAAGTCATTGTATCAACCCAAGTATCAGTTGCTTCGAGAGATATTGGAAAAAACCAAAGGAGTCGGTGATTTACCATTTCGAGACAACGAAGAAATTCTCAGTCCAGAGGCGGCTAAACGAAATTCCATATTCATATTCGATGATGTAGCCTGCGATGGTCAGCAGAAAATTCGCGAATATTATTCCATGTGCCGACATAAGGACATTGATGACATCTATTTGTGTCAGACGTATTTCAAGGTACCCAAACGATTGATACGCGACAATTGCAACATGCTTGTATTGTTTAAGCAAGACGAAATCAATTTGAAACATGTATTCGAAGAACACGAATCTCCAGACATGTCTTTCGATGAATTTGTCACCTCACAAACCACAAGAGGAGACTAAATCATCTGTCGGTAACAAATAAGACAGATGGGTATCCGCGGCTAAGCTAAACAGTGGAGACGGGAGTGGGTTAAACAACTTAGCAAATTTCAAAGAGATCTTAATGTGCGCCAGGTAAATTTAATCCTCCAGATACCCTAAGTAACTCACAATATCAATAACTTACCAATTAATATTGGAAATAAAAGATAAAGATCCCCAATATGATTTATTCAGTAAACCTAACTTACATGGATTAACCGACAACAATGCAATATTCACACTACTACGCGATGTTCAAATGTCAATACAAGAGCGCGGTGTATATAACCACGAATTCAATCAGCCATGAATTACGGTAGTAACGACGCTCAAAAGAAACTACAATACGTCAAGTAAAACTACTACGAAAATTGAGTAGGTGAAATCGTAAATACTGGTATCGGTGGGTAAGACAATCTCGTTTGCGTCGCGAGAGCTCAGGCGTAGGTGCATCGGTGTCAACAAGCAATCTTGAAAGGAAGAAAATACCTCAATTTCCATTTCACAAATGCATCACTATATCAATCAGGTATAAATAAAAAAACACTATATCAAACAGGTATCAATAAACAGAAGAGCAAACAATTATTTAAATAACTCAGTATATCACCAATATTCAAATAAACCAATTATAACTTGCGTGCTCCTTTTGGGCCACCCGGTATATGGTGTTAGGCTACCCCGTGGTCCGACGGAAGTGGATCACCCTGTAGTACGGCGGAGATAGATCACCCTGTAGCACCACCAAGATAGATCACCCTGTAGGGCACAACAAGCTGGACCAGTAATGGATCACCAAATAAGACCCAGATAGATAAATAAATAAAAAAAGAAACCCTACGGAAGAAAATTCTCAATCAGAATCAGATAAAACCAAAGTGAGATTCAACACATTCAATAGGGACTAGTTGACTAATCGACACCCCTGGTATATTGGGTGCCCTGTATAACCATATAACCCGTGAAAAAATCAAGCAAATTGAATGAGGATTTGAAACCTCTTTTCAAAACTAATATTCAGTTGAGTTATAACGATCCAAAGTCCTTCTCAAAGCAATGCAACCCTAAAACAACCCTTGACAATTTGAGTAACCGATCAATCTCTCACCCGTGAACAACTGTAGAACTAGTTCGGTTTAGGTCGTCGGAACGACACTACGAAAGTTCGGCAGATGTCAACCAACCTTGTTATTGTTATTGAATGTTTACAAAAATATTGACTCCAACCTATTTTCAACTATTTACCGATCCTTATTCATGCCATGAAATAGAAACATATAAGGTGAGTCGCCACATCTTTCCCATTCAGTACGAATATTTGAACATTCATATTATGCAGAATATTTACCGAAAATATCAAACAGTATTCAGAAACCCAGAGCTAACTAATATTGTTTCTCAGGCGATATGGCTCTAATATGTAGTAATCCTTCTGGAAGTGATGAATAACAATCTATGCAAGAAATATTCTTGGAAAGGTATAGAGAATAAGACAGACAACGGCTGAAAAATGATAGGTGAAGTAAACTAAGAAACATACAAAAACAACTATTTCAACCTAGCGAGGAATTTTGGATCTCCAACGTCGATTGGCAATAGGAGAATGCGTAAGTACTGGTCAAAGCAGTTAGTCAGGGAGCATACATATATTCTTGTACATTTCAGGTATGATTTTCTATGGAACGGAAGATTCTCATTATTATGATGTTAAATGAATAAAATCAACTTGTAACTGAATTACATTGTTAATATCCTCTGAATAAAGATCTTAAAAGGTAAGGTAGTGTTTTGAAAGGTCACATAGGAGCAGTTTTGATCTAGTGCTAAATTGAAACGTAACAAATTCAAGAGAATGTGTGCCGAATGTTGGCGCGACAAGTATGGAACTTTTATCATTGTCAAGGAATGTGATTTGAATAAGGGGCGATATCGAAAAGGCTTCGACAAATACATAAGTGTATGTGAAAAGAGATGGAAACGTTATTTGTCAATATGAAACCGCTCAGTAAAGAAGTCGATGTTGTGCGCAAGAACAAAATTAACGAAATTTCAAAAAGTATAAGAAAGAAGTATCTAGCTCTGAAATTGGAAAAGTCTGCAGAGGATGAGTCGTTGCAAAATTTTTTTCAACTTATATCGAAACCACTGAAAGATATAGCTGAAATCTCAAAAAAATCGGTAGTAAACCATTTGAGACAACGTAGTGGTGTCAGTAAGAAGGAAGAGAAAGAGGAAATGAAGAAGGAGCCGTTCGATCAATCTCGAGCATTTGAAGAAACACAATTCTTACCACTTGAAGATGTTGCTGAAACGGGAAAGGATTATGATGAGGTTTTCCACGAGTCGCCTTCACCACCACCATCAATGGAAAATATTTCAGAGGAGACTATGATGGAGTACCTGGAGCAATATCCGCCCATATCGCACAAATATGTTATGCAACATTGGGCTAAAGACGATTCGATTGATAAAATATATGAGCCAGTTTATGACGAGTCCTCTTCAAAATGGATCCTCGGTTGACTTTGATAAACGTGGAAATATCACAACTGAAAGACTCTCTTTCGAAAGAACTCCAGAACTATATAATTTAATTTTCCTCGATGAACCTGAAGACTATAATAAAGAGGATGGAGCCTCTTATAAACGTCTTTTAGAGATAACGCAAGCCCACCTGAATGCCAGAGGATCCATGAAGGAAACTCAAAAATGGAAATGGTCCGATGTAATCAGACCCATGTTTCGTACTCAAACACTTGGTAAGGGTTACGATAATCTAGCGAGCAATGAAGAAGTTGGTTCGAATATTGCACTCGACACGCATCGTTGGATATATAATGAGAAGCCCTTCGAGTATGTGTATTGGGATGATCCGAACGAGTTATGCGATAGATTGAAGCTGCTTATAGCTTCGAAAGAAGCTGGAAATTCTTCTTCTCACTACAACAAAATTACAGGTATATTCAATGAACTCAGAGAAGCCAACATTATTCAATAATAAACAATTCAATATGTTATTGAAAATATAATGCGATAAAACATTCATTTTTGTCTCGAAAAACGCATTGAATATTTTGCAAAATTTCGATGCGTTAAAATAGACAGTTTTGTCATTTGAATCGCATCGAAAAAAAAAGCATTTTTTAAAGTCTCATTTCTTCTAAAAATCCATATGATTTGCATTGTAATGCGTCATGGAAAATGATGTAGAAATGACATGAGAATCGCTTCGAAAAAATGTCAAAAATTTAGCGCGATAAAACGTACATTTATGCTGCGATTATCGCATGAAATATTTCGCAAAATTTCAATGTGGTCATTTGAGTTGCGAAAACCACATTATAAAGCACATATTATTACAGTCATATCTGTGTGTGTCGCATTTTCATTATGACTATCGACAAGTTTGGGCGTAGCTCGAATAGAAAACGAAAGCATCCTACAACACCAACAGTAGTCAGTGGCTTGCTACATACACCTGACGGTGACATTGATTTCGATAATTTGAAATTGTGTAATGTGGAAAGACCTACGAACGCATCAGATGCAGTCAACAAAGAGTACGTGGATGAAGTTGAAAAAAACCTCACTACTTCCATAAAAAGAAATATGACCAACTGTGATTGGAAAATGATTGAGCTCACGAAAATAATGCGCAGTGATATGCAACATTTTAAAAATGACATCAACACACTCAACAAGAATGAAGTTAATAAATCGAATATTGAATTCGATAAAAAAATTCAAGCAGTTAACGCCGACATTTTACAAACGACTCAACATGCTACGGAACAATTCCAAAAGTTGCATGAAAAATTCAATCGTCAATATGAAATCGATATCGAACGTATCGCCAATGATTTATCAAAGGGATTGAAAGAACTCACCAGTTTGGTTCACGAAAATAATGCCAAAGTTTTGCAATATATGCAGCAAACTGACATTTTGACCGAGAAAATGGATAGAGAATTGAAAGAATTTGGATCAAACGTCGAATTGCAATTATCTACATTAGGTCTGATTGTTAAAACTTTGGAGCTGGCCATCAACAAAAAGAAAGAAAGAAAGAAAAAATCAACGAAACCAAACTCCAATGTAATGAATTGAATTGTTTCCCAACATTATGCACAGTTATGGCCTCCAAAGACAAGATTCACCTTGTCCGTGAACTGCATAAACCAATTAGAAAAAATTTTCCTCGACGCCGTACCATTAACAAGGGACTGGATGATTTATGGCAGATGGACTTGGCTGAGATGAGATCGTTCGCTCACCAAAATCGAAATTTCAAACTCATTCTAGTCGTCATCGATTGTTTTTCGAAATTCGTGTGGACTCGACCGCTGAAATCCAAAACGGGCGAAGAAATTACCAAAACTTTTTCGGATATTTTGGAACATACGAAACGTTGTCCAAAAATCTACAAACCGATCAAGGGACAGAATTTTACAATAATAAGTTTCAAATTCTGATGAAAAAACACGGAATAAATCACTACAATACATACAGCATCACTAACGTACTATTAGGACGTTGAAAGAAAGACTTTTCGAATATTTCAGTTTGAATGGCACCTACAAGTGGTTGAATGTCTTGCCTGAAATCACAAAATCCCACAATGATACGCGACACTCGACAACCCTCGAAAATCAACGAAACCAACGAAAAACAAATTCTCAAATCGAAAAACACCCATTTGAAAATAGCTGGACCGAGAAAATTCAGAGTCAGCGATGTTGTGCGAATCAGTAAGGAAAACACGTTTCAGACAAGGGTTACACACCCAATTGGACTACGGAATTATTCAAAATTATCAAAGTCAATATTACAAATCCCGCCACCTTTATGCTAGAAGATATGCAGGGTGCACCTATTAGGGGTGCTTTCTATGGGGAAGAATTACGAAAAACTGCAAATCCTGATATATATCTCGTGGAAAAAGTTCTGAAGAGGAAAGGTAAAAAACTTTACGTCAAATGGTTGGGCTTGGATAACAAACATAACAGTTGGATCGAAAACGTTGATTTTGTATAGAATCTTATGGAAAACAAGCACACTCACATTGTATTGGAAGGGGGGCCTTTTGTGAAGAAATATTTGAGTGTTCAACGCAAACACAAAATATTTGAAATTGATCATCTGATCTGAAGCTATAAGAGTGCATGCAAAAACCGATGGATATTCAGTTTGAACAAAATGTCTTTCGACAGTGGTTATGGTAGTGAAGTTGAAGTAATGTGTGACAGTGATTGTGAAGATTACAATGAAACTCTAAGTGAAATCGATAGAGCGTTGGGACACTACGAAATAGCTGCTCGAAACGAACACCAATTGCTATTGATGACATTCCCCATGTCATCTTATGAAATTCGATGCGGTCTAAGTCCATCCAGAGACTTTAGTCTATGCATCATATTGAAGCAACAATTTTCCGTTCGTTCCATCAATTTAACAACTTATGAATGGGCGACCCTAATTAATATCCTGCAACAAGTGAATGAAAATTTCTTTGATTCACAAATCGATGCCTACGTAGAGGAGTTTGATCCAATCACAACACGTTGCGGGGATTACATTTACGTCACACAGTACATCCAAAGTAATACCAAACAAGTTTCCATTTCCAAGGATACCACGAACATGGAGCTATTTCAACAAGATATAAACGATATCCTAAACATCCATATGGGGGTGCTGTCTAATCGTATCGCTATGCTGGATGCCATAAACTTTTGTGACTATTATCGAGGTGTTTTCAAAATCATTCAATCATGGTTACGTGAAAATAAAACCAATTTGACTTTGGAAGAAATCATCGAAGATTTTTGTCAAGCCTCATCTTTAGATAGTATGTTGGCTAATGCTTTACGTGAATATTCATTTTATTATGATCAAAAACTAGTGTATGATTTATGTAATAAATGAAAATGATATTTACCTTATTTTCGCTCAACAAACCTACCCTGGTGGTTCACCTCAATTGTAAACATAATCACATTTTCCAAAAAAAAAACTTTATATTGTACGAAAATATTTTAATAAAACACAAAAAATGATTTTGTTTTTTTTTCTTTTTTCAAAATACCCTCCTCAAAATACGACATTAAATAACTATACATATTTGAATTATGAAAATGATACAATAAAAAACTACATATATTTGAATTATAAAAATGATGCAATAAAAAACTACATATAATGGATTGTTGAAATACAGTAAAAAATGGTGTTTTCTGGTTGTAGATTATCGCATATTGATAAAGCTTGAGAAATTTCCTCCTAATATTTGACATAATTTTGAATGACTTTTTTCTGTCAATTGTAGAGGTAATGGTGAAAATGCAAAGTTGTGCGTGTACAATAATAAATATTATGCAAAAACTGAAATACTCAAAAAAAATATGTGTACCTTGTATTAGCTACAAATTTACATTTCAAAAAATTTGACCAATTCAAATGATAACCTTATTTCAAACTATAATGCCCCCAAGGTAATGTATCGA
Organism: Leptinotarsa decemlineata; assembly: GCF_025532065.1. Classification (NCBI taxonomy): domain Eukaryota; kingdom Metazoa; phylum Arthropoda; class Insecta; order Coleoptera; family Chrysomelidae; genus Leptinotarsa; species Leptinotarsa decemlineata. The sequence continues at coordinate 588,378 of NW_027412608.1, forward strand.
ATGATTTGGGGATAAGATGACGTTTGTCGTCATACGGACTAAGGGCTATTTCTGTCTGCTCTATACTGAAAACGTTATGAGCAAATGATCTTATTGTGCATTATGTGTTATTCTTCTGCTTGAAATTCTTCAAGCAATCTACATAATCTTCAAAGCTCAATTTATTTTTAACGTCGCCATATTTCACTCCATTTGCCTTTTTAACAACTTTACCATCCTGCACTTTGTAGGTGTACATTTTTGAACGCAGTCCTGCGAAATGCGTGATGATTTTGCCGTTTGCTTCATCTTTCATGAGTCCGGGTACTTTTTTATTTGCAAGGGGAATGTTGTACTCGTTATCTCTCGAATAATCAGAAGTGTCAAATTTTGAAATGTGTTTTTTGATAATATCTTTATACCCATCGTCACACGATAGCTCATAAATGAAACTGTCTGTATCTGTATACAGTAACTTGCATTTTTCAATGCTCATGGTAGGTAACATGAATTCGTAATGAATTCGAAACATACATGTTTTTGACAAATCCAAAATTGCCATGCCCACATACATCGGTTTATTAAATATAAGTTCGGCCTTTTTCAATTCGATAGCCATCAAGTTTGAAACGAAAATTGTACGATTATGAAATCGAGGGCTGGAAATGAGATTTTTGGCGCCAAATCTGCTCTCGTAAGAGGACACTAATTTCACTATTCGGTGCAACCGGATGTTTTCCATGGTTTTCCCAAACATCGCGTTGTTGGCTAATTTGAATTGATTTTTTTCGAAAGACGTATTGGCTTCAGTCCTCAATCGAGTATTCAACTCAATATAGGGACGTAGCCATGCAGATTGTTTGAATTTCAAAACTTTATGAATTTTAGTTAATTTCAATCCATGCTCGAGGTCCTGTTTCAAATTCCTATAGTGTAACGTATACTCTGTTTTATTATAAAGGGTTGGCATCAATTTTGTTAATTTGGAATTTGGTGGAGCGCGGTGCTTGGGGCAAAATGGAAAATCTTTGTGTAAATCGTGAAGTCCCTCAGGTTACTCCAAATTAACTTGTAAAATATATCCTTCTGGATTGTCATCGGGAATTTGAGATACATCAATATTCGTATCGACCCATTCGAAGCCTCCATATGGCAAAAATTGTGACATTGCCCACCCATACAAGTTATTTACATCGAAAAACATTATGTATTTGGATGGTTTCGTTTGATCATATGTTGGCATATACTTGTTATTGGCTTCCGAATATCTATTACAACAAACCTTATACCCTTTTCTACAAACATAACCATATCGACGTCTTTTAAAATTTGCAGTTTGCAACCTGTATATTTCAACATACAATCCCACGTGTATAATACGCATAGTATAATACCATGCAGGGTCCAGCTCATATGTTTTCAAGTCAATTTCGCGAAAGTTTTCAAAAACGTCTGCCAACAGCAATATATCAGTTCGCATGTATAAATCGCCGTATTCCCCCAAAGTTTTGATATCGAAAAGATGCCAAACGCGTTGAGCATGAGCATACTTTGCATCATCAATGTCACAATCGTTTAATTTATTATAAAAATGTTTTTTGGATGGTAACTCAGTGTCAAGAAGTTTTTCCACACCGTCCACATAATCGTATGGGAATACGCCTTTCTTAGTGAGAAGCTCAAACTTCTCATCGTCCAATCCTGCACATTCCTTTTTCAATATTTTCAAATTCTTAACATCCAGTGTGAAAACTAATTCATCGAGACTGGCTCCCATAAAACGATAAGAATCTATAAATCTGAATTCGACAATAGTTTCATTATCGTATTGGGTGAAAGAAATATATTTTTCTTTGTTGATGGGAAGTATGCTCACACGTCCTTTCTTTGCTACATCTCTTATAATGAAATGACTATCATATCCACTCAAATTGTGGAATGTAATGGGTACGATAAAGAGCTTCTTGAATGATAAATTGCAAGCTTCATGACTCCATCCCCTAAACAACCCTGAAAAGTGACAATGATCTCTGACGATGATGTCTTTTTCGGCAAAAGGTTTCTCACATATATGACATACCTTGGCAGTGACAATATTAGGAGGGCATATCATGGGTTCGATATTCCAAATTTTTGACTCAACGAATTTTTCAATGCTAGCCATTTCATCGGTAAACCATTGTATGCAATCGTCACCTCGATGGCTATTAAATTTGGACATAAGAACATTTCAAGTAGTAGCCTATACTGAACGCTTTATGTTTTTGAAATTTTCTACATTTGTCCGAAATCTTTTCCTCGCAATTCTCGAGGACTGATTCAAAATCAGCGTATAAAACGAATGGACATTTTTGTTTATATACATAATTTCGAAATTCAACATGATCAAATTTTGGAAATGGAATTTTACACTCGTTTACATTCTCACACAAAACGATATGTTCATCCGATTTCTGCTGATTCGAAAAATAATTGATACATCGATCACAGAAAAACTTTTATCCTCTATGATTATTCATTTGTTTTGAAAATAATCTACACATATTTTTAATATAGCAATAGTGGTATTTGATTTCACAGTCATCTGTATCTTGACGTAAAGCGTCATACTCATTTAATTTAGAAAAATATATATTTTGAATCAATAGTAAATTCACATGTTTATTCAATTTATTTTTCGTTAATCATGCAGATACTACTTCATAAAATGTCTTTTCTTTGACAACATTCATTTCTAAGCTATATACATTCACAGAAATATCGTTTTGTTTTTCAAATTTTGTGATGCAGTGAATTGACAAGGAATTTTCAAACCCTTTATATTCAAAACCGTATCATAATTTGGATATGAAGGTGCACGTGAAATCTTTCCTTTGGGAGGGTACAAACCACTTACGATTGCTCTGAAGAAACACGCATCATCTTGATTATCAAGATTCACACATGCATGCTTGTTTGCAATTTCTTTGGGCAATCGTATGAATGATGCACTGTTGCCTATTTCATATCTATTGATTGCTATCTCAAACAAAAGAATTTTACTCAATGCATAACCAGAGTCTCTTTCCTGAAATTCGTCGATTTTATTCAAAATAACATCCACAACATGTTCGTTATACCAAGCAGACAAATCTGTCCCCAAATCAATGATTTCATTACGAGTATTGAAATATTTTCTATCGATAATTTCCCCGTGATTCGCCAATAATGTCATGTTCACTTTGAGGCATTGCATCTCCTTCAAAATTTTGGAAATTCTAGATTTGAAAAGAGAATATGCATCACTCAAAAATTTTCGCACTTCTTTGTGCACTAAATTTATAATTACACTTGTCCTCACTGGAAATTTGCATTTACATTTTCCCATTCAACTCTACTGCTTCGTTTCAAACCTGATCCAATATATTTCACTAGTTCGGACTTCCATTGTCTACTATATAAAATGATTTGAAATCCCTGAAACAAGTAAAAAAGAATAATTAAAAAAGAATAGTTGAAAATAACAATTATATTAAGCAACAATAAACCTGAAATGAAATGATAGTGAAATAACCTACAAGTAAAAATATAATAATTGAATGAATAAAAAATTAAAGGAATGATAAAAGAAAATAATAAAAAAATAAAAAAGTGTAGAGATTCCAAGTCACGTTAGTTCACGACTTTTCGATTGTTGGTATCTACAATCGTCTTCGGGTGATGACTGGACTGATTCCTCCGAGAGATGACTATTTTATAGGTCGTTGAAATACTTTCACCTTCTCTACTTTCTATTTTCCGCTTCACTGATTCCGTGAGAGATGACCGTTTTGGCGGGAGTTGGTCATTTTTCGTTTGATGATGGGTTTCCATATGTTTCGTATATCTACGCTGGCCTGGCTGAATACGTTGTTGGACAACATGTATGCGGCTTCCTTAAATTTTCTCCTGAACCAATGTTCCTCTCTGTGCAAGATCTCAGCTTGGGACCACTCGATGTTGTGTTGATGGGTCCAAACATGGTCTGCTATTCCTGATTTGCTGGTTTCTCCTCGCTGTGTGTGCTTCTTGTGCTCGGCAATGCGAACATTCAATGGCCTCTTAGTTTCACCAATATAGGATTTTCCGCACTCACAGGGTATCCGGTAAATGCAATTCTTGGAATCGCAGTCCGCGTTTGGGGGCCTGGTTTTCGTGAGGCTGCTACGGATAGTGTTACCGGATCTGAAACAGGTTCTAATGTTGTACTTGGAACCAATTCTTCTTATCCTCTCCGATAATCCTCTGATGTAGGGAAGTGCAAGCACTGGTTGTGACGGCTTCTCTTCCTTGCGAGGCTCCTGCTGTCTTTTAGCCAAAGTCTTTTCCACCATCGCTTTGGAGTATCCATTCCGCTGAAGATCATTTTTGATGATGTCTAGTTCCTTCTCGAGACCTTCCTTTGTATTACAGAGCCCAAAAGCACGGTCTAATAGAGTCTTGATGATTCCTCTTTTTGTCGATTGATGGTGGTTGGATTCGTGGTTCAGATACTGTCCCGTATGAGTGGGTTTTCGGTATACAGATGTTTCCCACTTAATGTCGGTCCTCTTCACCAAAACGTCTAATAATGGCAATTCCTTGTGGATTTCCTTCTCCATTGTGAAAGTGATGGAAGGTCTCACGCTGTTGATGTGTTTCAGAAAGGCGTCTAGTTCAGTATTCCCATGGTTCCATATTATGAAGGTGTCGTCAACATATCTCAACCAGACTCGAGGTTTCTTGTGGGTCTTCAATGGCCAGAGTTTCAATCCAATCCATATATATGTTGGCTATGACTGGTGAAAGTGCCAATGGGATCGCCACTTTCGCAAAGAAGTGCGAAAATTTTTGAGTGATGCATATTCTTTTTTCAAATCTAGAATTTCCAAAATTTTGAAGGAGATGCAATGCCTCAAAGTGAACATGACATAATTGGCGAATGACGGGGAAATTATCGATAGAAAATATTTCAATACTCGTAATGAAATCATTGATTTGGGGACAGATTTGTCTGCTTGGTATAACGAACATGTTGTGGATGTTATTTTGAATAAAATCGACGAATTTCAGGAAAGAGACTCTGGTTATGCATTGAGTAAAATTCTTTTGTTTGAGATAGCAATCAATAGATATGAAATAGGCAACAGTGCATCATTCATACGATTGCCCAAAGAAATTGCAAACAAGCATGCATGTGTGAATCTTGATAATCAAGATGATGCGTGTTTCTTGAGAGCAATCGTAAGTGGTTTGTACCCTCCCAAAGGAAAGATTTCACGTGCACCTTCATATCCAAATTATGATACGGTTTTAAATATAAAGGGTTTGAAAATTCCTTGTCAATTCGCTGCATCACAAAATTTGAAAAACAAAACGATATTTCTGTGAATGTATATAGCTTAGAAATGAATGTTGTCAAAGAAAAGACATTTTATGAAGTAGTATCTGCATGATTAACGAAAAATAAATTGAATAAACATGTGAATTTACTATTGATTCAAAATATATATTTTTCTAAATTAAATGAGTATGACACTTTACGTCAAGATACAGATGACTGTGAAATCAAATACCACTATTGCTATATTAAAAATATGTGTAGATTATTTTCAAAACAAATGAATAATCATAGAGGATAAAAGTTTTTCTGTGATCGATGTATCAATTATTTTTCGAATCAGCAGAAATCGGATGAACATATCGTTTTGTGTGAGAATGTAAACGAGTGTAAAATTCCATTTCCAAAATTTGATGGGATCGCCACTTTCACCAGTCATAGCCAGCATATATATGGAGTGGTTTGAAACTCTGGCCATTGAAGAAGCCCACAAGAAACCTCGAGTCTGGTTGAGATATGTTGACGACACCTTCATAATATGGAACCATGGGAACTAGACGCCTTTCTGAAACACATCAACAGCGTGAGACCTTCCATCACTTTCACAATGGAGAAGGAAATCCACAAGGAATTGCCATTCTTAGACGTTTTGGTGAAGAGGACCGACACTAAGTGGGAAACATCTGTATACCGAAAACCCACTCATACGGGACAGTATCTGAACCACGAATCCAACCACCATCAATCGACAAAAAGAGGAATCATCAAGACTCTATTAGACCGTGCTTTTGGGCTCTGTAATACAAAGGAAGGTCTCGAGAAGGAACTAGACATCATCAAAAATGATCTTCAGCGGAATGGATACTCCAAAGCGATGGTGGAAAAGACTTTGGCTAAAAGACAGCAGGAGCCTCGCAAGGAAGAGAAGCCGTCACAACCAGTGCTTGCACTTCCCTACATCAGAGGATTATCGGAGAGGATAAGAAGAATTGGTTCCAAGTACAACATTAGAACCTGTTTCAGATCCGGTAACACTATCCGTAGCAGCCTCACGAAAACCAGGCCCCCAAACGCGGACTGCGATTCCAAGAATTGCATTTACCGGATACCCTGTGAGTGCGGAAAATCCTATATTGGTGAAACTAAGAGGCCATTGAATGTTCGCATTGCCGAGCACAAGAAGCACACACAGCGAGGAGAAACCAGCAAATCAGGAATAGCAGACCATGTTTGGACCCATCAACACAACATCGAGTGGTCCCAAGCTGAGATCTTGCACAGAGAGGAACATTGGTTCAGGAGAAAATTTAAGGAAGCCGCATACATGTTGTCCAACAACGTATTCAGCCAGGCCAGCGTAGATATACGAAACATATGGAAACCCATCATCAAACGAAAAATGACCAACTCCCGCCAAAACGGTCATCTCTCACGGAATCAGTGAAGCGGAAAATAGAAAGTAGAGAAGGTGAAAGTATTTCAACGACCTATAAAATAGTCATCTCTCGGAGGAATCAGTCCAGTCATCACCCGAAGACGATTGTAGATACCAACAATCGAAAAGTCGTGAACTAACGTGACTTGGAATCTCTACACTTTTTTATTTTTTTATTATTTTCTTTTTTCATTCCTTTAATTTTTTATTCATTCAATTATTATATTTTTACTTGTAGGTTATTTCACTATCATTTCATTTCAGGTTTATTGTTGCTTAATATAATTGTTATTTTCAACTATTCTTTTTTAATTATTCTTTTTTACTTGTTTCAGGGATTTCAAATCATTTTATATAGTAGACAATGGAAGTCCGAACTAGTGAAATATATTGGATCAGGTTTGAAACGAAGCAGTAGAGTTGAATGGGAAAATGTAAATGCAAATTTCCAGTGAGGACAAGTGTAATTATAAATTTAGTGCACAAAGAAGTGCGAAAATTTTTGAGTGATGCATATTCTCTTTTCAAATCTAGAATTTCCAAAATTTTGAAGGAGATGCAATGCCTCAAAGTGAACATGACATTATTGGCGAATCACGGGGAAATTATCGATAGAAAATATTTCAATACTCGTAATGAAATCATTGATTTGGGGACAGATTTGTCTGCTTGGTATAACGAACATGTTGTGGATGTTATTTTGAATAAAATCGACGAATTTCAGGAAAGAGACTCTGGTTATGCATTGAGTAAAATTCTTTTGTTTGAGATAGCAATCAATAGATATGAAATAGGCAACAGTGCATCATTCATACGATTGCCCAAAGAAATTGCAAACAAGCATGCATGTGTGAATCTTGATAATCAAGATGATGCGTGTTTCTTCAGAGCAATCGTAAGTGGTTTGTACCCTCCCAAAGGAAAGATTTCACGTGCACCTTCATATCCAAATTATGATACGGTTTTGAATATAAAGGGTTTGAAAATTCCTTGTCAATTCACTGCATCACAAAATTTGAAAAACAAAACGATATTTCTGTGAATGTATATAGCTTAGAAATGAATGTTGTCAAAGAAAAGACATTTTATGAAGTAGTATCTGCATGATTAACGAAAAATAAATTGAATAAACATGTGAATTTACTATTGATTCAAAATATATATTTTTCTAAATTAAATGAGTATGACGCTTTACGTCAAGATACAGATGACTGTGAAATCAAATACCACTATTGCTATATTAAAAATATGTGTAGATTATTTTCAAAACAAATGAATAATCATAGAGGATAAAAGTTTTTCTGTGATCGATGTATCAATTATTTTTCGAATCAGCAGAAATCGGATGAACATATCGTTTTGTGTGAGAATGTAAACGAGTGTAAAATTCCATTTCCAAAATTTGATGGGATCGCCACTTTCACCAGTCATAGCCAGCATATATATGGAGTGGTTTGAAACTCTGGCCATTGAAGAAGCCCACAAGAAACCTCGAGTCTGGTTGAGATATGTTGACGACACCTTCATAATATGGAACCATGGGAACTAGACGCCTTTCTGAAACACATCAACAGCGTGAGACCTTCCATCACTTTCACAATGGAGAAGGAAATCCACAAGGAATTGCCATTCTTAGACGTTTTGGTGAAGAGGACCGACACTAAGTGGGAAACATCTGTATACCGAAAACCCACTCATACGGGACAGTATCTGAACCACGAATCCAACCACCATCAATCGACAAAAAGAGGAATCATCAAGACTCTATTAGACCGTGCTTTTGGGCTCTGTAATACAAAGGAAGGTCTCGAGAAGGAACTAGACATCATCAAAAATGATCTTCAGCGGAATGGATACTCCAAAGCGATGGTGGAAAAGACTTTGGCTAAAAGACAGCAGGAGCCTCGCAAGGAAGAGAAGCCGTCACAACCAGTGCTTGCACTTCCCTACATCAGAGGATTATCGGAGAGGATAAGAAGAATTGGTTCCAAATACAACATTAGAACCTGTTTCAGATCCGGTAACACTATCCGTAGCAGCCTCACGAAAACCAGGCCCCCAAACGCGGACTGCGATTCCAAGAATTGCATTTACCGGATACCCTGTGAGTGCGGAAAATCCTATATTGGTGAAACTAAGAGGCCATTGAATGTTCGCATTGCCGAGCACAAGAAGCACACACAGCGAGGAGAAACCAGCAAATCAGGAATAGCAGACCATGTTTGGACCCATCAACACAACATCGAGTGGTCCCAAGCTGAGATCTTGCACAGAGAGGAACATTGGTTCAGGAGAAAATTTAAGGAAGCCGCATACATGTTGTCCAACAACGTATTCAGCCAGGCCAGCGTAGATATACGAAACATATGGAAACCCATCATCAAACGAAAAATGACCAACTCCCGCCAAAACGGTCATCTCTCACGGAATCAGTGAAGCGGAAAATAGAAAGTAGAGAAAGTGAAAGTATTTCAACGACCTATAAAATAGTCATCTCTCGGAGGAATCAGTCCAGTCATCACCCGAAGACGATTGTAGATACCAACAATCGAAACGTCGTGAACTAACGTGACTTGGAATCTCTACACTTTTTTATTTTTTTATTATTTTCTTTTTTCATTCCTTCAATTTTTCATTCATTCAATTATTATATTTTTACTTGTAGGTTATTTCACTATCATTTCATTTCAGGTTTATTGTTGCTTAATATAATTGTTATTTTCAACTATTCTTTTTTAATTATTCTTTTTTACTTGTTTCAGGGATTTCAAATCATTTTATATAGTAGACAATGGAAGTCCGAACTAGTGAAATTCATCACGAAACATTGTCAATCACCTTCAAACAAACTGATCCAATATACTTATCGTTTTTCATAACATTTAAAATACATCTAAGGCGTTCCAATTCCCCAATTTTACTAATAATTTTTTCCCCCACTGAAAATTTAATTTTTTTCATTGCCAACTCACATTTTCTAATATGCCTACCAATCAAATTCAACGACGTTCGTGCAAGGGAACTTGAATAATTTTGTTTAATTACTTCAAGCAATTTATCAATTTGTGATAAAGTTTTTGAAAACACCATTTTCAACTTACAAAAATAAAATTTTTTCCTGCGACGAATACACAAATGAATGCTTGCTGAACGCCGCAGAAGGAAGCTTGAAGTACTACTCTGTAGAAGGACTGTAGGAAACTCGAACCTTGGTCAAATGTGGTGAAGTGATGAACGGAGATGATTCTCAAAGGAAAGCTTGACGAAAAATGTTTCTCTTGTACTGAGGGGCGGAGGGTATATAACTATCTGGGAAACGAAGAAGAAAAATTTATTTCAAATTACACATCTTACCACTTTCAAAGAAAAACAAATGAAAAACAACAATACTAACCTCAATTTTCTACAATTTCGAAAAATGTTGCAGGATTGGCTTTCCCCGTATTGATTAGCCCTCTGAACACGATGGCGTACCTCTCTTTTTCAAAATGATTTATGAATCCCTCGTACACACACACACACGCCCACGCACACGCGCACGCACGCACCAAAATTTTGAAAGCTTTTCACGGAAAACGAGATATTTCGTATTTCGAATTGAAAGAAAAGGTTATTTTGTATTTCAAATTTCAAAACACATTTTGAAACAAAAATTTTGAATACTTTTTGAAATAATCACAAGTAAGTACAAACACCTTGGAAAACGAAATCTTTCCGTTTTTTAATGAAAAATGAAATTTTTTGATTACACCGACACTATAGTACACAATTTTGAACAAAAATTTTGAAGACATTTTACGGAAAATGGAATATTTTGGTTTTGCAATGAAAAATGGAATTTTTTTTTAATACACACACAATTTTGAGCAAAAATTTTCAAAACATTTTACGGAAAACAAGATATTTCGAATTGAGAAAATATGAAATTTTTCGTTTACAAAAACACACGCAATTTTAACCAAAAGTTTTGAAGACTTTCTGAAATAATTATAAGTACGTACAAATAGCTTGGAAAACGAAATCTTTCGGTTTTGAAATGAAAAGTGAAATTTTTTGATTACGCACACGCAATTTTGACCAAAAGTTTTGAAGGCTCTTCAATTAAAATAATTTCACTGAGTTTCGCAAATAGAATACATGATTATACATTGTTTTCAAGACAAATTGTGTACTTACATCTGTTTATTGAAGATAATGCACGCACGCACGCACGCACACACACACACACACACACACACACACACACACACACATACCTGTCGCGCAATAGTAGTGTGGATACCACGCCCTGGTGTGAATTGTGGGGTCATCGAAGTTATTATAACCAGGCGGTAGAGGCTTATTAGGTGAATACCCAGCTATTTCCAGTTCTTCTTTACACACCGAAGCCAGTGACTTTTCATCAAAACAGACATCTGTGGCCATGACCACACCTCAACGGTAACTGCAGGTCAACCCACTGATGTCATTTTGTGGCCACATACACAATTCACACACCTCAAAATTTCAAGGTCATTATCTCCAAGGACATTATTTCCGGTATCATTATGTGGCCATATACACTTGTTTTATATAGTGTTTATATAAAATTATAGAAAATTTCCTGAAAGCTGGCAATATAGATTTTTTCATTTCGATTATTTTCAAAACAACTGAAAGTATTAAAAACTCTAACGGGAATGATTGTGATGATTCACTGAAAAATCTTAGTAGGGTGAAAAGATACTGGAAATGAATAAAGAAATGATAATAATAACGTCTTTATTATTCTCAAATATATATTTCTTCTCACAATTCTTTAGTCAATGTTGAATAAATTGAAAATTAAATCCGAAGTTCAATGAAATGAAAGTTAATATTGTTTTTATTTTGATTATTTTCGAAACAACTGGTACTTTTGGGTTCTCTACAAATACCGAAGTCGGAAACTGCACCGTTCGCTCCATGTCAATATACTGATGCTACTTAGTGGCCACATACACACTTCACATACCTCAAAATTACAAGTTTATTATCTCCAAGGTATCAGGTATCATTATGTGGCCATACACCGTCATATCCAACTGCGTTAATAAAACAATAATCAACGAATCTTCATTAGTTTCATTTGTACTACAATTCCCAAAGTAAATTTCATAATTCACTTCGAAATCTATCGAAACAAAATCTATAATAAATTAAAATATTGAAAACCCCAATATGTAATATGGAGGCAGGTGCTAAAAGTCTCTTCAAATGAGTTAAAAAAAAGATTTGTATAAATTCCTTTGGAAAGTGCTCACTCAAAATTAGATCTCACTATTTTGAACATATTTTCTATCAAGCTCAATCTTTGAAAATACAAGAAGTTGGATATGTTCTTTGAAAAGTAATCGATCGTATATTGTTGCCGATTTATCAACCTTATTCTGACAATCAAACACGTCTTCTTCCACACTGGTTTAATTTACTTTTCAGTTTTTTCGTACACACTAAAGCTTTCGACTTATCATCGGAAATAACTACAATGCATATCAACCTATTGATATCATTTTGTGGCCAAAATAATTATGTGACCATTCATACACAGTCGTGCCCGAATGCCTTAATAAAAATAATGAACTCCTGGCCACTGAAAGTGGATTGAAATTCCATGAATTGAAATCGGAATTGAGCATGCGCACAAAATGTAGTCATCACAATTGATCTTATTGATATATTTCAATGTATGAAATTCCCAACTTTGATTTCATTAAATAGTTGAAAAACGTAATTCAAAATGTGAAATTTAATGGAAAAATCTTCCAAATTTTGAAATTTAATTCATTACAATTAGTTAGGAACCAGACTGATGAATGTGCTACCGTCCGCCCAAGATGTGTAGAAACCCTGATGACATTACAGATTTGTTTGGCGTGAAATCAAACAATTGAGTAAAACCATTGTAGAAATTTTATCATATTTCACTTCCGAAATAATTCACAATTCATAACAAAAAAAAGACCAACAGAATTTGCAGTTCGGCCAGTTTTCATCGAAATAAAGAAAATATTAGCATTTGAAGAAATTTTCTGACAACTGTCATATTTTAAAATAAGTTCCTCAACAACTAATCAGAGTGTACCAAATTGTCACGTAGTGTCCCCAAACTGTCACGCAGCTCGCCAGCTAATCAGTGCGCACACTTTTGCATCACAGAACATCGTGGCGGGAAATTTTAATTTTCTGTGGACATAAATAGTTCAGGCAGACAGACGACCAGACGTATCCCTCAACGAGACAGACCGCCCAGTCACGTGGCGCGCTTACGTTTTCCCATCTTTTTGCTCAACACATTTTTGTTTCACGACGTCTTAAAAAAAGTTTTCGTTGGAGAATTGAACGCAGGTCTTTGGTGTGATAGACTCGATCGTTAGCCTCAACACCTCCGTTAGATATTGAAAGTAATTTCGAACTGTTGGTAGTGATGGCCTCGGTTATTGCTTTTCGAATTGTTTTTACATTTGAATTATGATCACTGTTCAGTAAAACATATTTAGTTTCTTTATGAGTATGAGTTAGTGGGGCGGAATGGTTCAGGTATTTTCAGTCGTAGACCCAGTACAGAAATATCAACCTGCCTAGGAAACTATGCAAGCTGTGCTGAGCAAGATGAGCTGACGTAAGTGCGCTCCGTGACTGGGCGGTCTGTCTTGTTAAGAGATACGTCTGGTCGTCTGCCTGCCTGAATTAGTCATGTCCACAGAAAATTTAAATCTTCCGCCACGATGTTCTGAGATGTAGAAGTGCGCGCTCTGATTAGCTGGCGAGCAACGTGACAGTTTGGTACTCTCTGATTGGTTCACGGCTGGGTGACAGAACACCACGTGACAATTTGGTAGTCTCTAGTTGACTGGGTGGTCTGTCTGCCTTGACTGGCGAGCTGAGAGGCAACCTGACTGCTGTGACGACGTCACAGTCTGCCTGAAATGACGTAACTCCTACTTGGTACACTCTGATTGGTTCACCGCTGGGTGGCAGGACACCACGTAACAATTTGGTGTACTCTGGTTGACTGGGTGGTCTGCCGCCTTGTATGGCGAGCTGAGAGGCAACCTGGCTGCTGTGATGACTTCACAGTCTGCCTGAAATGAGGTAACTTTTACTGTTAAGGTCCCAATAATCCCTTATTTCTCACTTTAGGAAAAACATTTTTCAATATTTTCAGTTATTGAAATTTCATTTTCTACCAGAAAAAAATACTGCAGGGCCTTCTATTAGAACAAGAAATGTTACCTAAAAATTAAAAAGGCAAAGCTCAACTAGTTTTTGTTATTCCTTGCATGTTGATGGGTGTAAACAAACATTAATGTAACTAATATACCACCTTGTAACAAAGTGAAGCGTACCTTTTGGTACAAATTTAAAAAAATTAAGAATTCTCATAGTACCGTTTGTGCATTAGTAAGTACTTATAAGGCATTTTTATAATATTGTTTCCTGGCTCAAGGGCCTGCACAGATTTTTATTATTTTTAATTTTTTTTCGAAAAGTGATCACGACACGACAAAAATACATGAGAGCATGACATTGTATTTTCAATTCTTTATTTTGATATTGACAACCGAGTTGTATAAAACTGGTGATGAATATTGATTTTCACCACGTACATCAACCAGACAACTTTACCAAGTTTTATCACAATCGCCAAAATTCCTTTTGCAAGTAATACAAAACTTATTACAACTTCAGCATCCCTACTATTCGGGAAAAGTGATAAAGCACTATGTTTATTCAAAGTTTTTTATAAGATACGATGAAATGGGAAACTGACAAGTTTAAGGAGTCTTTTAGTCGCAAATTATTCAAACGCGGTTTTGTACAATTAATTCCTAATGATTCATATATTTTAAAAACCTTCATTGACAAAACTTCGTGAGATTTTCACAACCAGTTCAATAAACCCGTAATATTTGTTCTCTTACACAATAGCGTCAACAGCCTTCGTTATTGGTTTTTGGAGTAGTTCATTTTTGAAAGATATATAGGTAGTCAATATTGTGAAGATCACCAATTACCACACTCTTCATTTAACCTCCAGCTTTTTAGCGGCAAGAATTGATTGTAGGTAGTTAGTCTTCTTTGAAGAATTTGTTTGACAAATTTTGAAAAAACTAGTTCAATAGCTCACTAGTTGAAATCTGTAAATTGTGTCACATATCATATCATATTTGAATATCTTTTATTTGCATTAGCTGAACAAAAAAGTTTCATTTCTGAAGATCGTAAGAAAAACTCTTGGCCTTACTAAATAAGGAACACTGTCCACACAAGGCACTTTTAAACACAAGTTGCGAGAATTCAATTTTGCTTCAGTCCGCTCGATAAATAAATCGAGAGTCCTTGAAAGTAGTTTCCAAGATGCATGTTATTGTAGAGGCAGCACTGGGCAGACGAAAGTGATGGCCACATGAGGTAGAGAAAATTTTGATGAGTTAACACAACTTTTGACACATCCCTGAACCATCACTCTGGGGTCAAACAGAGAAGTAGGTACCATTGTGATCAGCAGACCGCGTAGATTCGTTTAAAATAGGTTCGCATTTAGTGGCCTCAAAAAATGGCCGCTCAAAGTAGGTAGGCCACACCATGCGTGTTGCTAGATGGCATGTGGCCACACAACTATTGCGCGACAGGTACACACACACACACACACACACACACACACACACACACACACAGTTACAACTTATGAAGCAACCGTTTTCAAGCAGATGGCCCACTAACCGTAGCAAACATTCGCCCCATACTCCCACATATTATATTTTATCCTTGACTCGAAATGTGAAATAAAACGAATATTTGTAAATATTCAAATACTTATTATTTGAACCAAATTATATACATTTCATTCAGTTTCATAATTATTTCTTGGAAAGATCTAATCAAAATACATGCTAATATCGTAGATACTATAATGAGAATTCTGTAAAGGTCAAATTCCATTTGTGACTTCTTTTTGGCTAGCCTTGCGTGTTCTGGAATAAATTCGACAGTTTTTGTATCAATTTCTCGAAGTTCGTGGAATATCAGCCTCAGTTTACATTTGAAGGAGGTATTTTTCGGGACTTTACTTGCAAAAACTGCCAACTGGTCGTCATTGACAAATGTTGAACTCATCAATTTTCATTGTGTTCTATTGCATCCATGATCGAAATTATTAGGCTTCACACAAATTGCCATGAATTTAACGCCCTTTGGTACGTTCACATACAAAACATTATTTATTATTGCACTTAAAAGTACAGAATTTATTCTCAGCATTGGCGGCGACATAATCTACGCTGTGAGGTTGAATTCTTCGCAGCGGATATCTCGTTTGAGGCACTTTTCGATCGAACACTCTGTCTTGAATATTCAAATTATCCAACCAATTCAAAACAAGCTTTTTTTCTTCGAACAATTGAATGGCTTTCTTCAATTCTTGAACACGTTTACAAAACTCTTCAACTTTTCGTTTGTATTCTTCAGATATCATTTTATCACTGAATATTTCAACTGTTCAACGACATTAACATTCTTTCGAAAAAAATAATATTACCCTCCCACGTGTTTTCTTTACCCCCACTCCCCTATTTCCCAACTATCACGAAAAAACGCATCTGACGTATTTTGAAATGTCATTGCTGAATACCCATTGCCCCATTTTCCAACGTTTCACATTGGGATCGCACGCTAAAACGTTAGACCCCCTCCCCCACCTGACATGGTTTTTTCCCAAATGAGACACCCTCTATACATCGAAAAATCACACGTCGAAACCATAGAGCCTCGTTAAATTGTCATGTTTCTTAAATGACGTATTTTGAGACACCCTGTACACATTGACGTCATGTTTTTTTCTTAAATCCGATTTTTCATTCATTATTATTATTATAACATCATTTTTCACGCCGACGTGAATGTTTTTTCCTAAACGATGAGACACCCTGTATGACAAGCATGTTGTTTTCTTTAACGCTTGTGGCCATGTTTTCTTCTTTAACGCCCGTGGCAATTTTATTTTCTTTAAAACGATTTTACATTCATTATTATTATTATACTATTATTTTCCACGCTGACATATTTGAGACACCCCGTACATGTTTTTTCTTAAACGATGAGATGCCCTGTATGGCAGCGATGTTTTTTTCTATAACGTTGGCAGACATGTTTTTTTCTTTAATGCCCGTGACCATGTTTTTTTCTTTAATCCCGATTTTTCGTTTATTATTAATGTTATACCGTTATTTTTGTAATTCCACCGCCCCCTTATCTACCAAATGAATCTACTCGATACTCATTTCATCCTTCTATGCGTCGATCACGTCGCACACCTCTCTTTCCCAGTCACTACCGTAATTACGTCCTCTAGGGAATACGCCCCAAAAGTCTCTTATCCCCTCTACTTACGTGTTGAGGCTTTTCAATTAAAACACACGCCGTTCCTCACTTCATAGTAAATAGAGCGTATTTTCAAAACGATTTTTCTTTTCCATAGATAATACCATTGCCAAATTTTGGCGGCTATTGACTATAAAACCAAGATATTCAATTCGTTTTGTAGGTTGCAGAACACTTTTTTCCTTGTTGATCAATAAACCTAGATTTTGTGATATATCTATTGTCTTAAAATAAAGCGATATAACTTTAGAAGAGATTAATTTTTGGGAAAGAAAGGTTTTGGTTTTCTACATCTCCACCCCTGCATGAACTTTGAACGGCTTTGTTCAAGAATGATAGAATTATTTCATTCAAGGTTCTTTTCTCCGTTCTATAAAGGCTGTACTTGCGGAATGAATAAAACCGATTACATGTAACCAGTGGGTTTTTATCATTCTTCTATATACCTACTTTATTGACCTTTTTGCATGTATATTTTGACTACATGCTGATTCTTTTTAATTGAAACACTTACACGGACAGCAGATAGCCCACCGTTTGTCACCTCTTAGTAAAAATGCTCGGTGGCCAACAAATTAGTGTGCCGGTCTCGCAAGTAAGGTGTTTGATGTTCGATTACCTCAGTCGGGATTTTCAGCGATTTATGGCAAAAACACTGAAACAGACCTGTCGTTATGAAAACTTATATGTGAAAAACTACTTTTTGGGTCAATAATTCATATATTCTTATCTACTTCAAGTGTCATTCGCGAGCTAGAACTTTGTTGGTCCAAGCTGAATATTTATTGGTGGCGGAACTAGCAAATACCCAACACAGATTTCCGTTTTGAAGTTCGTATCCCTTCCTTCTCCTTCTCTATATAATCATTGATTATATATAAAACATGAATAAGTTTGGATAAGAGCATTTTGTTATTAAATAACAAATTGATGTTTCTTTTTCAGGTATTCAGGTTCGACCGCTTACACCCGCAAATCTGTCGTTTGGAAACCCAAACTCTATAACCCGTCCATACACTTGCAGAGAATGTGGCAAAAACTATAGGAAAAATGCAAATTTACGTATCCACATGAGAACTCATACTGGTGAAAAACCCTTCGAATGTAAATATTGTGAGAAAAGGTTAGTAACGAGTAAAATGGGGTTACTTAGGACACTTTCAATTTGTAAATATATGTTATTCACAAAGCATCAATTGGCAAGGTGAGCGAGTCGGTTTCAAACATGGGTTTCTATTCACACTATTACTTTACATATAAAGAGCTCAAACTAATGTGCATTCGAAATTTAACGACTAAGAAAATATATATTTCGAATTGAATTCGAATTATTCACCTCTCCCAAAGTCTCTACATAGTAGGATTTGGCGAATGCGAGAGAGAGAGAATTGTTTGTGTTATTATTTTATTAGGACAATTTGTGTGTTCAGCTTCGATATGTGCTACAAGATAAGCAGTGAATATATCGAGTCGGCAA
Source organism: Leptinotarsa decemlineata (assembly GCF_025532065.1). NCBI lineage: Eukaryota > Metazoa > Arthropoda > Insecta > Coleoptera > Chrysomelidae > Leptinotarsa > Leptinotarsa decemlineata. Next base: position 607,008 of record NW_027412608.1, read on the forward strand.
AACATATACATCATTCACGTATATATTGTAACAAATTAACGAATTAACTATTTCAAACAAATTTATTTCCAATAATATTTCACTAATCACAAACTAATTTATATTCAACACTTAGCAACTAACGCTTAATTCAGGGGAGGCAGATTCGTCACATTGTCCCCTTATTAAAGAAGTTTCGCCCCCAAATGTCATCCTTGGCGTGTGTCGATACCTGCAGGACTCCCCATATCTGCACTGTGAAGTTCGATGGAAGTAACACTCCACAGTCTTCATGCTTGGTCGTGGAAGATGGTTACTGCACACCAAAATTTTGGCGCTGCTGGATCTGAGTATCGTTTCCAACATGCTTCTCACAATTCTAAAATCCAGCCTGTCGAGCCCGGAGGCTAATTTCGGGATTGCCAAGTGCACAAGATTCTGGTCGAGCATCGTGTCTCTCAGTCTGGTAAGACTCTTCTTGACATCTTTATAGGACGGTTTGCCTCGAGAATGTTTTTTGGTCACCAAGTAAAAAATGTTTCTCCAACTCTTCTTCAACTGTAGCACTCCTCCGACTTCAGGATTCTGTTCTCGTAATGTTTGAGGCTGACCGAATTTCTTGTTGAATACCCTGGACAGTTGTAGATCCTCTACCACGCTTTGAGCTGGTACGTAATCAACTGGAACCTTGAAAAGGTCGCGTGGCTCTTCTGGAGTTACCCCATGACCTTCTGTCCGTTCGAGTATGAGGGCATGAATTGCTGGAACGTCATTTCATCCTCTGGTGGTCTGAGGGCGCGAACTTGGTCGTGATTTCCAGCATAAGGAGCCAACTTATTGAAATGGACGACCCTAGGCTTTTCTCAAGGTGGCTTATGAATTCGGTAGACGAGGTTATTTATCTTCTTCATGATTTTGTACGGACCTTTCCACGAGTTCCGCAACTTCGGTGATAAACCGCGGCGTCGCTTAGGGTTGTGCAGCCAAACTAGGTCACCGGTTTCGAATCTTCCAGTATTCCTTGATGTCATAGGCCTTCTTCATTCTATCGCTGGCACTCCGGATGTTCAGACGGACTCGTTCATGGATGTCGTCCATTCTCTCCCGAAGCTTGATGAAATAGTCTGTCCCGGCAGTATCTAGTTCTGGCGGCGTCCCAAATTTCAGATCGCAAGGAAGCCGCAACTCTCGGCCCTTTATAATGCTGGCAGGGGTTTGGCCGGTTGACTCGTGCACCGCCGAATGATAGGCCAACAGGTGAAGGTATTCAGAGATTTCGGTCGTATCCAAGATCCGTTACTGGCAGCACATACAGCACACTTTCTGCACTAGTCCGTGACGTCGGCTTGACAATAAACCCAGTAAATCCGTTGTCTTACTTTCTGGAGGGTTTTGGTTACTCCCAGATGTCCTCCAGTGACATGGATTTTTTGAGCACCTCCCGTTGTCTGGCGCCTTTCTTCTCCACCGTTTTCGGACTCCAACACCCGCTTCAGAACCCCATTTTCCAAAATAAGGGAAGTTCCATTGGGCTTAACCGTAGGCGAATAACTTGCTTCTTCCATACACGTATTTGTAGAAATGCTCTACACCTTTGACAACGGCCAACAGCTTTCGCTGTTGCTAAAGTAGCCAATAACTTTCTCCTGTCCATCCTGGATCTGAGAAAGGACTGCTCCAAGTCCCATGTTGCTGGCGTCCGTATCTAAAATGAACTTTCCGTCCGGTAGGAGATAGCTCAAAACAGGAGCGTTGATCAAAGCTCTTTTCAACTTTTTGAATGAGACTTGGCATTCCTCGGACCACTGGAAGTGGATCTGCCCTTCTGTGAATCAGAAAAATGGTTTGGCAATATTGGCAAACCCCAGCACATATATGCGGTAATAGACACACAAACCAAGAAAGCTCCGAAGTGATGTATGTCTTTTGAAATATGCCAATCCTTAACTGCTTTGATCTTTTGTTCGTCTACCGCCACTCCTTCCCTAGAGACAACGTGGCCAAGGTAGCGGACAGATGGCATTTCCTGGGACTAAGTTTCTATCTAGAAATTCTCAAACGCATAAATATCTCCTCCAGATTTTTTAAGTGATCGTCGAACGATTTTTCGACCACGATTATATCTTCGAGACTTCCATATCTTCTTCGTCTTCCATGAGAGCCTCTTGAGAACCGTCTCCATCAATCTGACGAAGGTCGCTGGAGCATTACAAAGCCCGAATGGCATAACCGTGAACTGCCACGATCCTGAGCCGATGGTGAAAGCTCTCGATGTTTTGGGGCTAATTCAACTTGCCAATATCCACTCTTCAAATGCAAAGTCAAGAAAATTGTGGAGCTGACTAGCATGCCCAGGGTGTCGTCGATTCTTGAAAGAGGGTAGCTGTCTTCTTCACGTTATTCAATTGGCGATAATCCACGCAGATTCTGGGGCTAATTCAACTTGCCAATATCCACTCTTCAGATGCAAAGTCGAGAAAATTGTGGAGCCGGCTAGCGTGCCTAGGGTGTCGTTGATTATTGGAAGAGGGTAGCTGTCTTCCTTCGTCACGTTATTTAGTTGGCGATAATCCACGCAGAACCTTGTCGAGCTGTCCTTCTTCTTCATTTATACGACTGGGGAAGACCAGGGGCTGTCAGAAGGTTCAATGACTCTTTCTCTTTCCATACCGTTAACTATCTCGTCTGCCTCTTCTTTCTTGGCAAGAGGGAGTGTTCTAGTTGATTGTCGGATTGGTCGGGCAATCCCAGTGTCTTTCACGTATAGTCAGTGGGCATACTTGAAGACTGGCTATAAATCAAATCATCTAAGAGAACAATTCGTTCAGGCCAGTATCAACACCCTACACAATAGGTTAATGGAGTGACACCTATCAGAAAACAACTACTTCCCTGGCTAATACCACGAAGGGCGTTGGATTATATCCGACAGGTGTCAGTGCAGGATTCTTCACAGAAATTTTTCCTGCATATGCTGTTGGCGATACAACTGCCGAAATATATTTTCAATTATTGGAACACACTTGCAGACCGGTTTCGGGCTGTTCGGCGACTCGTCAGTGCAATGTAGTGTCTATCATCAGTAAAAATTCGATGATTTTCGATAATTTGAAATCGAATTCCTTCAGAGTATCATTCCTCGAACTAGGCTGAAGCGGACAACAAACAACAGGTTTGTGATCGCCCCATCTGCCTGTAAACGAGGTAACCAACCGCATATTCGAAATTTTCCTAATTCCTCGTATAGGAAAAGAAAACTTCTCACATATAGGCAGTGGGCATACTTCAAGACTGGCTATAAATCAAATCATATTTGTTCAGGCCAGTCTCAACACTGGCCTGAACAAATTGTTCTCTTAGATAATTTGATTTATAGCCAGTCTTCAAGTATGCCAACTGACTATACGTGAAAGATTTCTTTCCTTATACGAGGAATTGGGCAAATTTCGGATATGCAGTTGGTTACCTCGTTCACAGGCAGATGGGGCGACGACAAACCTGTTGTTTGTTGTAGTCTTCAGCTTAGTTCGAGGAATGATACTCTGACGGAATTCGATTTTCAATTATCGGAAATCATCGACTTTATGTTGATGATATACACTACCTTGCACTGACGAGTGGCCAAACAGCCCGAAACCGGTCTGCAAGTGTGTTCCAATAATTGAAAATCTATTGCGGTAGTTGTATCGCCAACAGCATATGCAGGAAAAACTTTTGTGAAGAATCCTGCACTGACACTTGTCGAATATAATCCAACGCCCTTTGTGGTATTAGCCAGGGGAGTAGTTGTTTTCTGATAGGTGTCAGTCCATTAACCTACTGTGTAGGGTGTTGAGACTGGCCTGAACAAATTGTTCTCTTAGATGATTTAATCCCAGTGTCGATTTTTTGCGGTGCGTAGCTTCCAACTTGACGGTTCAATTCTTGCCAGTGTTTTGGTGAAGGTTGGCACAAAAAATGGATCTCATCGCACTTGTATCTATCAGCATGGTGCAAGGCTCATTATTGATGAGGCCGTCTATGAAAACACCTTTGTCTTGTCGATGGAGAATGGCAACATATGCGTTTTTTACGGGGGATTGCTGGGTACAGGTCGACCACCTCTAGTTTTCCTGGTTGATTGTTGGTTCTTTGAATGCTGGACATTTGCTACGCACATGCCCAATTTTCCCACAGTTCCAGCATCTTATTTGTTTTCTCTCAGGCAACATTTCTTTCATTTACTTCCTTGGTGGACTCAATATCTGCAGGTATCTGTCCATCTTCCTCGATAGTTCGAACTTTGCCTTGGCTCTTGCATGATTGTTTTGCAGCCTCAAACTCCAGGGTGCTAGCCAATGCATCCACGAGATGCTTGGGATGAGCTAGTGTCAAGGCCTGCCTTGTGTCTTGGTCGCGAAGTCCGTCCAAGAATGCCTGAACTGCTTACCGCTCCATTACATTTTCCGGTGTAGCAGATCATGCCAGACGAACCAATCGAGCAATATCGGCTTCAAATTTCTGTAGAGATTCCACTGATTTCTGGTAGCGGTTCTTCAGCTGTGAATGGTAAACGTGCTCTAGGTGTGCCTGTCCATACCGTAGCTCAAGATGCTTTATAAGTTGGTCATAGTCTTCCTGTTCTTGGGCCGTGAAGAGTTTACAAAATATTCGTTGCTTCTCCACGCAACAACAGTGTTGATGCCACCGTCTTTTCTCCTGCATTCCATCCATCCGGTCTGGCTGCAGCTTCGAATTGTCGGCGGTAATTTGCCCAAGAAGTTTTTCCATAGAACTGGGGCGGCTTCATAGAGAGCTTTCCTGGTTCAAAACTGCCTTTGACATTTTCATTTCCGGAATTGAGTTTTCGGTAACAGTTTCTGTGGTGTGGGCAGAATTAACAATTTGGTTTGGCACCTTGCTAATTATTTCCTTCATTTAACTGATTTCTGCCTCAAATCCGGCTTTGATTTCATCGCCTAATTTTTTTCCATACTCTTCATTTCTGCCCCCATTTCATATTTGATCTCCCCTTTGATTTCCTCTCTGATTTTGTCTATCTCTGTCTCGATGGTTCATATCCTTTCTTCGAGTAGACTCGCCACACAACAAAGTTCTTTAAGCCTTCTGCATTTTCTAAAAGCTTCTTCTCCAGGCACTTTGAATTTTGTTGTGTTAGGAATCACACGTTGAAAGGTAATACCTCGTTAGTCCTTAGCTTGCACAAGTTTCTCAACTTCTGAGAGTTGTCGTTCGTATGGGGGCGACAGCTGATTAACGGAAAAACAGATTTTAAAAACAGATTTAAAAAACAGATTTTTAAAAACAGATTCATCTTTGAACCTCATCTTCCAAACTCTTAGAATTTTCCAGAAGCTTCTCCTCCAGACTTACCGAAGTTTGTTGAAGTTCATCTTTCAGCTATTTGGTATTCTCATCGAGTTTGCTTATTATTGAACTCAAATCACCCCCAGAAACTTGAATATATATGTCAGGATTTTCTCCTGATTCAGTCAAGCTATCCCACAGTCTCATCTGGAGTACTGATTCCTTTCCAGAACAATCTAGCTTCCTCTTCTCCAATTCTTGCTTCAATGCGGCAACTTTCAAGTCCACTAGGCGCATTTTCCTCGAACATATTTTGTCTCATATTGTCTATTTTCCACAAACTGTATATGTCCACTTATTTTAATCGATTCCGAAACGCTTATTTACTTTCACAAGTCTATTTTTCGTGGGAAAGGTCTATCAATTTATGTTTCAGTAGTTTGATACTGTCCACTTCGCGAAACACAACGAATCACCAGGGTCTCTGCGAGAACAAATATGTCTTATGTCAATTTCACCGCAATAGAAAGTTTGTCCACCAAGCGCTCACAGATTTATTTTACAAATCCACTTCTGAGATCACCAGTTGTAACAAATTAACGAATTTACTATTTCACTAATCGCAAACTAATTTATATTCAATACGCAGCAATTAACGCTAATGTATTTCCACTATTTGAATTCCTTGTTTAACTGTTCGATTCACTTTCTGAACTCCCCCATGGGTCGGGAAGCCGGACTTATATAGTGTAACGGTTTTTTCTCGAAATCTGTAGTCGGTTCGATACTCGAGTTTTACCGGCGATTGCCGACTGCATTCCTTTTGCGGTGATGTCATGTGTTTGTTCACTGGCTGGCATATCGGTCAGGGACGGCTTCAGATTTGTTACAATATGATACCCAATAGTGATACATTTTTCACATCAATAATAAGCCAGTTTTGAATTGCAGTGATGAGAAATGTGAAAAAATGATTTCTGAAACATCAACAAAAGGCGTGAAAGAAGGTTTAGAAAATAGTTTTTGTTGAAAATTTGTTATCAAATGCTGTGGAGCTACCAGTAGCCTTCACCATCTTTCTCAGAACCCCTGGGTACGTAGCTTTTGTTACACTTCACAAACAGACGGACAAACAACGCGAAGTTTTTTAGATGAGATGATAAGGGTTACTTGAATCACAGTAGTTGGGTTTTGTTGACACCCAGCAACAAAATTCATTCGCTAACTCTGCTCAATATATTTTCATCGAGACAGCGAATAAGTTTAGGCGGTAGATATTTCGATATTGTGATAACTTTCCACTGATGTCAAGGGGTGGATAACTTGGGAGATCTCAAAACAATAGGTAACTCAAAACCAAATTGAGTATTCCATTTTTTAGAAAGATATCAAATAGGGACTATCCAAAGATCATTTTGAATATGTAGTGATTTTGAACCGCTAACGAAGAAGTTCAACGTATGTTTCATCTCGCAAAAGTCAATTTGGCAATGCTCTAATTTGAAATGAAAATGTTTTGTGCATTTTACTCAAAATACATTTTCATATTCATATATTTGTCTGTTAAATTACTTCAGGAAATCATAAACAGTCAAGTCGATCAACTGAAATTTGTAGAACTTATTTCTGTTAAGTTCAATATCAACGTATCAGAACAATATTTTTTTCATAATTTCGAGTTTCTGTTACAAATTCAGTATTCAAAATTGCGAAGAATATGATTTCCTTCAGATTTTTTCATATCAACATAGGCAAGAGATTCCTACGGAATATTTTTTCCAAAAAATTCTATAAATTGTATCGAAAAAAAAAACGTTAATAAACATATGGAACTATTATGCAACTTATTTGTTTTTTTTTGTTATCAGTTATGGAAAAAACTATCAGACAATAAATTTAATTATTATGCCAGAAGTTTTCAATGTAAATTATTGTCTATTTGTAGAATTTTCTAGGAAGTTTACATTATTGCCACGGTCATAGTGAAAAAACTAAAAACCAGGTAACATGACGAGCTCAGTTAGTCACTCATGTTGTTTGTGTACACACCAAACTTTAGATTGTACAAACGATTTTTCGTCATTTTATTATAAGAGAAAGTGGTTTCATTTGATTGTGCGAAAATCACAAAATTAGTGAGAGATAGAGCGTAACAACACCAAACTTCAGATTGTACAAAAGGTTTTTTGTCATTTTATTATAAGAGAAAGTGGTTTCATTTGATTTTGCGAAAATCACAAAATCATTGAGAGATAGTGCGTAACATTCTTGTCGCAGAAAAGGATGGACGCGATATATTTTACACCAAGCAAATACTCAATCTGGGCCAACTGCTGGAAAATAAAGGCTGGAATTGTATCAAAAATTAGTCTGATATATAATTATGTTGCATTTGTTTCGAAGCGTTGTGATTTATGTAATAACCATAAACAACAAATTGTTAACTCCACACACGAGTCGCGAAAGGCCTCTATCGAATTCGAAAAAGATAATCTTGTTATCTGATAGTTACAAATTCTTAAATATTTCAAAAGCTGTGCTTATTGAGTTTTCTCATCAGTAAATTATGATTAGTTTCAGAAAAGAAAAATGAAATCATAGGATAAACCATATGAGAAAATGTGAAAAGAATGGATGTAGCAACTGAATCAACTAACAATTTGAGAAAAATAGTTTGTGGGTTTCCAGAATACAATTTGGATCTACAGTCATGAACTGAAATTTATAAATTGAGTATACAGGGTGTAACAACTGAGTAGTAATGAAAAATGTAATAACATTAAAACTTCCGAAGATATACCTGAAAATAATTGAGAATGTGTCACAGTGTGGAGTGAAAAATATACTAGGAATCATATTTAGAATTCATATAACTTAAAAGGAGGGGAAATGTTCGTTTGCCAACAATTTGAAATTTTTGCCAGGCATATACCAACTTGGAGGTAAACACAATAATATGCCACAAAGGGAAATTAATAACTATTCAAATCAACGCAATGCAGTTTCGATGAAACTAAATGGTAATTATAGGGATAGGTGGAGGGAATGGGAAGGGTAAAAAGATATATAAAATCTAAGGAATAAAACTCATGATGTGTTGCTTTTTTGAGTATGAAGCGTCAACTTACTGGAGGACTACCTCAACCTCATGAAGCTGTAAAGATTTGGGGTATATGATTTCATCGAGGTATACAGGGTGTATACAGCGTTAAAGAAAAAAATGGTGTTTAAGTGAAAAAATATGGCTGCCATCGAGTTGTACAAGGTGTGTGCAGCGTAAAAAAAATAAAAATATGATTGCCGGCGTTAGAGAAAAAACATAGCTGCTATCAAGGTATACAAAGTGTCTGCAGCGTTAAAGAAAAAATATGGCTGCCTTTGACATTTGTCAAATGTTAGGTGGAAAATAAGGGGTGGGGGACGCGGCATAGGGGAGTATGGCGGGATTTCAAAACGTTTTCTTGTAGCTGTTTTTTTTTTTGTTTTCACCATCATCATGTGTGAGGTTAGGTGATAAAAAAGAATGAAACATTTTGAATTGAAATTTATTAATCATTTCATTTTAGTAGTATACTATGAAGCCGGTTGTGAATGTGATGCATACAAGGTGAGACACCTTTGTTGTTGTTGTTGTTGTTGTCGTCGAATGTTGGAACCATCCATGTCGTATTGTCATAGTCCTTCAAATTCACAACGCTTGTAGGTATATCCAACTTGTGAAATTTCTCAGTTAGATAGTCACATTTTTGATGTCCTCGCATATAAACTATACCTTGTAGATTTTCAATGAGGATGGCATATAATTGATTACTTTTCACAAAGCCAGAGAAATATCTCAATTCGTGAACGTTTCGTTTCAAGTAACAGGCGGTACGGCGATCTTCTTCACTCAAATAGGGAAATGGTGATTTGGCAGTTGAAAAAAGTTACTACATTGAATTCCAATCCTAAAAGCTATCGAAGTTTTCAAAAGTTGCAATTCAATTTGATCATGGGGAAATATTCGTTTGACTTCGATTTCGATATTTTCAAAGTTCAGCTCAACTTCCATCTTTTATGTTACTGTTCCAGAAATCCCATCTATTTTGAAACAGTTGCTATCATCTCCAGCTGGTACTAATCGGATGCTGTGTTTGCCATAATCATTGAAAATATTCAAAAAATGTTTGATGGGTATGAGCATCTTAAACGTTAATGGTCCCTAGGCTATTGGATAATTTGATCCATTGATGTAATGAGAGAACATCTGACAGTACCAACAACTCCAACTTCACGAACTGCTTCCAATCATTCACCATTCTGCCCATAGGTAGCAGATTGAAATATGAAAGCACTAGCATTATTAACGAAGGTCACCCGAGCATCTTCTTTAATCCTCGCAACTTTTCCGCTGATGAATAGTTGTTTTCAACTATTCATCAACGGAACATTCATCATTCAACAACAACTAATAGTTGTTGATAAATGTTGATTTCAATTGTTATTGAAATGTTACATTGTTTAAAAAAGATTTGACATCCGGACTAGTAGGTCCGCCATTCTACCTTTTCTATGTAGGTATCCATCGTTTTGTAGTTTTCGGAAAATGTTGAATACTTGATTGGTCAGCGTATTATCGTTAGGTTTGAGATAGAAAAATTCTTGGAGATTTTCCTTTTACGTTTTATGCAAAATATATTTGTCATTGAAACTTCAATATCACCAATTTCGTAAGATTCAGAAGTGATATCGATACTTTTTTGTTTAGTTTTGTAGCCGTTTTCGTAATAATATAATTTCGTACCTTCTTCAATGTTCGGTAAACTGTTGTACGAATGAAAACTCAAAGCTCAGCTGAATCGGAATCCAATCAAATGTGTGGATTGAAATCGATATAAAGTGTCGAAGAACAACTCGTTAGAGTTAATATCATAAACATGACTGATACATTTCCCACATGTACACACCTTAAATAATGATCACAAACAACAATATTTTGAATAATTTATTTCTACAATAATAACATTCTCTTTGTGAGCTAACAGGACCATAAATACATTGCTTTTTGTGATGATGATGCAGCATGAGGTGGCACCTCATGTCGATAATGGATGGAAAATGGTAAACGAATCTGCAAAGCGAATCGATTTTGATAGTCATTTGGTAATGTATGCCAAACATCTAATAATCCTCAGTGTTCAGCATTCTTAATCAAATAGTCAATCGATAGAGTTTTCAATTCAGCATCGGTTAAATCCCGCAAGGATTTATTTCTAAGCATGTTTGCATGCATTATGAAGTAGAAACTGTAGACACAGATGTTTGCACTTACTTTGGTCAAAATTTTCATATCGATCTTTGTCATATGTAATCGTTATCATACCCCTTTCGAAATATCGTCCTAATTCCATTGTAGACTTGAGATTTTCGAAACTATCAAAACATTGTACAGCATTGCCGTTTTCAATGTAAGCCATCCGAAGACCACAAGTTGGCAACGTGTCACGCATAAAGCCTTAACGAAAATGTGATATTTTCAATTGATGGGCACATTTTTGAATTTTCGAGTCACATAATGCTCTATGGGGCAGCTTCAGTAGTATTTTTTGCTTTTTCAAATCAAGACCTCGTCCTTTCCGTTTATGTTCAGAAACAGACCAAATTCTCTAGGTGTTTTGCATAGGTACAAACCGGAACCCAAATGTTCCTTAGTTTTATTATGACATTGATTCTCTTCGAGTTTCTTTTTGGTATTTTTTGCATCTATAACGATTTTTGCGATGGCGCTCGCTCCCCCTGCCAACGAATCCAAAGCTGAAAGGCCTGCAAATATGGGTATGAGTGGAAGGATTCCTCCAGATTTTGCTTCAAATGGAATAATTTTCGGTACACGTATCTTCTTACGTCCTCCTGCTTTATGGACGGTCATGGAAATTTCAACGCAGCATTTTGCTTTGATTGATTTAACACTTCTCATTACTAATGTGCGTTTGGACTTCATCACTCCGGTGACGAATAGAGCGCTCGCCTTTCCACCAAATGTTGCGTCTTTAGATTTCACTCGTTACCACGCCTTTTCTTCGAGAGCTTTATGAGCTCGACGTCTAGCATCAAGAGACGCATCTTGTAAATATGCCCAGTCGTGCTGTTTACAAGTAGAATATAATGGATTAATACCAGGATCACCTCGTGCAAGATGTTCTTGTAGTTTCGTACCAAGACCGCAATACTGACAGCCAGGTAAGTGTAATTCGAATGGTAGATTATTGATTGACGTATTGACGATACCTCCTCCGTGATAAGTCAAAATTAGGAATGATGAATGACGTCAATCTCCCAAACACCGATCAGAACATGAGGATCGTTCCGCTAGACAATACATTACCCATAGACAACTTGGGATGATGATGTCAAGTATCGAAATAAACACAGCAAGTTGTTGCCCAATTCCTTTCGCGCCGTTATAGGTGGTCCATCAGAGTGTGGAAACACCAACAAAACATTATCAATTTTATTTCATCGGAATGGAGCCAAATTTGAAAAAGTCTACGTGTACTCAAAGGTATCAGCTACTTCGAGAGATATTGGAAAAAACCCAAGGAGTCGGTTATTCTCCATTTTATAACAACGAAGAGGCGGCTAAGCAAAATTCCATATTCGTATTCAATCATGTAGCCTGCGATGCTCAGCAGAAAATTCGTGATTATTCCATGTGCCAACATACGGACATTGATGTCATCTATCTGTGTCAGACGTATTTCAAATACCCAAACAATTGATGAGCGACAATTGCAACATGCTTGTATTGCTCAAGCAAGACGAAATTCAATTGAATCATTGTTTTCGATGAAAATGTCTTTCCTGACATGTCTTTCGATGAATTCAAGTGAATATGTGCCAAATGTTGGCGCGACAAGTATGGAACTTGCATCATTGTCAAGGAATGTCAGAGCGATATCGAAAAGGCTTCGACAAGTATATAAGTGTGTGTGAATAGAGATGGAAACGTTATTTGTCAATATGAAATTGCTCGGTAAAGAATTGCGAACGAATTTTAAAAAGCATAAGAAATTAGTATGTAGCTCAGAAATTGGGAAAGTCTGAAGAGGATGAGTTGTTGTAAAAGTTTTTTCAACCTATTTCGAGACCATTTCAGGACATAGCTGAAATCTCTAAATAAAAACGGTGAGCCAGTTGAGACGTGGTGGTGTCAAGAAGAAGGATAAGAAAGACGAAATGAAGATAGAACCTTTGATCAATAGAAAATATTTCAGAGGAGAGTATGATGGAGTACCTGGAGTAATATCCACGAATATCATATAAATATGTAATGAAACACTGGGCTAATGACAATTCAATCGATAAAATAAACGGACCAGTTTATGGCGAGTCTTCGTCATAATGGATCCTCGGTAAAAAGTATCAATATACTTTTTACCAAAAGTCAAGTTTTTTCAAAGTCAATACTTTGACAAACGGAAGTATTACAACTGAAGGACTCCGGGACTTTATAATTTACTCTTTCTCGATGAACCTGAAGACTACTAGAGGATCAAGCCTATTATAAACGTCTTTTAGAGGAAACTGAAGTACACCTGAATGACAGAGGATCCATGAAGGGAACTCAAAAATGGAACCGGGAGTCTTTATTTACTCTTTTTCGATGAACCTGAAGACTACCAGAGGATCAAGCTTATTATAAACGTATAAGCGTATTATAAACACAAGCCCACCTGAATGGCAGACGATCCATGAAGGGAACTCAAAAATGGAAATGGTCTGATATAATTAGACCCATGTTCCTTATTTAAACACTTAGTAAGGGTAACGATAATCTAGTGAGCAATGATGTTGTTGGTTCCAGCATTCTACAGACGAACGCCATCGACACTCATCGTTGGATATATAATGAGAGGCCCTTCGAGTATGTGTACTGGAACGATCCGAACGAGATATGCGACAGATTGAAGATGTTTATAGTTTCGAAAGTTGCTGAAAATTCTTCTTCTCACGACAATGAAATTACAGATATATTCAATGAACTCAGAGAAGCCAACATTATTCAGTAATAAATAATTCAATATGAGATGTATTTTTTATCTGTTGATCAAAAATATGATTCGATAAAGCATTAATTTTTGTCACGAAAAACGCATTGAAATATTCGAAAAATTTCAATGCGTTGAAACGGTCATTTTAGATATTTTAATAGCATCAAAAATAATTCATTTTTAAACACCATTTCTTTCATAAACCCATATGTTTGCATTGCAATCCAAAAAAAAATATCAAAAATATAGCGCGATAAGGCGTTCATTTCTGGCGCAGTAATCGCATGAAAAACTTCGCAAAACTGCAACGCGCTGAAACTGTCATTTAAGCTGCGTAAACTGCATAGAAAAAAATGCATATTACTAGAGTCATGTAGGTATGTGTCACATTATTATCATGACTATCGACAAGTTTGGGCGTAGCTCCAATAGGAAGCTAAAGCATCCTGCAACATCATCAGTGGAGATTTGCTACATACACTCGATGGAAACATTCATCTTGATATTTTAAATTGAGTAATATGAAGAGACCTATGAACGCATCAGATGCAATAAACAGAAAGTATGTGAATGAAGTTGAGAAATACCTCACTACTTTCATAAGAAGAAATAGACTAACTTTTATGGGAAAATGATTGAGTTTACGAAAAAAGTATGCAATGATATGCAAAATCTGAAAACACTCATAAAAAATAAGGTTATTAGGTAAGGTATTGAATTCGATAAAAAATCAAACAGTTAAGGCCGATTTCTCTCAAGCGACTCAAAATGATAAGGAACAGTTTTAAAAGTTGCATGAAAAATTCAAACGTCAATATGAATTCGATATCGAACGAACCGAACGTAAAAACGCCAATGCCAATATTTTGCAATCTATGCAGCAAACTAATATTTTAACCGATGAAATAGAGAGAAACTTTTCTCGAATGTAATTAATGAAATTGTTCTACAGCATTATGCACAGTAGTTATGGCTTTAAAGGACAAAATTCAACTTGTCCGTGAACTGCATAAACCCATTAGAAAACATTTTTCTCGACGCCGTGCCATTATCAAGGGACTGGATGATTGATAGCAGATAGAATTGGCTGATATGAGATCGTACGCTCACCAAAATCGAAATTTTGAACTCATTCTAGTCGTCATAGAATGTTTTTCGAAATTCGTGTGGGCTCGACCGCTGAAATCGAAAACGGAAGAAGATATCACCAAAATATTTTCGGATATTTTGAAATATGAAACGTCCAAAAATCTACAAACCGATCAAGGGACAAAATTTTACAACAAAGAATTTCAAACTTTGATGAAAAAACATGGAATGAATCACTACAATACGTACAGCATCACTAAAGCTTCTACGGCTGAACGTTGGACGTTAGGACGTTGCAATAGCTGGGCCGTGAAAATTCAAAGTCGGCGATGTTGTGCGAATCAGTAAGGCAAAACATGTTTCGACAAGAGTCACACCCAATTGGACTACAGAGTTATTCAAAATCATCGAAGTTAACATTACTAATCCCCCACCTTTATGCCAGAAGATATGCAGGGTGCACTCACTAATCACAAAAACAATTGCAGAAAACTGCAAATCCTGTTATATATATATATATATATATATATATATATATATATATATATATATATATATATATATATATATACTACAATATATATATATATATATATATATATATATATATATATATATATATATATATATATATATATATATATATTGGGTTTGGATGTTTGGATAACAAACACAACAGTTGGATAGAAAACGTTGATTTTGTATAGAATCTTATGGAAAACAAGCACACTGACATTGTATTGAAAGAGCCTTTTGTGAAGAAATATTTGTTTTCAACAAACACAAACAATATCTGAAATTGACCACGTGAAAACGAAAATGACTCTCGATAGTGGTTACGGTAGTGAAGCTGAAGGAATGTATGATAGTGCTGTAGGAGATTACAATGAAAATCCAAGTGCAATCGATAGAGCGTTGGGGCAGTACGAAATAGCTGCTCGAAATGAACACCACTTCCTCCAAGCCTTGCACACCCGTGCCGTGAAACTGATATTTCTTTTCGTTGTGCATCGTACTCCACACTTTCCATATCGAAAGGTTTAAATCTCTCGCTACAACTCTGATGCTGGTGGTAGGATCCGCTTCGAAGGCTGCGAGAATTTGCTCCTCAACATTGACATTATGTCTTCCTGGATTTACTGCAGGTTCAGCATGATGAATACCAGATTCAGACAGCCTACGATATGTGTTGGAAAACACACGGACGTTAGACACCCTGCAATAAAATAACTCATTTTTAATGTCTTTTGAAGGTGAAAATGGCAAAATTTTACTACGGCTACAATTAGAAATTAATTTACCTGCGGTTCGGGTAACGTTCTTGGTACAAACGTCGTGCCAGAGATGCGTTACCATCAGCTCTGCCATACATAAAAATGATATGGGCTTGTTCATGACTCGTAAACTCAGCCATGGCAGCACACACAACAAAAAGTTCGATAGTCCAAAATAAACAACACTTGCAGGAGCGAAAGGCTACAACTGAACACGGTGGATTACAAAAATGGGGAACACAAAACCAACGTCTACTCGCAATTCGAAAGGATACAGCAGTGACTAGAGAACTTGTTTGGCCAACCAGACCGACCCGGCGAGGGGTCCAAGATGTTTACTCAACTCAGGTACCTAAAAATTGATAAACTCAAAAGCAAGTTTATGGTCCTAGCATAAGGTCTAAATCATAACAACAGAATGCATTCCAATTAATGACTAGCTTCAGGTCAAATTCTTTGTTGTTAAATGCCACCGGCCTTTGTTCAGTTTTCTCTTCTTTCAAGTTGGGCTAAGTTTCTCATTATTCCATGTAAGTCTAAAAATAATATCGCATATTGCTTTAGGATTTTCGTTTAAAGGTTTTTGAGCTGAATTTCAATTAAATTACTTTTTTTTTTAATTTTTCAAATATCCATATTTACGACCTTTAACTGGTACAGGTACCCTAATTAAAAAAGTTTTTAGCTAGGTAAATGATACCTCAAACGAAAGAGCAATAACTAAGCATGTTTTTGAAGGTGTCTGAACACCTGTATGTATTTCATTTATTTTTTTAATTGGCATCCAAGGTCAGATTTTTTATTTTCTTCCTTTTTTTGTAAAGTTTAAATGCTCTGTACATAACTTTTTTGGACACAACGGTGCTTCAAACTACTTTAGTACGATTGGGGACACATAAGACTACTAAAATAAATTTAAAAAACCGGACATTTCTATTAAGATTCGAAGTTATTAGCATTTAATTGACCAATTTTGGGGTTTTGTACTAAAAATCGTAAAAGTTCCCTTAAAAATAAAAAACGCGCTAGTAAATAAAAATGTTTGTATGAATATGTTCTACATGGGCTAGTGTATCACCCTCTTAAAGGTTTGCACCCAGCTACCAAACACCCTGTATATCACATGTCAAAAATAACAATGGTCCAACAAAAATCATCAATGTGAAAATGAATAAAGTTAATAATCATACTATATACAAAAAAACAAATATCAATATTGGTGAAAAAAATTACTTGATTATTTTGATCAAAAGTAACATCAGTAACTAAACAAAGAACGTTCATCGGATATACCTGAATAACAGTCGAAAAAGTTTCATTTTTCTGTTTTCTCTACGCTTTTGTCTGAAATGGCGAAACCATCCTTCAGTGTACAATTGAATGTATTTTTTTTTAAATGGGTCTTCTGTATACCATACCTGAAAACAAAAGTTTTATGTAATATAAAATGTGTTCTGCATTTTTTAACAAAAATTCAAAACTATAAAACACAAAAAGAATTGATATAAAACTTTGGTCAATTGCAACTGAAAATGAAATTTTTTGCATCGCTGTCCCCGAATGTCTTAATTATGAGTAGTTCAATTGACAAATATAATATATGAAAATGTATTTTGAGTAATGTATTTTGAGAGTATATACTTCGTATATACTATAGTTCGTCACTTAGAATTCCTTTTCTGTATTAGTTTCTTTTCCCTCCAAATATTCACTATAAAATAAATTGTTTTTCTGTTTGATTGTTGTCATGATGATGCTATTCATTACAAGTGAAACGCTAGAAAAATATCAAGTGTAATATACCACCGAATTGTGATTTTATTGCGTTATCAATATTTGTGATAAAAGACAGGTCCGTATTCAAAAATAAAAGTTGATGATGATCGTGTTGAAACGCAACGTTTAGTCAAAGATTCATTGTTCAGTACATTCCGAATAAAATAAAACTTTTTCATTTTTTTATATTTTCTGAAATAACAAACCAAAAACAGTATTTTCAGTTTTCCCTGTATAACTCGAGAAGGGTGAAAGTTCCTAAGAATTTCCTTTGGCCATTGTACTGTTTTCTACAATAGTTACCTTTATTCTCATTCAACCGTCAGTGGATGAACAATGTATGTACGAGCTCAAAATCCCATGTATTTTCTTATGGAGCTAAACTTTTTGCAATTTTTGGTTCGAACAGGAGTGGGGGAAACGTGTGACGTCATCGACGCAGGATGGAATGAGTATCGGAGAGCGTGGATCTCCGTCCCTCGGCCCCCTTAGTACTCCGCCTCACCTATCAGCCCCCTTAGTACTCCACCCTCGGCCCCCTGGGGAAAAAAGTTTATAGTTATGAGAATCGAACCTGAATCGTCCGTGTAGTAGACATTGTCCTCAGCCTCTACGCCAATGTAAGACATTGAAAGTAACTGCGAATGATGGGTATTTATAGCGTAAGTTTTGTCGGGACCGAAATTGTCTCATTTTATATGCTTGACCGCTTTTTTTTTGATTTCCGTAGAATGTTAGGGAAGTTGTAATCGTCATTATCATGTTGAAGATAGGAAAATATACTTAGATTTTGGAAATAATATTTAATGTAAAGATGTGTATGTGTGTGTAAGAGTGAGAGACGCGTGTGACGTAATCGAGGCAAAGTGAGATGGAGATGGTATCGATGTTTCACGCTCCTATTGCAAGCAGGTGTTGTAAAATAAATCATTGTTTATGGAGTAATGTAGCGTTGCTGGTTTGAAAATGAAGGGTTAGGAATACGACTGTGTACGGGATGTCTCAAAATAGATAGATAGATAGATTTATTGAAGTTTTCAAATTGAATATATGAAAACCTAAGTCAGTAAGGTATAAATATATAACTAAAATACAACAAAAGATAACAAAAGATTATCACAGGTTTATACATTCGTGGGAGTACATTTTAGTGTAATTCAATATTGAAAAAAAATAGAGAAAAAAAAAAGCTAAATGTCACAGATATAAACGCATTAGTCTAAAATATATAGATATCAAAATATAATGAAAATGAAAATAAACTCTCGCATATATCATGTTTATATTTGTTAGGATTATAAAAATTTTGATGGCTAATACTAATATCTATCCTTCTTCTGTTTTCTGCAATCGTCATGAAGTTGCCATAAAAAATTCTTGCATTGAATAGGGTTCCATGTTACACAACAAATCGAAAACTAGAATTTTGAAAGTATGCCGTCTGCCTTCTTCTCTGATTGTCAGTGGTAAATGATTATATAGTTTGATGGCCCTATAGCGTGGACCTGTTTCTGTATTTCGTAATCTATGTTTAGGAAGAACGAGGTTCGAATTGTTCCTAGTATAGTACTCGTGAATGTTTTCATGAATAATGGATTATTCTTTGTTGTCATAAACGAAAATAACACAAACATAAATATAGATCCCATATAAAATAAGTAATTTATTACTTTCAAATTTTCCATTAGCTAGCAGACCGGATCTGATAAATTTACTAGTTAATACCATATAAAACCTCCCACATGAAAATAATGATTAGAACTCGTATCAAACTACGCCGTCCATGCCATACAAAGAAAATATTCAGTTTTTATGTCATTCGAAATGACTTCGTATATGCTATAGTTCGTCACTTAAAATTCCTTTTCTGTATTAGTTTCTTTTCCCTCCAAATATTCACTATAAAATAAATTGTTTTTCTTCTCTGATTGTCAGTGGTAAATGATTATATAGTTTGATGGCCCTATAGCGTGGACCTCTTTCTGTATTTCGTAGTCTATGTTTAGGAAGAACGAGGTTCGAATTGTTCCTAGTATAGTACTCGTGAATGTTTTCATGAATAATGGATTATTCTTTGTTGTCATAAACGAAAATAATACAAACATAAATATAGATCCCATATAAAATAAGTAATTTATTACTTTCAAAATTTCCGCGATAGGAGTTTATTAAGTTCATGTTAAGCATATTCTTTATTATACGTTTTTGCGTTCCAAGTTAGTGCTTCCACCCCAGAACATAACTCCATATTTGAGGGAAGGATATACAGTCCCATAGTATGCTGTTTTTAGTGCAGCAGTATTCAAGTGACTTCTCAAAATTTCAATTGCATAACATTTGCTATCCAGTTTTTTTGCAAGATGCTCAATATGCACGTCAAAGTGTAATTTGTCATCAATTTGACATAGTATGTCATGTTCACATACTATGGAATAATGATAGAATTATTAACTGTTCTGGAAACTATACAATTAGTTTTGGCTGTATTCAAAAGAAGTTCATTTTGAATGAAATATGTTGAGGATGTAGAAACAACATTCAATACATCACTTTCCAAATTCATATGGCAGTCAAGAGGTATAACAAGATTGGAATCATCAGCATAACTGACAAGTTTGGTACTGGTATTTTTTTAAATTTCCGGAAAATCGTTTATATAAATGATGAACAATAAAGGACCTAGCACACCTTTATGAATATCAGCTATGTCAGAGTAAAAAACTTATGTTTGATGTTTAATGCAAACTTTTTGTTTTCTGTTTCTAAGATACGATATCATGAGATCTAAAGCTTTACCCCTAATACCGTACTATACCATACTCCACCATAATAAATTATACTATACTCTATACTATACTATACTATACTATACTATACTATACCGTATACCATGCTAAATACATCATTAAAAGAAAAAACATGGCGTCGAAGTGTACAGGGTGCGTCAAAATACATCATTTAAGAAAAAACATGTCAGTTTAACAGAAGTCTGGCATTTCAACATGCCAAAAGGGCACTAAGTCTCGTATCTTTGTTAACCAAGTTAGCGTCATCAGGAGAAAGAGGAGACAGAAAAGTGTCGAGGGATTACGCGTTGTGGACTCAACGTGAGGGCAATGGGGGGAGCGAAGTATTCAACAAATGACATTTCAAAACGTTGTTTCGCATAAGTTTCGATCGTTTCGCGTGCGTCTATTCGTTATCGTTTCGTCGTCATTGACGTAGCCGTTTTCGTGTTTGAATAATTGTGCACCATTGGTCAGTTACATTTAATATGAGATTGGAAGAAAAACGATGTTCCGTACGTTGTTGGTAAACAAAAATTAGTAATATAATGGCATTCAGAGAATACAGAAGTAAAGTAGAGGAATTTGGTAGACGTGTCCAACAATTACGTCAAGATATTCATTTATATGAGGAAAAGAAAAATGTTCTGCACCAGTTGAATAATTTAGACATTCAAAACAAAGTGTTCAATCGAACATTATCACATATGAGAAGAATTCAGCCTCAGATATACTCAGATATTCATATTCATATGACGACATATTCTACAGAATATGTTGTCATCAGGTTAATTTAATTCAAAGGTACTTGTGATATACTGTTTGGAACCTTTGGTGTAGTAATGAATATTACTGGAGTTTTTTCCCAACACCAAATCGTTATTTTTACACCTCGACACGTGTTTCGATCACCAAGTGATCATCTTCAAGAGGAAGACAAAATTAATAACTACTCAAAACTAAAGCTACTTATACTGATCAGGTACATCATACAGGTAGGTAATCAGTAATACCACCCATACAAGTGTACCACCCTAAATTAATTTTACAATTGGCCTTTCTATTATTTACAATATGTCCTTATGTATATTTAAATATCACAGCTATATATAGAACAATTTTCAGCTATATAAAATTAGTTTCACAATATTGCCTATCTAAATATATTTACAATGTGTCTTTTTGTAGTAATCAGTAAACCCAAAAATATTATTTCAACAAGCTATATAGTATGCTATTTGGTATTGGTCCGTTGTCGTTATTCATAATATTATTATGTTTACTTATTTCCACACTCTCATAGGCATCTAGTTGCCTGTTGTTATTAACTTGTCTAACTAATCTTAAAGAACTGAAGTCTATGGAATGGTTTTGTTGCAAAATATGATGGGCGACTGCTGATTTTTCAGGTCTTCCATATTTTAAGTGTGCTATGTGTTCCTTATATCTCACTTTAATAGATCTTTTTGTCTGTCCATAATATTTTGCATCGCAGTCCTTCAATTCAATTTCGTAAATTCCAGACTTTTCCGAATTCTCGACTTTGTCTTTTGGACTTCCCAAAAGGTTCTGCAGTGTATGACTTGTTTTAAAAACCACCTTCATACCTAGTTCCTTGAAAATCTTTCCAAAGTTCTTCGTATATTGGTGGTATGGAACTGAGATGTATTTATCTTGGTTTTTGTCCTTTCTGAAAGTCGAGATTTCGTTCATTCTCAATCTAAACTTCTTTTTCCTAATTATGTCATCTACAATACCCCTCGGGAAACCGTTAGTGGCTGCTATTTCCTGTATTGTACGTTTTTCTTTTGTGAACCTATCATATGTTAGAGGGAATGTCAAAAGACGATGCACCAAAAAATTCAACCCAGCACGTTTGTGCTGTCCACAGTGATGTGAACTGTCAGGAATATAACTGTACGTGCTTGTTTCTTTTCTGAATATATCGTTATCTAGCCCTCCATCTTTGCTCCTCATTACCAAAACGTCAAGAAATGGTAGTTGTTCCTTATTTTCTACTTCATACGTGAATTTTATTGATGGACATCTATTATTTAAAAAGGAAACAAAGTCCTCGATATTCGATTTTTTGGTATCGAATACCGCGAAAATATCATCCACATACCTTAGCCAAATCCTAGGAAAATACTTTGACTTTTCTTTAGTTTCCATTTCGAATCTGCTCATGAACAGGTCTGCCAGGTAGGGGGAGAGGGGATTTCCCATGGCCGTTCCTTCCTGTTGTTCATAAAAGCAACCTTCTACCTGGAAACGATTTTGTTTCATACACAAATTGGTAAGAGAAACGAATTCATCGATTTCGATGTTATTGAAATTATTTTTCTCTAGTAGTTCCCTGAGGTATTGCAAGGTCTGTGGAATTGGGACGTGGTCTGTGGAATTGGAATGTTAGTTTCATTATTTTCAGCTTTCAAAACCGACTTATCACACCAAGAATTAACTTTGTGAACAAAATATCGGTGGGTTATGTCAATAAATAATATCCAAATGGTTGATTTTCCAAAAATCAAGTCGGTAATTGATAAATACATACATGATCTACATATCCATGTATAGAGTTACTTATTTTCAAATTGATTACTTTCTTCCTTTCAAGATTCCCTCATCCTTTTTTGTATCAAGATTGCGTAGTAGAAAGCCAAAAACTTTCCCAAAAATTGATAAATACATTTTACACATCAAAGATAATTGTTCGGATCATATTGCCAACAAGCTATACAATTTATTAATAAACATATAAACATATAAAGAAATGCGTTTTAGCTATGAAAAAAATTAAATTTTCGGTTGGGAAAAAAAAGATAATAATTACACAAATTGGGGAATTGAAACGCTTCAAAGTGATTATCAAGATGTTGAGTGATAAACATATAGGCTCGGGTTTGAAACGACGAAGCACCAGGGTAAAGTGGCAGAATGTTAACAATGTTTTCAATAGTTTCTAGACGATGCTTTTTCATCATTCAAACGTGAGATTTCCAAAATTTCAAAACAAATTTTCTGCCTGGAAGTTAATTTTAAATTTTCAGGGGATTTTATTAAAAAATTGAATGGTGGGGATATTGTTGATCGTAAATACTTCACTACGCCAAATGAAATTATCGATTCAAGTACGGACTTGGTAGCTTGGTACAATGAAAACGCTGTGGAAGTTATATTGAATAAATTAGGCGAATTCGAAAAACAGTCGGGGTGGGCTTTGATTAAAATTCTTTTGTTGGAAGTAGCAATAAATAAATATGTGATTGGTAACGGTTCTTCTTTCATTTTATTGCCACAAGAAATCGCAAGGAAGCAGGCATGCATCAATGTACAAAACGATGACGAAATGTGCTTCTTTTGGAGTATTATTAGCGCCTTGTATCCTGTAGCAGGATAGAGTGTCAAAATATTCACACTATTCTACAGTTTTGTACACTACAGGGCTAAATACTCCAATGGATTCACATCAAATTTCCAAATTTGAAAAACTTGATGATATTTCTGTTAACGTTTACTCTTTAGAATTGAACAAGCAAAGGAAAAATCATTTTATGTAGTAGTACCTGCCAGACTCACGACAACAAAACGAGACAAACATGTTAATTTGTTATTGATTCGAAACAAATATTTTCCAAAATTGAATGATTATGAGGCTCCACCTATTGATGATGATGACGAGACTGAAATTAAATTCCATTATTGCTGGATCGAAGATTTGTCCCGATTATTAAGTAGACAACTGAACAAAAATTGCAAGAAATATTACTGAAGTTTTTTCCCAAAACCAAATCGTTATTTTCAACACCTCGGCACGTGTTTCGATCACCAAGTGATCATCTTCAAAGAGGAAGATTACTGCGATTGAGTTTTAATCTTCCTCTTTGAAGATGATCACTTGGTGATCGAAACACGTGTCGAGGTGTTAAAAATAACGATTTGGTGTTGGGAATAAACTCCAGTAATATTCATTACTACACCAAAGGTTCCAAACAGTGCATCATAAAAATTGCAAGAAAAAAAATCTTTTGTGATAGATGTCTGAATTTGCTGAAGTCAGCAAAAATTAAATGATCATACTGTTTTGTGCGAAAAAGTGAATGACTGTAAAATTCCATTCCCTACATACAATTATGTGGAATTTTGAAATTATGTTTATGAACAGAAATGTCCGTTTATAATTTTTGCTGATTTTGAGTCACTCTTGGAAAAATGTAACGAAAGCATATCTAACAAAACTACAAAATACCAAAAACATATACCTTTCAGTGCATGCTACTACTTCAACCGTTCGCCCCCAAAGATGTTATTATGTACGATCATGATCACAATACAGGGGCGTTCCGCGGATTTGCACACCAAGCCCCCTGTAATGTCAACTTTCGAAAATTATTCGTGGTACCCATTACTTTTCATAATCTTTCAGGATACGACAGTCACTTCATTACAAGAGATATCGCAAAAAGAGGATGTGTGAGCATACTTCCCTCAAATAAAGAAAAATACATTTACTTCACACAGAAGGATGCTGAAATCAAAATTAAATTTTGATTTATAGATTCTTTTCGATTCATGGAAACATCGTTGAATGAATTAGTATCCACATTGGATCAAAATGATTTGGGGAAAAAAAAGAATTTAACATTTGGATGATGAGAAATTCGCTCTCCTAACCAGGAAGGGGGTATTTCCATATGATTATGTAGATAGCATGGGAAAATTGAACATCACCGAGTTACCATCATGAGAAGAATTCTGTAATGAATTAAATGATGAATACATAACAGAAGATAAATATGCTCACGCACAAAATGTGTGGGAATCATTCGAAATTACAAATTTGGGATCGTATGCGGACCTATATTTGAAAACAGATATTTTACTACTGGCAGACGTTTTTGAAAATTTTCGTCAAAAAAGCATGGTAACTTATGGGTTGGACCCCATGGGATGCCATGTTGAAGTATACGAAATGTGAATTACAAATTTTAAAAGACATTGACATGATTATGTTTGTAGAGAAGGGGATAAGGGGCGGAATATCAGTTTGTTCAAATAGATATTCTGAAGCAAATGATAAATATATCTGTTTGAAAATCTGTTTAAAATATGTTTTTCCGTTAATCAGCTGTTGCCCCCATACGACCGACAACTCTCAGAAGTTGAGAAACTTGTGCGAGTTAAGGACTAACGAGGCCTTACATTTTAACGTGTGATTCCTAACACGGTTGCAGAATCATCCTAGCTTCAACCAGATAAATTCTCTCGAGAAAAATATCTGGTCGAGGTAGGAATCGAACGCACGGTCTTCCGATCGTGAGTCGGACGCACTACCACCGCGGCCAATTCCACAACGATATGAAAGCATACAATCCCGAAAAAGCTTCAGAATTTTTACCTTACGACGGTTTTCAGTGGGTGGAAAATTTTGACAAAGATGTAACTAAAATTCCTGACAATGCTTCAGAAGGCTACATATTGGAAGTTGATTTGGAGTACCCTGAGAGATTACATGATTCACATAATTACACATAATTACAGATTTTCCGTTTTGTCCAGAGAATCAAGCACCACCAAATTCCAAACAAAAAAAATTAATGGGTACCCTGTATAATGAAGACAAATATATTTTGCATTATCGCAACTTGAAACAAGCATTGAAAAATGGTTTGATTCTAACCAAAATTCATCGGGTTGTGAAATTCAAACAATCTGCATGGCTGCGTCCCTACATCGAGTTGAATACTCGTCTAAGGGTTGCAGCCACCAGCTCTTTTGGCAAAAATCTATATAAACTAATGGTGAATGCTATTTTTGGGAGAACAATGGAAAACATTCTATTACACAGGGTGGTCAAACTTGTGAATTCCTGGAAAGGTCATTATGGGACCAAAAATTTAATTGCGAGCCCCCGATTCCAGAGTTGAACCGTTTTCGATACAGATTTGGTGGCTATTGAATTGAGAAAGACTGAACTTGTTTTCAATAAACATCTGTACATCGGAATGGCAATATTAGATATTTCAAAAACATGTATGTTTGATTTCCATCACGATTTCATGGTACCCACTCTAGGTATAGAAAATTACAAGTTAATGTATACAGATAGCTTCATCTACGAAATAACGTGTTGAAATGTCTATTCAGAACTCATAAGAAAAAACCTATCAAAATTTGATACTTCCGATTATTCGCCCGATGATAGATGATAAGTTTCAAATTCCACTTGTCAATAAAAAATTTCCTGGATTAATGGAAGATGAAGCAAATGTTAAAATCATCACTTTGCAGGGTTACGATCCAAAATGTACATCTACAAAGTGCAGGGTGGAAAAGTTATTAAAAAATCAAATGGAATTCGATATAATGTAGTCAAAAATAAAATTGATTCCAAAGATTAAATCGATTGTCTCAGAAATTTTGAAGAAAAAATATGTGAGCAGTTTACTACTCGATCATACGCTCACAACGTTTCCAGTATCAAGCAAGTGGAAATAGACTCGAGTCCACACGACGATGAACGAAAACTAATCCCCAAATCATCCGACACTTTATCTTGGGGGCACTATAGCTTGAAATGAAGTTATCATTTGGATTTCATTTCTGTTGATGTGATTCATTGAAAAATTTTGTCCTTGTTTGAATATGACTGATGTGTGTTCAATCTGAGAATTTTCAACAGCGGAAGGAGTCTACCAACTTTGCAAGAATTGGCTTCAAACAGAAATATGTCTGAGTATTTAAGTTTTTGTATACTTATTTATTGTTGTACACATACGTTGATATAATTTGAATAAAACATATATATATATATATATATATATATATATATATATATAACAGAATAATTAGTGACTGGATTAACTATAAATCGATTCAATTCGTGAGGTTGCAGTCAATAGCTGGGCTGTTACAAAGAAAACTCTTTGTTATATGTCAAGCTTTCGGTATATTTCACACCTTCGTCAGGACAACTACAATAATAAGATTATATATCTTGTAAAAAATATATAAATATGGAGAACTTACTAACGTGAGAATAAAATATAAAATGGTTCAAAAACAGATAGAAAAACATTAATAAATGACAGTTAATAAAAATTTTGGCTGACAATGTCAAGTGGGAAAATTCTGAATGATACTCGAATTACTAGATTTTTTATTTTCTTTATCATATTTCAGTAGGTACGTGTAAATTTTGCTGAGACTATCAATATCAGTTCGTTTATTCATTGAATGTTCTTCGTTATTAATATGTATCATTTCCAAAAATATTCTTTTCGTTGTATTGGTTTCTCTATCTAAAATATTTGGATTTTCAAAATTCATTTTATGATCCTCCGAATTAACATGTTCTGTTAATGCACAAGAATTAACATTTCGTCTACAGTCGCTCTTATGGGAAGTGATGCGACTACTTAGAGGTCTAGATGTTTGTCCTATATATGTTTTAGAACAATCCATACAAGAAATTTTGTATACTAAATTGGATTTTTGTTTATTTGAAATTGGAGCTTTTACTTTACTGTATAATTTAGATATAGAAGTGACATTTGTTTTAGATATTTTGAGGTTATTATTTCGGAATACATTAATTAATTTTGGTGTCAATTCTTGAATATATGGGAGTGATTTATATATGAATGAAGGTATAACGTTGTTATGTTCAACTTCTTCATTATTATTTTGAAAGTTTGTTCTTTCACAAAATAAAATTCTGTTTACTAAAGATTTAGGATAAGAATTTTGGATCAGAATTTTACTGAAATCAGACAAACTTTGGTTTCGTAAATCGGGATGGGTAATTTTGATGATTCTGTTTTTTAATGATTTTATTAAATTGATTTTCATTTTATTTGGATGATAGGAATGGTAATTAATAAATCTATTACTTGATGTTGGTTTTCTGTACCATTCAGTGATGATAATATTTTGTTCTGATCTCAATAACTTCATATCGAGGAAAGGAATTGAGTTGTTTATTTCCTCTTCAATAGTGAATTGGATATTGAGATCATATGAATTAAATACATTCAAAATTTCTTCTTTTCCATCTGTAGGTATGGTCAGAATCAAATCATCTACAAAACGTTTGATGAATGGAATAGGGAAAGATAATTTTTGAATACAGTCATCAATAAGCTCATCTAAAACAAAACTCGATAAAATTGGTGAAATGGTGGAACCCATAGGTGTGCCAAATATTTGTTTATAAAATTTGTCTTCAAATATAAAATATGTTGAATCAAAAATAAAATCTAAAATATTCATGAATGTAATTTTGTCTAATTCACAGTGTTCTTCAATGTTAGACCAATTTTTGTTCAAAGTTTGTTTCACTACTTTTAACGGTAGGTTTGTGAAAAGTGAAACAACATCTAGGCTTATCAAAACATAATTTTGAGGAAGCTGAAAATTATTTATAAATTCACTAAATGAAAAAGAATCTTTAATATAATAAGGATTGTCTGTTTTATAGGAAGTTGTTAAAATATTCGTTAGAAATTTACAAAGTTTTGAGTTAGGTGCATCGATGGAAGATACAATTGGTCGCATGGATAAGGTAGGTTTATGAACTTTAGGTAACGAATAAAAACGTGGTGCTATGGAATTGTATATCATTAATGATTTAGCTGTAATATTATCTATTTTGTGACAATTTTTTAATTTTGTAACAATTTTATTTGCTTTCTGTTGTAGTGTAGAAGTTGGGTCTGATTTTAAAATTTTATAGTACTTATAGTTTTCTAATAATATGTGATTTTCATTGATGTATTGGTCTCTACACATGGCGACTGTAACGTTACCTTTGTCACTATTCATGATAATAATCTCTGGATGTTCTTTCAGATATTTTCGGGTTTTATTATACAATTCATTCAAATAGTGTTCTTTGTCATGATTTTTGTGTAGAAAATTTGTTATTATATTCGTTACTTGTGTTCTATATAAATCTTTTTTAGTCTCATCGAAATTCTCCATTATATATTCCAAATCTGCTAATAGAGACGAAATGTTAATATTATGTTTATTTGGAGAAACACTGAATTTAGGGCCAAGGGATAGAAAATTCTGTATATCATTAGGAAAATTGATATTAGTTAAGTTTTTAAACCAATCTTTTTGAAATAATATTTCAGATAGAAAGTTATTTTTCAATGAATTGATTTTTTGAATGTTTTTATTTTTAATTTGATGGAAGTGGCGGTTATAATTTACACCTGACCTACGTTTAAATTCGACAAATATATGATTTGGTATTATTGTTAATACTTTCCTTTCTAGATCTGCTTGTTCGTTGTTCAGTTTGGATATATCACAAATAGTAATTTGAATTTCTAAATTCAGAATTTTCTTTCTCAACTTTAAATTGAAATTATTAATTTGACGTCCTGTTCGTCCTTCTTGATGATTCATTAAGTTGATGATGTTATGGATTCCATTGGAAATATGGTTGGGAAATAAACTCATTTGTCTGCACTTCAAAAGGAAAATTTTTCTATTCTGTAATGTTGCCAATTTGATGTTATCATTTGCCCAAGTCTTCAAGAATCTCACGCTCGTTGCTCCATAGCGTTGATGGATTTCTTGGTAAAACCCCATCCTTGTATAACAGAATAATTAGTGACTGGATTAACTAACTATATATATATATATATATATATAGATACAGGGTGTCCCTGGACTTCCTCTTTTCCTCTCGGGAATGTATAGATGGGGTCAAAATATCACCAGTACTTCATATAACTTTTTTTCCTAAAATCCTTCGTTACCAAGTAACGGGCCCTTGAAGTTACAAAATGAAAAATGTTTTTCTTTGATAACTTTTCAAGTGAATATTCAAAATCATCCAAATTTTGGTAATTGACTAAACAAATGAATTCCTTCGATGAGCTTTCATGCAGGAGTCAGTTGTTTTGCTACAAAGTCAGAAACGGACTACCCCCGATGGTCCACACCCCAAAACTTTGAAATGACAGATATTTTTCAATATTTTTCAACAAATTAAGGTTACTTGGACAATTTTATGAATAAAAGTACTCGTGTGGAAAGTCGATCGGGGCAACGAGTCTTGATAAAAATGTAGTTTCACTCGACGACATCAAACCCGCTCGTCCACCATTATTTGAAATGAATAATTATCAAAGCAGAAATAATAATGATAACGTTAATTCAACCACATTTATCCTGAGATGTCTACCATTATTCGAAAATATTAGTTTTTAAGGAAAATGGAAATGATAGGTAAAATGTTCATAACGAATTTTTATAATGCAAACACGTTTAACTAACGAAACTCAAGAGCCTCAAGAGCAAACAGAAATGAAAAATCCGCTACAGAAACTGCTCGATATGACCACCTTCTCTCTCTATACATTTTCTTAGTCTGCGAAGACACCCTCTCTGTACATGAAATAGCATTCCAGGGTCGTTTCGTATGGCTTCACAATGTAAGGTTATTCTATTCAACAATGCATCTCTTGTGTGAATAGGTGTAGCGTAAATAAGGCTTTTTAGATGCCCCCACAGAAAGAAATCCAATGGATTTGAATCCGGAGACCGCGATGGCCATGAATATGGCCCACCTCTACCAATCTATTGTGGAAAATATGGTTCAGATGGTCACGCACAATCAAACTAAAATGAGGAGGAGCGCCATCATGCATAAACCACATATCTCTTCGGGTTTGCAATGGAACATGTTCCAAAAGTCCATTCAAATCGTTCTGAATGAACTCAAAATAACGTTCTCCATTCAATCGGTCCTGTAGAACGAATGGTCCTATAAGATGGTCTCCTATGATACCAGCCCAAACATTCACGTTGAATTTCCGTTGGTGTTTGGTTTGCAATATCCCATGGGGATTTTCTTCGGCCCATATATGGAGATTATGAGAGTTGATAACTCCATCTCTACTGAAACCTGCTTCATCAGTGAATAAAACTCGATTAATAAAAGTCATATCCTCTCTTTGCCTATCCATGAACCAATTGGCATATTCCAGTCGTGCTGGAAAATCTTGAGGTGTCATGGCATGTACCTTCTGGATGTGAAATGGGTGGAGCAGTTGTTCCCTAATTATTCTATGAATAGTGGACTTGGATGTATGGAACTGTTCTGATAGATTTCTGATGCTCATTGAAGGATCATCAGCGACGGCTTCCAAAATATTTTCCTCCAATACAACGGTACGTACAGTCCTAGGAGCGCCCTCACCACCTCGTTTTGGCAAAACTGTACCTACAATAATATCGAAATAAAACAACGTGCTCAAATTAATTATCAATTATTACATACCTGTCTCCCTCAAGCTGCGATCGACACGCTCGAATGTTTCTCTTGACGGTACCGTTCGATTGGAAAAATGCTCGGAATACAGACGACGAGCTTCTGCAGCATTACAAAATGCTCGTCCATAAAATACATGCATATCTGCATATTCATTGAATGTAAACTGTTCGGCCATATCAAAAAAAATTCAAAATATCCTATAGAATATTGACAATACAATGATAGTCATATGACAACGCACCACTCAACAAAACAAAATCGCATTCCAGTTTCTCATTTTTCATCAAAACTTTCTAAAAGGTTTTTTTGTCAACATCTGTGAAAGAAATGGAACATAATTATCCCCTGGATATTTTTCACCTGATCATGTACAGCCGTTTTTGTAGTTCATTCGTTTGCTTTTTATTAGTATAGTAAATATTTTTTCCGATGTGCGTTTTTTCAGCTAAATTTAGATTCGTGTTAAAGAATTTCTCCCATAAAATTATAATTATCAGTGAAACTCCTCAACAGTTTAGCTGTGAAGAAGAATTTGAAACATTCGAATGTTGAGTTTCATGAGATTCAGATAACTGATCAACACGAAACGTGATTATTCCACACGTATTATGTACATACAAAATATGGAATGATTTCGATATTTCATAGTAGAGTAGCTTGTTAGTTCAAAAACACCACGAATCTACAGAACTTGATATTTCTTTTGAAAAAATATCTGCTATCACAATTGTGACTTAAACTTCCATATAGGTACTGTACTTTTTGTTTACTTCATTTTAGCATACTTTGTATTATTCCTGTTATAAATGTTGTTGAATTAACGTTATCATTATTATTTCTGCTTTGATAATTATTCATTTCAAATAATGGTGGACGAGCGGGTTTGATGTCGTCGAGTAGAACTACATTTTTATCAAGACTCGTTGCTCCGATCGACTTTCCACACGAGTACTTTCATTCATAAAATTGTCCAAGTAACCTTATTTTGTTGAAATATATATATATATATATATATATATATATATATATATATATATATATATATATATATATATATATATATATATATATATATATATATATACAGTGTGACCCATTTAAAATGGAACCACCCCTGTAGAATGTGCATTTTTCAATCAATCTCAATTTTTTTTTATTGAAATATTAAGCATGAAAAACTGTATCTTGACACTAACTTTCACAATTTTAGTTTCATTTCCAAGGCACTCTATGGTTTTTTTTGTTTGTCAAAAACGGCAAAAGTTTATTAGGCAATTTTTGTTTTCAGATTTGACTACACCACTGGATTCGTAGTCGTTATAAATCAAAACTGTCAAATTTTCATTAAAAAATATTTGTTAACAACGAAGTTACAACAACTTTAATTTTGGAAACAAAGTATTTGTTTGTAATTTTTATTCAGATTATAGACATATTTGAGATCTGACAACACTGTCATCACCAAGTAGAACACCAGTGAATTTGTACAGTGAAAATCCGAAGTCAACAGCTCAATGCGTTCTACAGTTATAACTCCTGAAAATATGGTAATGTGAGAGATTTGTGGTGCAAGCGTTTTGTAATAAAAATCTGACTACGCCACTGGATTTGTGGATAATATTCCCTTAAAATCATTCATTTGAGTGTAGGTTACGAGAAGTGAAAATTAAAATAAAAATTGAATAATTGAATAACAGAAAATTAGAAGTTCATTTTCAAGTTACGCAGTAGTAGACCAAGTTCAGAATCTCATGTCATGGGATCTCCCAATTGCGCTTTTACCAAATCTTGATAGAATCTTGAAGTATTAATGGTCATACTTGTAAGCTTTTTGGAAGTTTCCCAATAATAAATAATAGTACTTTTGTAACAGCGCACCTGGAAAATCACATTTTATGAGATTCTGAACTTACTCTACCTTCTTCTATAGCTGATGAAAACAAAATGTATACAAACAAGTTTCAAAGTATTTATTCAACAATGAATTGCCATTAAGAAAAAACTGATACTAAAATAAACATTGATTTAAAACTAAACATTCAAATTTTTGTGGCTTCTACCAAACCTCCATTAAGTTCAATACATTTATCGTATCTCTTCCGAATATTGTTTACACTATTTCTTATTTGTTGAACTGTAATTTCGGCACAAGCTTGTCGTATCCTTTGCATGAGTTCAGCTCGATTCGTTGGTCTTGTTCTGTATACTTTTTGTGTCAGAATACCCCACAGAAAAAAGTCTAATATTGTTAGATCAGGCGATCTAGGTGGCC
The DNA here is from genome assembly GCF_025532065.1 of Leptinotarsa decemlineata. Lineage (NCBI taxonomy): Eukaryota > Metazoa > Arthropoda > Insecta > Coleoptera > Chrysomelidae > Leptinotarsa > Leptinotarsa decemlineata. The sequence continues at coordinate 640,814 of NW_027412608.1, forward strand.
ATTCAATTAAGTCACTACCTCATCCTATCCAATGATTTGGAAACTGGTTATTTAGCCACTCTTTAACAATCCTCGAATTGTGCACGGAACAGCCGTCGAGCTGAAAATATAAATTTACTTGTTCCGCAAGAGGCATTTCATCTATTTCGTCCGATAATTGGTTATTTAGAAATTCCAAAAAATTTTGTAATTTACTGAATCTTGATTCTATCAAGATTTGGTAAAAGCGCAATTGGGAGATCCCATGACATGAGATTCTGAACTTGGTCTACTACTGCGTAACTTGAAAATGAACTTCTAATTTTCTGTTATTCAATTATTCAATTTTTATTTTAATTTTCACTTCTCGTAACCTACACTCAAATGAATGATTTTAAGGGAATATTATCCACAAATCCAGTGGCGTAGTCAGATTTTTATTACAAAACGCTTGCACCACAAATCTCTCACATTACCATATTTTCAGGAGTTATAACTGTAGAACGCATTGAGCTGTTGACTTCGGATTTTCACTGTACAAATTCACTGGTGTTCTACTTGGTGATGACAGTGTTGTCAGATCTCAAATATGTCTATAATCTGAATACAAATTACAAACAAATACTTTGTTTCCAAAATTGAAGTTGTTGTAACTTCGTTGTTAACAAATATTTTTTAATGAAAATTTGACAGTTTTGATTTATAACGACTACGAATCCAGTGGTGTAGTCAAATTTGAAAACAAAAATTGCCTAATAAACTTTTGCCGTTTTTGACAAACAAAAAAAACCATAGAGTGCCTTGGAAATGAAACTAAAATTGTGAAAGTTAGTGTCAAGATACAGTTTTTCATGCTTAATATTTCAATAAAAAAAAATTGAGATTGATTGAAAAATGCACATTCTACAGGGGTGGTTCCATTTTAAATGGGTCACACTGTATATATATATATATATATATATATATATATATATATATATATATATATTGAAATTTTGGTATTTTATTACATCAAACAAATTTTTTAAGTTGAATTTTTTTCACCTTATACATTAAATACAACAAATGTTACAACATTTTCTCATTTATTACATAAATCATACACTATTTTTTGTTTATAATGAAATAAATATTCACGTAAAGCATTAGCATACAGACTATCTGAAGCTGAGGCTTGACAAAAACCTTCTATGATTTCTTCCAAAATTAAATTAGTTTTATTTCCACCTAACCATGATTGTATTATATTGAAAACACCTCGATAATAATCACAAAAGTTCAAAGCATCCAGCATAGCGATACGATCAGAGAGCACACCAAGGTGAGTATTCAGGATCTCGTTTACATCTCGTTGAAACAACTCCATGTTCGTGGTGTCTTCGGAAATGGAAACTTGTTTGGTATTACTTTCGATGTACTGTGTGACGTAAATGTAATCTCCGCAACGTGTTGTAATTGGATCATACTCGTTACATATCCATCGATTTGTCATTCAAAGAAATGTTCCTTCATTTGTTGCAGGATGTAAATGAGGGTCGCCCATTCATAACTTGTTAAACTAATGGAGAACTGCTGCTTCAAAATTATGCATAGGCCGAGGTCTCTGTATGAACTTAGGCCACATCGAATTTCATAAGATGACATGATGAATGCCATCAAGAGCGATTGATGTTCGTTCCGAGCGGCCATTTCGTATTGCTCCAACGCTCTATCTATTGCATTCAGAGAGTCATTGTAATCTTCACCATCACTGTCGAACATTACTTCAACTTCACTACCGTAACCACAATCGAGAGACATTTTCAAACTGAATATCCATCTGTGTTTGCATGCGCTCTTATAGCTTCAGATCACGTGGTCCATTTCAGTTATTGTGCGTTTTTTAAACACACAAATTTTTCTTCACAAAAGGCCCTCCCAATACATTGTCAGTGTCCTTGTTTTCCATAAGATTCTATACAAAGTCGACATATTTTATCCAACTGTTGTGTTTATCATTCAAACCCAACCATTTAACGTACATTTTTTATCTTTCTTCCTCAAGACTTTTTCCACGAGATATATATCAGGATTTGTAGTTTTTTGTAATTCTCACCCATAGAAAGCACCCCTAATAGGTGCACCCTGCATATCTTCTAGCATAAAGGTGGCGGATTTAGTAATGTTGACTCTGATAATTTTGAATAATTCCGTAATCCAATTGTCCAATTTTTCGAAAACGTGTTTCGCCTTATTGATTCGTACAACATCACCGACTTTGAATTTTCTCGGTCCAGCAATTTTCAGATGGGTGTATGTTGATTTGAGGATTTGTTTTTCGTTGGTTTTGGTGATTTTCGAAGGTTGTATGCCCGTCTTCGAGTGTCGCGTATCATTGTAGGATTTTGTGATTTCAGGCAAGACATTCAACCTTTTGTAGGTGCCATTCAGACTGAAATATTTGAAAAGTCTTTCTTTCAACGTTCTAATGGTACTTTCAGCCATAGAAGCCTTAGTGATGCTGTACGTATGTAGTGATTCATTCTATATTTTTCATCAAAGTTTAAAACTCATTGATGTAAAATTCTTTACCTTGGGTTTTTTTTGGACAACGTTTCGTATGTGTCAAGATATTTGCAAATGTTTTGGTAATTTCCTCTCTCGATTTTGATTTCAGTGGTCGAGCCCACACAAATTTCGAAAAACAATCTATGACGACTAGAATCATTTTGAAATTTCGATTTTGGTGAGCGAACGATCTCATCTCAGCCAAGTCCATCTATTCCTTTGATAACTGTACGGCGTCGGGGATAATTTTTTCTAATTGGTTTATGTAGTTCGTTTACAAGTTGAATCTTGTCTTTGGAAGTCATGACGACGTATGGTGAAGATGTGTGAACCCCGCTCTTTTATTATGGTTATGCCTAAACTTCATTTTGCATCTTGTTGATTTCCTTGATAGTAAATTGTACTTTCGATTCTATTTCGGTGATTTGTTTGTAGGTGTCACCTTGAAATTTGGTTATTTTTTCATTTACTTGGGTCATTTCTTCTTCGTGTTGCTTAGCTAGCTGATATATAAATGAAGCAAGTTCTTTATCGGTTCCATCCAAATACTTTTTATTTGCAACATCGTAATCAGTGGGGCTCTTCACATGACACAATTTCACATCACCACAATGCAAATTACCAACTGAGATATAATGCAACAAACATCCTCCAGAGGGCGTTGGCAATTTTTGCTTTCTGTTGCTGTCGCTACGTCCAAACTTATCGATAACCATTTTGAAAATGATAATGTATTGTGGAACGTAGTGCTTCTTATAGAATTATTTTTGCTTCTTTGAGTTCATTCAAAATGGCAAAGAGTTCATTGTTGTGTGAAGTATTTCCTGCATCTCGAGAGGCTAGCAATAATTTGAGACGTTCGCATAGCTCGTTGGGATCGTCCCAATAAATGTATTCAATGATTTTTGTATTGAATGTCATTGCAAGAGGTGACGTTTTGGGTAGACATGATGTCATCGCAGTAGTAGTAGTAAGAGGTGTTTTAGGTTGAAAAATGCCAGTACCAGTTTAACGACGATTTCCTGCTGTAGGAAACAACGGTTTGATTATGTTGGTGTACTTGTATCTCTGTGTGCCTTTTAGATGCCCAGCCGAATTCTTGTGAGCGCTCGATAATCCAAAATATTTTTGTATACATTCAAATCCTCAGTATTATTATATTCAGGCATGTCGAGCATCATATATACCGGGTGTTCCTTTCCAGTGATTCCCAGCCAATTTTATGTATCCGCTACGCTTGTCAAAATCGAATTCCTTTTGGCCTAGGAACCATTTTGAAGATACCCCATCATATATGGGACCGTATACTTTGTAGATTTCCTTGTCATTTCCCCAATATTTTTTATTGTACGGTTGAGACATTATCGGATATTCAACGATATATTCTTCTAAAACTTGTTCATTTATGCCTGACGCAACGTTGTCGTTGTCTTCTGCATACCCACTAAAGACGTTTTCATCATCAGTATCCTCATCTGTACCTGCAACATGTACGAGGGATTGGAATGGAATCGTTTCAGACTCTTCCACTGTCTCTTGTTTGAGTTCGGTTTTTGCCTAAGTTTTCAATGGGGTAGTAGCTGACTGAGGTTTTGTTTTATTCGCTATTTTCCTCAATGGAATAGACAGAGGTTTGAAAAATATTTGCAATGAATCATCTTCTTTGGATTTGTCTAATTTTAGAGTCAATTGCCAATTGCCAATCAAAGAAATTGCACACACGGATGATGCCTGCAATTTCGCGTGTTATTCTTTCGAATAACATCAACTCATTTGCTCAACGGTTTCATGATGCTGAATGATTCTACATCACACACTGTATATACTCATATATTTGTCGAATCTTTGACGATAACGTCCACCATTCGTATCGAAATATTTCATTATTACAACGGTTCCATATCGATGTTGCCACCATTCGGCACACATTCTCTTGAATTCATCGAAAGACATGTCGGGAGAGACGTGTTCATCGAATACATGTTTCAAATTCATTTCATCCTGATTGAAAAGTACAATCACAATGCAATTGTCTCGTATCATTATTTGGGGATTTTTGAAAATGCCTGACAAAGATAGGCGGCGTCAATGCCTACATACAGAATAATATTCGCGAATTTTTTGTTGACCATTGAATGCTACATCATCGAAAATGAATATGGAATTTGATTTGGCTTCGTGAGGGCTTATGATATCCCTATTTTCCCCAACCCCTTGACTTTACTGAAAATTTTCTGAACCACTTGATATTTAGGTTGATATAATTATTTTGAATATACGTTGATATTTTCAAATTTGGCGCCATTCGGGTGAAATAGCAATGTCAAGGTAGCGTTTGTCTTTCCACAACCACTCGGCCCACAAATTATTGCACGAAACGAATTGGGCAATAATATACCGTTCTTCCCAACCACACTACTATTGTTGGCTTCATTCAAAAAGTCTAAATTTTCAATAGGTAATGTCTTGTTGAACGACTTTCATGATGTGATGTTGGACAATGAGTGCGCTAAATAAAAATATCACAGTCATCATCATTCTCAATGTGGACTTACTCCGGTGCAGGTGTCGTCAATTCGCTTATCAATAAGCTCCCGTTAGAATTACTTCTACCTGGTTATCAGTTTTGCGGACCAGGCACCAAATTGAAAAAGATATTGGAATGCGGTGACACCGGTGTAAATCCTTTGGATGAATATTGTAAAGATCACGATATCGCGTACTCTTAAAGCGATTTCTTAGAAGATCGTCATAAAGCAGATCAAGTGTTGTAAAACAGAGTTTGGGAACGCATTAAATCGAAAGACGCTAGATTTGGTGAAAAAGCTGCAGCCTAACTCGTAACTAAAACAATGAAAGCGAAACGTAAGCTCAGCATGGGGTTGTCCTTTCGACATAATATGCTTCAAAAAATTACTAAAAATTGAAAGCCACATCCTACCAGTATTAAGAAATCTAGTGCTTCGGCTTTGCGAGCTGCTAAAATGGCACTGAGTCGAACTGGAGGACGTAAAAATATATGGATACCTAGGATAATCCCATTCGAAGCAAAATCCGGAGGAATCCTTCCACTCATACCTATATTCGCTGCCCCTTCAGCTTTAGCTTCGTTGGCAGGTAGAGCAGACGCTATCGCAAAAACCGTAATAGATGCTGAAAATGCCAAAAAGAAACTGGAAGAAGATCAACATCACAATAAAGCTATGGAACATTTAGGTTCCGGTTTGTATCTTCGCAAAACACCTCGAGAATTTGGTCTGTTCCTAAAGAAACAACAGCAACGCAAAGGGCGAGGTATTTACTTGGAAAAGCGAAAAAAATTCCTACTGAAGCTACTCCATAGAGCATTATACGATTCGGAAATTCAAAAATGTGCACGTCAACTGAGAATTCCACATTTTCGTTGAGTCTTTATGCGTGACACGTTGCCAACTTGTGGTCCTCGGCTGCGAGAATGTGCTGTATTGAACTTGGATTCTCGATTGAATAAAGGCACTCATTGGGTAGCTTACATTGAAAACGGCAATGCTGTACAATATTTTGATAGTTTCGGTAATCTCAAACCTCCAATGGAATTCGTAAGATATTTTGGAGGGGGATAACGATTACATATAACAATGATCAGTATCAAAATTTTTACCAGAGTAATGGCGGACATCTGTGCCTACAGTTTCTGCTCCATAATGTCTGCAAAAATGGTTGGAGATAAATCTTTACGAGATTTAACCGATGCTGAATTGAAAACTTTATCGATCGACTATTTGATTGAGAATACTGAACCTTGGAAATTCTTGGATGTTTGGCATAGATTACCAAAAGACTACCAACTTCGATTTGCTTTGCAGATTCGTTCACCATGTTTCATTCATTACCGACATGAGGTACCACCACCTACATCTGCTGCGTCATCGCTACAAAAAGCAATGTATTATGGCCCTGCGAGTTCACAAATAGAATGTTATTATTGTAGAGATGGATGTTTTTATTCAAAATGTCGTTGTTTCAATCATTATTTGAGGAGATGTCATACTAACGAGTCGTTCTTCTATAATCTATAAAAATAATCCTATAAAAATAATTCACCTCCATACCCCAAGTCAGTCTTCACCAAGGCCTTCACTAGTCGACAACTATTGACAACGGAAAATAAATTGTTTCTGGAATCTCTTGGTTATCATGTTGTCCAATCAAATGTTCAACATTTTCCGAAAACCGCAAATCGATGAGTCCGAAAACGGAAGGTAAATTGGAAATTGAAAATATCGAACTGAAAGTTGACACTCCTATTCTCATACCGTTCTGAAAATGGGAACTTCATATGCTACCTGCTCTCACACAAGGTGCAAAAAATGAAATATGGGTCGTCAAGACTTACTCGTTCCTCGAAAGCCCTCGCTATGTGATTGTTTGTTTCCAAAAAAATCGTGACTACACTAAAGTCAACAATGATCCAACAATATTCAATATCATTCGAATATCACCAATATAACGCTCACTCTAAACGGTGAGGATTACCTCAAGGAAAATATGCATTTGAATTTTGCAAAGGGAAATTTTTCGAAAGCTTATTTCAACTACTCACAATTTGGTCTCAGCTACAAAATGACTAATCAACATAATCCTCTTCTCAACTTCCACCGTCTATACGGACAAAGCTCTCTTTGTCATCGATTGTTCCAGAAGGGATGAGAGCATCAAATGTTCCAGTAATGATCCAGAAATCGAAGCACCCGAGGGATTTCCTCAAAATACTAGAGCCTATTGCATCATTGTGCACGACACTGTCATAGAACACCTTCCACTCAGCGAAATTATTAAAAAATGGAACTGAACATGTGATTTTGCTTCAGTATCAATCGAAGAGTCAATATGAGAAAAGCTGTTGTAGATATTCAAGGCTTCATTGTCGAGCAAAAATTCCATCCTAAAGAAATAGCCATTAGGATTGGAATTCAGTGTACTGACTTTTTACTGCTGCCAAACACACCATTTTCCTGTTTGAGTAAAGAAGATCGCCGTACCGCCTGTTACTTGGAGCGAAACATTCACGGATTGAGGTGTTCCTCTGGCTTTGTGGAATATAATCAGTTGGATGCCATCCTCACGGAAAATCTACAAGGTGTCGATGTCAATATACCTACACTCGTTGTGAATTTGCAGGGCTATGACAATACAACATGGATGGTTCCCACATTCGACAACAACGAAGGTGTCTCACCCTGTATGCATCACATTCGCAACCGAACCAACTTCAGTTGCAGTCTCCGAAACGTAGATATTTCATACAAATGGCTTCGTGATATATTACCAAAATGAAAATGTATAATACATTTCTATTCGAAATCATTTCTTATTTTTTATCAAACCTCACCGCCTTATTTTAATATACCCTTAACAAAAAATAGAAAATGTATGCAAAATGGTCGAAAACGCACGAAAAACGATATAAAACGCACGAAAAACGGTCGAAAACGCTCGCAAATCGGTCGCAAGCAAAACGGTCGAAAACTCACGCAAAACGGTCGAAAACGCACGGAAAACGATCGAAAACGCACGAAAAACGATCGAAAACGCACGAAAAACGATCGAAAACGCACGAAAAATAGTCGAAAACGCTCGCAAATCGGTCGCAATTAAAACGGTCGAAAACTCACGCAAAACAGTCGAAAACGCACAAAAAACGATCGAAAACGCACGAAAAACGATCGCAAACGCACGAAAAATAGTCGAAAACGCTCGCAAATCGGTCGAAAACGCACGCAAAACGATCGAAACTTATGCAAAATAACGTATTTTGAAATGTCATTGTCGAATACTTCGCTTCCCCATTGCCCTCACGTAGAGTCCACAACGTCTAACCCCTCGACACTTTTGGGTCTCCTCTTGCTCCTGATGATGCTAACTTGGTTAACAGAGATGCGACTTGGTGTCGTTCTGACATGTTGGAACGCACTTAGTCATCACCATACAATTTTTATCGAGTCGTTCACGCTTAATTTTGAAACTGGCAACGCTACATTGCTCCATAAACAACGATTTATTTTACTACCGGCAACACCGAACCTGTCATGCTGGCATTGGCAGCGTATAACCTCGATACCATCTCTATCTCTCTTTGCGTCGATTACGTCACACGTGTCTCTCACTCTTACAGACACATGCACATCGTTACATGAAATATCAATTCTTTTCAAAATCTAAGTATATTTTTCTATCTTCTTCAAGGAAATGACGATAACAGTTGTTATCATGGGATAACAACTGTTATCGTCATTTGTTCCCTTGGTCGGACTCTGGAAACGGGCCGGCGATGTCGATGGCGATTCTCTCAAAAGGACTACCCACGTTATACTGGCGCATTGGAGCTTTCGGTCGTATCCTAGGTCCGTTACTGGCAGCACATACAGCACACTTTCTGCACCAGTCCTTGACGTCGGCTTGACAATTAACTCAGTAAAACTGTTGTCTCACTCTCTGGAGAGTCTTTGTTACTCCCAGATGTCCTCCCGTAGGACTTAACCGCTGGCGAATAACCTACTACCTCCTGCCACGATGGTCTTCGATTACTTCTCTTCCATCCGATGACTAAACCAAGATCTGGGTCTTTCTCTTGGTCTTCATTGATCTCATTATCCTCCCAGTTGTCGTCCATAGCTCTAGTTCAACAAATATCTGCTTCTTTCTCTTCTGTTCGTCGGCAATGTGAGCAGTCTTCGCATGGTCTCCGTGACAGGGCATCTGCGTTTTTATGGCTAGTCCCAGCTTGATGTTCTATTTTGAAGTCAAATTCTTGTAGTCTCTCAATCCAGCGCGCTACCTGGCGCTGGGGATTTTTGAACTGCAGAAGCCATTTGAGAGCCGCATGGTCCGTTCTCAACAGAAATCTTCTTCCATACACGTATTTGACAACGGCCAACAGCTCTCGCCTGGTGACACAATAATTGCGCTCTGGTTTACCGAGCGTTTTGATGAAGTAGCCAATAACTTTCTTGTCCATCCTGGATCTGAGAAAGGACTGCTCCAAGTTCGACGTTGCTGGCGTCCGTATCTAAAATGAACATTCCGTCAGGTAGGGGATAGCTCAAAACAGGAGTCTTGCAAAGCTCTTTTCAACTTCTTGAACGGGTCTTGGCATTCCTCAGACCACTGGAACTGCCACAATCCTGAGCCTATGGTGAAAGCTCTCGATCTTCTGGGGTTAATTCAACTTGCCAATATCCGCTCTTCAAATGCAAAGTCAAGAAAATTGTGGAGCCGGCTAGCGTGTCTGGGGTGTCGTCGATTCTTGAAAGAGGGTAGCTGTCTTTCTTCGTCACGTGATTAGTTGGCGATAATCCACGCAGAACCTTGTCGAGCCGTCTTTCTTCTTCACTAATACGACTGGGGAAGACCAGGGGCTGTCAGAAGGTTTGATGACTCCTTCTTTTTCCATCGCTGACTATCTTGTCTGCCTCTTTATTTTTTCTAGCTGATTGCCGGATTGGCCGGGTTGGCCGGATTGGCCCCGTGTCGATTTTATGCAAAACCACATCCGTTGTGCCGCCTTTTCCTTCTCCAATATCGAAGATTTCCTGGTACCTCTTGACTAACTCCCTCAATTTACATCGGTGAGTTGATGGTATATCCTTGGAGGAAATGTTAATTAACTTCTCCAACTCTTTAGGCAAGTTGTTGGCTTAGCTAACTGAACTGCGTAAACTCCGTATCACAGAGGAAATGGACGAACAGTGCCCCAGCATTGTTCTCTTCTTCAAGGTCACGGGAAAGTAGTTGACATTCATGACCCTGACCGGCAAAACTTCATCAACACGCAACAGGGTCTTCCCCAGTGCGATTCCTCGTCCAATTTTCCCGTCATGTATATTGGGCTCGAACATTACCACATTTCCGCTGCTCGCACTTCCGTCCAAGCGAGCCTCTATCATGGTTTCAGCCCTCTCAGGTACGCACACGTCTTCGGCCAACAGGACCCTATTCAACTCTTCAATTCTTCCATGAAGCACCAGCTCTTCTCCGCCGACACGTAGGATGCCGTCTTGGAAATTCAGCTGGAACCCCCTGGAATTTATTATGTCCATTCCAATGATCGCATCGTCCTCGATGTCCGCCACCAATGCACGATGTTTCAATTTAATGCTGCCCAACACCAATTCAATTGGTAGTTCTCCAAGAACAGTGGCTGGCTCCCCTGTTGCGGTGCGTAGCTTCCAGCTTGACGGTTCAATTCTTGCCGGTGTTTTGGCAAAGGTTGGCCCAAGAATGGTTCTCGTCGCACCTGTATCCAGCAGCATGGTGCAAGGTTCGTTGTTGATGAGGCCGTCTACGAAAACACCTTTGTTTTGTCGTTGGAGAACGGCAACATATGCGTTTTTCACGAGGGCTTGCTGGGTACAGGCCGACGATTGCCTTTCTCATGGAACCTCTCTAGTTTTCTTGATTTGGTGTTGGTTATTTGAATGCTTGGACATTTGCTACGCACATGCCCAATTTTCCTACAGTTTCAGCATCTTATTTGTTTCCTCTCAGGCAACACTTCTTTCATTACTTTTCTGATGGTGGCCTCAATATCAGCAGACACTTGTCCATCTTCCTCGATAGCTCGAACTTTGTTCTGGCTCTTGCAGGATTGTTTTGTAGCCTCAAACTCCAGAGCGCCTGACGGTGCATCCAAAAGATGTTTGGATGAGCTAGTGTCAAGGCCTGCCTCGTTTCTTGGTCGCGAAGTTCGTCCAAGAATGCCTGAACTGCTAACCGCTCCATTACATTTTCCGGTGTAGCAGGATATGCCAGACGAACCAATAGAGCAATGTCGGCTTCAAACTCCTGTTGGGATTCTCCTGATTTCTGACAGCGGTTCTTCAGTTGTGAATGGTAAACGTGCTCTAGGTGGACCTGTCCATACCGCAACTCGAAATGCTTTACAAGTTGGTCATAGTCTTCCTGTTCCGGGGCCGTGAGGGTCGTTCCTTCTTCACGCAATGCCAATGTTAATGCTATCGCCTTTTCTCCTGCCTTTTATCCATTCGCTCTGGTCGCCGCTTCAAATTGTCGGCCGTAATGTACCCAAGGAGTTTTTCTGTCGAACTGGGGCGGCTTCATGGAGAGTTTTCTTGGTTCAGGACTGACTTCGACATCTTTCAGTTCCGGAATGGAGTTTTTGGAAACATTTTCTGTGGTGTGGGCAGAATTAACGATTTGGTTTTGCAACTTGCTAATTTTTCCTTCATCTTGCTGATTTCTGCCTCAAATCCGTCTTTGATTTTATCGCTTAATTTTTCTTTCATTCTCTTCATTTCTGCCCAATTTCATCTTTGATCTCCCCTTTGATTTCTTCTCTGATTTTGTCTATCTCTGTCTCGATGGTACCTATTCTTTCTTCGAGTAGACTCGCCACATCACAAAGTTCTTTCTTTAAACCTTCTGCATTTTCTAGAAGCTTCTCCTCCAGGCACTTCGAATTTTGTTAAATTTCATCTTAACTCACCGAATTTTCGTGAAGCTTGTCTTCCAAACTCTTCGAATTTTCTAGAAATGTATCTTCCAAGCTTTTCGCATTTTCCAGAAGCTTCTCTCCAAGGTTTACCGAATTTTGTTGAAGTACATCGAGTTTGCTCATTATTGAATTCAAATAACCCCCAGAGACTTCGAATAAATATGTTTCGGGATCTCCAATTCTTGCTTCAATTCGGCGACTCTCAAGTCCACTAGGCACACTTTCCTCGAACACATTTTGTCTTTTATTGTCTATTTTCCACAAAACTGAATACGTCCACTTATTTTATTCGAGTCCGAAACACTTATTTATTTTCACAAGTCTATTTTTCGCGAGAAAGGTCTATCAGTTTATGTTTCCGTAGTCCGGTACTGTCCACTTCGCGAAACACAATGAATCACCAGTCTCTCTGCGCGAAAGTTTTAAAGTCAATTTTACCGTAATACAAAGATTGTCCACCAAGCGCTCACAAATTTATTTTGAAAATCTCACTTCTGACGCCAATTGTAACGAATTAAAGAATTAACTGTCTTAAACAAATTTATATTTAACAATACTTCACTATCACAACAAATTTATATACACCACTTAGCAACTAACGCTTAATTTATCTTCACTGTTTGTTAACCGCTCGATTCGCTTTCTAGATACAGACTGCCATCTCGAACGAGAAGCGGGCTTTTATATCGGCAACGATCGCTCCAGATCTCTCTAGTCGTTTCGACACTCATCTATACTTTTCGCTGCGGTTCGCGGTGAGTCATGTGTTTGCTGGCTGAGATATCGGTCAGGGCCGGTTTCAGATTCGTTACATACTATCTTCATATCTGTTACGGTTTAGAATGTTACCACATGGTAATAGAAACTGTCTGTATAGTGAGTGGTGACGCAATTCGTTAGTTAAAGATCCTTCTTTTTATCATACGTCAATAATTTCCATTAGAAGCCCTGACCTAATAATTATAGTTATGTTCATAATATATTTCATTGTTCAAGTCAATTTCGATCCTCTCCTTTATAAGTATCAATAATTTTTTCCCTGTTTCTTTGTTCCATCTTTCACTAGGTTCCACCATTCATCGCACCTTCGTGAACATATTAGACGCCATACAGGTGAAAAACCGTTTCACTGCGCCGTCTGCAACAAACGCTTCACTATTAGAGGAGAATTAACCATGCACATGAAATCACATACAGGAGAAAAACCATATTCATGTACTTGTTGTGAAAGAAGATGTCTCACAGCGGCTGACTTGAAGGTAAGGATTTTTAATTTTTGTAGTTCAAGTATGCATGATTACATGATTAAGAAACTTGTTCAAAAATCATGAGAATAACAAAACCTAAATGGTGAAAAATTCAGCATTATAGGAATCTATATTTACATTGAATTGTAAAAATTTATTCGATTTCATATCTGGATATTATATTAAGATTGTCGTATTTGAAATTTCAAAGTATACGGTATCTCTCTGACGTCACAGTGAATAAAAATTCTATGAACATATTCAGATAACTCATTAAAAGTTTCCTTGAAAAAGTTCAAACAGATTTTCAATATTTCTGTGCACAAAGAAGGTACAACTAGTAATAAAATTTGATTTTTTTGACTGTAAATCATCAGAATCAAATGAGCTGCAATATATTTCTTTGTATTGTTCAAAAGTACCAAAAAATAGTAAATTTTATTAATGTAACCTCTATACTTCATTCGAGATAAATTTGCACAGATACTCGAATTGGAATAGAATAGAACATATGAGAGTCTCTTCCAGATCAAGTTTTTGAAATTCTTCATCTATAATTTCCAACAATTAATCAATCAATTACGTAGTTCAGAAATGCTTCTTCGTTGCGTAAGCTGAAAAAACACTAGAAAATCCAAAAAGTATTATCAATTTTTCCGATTTGGAGTGTTATATGTCACTGGCCGAAGAACGGCCGCTGATAGGGAGAAATCTCCCTAGAATTCCCTGTACCATAAATTCAATGATTATGTCTGCCCTCATCGATACTGGAGCCTCAAGCAATTTTATCCAAGCCAGTGTAATAGCCAACCTCGATTTAACTAGGCTCCCGAACCCAGCTACTGTGTTTATGGGATGTGAAAGTAATATAAGTAAGAGCTCAGGCCAAATCACACTTGCGGTGGAAATCGAAGAGCGAGAGTTCCAGATCAAATTCACTGTACTTACCCAATTACAAGAACAAGTAATATTGGGTCTTCCCTTTCTAAAGAAAACCGAAGCCACCATAGACGTGGGTAGAGGGTCGATTTATTTCGGACAAGTCCCAAGGCTGTGTATTTATTTCGAGACAAACCCAGCACACAGGGTTTTCCCAAAGAAGGGTATCCCGCTGGAGCTGGAAGACTCCCAATTTTCCCCTGAAAGCAAAGATAAGCTCCTACCGATACTAGAGCAGTTCCCTGATGTCTTCGAGGAGACGATCCGTCAGCCTCAGACCAAAGCGATAGTCCACAAAATAAGAGTAAAAGAGGAAAGACCATTCCGTCAATCCCGTTATGGGAAGATGTCGGAATTGCGGAAGGCAATCGTTCACGATGGAATCTCGAAATTATTAGAGGCAGGAGTGATCGCCCGAAGCACTTCTCCTTATTGCTCGCCGGTGGTATTGGTCCCCAAAAAAAGGGGGAAACTCCGGTTATGTGTGGACTATAGGCAGATTGATGAGTTAATCATAACTGAGGCCCCCTATCTACCTCCCATTCAAGAGACAGTGCGCGAAATGGGTAGGGCATTTATCTTTACGACGTTGGATCTCAGAAACGGATTCTGGCAGGCCCCGTTGGACAAAGAATCTAGGAAGTACACCGCATTCGGAGGACCGGATGGAGCGGTGTACGAGTTTAAGGTTCTCAACTTTGGGCTCAAGAACGGGCCTGCCGCGTTTCAAAAGCTGATGTCCGAAGTCCTGGTAGGCTTTGTTGACAGGTTTTGTAAGGTCTACTTGGACGACATCATCGTGTACTCGCACGACTTGCTAAATCTTTTCTCGAAGGTGTGCCTGTCGATTTGCAACTGAACAAATATTCCCAGGGAATTATTGAAAAAATTCGCAAAATTATAAAATCTATTATTTCCTGCATTGCGTTTTGCGGGTCACACGACTTAGCAATGAGAGGTAAACATTATAGTGAAGGTATTCTCGAGGATCTATACAAGCTGCGAATTGACGCGGGAGATTTGATTTTGAAGAAAAACATCGAGCAAGGGTCATCGTTCAGTGGATATTCAAAATGAAATTATTGGTATTTGTGGAAGCGTTATTAAGGCTGATATGAAAAAAGTGAAAGAGGCAGCGGACGAAACAGCTGATATCGATTGAGATGCGATATTTTATAATTGTGAAAGCAGCCACGAGTTCTAGCCATGGATTTGTCGAAGCAAAGCGGGAGATCCCATAATCAGCGGATCCCAAACTACGGACCAAATTCGTGGCCAACCATGAATTTACTGAACAACCTGAAATTTATGCGATTGAAAACAATAAATCCTTCATATCAAAAATTTTCGAGAACATCAAGTCATTAGAATTTGTTGGAAAGTTTGAAGAAAATCCATGATTCATCAAATCCATAACTTATTCAAATATTTTGTAGATGGAGATTTTTTTGAAATGCATTCATTTCAGCATACAGAATATGACCCTCTTGTTGAAATAATTTGTCGGGCAGAAAATCAACCCCCACCCTGAATAGCAAAAATTAAAAAAAAATCAATAACTTCTTCAAATATTGTTTGGGTGGGGATTTTTTTCTTTAAATGCATTCATTTTAGCGTACTTGAGATGACACATATGCCAAAATATTTTGTCGGGCAGAAAATCAACACCCACCCCAAATAAAAATAATTTAAAGAAAAAAATCCATAATTCTTTAAAAAATTGTTTGAATTTTGATTTTTTTTTCTTTGAATGTATTGATTTCAGCGTACTTGAGAAGACCCATATGCCCAAATATTTTGTCGGGCAGTAAATCAAACCCCACCCCGAATTAAAAAAAATTCTAAAAGAAAAAATAATGACTCTTTCAAATATTGTTTGGGTGGGGTTTTTTTCTTCGAATGTATTCATTTTACCGTACTTGAGAAGACCCTCATAACAAAATATTTTTTCGGGCAGAAAATCAACCCCCCCCTGAATTGAATCATTTATAGAAAAAAATCCATAACTCTTTCGATTATCGTTCATCAGGGAATTTTTTCTTTGAAATGTATTCATTACAGCGTACTTGATAAGACCCCTACGTCGAAATATTTTGTCGGGCAGAAAATCAACTCCCACCCCGAATTAAATAATTTTCAAAGAAAAATCCGTAACTCTCAAATATTGTTTGGGTGAAAATTTTTTTCTTCGAATGTATTCATTTCAGCGTACTTGAGAAGACCCCTACGTCAAAATATTTTGTCGGGCAGAAAATCAACCCCCACCCCAAATTGAATAATTTATCGAAAAAAATCCATAACTCTTTCGATTATCATTCGGAAGCGAATTTTTTCTTCGAAATGTATTCATTTCAGCGTACTTGAAAAGATCCCTATGTCGAAATATTTTGTCGGGCAGAAAATCAACCCCCACCCCAAATTAAATAATTTATAGAAAAAAATCCACAACTCTTTCAAATATTCTTTGGATTGGGATTTTTTTCGTTGAATATATTCATTTTAGCGTACTTGAAAAGACTCATATGTCCAAATATTTTGTCGGGAAGAAAATAACCCCCACCCCGAATTAAATAATTTAAAAAAAATCCATAACTCTTTCAAATATTCTTCGGAAGGGATTTTTTTCCTTGGAATGTATTCATTTCAGCGTACTTGAAACGAACCCAATGTCAAAATATTTTGTTGGGCAGAAAATCAACCCCCACCTCGAATAAAATTATTTCAAAAAAATCCATAACTCTTTCAAATATTGTTTGGGTGGAAATTTTTTTCATGGGATGTATTCATTTCAGCGTACTTGAGAAGACCCATATGCCAAAATATTTTGTCGGGCAGAAAGTCAACCCCCACCCCGAATTGAATAATTTTTAAAGAAAAATCCATAACTCTTTCGATTATTCTTTGGATATCCGAGGCTGGCTTGAACAATTAAAGTTCATTTCTTCAGCTTCGTTTACTGCCAGTCTTCAAGCATAGCCCACTGACTATTAAGAAAGTGTTTGTTTAGTGACTACCATGTTTCGAGCACTTCTTCTTACATGACAGGAGATCGATCCCTGAAAGCTATCAATTATGATACCCCCTACACATTTTTCATTGTATTTAGAGCAATGTGTGAGCCTTACCAGTTTTTGGATGTGCTAAACATTCTTTCAGTAACTTCAAACCTCATATTCCGAAAACTATCAGATGACGCAATTTGTCATGAAAAAAGAGAAGGAATTGTTGATATAATTCGAACTCACTTACATGTATTTCTTTATTTGAAAAAAGTATATTTTTTATTAACATGCGCGCTTGCTGCTTTATTTGTAACCTTTCTTTGCGCGCCTGCTGCCTTGGGCTTGGTAGCTGATTTTCAGGCTTTCCGGGTTCGGAAAATATCAATGGTCACTTTTCTAAACAATATACGGCTGATTGATCCCAAAGTTTAGATAAAATAAATATAGTTTTAAAAGACTTAAAAATACGCTTTTATAGCATACGAAACTAAAAAATGAAAAATAAATATGGTTTAGAAAACTAAAAACCATGGTTTTAAAGAACATCGAACTAAAAAGTTAGAAATGTTTTTTTATAATAAGCTTAAAACAATAATAAAGGAAAAATATTAGTATTATTGTGATAAAAGCCTGGGCGCTTTGTACCATATTTTTTGTATATCAAGCACCCGTCGCTTTTTTCACAATAATACTAATATTTTTCGTTCGATGTTCTTTAAAAACGTGTTTTTCATTTTTTTAAACTATATTTATTTTGTTTCTTTTATATTGTATGAGGCTATTAGATAATTCAATATTATCAATGTAAGTATGGTAAGTCAATTTATAATGTTCTTCGTTGCAATATTGTCAAATCAATAATTAGGTGAAAATCTAGGTGAGTATTTTTCAAAATTGTTTTTTATTCCCATAATGGAACAGTTATCAATATGAAACGACGCGGAAGACCTTCACACGAAATTGTAAAACATTTAACTGAATACTTCAAAGATATTTATTCGGGTAACATTTATGAACAGATCAAAAATCTCACTGCCGGATCAGATGAAATAAAAAAGGCGGCTGTATACCTTTTTAAACAAGTCGATGAAAATACATGCTACAAAATTGTTCAAACTATCAGAAGAAATTCAGGTGGTTTCCTTTATTTTCTCAAACCAAAAATTAGTATACTTCAGAATATAGTAATTCGAAAATGTGATATAGATGAAATGAAAACCATAACTTTATTGAATAACGTGTTCAATACAGAACATGTTTTGCAAGACTCCGATTCCAAATTTGAAACAAAAAGCACACCAGAATTACCAGATTCTTTACATTTAGATATTGTACCAGTAGCTAGTGGCACATCAGCCAGTATTAGTAATGTCAATAACTTTAAGAAAATAAGAAATAATCTCAGAGAAATTGGAAATACGGACGAGAATCGCTTTACAAGTATAACCTCTTTTCTCCGTTTCGATAGGACCGTGCTAACGTGCAATTCCTTCTATAACAACTTTATCCGATCCTCAGAAATATCAACAAGTAATGAACAAATACAGCAAATATTTCTATAACTCCATATCAACTCTATAACTCCATATCAAAAAAATCAGAAAAGAATTTCAGAGGGGAAAAAGTTAAAATTAGGTTACAGGTATTTATTGGAGCAAAAATTATTAGAATTCGTTAATAATGTATGTGTAATCATTTTCAAAGGTTATAGATACAATGTTAAAAAAAAATTATTTATGGTATATGCGTATTGTGCCCACAATTGTAAAAAATTTCAAATTTTCATTCATTATGAAAACCGCCTTAAAGACCATAACGTTGAACTTTTGAGTTCATGCCGGGATTATAATCACTCGAAAGTGTATAGCAGGTACCTATGCGAAAGGGTTTCAATGACAAATTTTCATGTAAAATTAAAAAATATCAAACCATCATTATTTCGCGATGAAACAGTTCGAGACTCTAATACAGCAAAAACGCAGAGTGGTAATCTGCAGAATATATAGTCCGATGCAGTTTTCAGAAAAAAAAAATCTGAAAAACTTTCCAGAAATGATCGACATAACAATGATATTGTAGATCTAGTTTTAATGCAGAGGGATAAACCCTGCATACATAAAAAGTGTTGGCCAACCACTCCATTTATATTCATATAGTGATAAACAATTTGAAGTTATTGAGAGATGTAGTTCTAGACCTGTTCTTCATTTTGATGCAACTGGAAGCATTAGAAAGCCTACATACACCCATAAATGTGTTTTTTTTATTATGCCGGTGTTATCAACACACATAATAAAATAGTACCTATTTTTGAAATGATTAATTGTAATCATGATATGGTATCTATTGGGATATTTTTAGCAGAATTCAAATCGTTTTCTCTGCAGAGATAAAAAAGTGGCCATTATTTTTGGAAGTTGTTACCGATTTTAGTTTTCCGATGATGAATGCCACCTTACACTTTTTTAATAACATGGATATGAAAATGTATCTAATATGGACCTTTGCAATTTGTGAAGGGAAACAACTGGTGGATTATGATATCATTCCAATACATATATGTTGTTCACATCAGTAATGATAAAAAAAGTGGGACCACTGAAGACTCACAGAAACATTTGAGAGAATTTATGGCCGCATGTATCAACTTCAGCCATTTAGAACAAGTCGTAGCTTGTTTCAAGAATTTGGTTGAAATTCTTTGTTTTAAAAATCGAAATCGTCAAATGGGAAAAGCCCTATTCAGTTTATTGAAATTATTTTCAGAGTAAGAGTCACCAGAAACTGAAGGTATTAAATTTGAATTTTCATTATTTGAATCACAATATAATAAGGAATCAGAGGTATTATTATAATACCAACGGGTATTATTATAACACTGAATTTCTGAATTCAATTTTGAAGAAATATTTGTCATTTCTTCCGTTATGGTCAGGAGTAATTTATAAAAATAATAATCCCGGCAGATTCAGCAATGCAAATGTTGAAAATTGGTTTTCACAAGTTGAAAATAATATTCTCAACGGAAACTGCTACAATCAAAAGTGCAGCAGAGTCATAAGAGTGTTAGGAAAAAAAGTAATTTCACTTCACAAAGAGATAATGTTAAGTATTCCAAGAAACGCGTGCACTTCCAAAATGATAGTGAGAAAGAAGTCAACTAATACGCAGGTACGTGAACGTTTAAATGAGGAATATTCCCAGACAGAAACTTGGAAAAAAAAACAAATTAAAAAAAAGCATTAAACGAAATATGAAATGAATTCAAAGATATCTTTACAGTTGACAGGATAACCGATGATGAGCTAACAGATGATGGGGACATTTTATCATCCCTTTCAAAAAACCGAAGGTAACGAATATTTCAGAAAAGTGTGAAAAGTACTTGAACGCACTCAGTAAACAAGATACTTCCGAACTAGAAAAATTAGAACAGAAATCTGAATTATGGCTATACCATCGAGTTATGGATTTTTTTTGAAAATTATTTTATTCGGGGTGGGGATTGATTTTCTGCCGACAAAATATTTTGTCATTGGGATCTTCTCAAATACGCTAGAATTAATACATTAGAAGGAAAATATCGCCACCCAAATAATATTTGAAAGAGTTCTGGATTTTTCTTTGAAGATTATTTAATTCGGGGTGGGGGTTGATTTTCTGCCCGACAAAATATTTTGACATAGGGGTCTTTCCAAGTACGCTGAAATAAATACATTTCAAGGGAAAAATTTCCTTCCGAAGAATAATCGAAAGAGTTATGGATTTTTATTGAAAATTATTTAATTTGGGGTAGGGGTTGATTTTCTGCCCGACAAAATATTTTGGCATAAGAGTCTCATTCTGTATGCTGAAATGAATGCATTTCAAAAAAAAATCTCCATCCACGAAATATTTGAATAAGTTATGGATTTGATGAATCATGGATTTTCTTCAAACTTATATGTATATATTATTCCAACAATTTCTAATGACTTGATATTTTCGACAATTTTTGATATGAAGGATTTATTGTTATACTTGTTTTTAATCGCACAAATTTCAGGTTGTTCAGTGAATTCATGGTTGGCCACGAATTTGGTCCGTTGATTATCGGAACTCCCGCTACGCATCGACAAATCCATGGCTAAACCTCGTGGCTGTTTTCACACTTATCGATATTTTGATGAAGAAACACAGGAAGTCCATGAAATGTTTGTCGGATTCATTGAGCTAAAAGATTTGGATGCGAAATCGATTGCACATAGCATAGTACACCAAAGCCCTCTGCTTTCATTGCTCGTTCCACAAACTGAATTCAGTTGTCAATGATCTAAATTCACTTCCTGAAATTATAAATGCCATGGGAACCACCAAAGATACTATAAACTTTTTTCGGTTTTCAGTTTTAAGGAGGAAGTTGATACCTAATATTTCCAAACTTTGCGAGACAAGATGGAGTGAGAAACACAAAACCATCAGAGTTTTTAAAGAAAATCTTCCAATAATTCTGAAAAGATTGCAAACAATATCTCAGGAAGGAAATAGTGCAATTCGGAAAAGTGCCTTCCAACTGCATGCGGCTATTTCCAGAACTTCTTTTATTCTCGGGATTATGTTGGTAGCCAAATACTCGGCTTTGATGGAACCCGTTGTCAACGTAGTCCAATCTGTAGCTTTGGACGTGGTCAAAGCCTCGGAACACGTTAAAAGGATTTTACTTTCAATCAGAAAATCTAGAAAAAGTGACAGACGAAAGTAGGAAGCTACTGTTGTTGCGGAGAAAGTCGGACTGGAGGAGGACATTACATCAATACCGCGTATTACGGGAAAACAACGTCATAGAAGCAATCATCCAGCAGAAAGCCCTTCAAAATACTGAAAGAGGTTTTTAGTAATACCATATTTGGATTCAATTATCACCTCCCTTGAAGTACGTTTTGCTGAAGACAACACGCCATCATTCGCATTATCTAAGTTACACCCGGCGTAGATGTAAAAGATGACAACAGAAAATCTGAAACAAACTTGTGAATCTATTGCCCATGAGTAACCGAACATAAAAAATGAAATCGAACTTTTGCAGCAATTGTGGCACGATAGCTTCATGGTTTCGACTGTACCAGGCGTTCATATTTTTTATCCTCCATAATATTGCCCCATTGCTCCCCCCTTAGTCATAAGCTGCCGTTATCTCTCAAATGAATCTATTCGATGCTCATTCCATCCTTCTATGCATCGATCACGTTGCACATGTCTCTTTCCCATGCACTAACGTCATTGCTTCTATTATTTGAAATTCTGGTGTCACAGTTCCCGTATGTCCCAGTCCCCGTATGGCTGATCTACTTACCTTGGAAGAGGAAGTATGTGCTGAACAATACAGTGACTGATGAGGTTGAGGGAGCCTTTGGAAATCTGGTGTTTCGTTTCAAGAGTGTTCAATGTACGAGGATATTAGTAAATAAAGACACTACGTCGAAACTCACAAAAATGTCAGTCTGTTGGATATTGAGGTTTTTGAGGATTTCAATAAAGTGAAATTGATGTGAAGTGTACTGGCAATGGGGCGAAGAGCAACAGTGGGTTTGTGTATTTTTGGGAGACCGTATATGCGGGGAGTACGTGAGGATTTTTCTCGGAGGATGAGAGCTTTCTCAGTGCCGGTGGGGAGATTGGAGTTGTCAATAAGGGTCTTGGTTTTCTTCTCAAGATAGGTGTTAGGTCCTTATCAGTGGGTTGATATTCCGTGGAATAGAGTAGTGTACTCATTTCATCAACATAGTCTGAGGTGTTGAGAATAACTGTCGCGTTGCTTTTGTCTGCTGGGAGGATGACTTTGGGTTCTTGTGGAGACTTTTAAGAGAAGTCTCCACAACAAGAAAAATATCAAAAAACAAATGTATAGTGTGGTATTGGTAACTATAAATTAATAGATCCATGTTTTTTCGCCACAACCTAACTGGTGGTACCCACTAACAGTTTTTGGAAAACGAACTAATGGATTTTTTTAACAATATCAGCTTTCAGGAACGACATGAATTATGGTTTTGTACATGATGGATGTCCTTCTCATTCTATTAGAATTATTTCAGAATGGTTAAATAGGAAATTTGGTGATAAATGGTTAAGACGAAATGCTGATCCACGGTGGCCTCCTCGTTCGTCAGATCTCATCCCGTTAGATTCTTCATGGAGCTATTTGAAGCAAAAGGTTCACAGGAATCGACCATTTAATAATGCTGCGGAATTGATTTGTATAGCTTTTCCATAAACATTTCAAATGAGAGTTTTTTAATATATATATATATATATATATATCAACATTACTAATGTTTTAACTTGTTGAAAATATGGTTTGAGAAACTGTAAAGTTGTGTTGAATATCGTTGCAACAAACATGAACTGTGATTCTTGAAAAATTAAATTCCAAGTCAATTGCATAAATATGCATGACTTCGAACAAAGTCATGCTCAACTGATTTTGATATGAATAACTTATTGAAGTGTTTAGGGTGATTATGAAAAACTCATAGTGGGAAAAAATTAACGGGAAAAATTGAATAACTAAAAATTGTTTAAGGAGACCATGTTTTGGTATTTAAGCATAACTTTCTACTGTAAACAACTTTTATCGAAAACATTTTGCTGAAGTTTCTGAAATAAGCGTACTCTTGAGCACGTTTTATACTTTTTGACCTACTCTGCTGTTTGCAGCATTCAGCGTAGGTACAATGGTTTTAAGTTTTGACTTGCAACCATTCTAAGTGCACATAAAATGATTACCAAACATGCACCAACTTTCGGAACTATCTGTATTTTGGTTGTGCAATTAATTAAAGAAAATCCCATATGTTGCACACTTGAATAAGTGATTATTATTATCGTTTCCAGGTTCACATGCGTACTCATACGGGAGAGAAGCCATTCAAGTGCAATATGTGTATTAAAACGTTTGCCAGTGCATATATCCTAAACTCTCATATCAAGACACATACAGGCGAGAGACCATATTCATGCACAAAATGCGAGAAGACTTTTACTCAGTCATCACATCTTAATGTTCACAATAGGAAGCATACCGGTGAGAAAGTGAGTACTGCCATTTTTCAGCTTACTATGTAGTTGTATACTAAAATAATATCAATATGTGTATAGCGACGATCATATAGGTTTGCTATAAAAAATATATAAATTCAAACCGAAAATTACATTTTTCTGAAAATTATTCAATGTTAGCTCAGAATAATTGAATTTCATGATTATGTATATACGTGCATATAATCTTGAACGTGTGGTATTGAGATTCATGCTTGCTCGACGTTTGACCGTGAATGATGTCACATCATATAATGTCATCCTTATCCATTCTGTCCCCTTAAGATCAACCTTGAGGTATGTCTATGCTATATGACCATAATATGAAATTTGACCTTGAGAATCCGCACTATCCACAATACGTGACCTTGAGGTTTGAACTTGGAAGGTATCTCACGATCTTGAAATATGTACATGTCATATGACCTTGAACATGTTATTTGATATTCGACTCCGTTCATTGTCTTCGAGTCGGAATGGGATGAGAGGATGCACTTTTACTAAGAGTGCGTTTCGCATTCTCCTCATAATTTCGTGGGGTATATAATTGCATACAAAATGTATATGTGCAACAAATGTGGAAAAAAGTTTCACGCGTAGTGACAACCTGCGTCGACATCAGCGCGATTTCAGTACGTCAGTGAGTTAGGGAGGACCATCGATCGAGAATGATGAAGAAGCATCAACCTCGAAGAGACTGAGGTTAAACCCCCTAACACCTCCAGGAATGCAGACTGCAGTGCTGAGTAGAGGGTGTCAAAATCGTAGGCACAGCTTTCAAGTATTTCTATACTTGAGTGTGAGTATTTTTATACTCACAATTCTTTGTGAGCTAAAGGGTTGATAGTCAGAACCACCATATGGATTGACCCCCATTTTTTTTGGTGATTCATAAAATTGAAAATCGAGATTCAGGTATATGAGCTATTTACATCATCGAGTGTGTGAAAAAATGAACTATATATTTTCAGGCTGGAGAATCGAGAAAATTTTGTATTTGGAGGTAAATGTTAAGTATAGCCCTCTTAGTGGAGCTTCTTACATCAAACTTATCAAATTCATCGAGTCCAACAAAAGTGTGGTCACATCATACTCCTACTTCTCAACCGTACTGAATGTGGCAAGTATGGATATTCTTCAGTTAAGTTGAAAGATTTCCCCAGATTTGAGATTATGAATGATTGCTCTATCAATGTTTATGGGTTGAAAAACACTTTCAAAAATGGCAAAATTGAATATGAAGTCATAGGCCCATTACTCTATTCAAAATTTAGGCTTAGCAGTCAGGCGAATCTGTTGAATATTACAGATGAGTCTGGTAATAGTCATTATTGTTGGATAAAGGATTTAACAAGACTAGTATCATTTCTAATATCTACACACCACCACAAAAAATATTTTTGTGATGGTTTTTTATTGTACTTCAGTGATGAGCAGGCTCTATTGCGACATCAGTTGAATTATTGTAATATCATTTCAACAACACCGAACACAAATTTCAGAATTGACAAATTTGGTAAATATGTACCTGAAAATATTTGGAAATTTGAAAATGTTGAAAAACGATTGAAAATTCCATTCGTTGAATATGCTGATTTGAATCTATTTTGTACCAAATCCTACACAGTCTCTCACAAATAAAACTTATCTTCATTAACTATATGCTTTCTCATATATCATAAAGTGCTCTTTGGATCGTCCAATTTTCAAATTTGTATTATATAGAAATGCTAATTCAAATTATGTATTTGAAACCGAAAATTTAGTTTTTGAAAAGAAAATCGATTTCTCATAAGACTCGAAAAAGCGTTTATCCTCTTCGAGAGCAGTACAAAGAATGATATATATTATGACAATTATTTTGAGATTCGAAATATAATGAGTTTCGAAAGTCTCGGGCTCCTGTAGATATCTGGTACCACGTAAATCGTCCCTGCTCCTGCTGAAAAAATAACGGAGTTATTTTTTGAAGCTGTGGTTTCTAGGGATCCGCTGGCTTTTTGGTTCTCCTTAAATATTTATATACAGGGTGTCCCTGGACTTCCTCTTTTCCTCTCGGGAATGTATAGATGGGGTCAAAATATCACCAGTACTTCATATAACTTTTTTTCCTAAAATCCTTCGTTACCAAGTAACGGGCCCTCGAAGTTACAAAATGAAAAATGTTTTTCTTTGATAACTTTTCAAGTGAATATTCAAAATCATCCAAATTTTGGTAATTGACTGAACAAATGAATTCCGTCGATGAGCTTTCATTCTGGAGTCAGTTGTTTTGCTACAAAGTCAGGAACGGACTACCCCCGATGGTCCACACCCCAAAAATTTGAAATGACAGATATTTTTCAATATTTTTCAACAAATTAAGGTTACTTGGACAATTTTATGAAAAAAGTACTCGTGTGGAAAGTCGATCGGGGCAACGAGTCTTGATAAAAATGTAGTTTCACTCGACGACATGAAACCCGCTCGTCCACCATTATTTGAAATGAATAATTATCAAAGCAGAAATAATAATGATAACGTTAATTCAACAACATTTATCCTGAGATGTCTACCATTATTCGAAAATATTAGTTTTTAAGGAAAATGGAAATGATAGGTAAAATGTTCATAACGAATTTTTATAATGCAAATACGTTTAACTAACGAAACTCAAGAGCCTCAAGAGCAAACAGAAATGAAAAATCCGCTACAGAAACTGCTCGATATGACCACCTTCTCTCTCTATACATTTTCTTAGTCTGCGAAGACACCCTCTCTGTACTTGAAATAGCATTCCAGGGTCGTTTCGTATGGCTTCACAATGTAATGTTATTCTATTCAACAATGCATCTCTTGTGTGAATAGGTATAGCGTAAACAAGGCTTTTTAGATGCCCCCACAGAAAGAAATCCAATGGATTTAAATCCGGAGACCGCGATGGCCATGAATATGGCCCACCTCTACCAATCCATCTATTGTGGAAAATATGGTTCAGATGGTCACGCACAATCAAACTAAAATGAGGAGGAGCGCCATCATGCATAAACCACATATCTCTTCGGGTTTGCAATGGAACATGTTCCAAAAGTCCATTCAAATCATTCTGAATGAACTCCAAATAACGTTCTCCATTCAATCGGTCCTGTAGAACGAATGGTCCTATAAGATGGTTTCCTATGATACCAGCCCAAACATTCACGTTGAATTTCCGTTGGTGTTTGGTTTGCAATATCCCATGGGGATTTTCTTCGGCCCATATATGGAGATTATGAGAGTTGATAACTCCATCTCTACTGAAACCTGCTTCATCAGTGAATAGAACTCGATTAATAAAAGTCATATCCTCTCTTTGCCTATCCATGAACCAATTGGCATATTCCAGTCGTGCTGGAAAATCTTGAGGTGTCATGGCATGTACCTTCTGGATGTGAAATGGGTGGAGCAGTTGTTCCCTAATTATTCTATGAATAGTGGACTTGGATGTATGGAACTGTTCTGATAGATTTCTGATGCTCATTGAAGGATCATCAGCGACGGCTTCCAAAATATTTTCCTCCAATACAACGGTACGTACAGTCCTAGGAGCGCCCTCACCACCTCGTTTTGGCAAAACTGTACCTACAATAATATCGAAATAAAATAACGTGCTCAAATTAATTATCAATTATTACATACCTGTCTCCCTCAAGCTGCGATCGACACGCTCGAATGTTTCTCTTGACGATACCGTTCGATTGGGAAAATGCTCGGAATACAGACGACGAGCTTCTCCAGCATTACAAAATGCTCGTCCATAAAATACATGCATATCTGCATATTCATTGAATGTAAACTGTTCGGCCATATCAAAAAAATTCAAAATATCCTATAGAATATTGACAATACAATGATAGTCATATGACAACGCACCACTCAACAAAACAAAATCGCATTCCAGTTTCTCATTTTTTATCAAAACTTTCTAAAAGTTTTTTTTGTCAACATCTGTGAAAGAAATGGAACATAATTATTCCCTGGATATTTTTCACCTGATCATGTGCAGCCGTTTTTGTAGTTCATTCGTTTGCTTTTAAGTAGTATAGTAAATATTTTTTCCGATGTGCGTTTTTTCAGCTAAATTTAGATTCGTGTTAAAGAATTTCTCCCATACAATTATAATTATCAGTGAAACTCCTCAACAGTTTAGCTGTGAAGAAGAATTTGAAACATTCGAATGTTGAGTTTCATGAGATTCAGATAACTGATCAACACGAAACGTGATTATTCCACACGTATTATGTACATACAAAATATGGAATGAATTCGATATTTCATAGTAGCGTAGCTTGTTAGTTTAAAAACACCACGAATCTACAGAACTTGATATTTCTTTTGAAAAAATATCTGCTATCACAATTGTGACTTAAACTTCCATATAGGTACTGTACTTTTTGTTTACGACTTCATTTTAGCATACTTTGTATTATTCCTGTTATAAATGTTGTTGAATTAACGTTATCATTATTATTTCTGCTTTGATAATTATTCATTTCAAATAATGGTGGACGAGCGGGTTTGATGTCGTCGAGTAGAACTACATTTTTATCAAGACTCGTTGCTCCG
Organism: Leptinotarsa decemlineata; assembly: GCF_025532065.1. Lineage (NCBI taxonomy): Eukaryota > Metazoa > Arthropoda > Insecta > Coleoptera > Chrysomelidae > Leptinotarsa > Leptinotarsa decemlineata. The sequence goes on from NW_027412608.1 coordinate 669,682, forward strand.
ATCGACTTTCCACACGAGTACTTTTATTCATGAAATTGTCCAAGTAACCCTATTTTGTTGAAAAATATTGAAAAATATCTGTCATTTCAAAGTTTTGGGGTGTGGACCATCGGGGGTAGTCCGTTCCTGACTTTGTAGCAAAACAACTGACTCCTGCATAAAAGCTCGTCGACGGAATTCATTCGTTTAGTCAATTACCAAAATTTGGATGATTTTGAATATTCACTTGAAAAGTTATCAAAGAAAAACATTTTTCATTTTGTAACTTCGAGGGCCCGTAACTTGGTTACGAAGACTTTTAGGAGAAAAAGTTATATGAAGTACTGGTGATATTTTGACCCCATCTATACATTCCCGAGAGGAAAAGAGGAAGTCCAGGGACACCCTGTATACACAGCGTGACTCACGGTCGATGGTAGGTTAGACGTTTCTGGAAAACGCAAAGCATGATTTTTCTGAAAATTTCACCTCTCACATTTCCTTACCTGTTCTATCGATCTAAAATATTTTCAGCATTGCGGCGTTGCCACTTCTATCAAAAAGTCCTAGCAATTATATTTTTTTAAATGGAACACCCCGTATATTAATACATTGTTGCAATTGCTCTAGTATTTTAATACTTTTTTGTTAATAATGTCCTATACTCTATCTCTATCTGTTTTTTTAATAAAGCCGTTTTTGTGGAAAAATAGTTATTCACGTTTTACCTACAAGTGTTGAAAGTGGCATTTTATTATGTGATTGGGGATTATTGCAAAACGAGCGTCAGTTAGTGGAGCAAACTCACGAGCAAAATAAAATCACTTTTAACAAATGTATCATACAAATTTTTTTGTATAACGTTACTGCTGATAATAAAAAAATTATAGGGTCCATGGGATTTGAACACACGATCTTTGGATTACAAGGCATATGTTACAACTACAAACGCCAATTCACGTTATTTTAAGGAGGATTATTGGTTAGTCATGAAGGAATTTCTACAGTTGGACTGAATACTACTTCGTCATCGTCAGTAACTTCACAGGGATTTAATATTACCAAAAGCATGAACTGCATGTGTGAACTTTTCTGAATGATTTTTTGGTAGGTGTTCTGATTGAAGTATTTCTATCAAAGAGATTTTCAATAACAGTTGTACAAAAAATATTTTTTAAAGAATTTGATTTCTAGGTAGCCGTGGAAATATCAAGCTTATGACAGTTTGGTGACTTTTATAAGTAATTGATGAATGGTTATTGACGGTGTTTCAAAAAATCGCCAAAAATGAATGCAAATATTGATTATTCAAACGAAGTTCTTAAGAAATTATTTATTAAACACGGACAGTGTGATCAAATCATTGCCAGAACCTGTAGAAAATTCAACAAATGTATCCTGAATCAACACCAATGAACGAGAGGAAGTTTTGTAAGATTACAAAATAATTTCCTTAACTATGGCTCCATGTTAAAAGCACCTTCAACATTACCAAAACCTGTTACTTCAAATGAGGACAATAATGTTAACTTTTGGGAAAGAAAGTTTTTGGCTTTCTACTACTCCATCTTGAAACAAAAAACAAGGATGAGAAAATCTTCCAAGGAAAAGAAGGAAGTAATCAATTTTAAAATGAGTTACTCTATACATGGATGTGTAGATCATGCAAAGAAGTAACTTTCAGACACAGGTTATATTTTTAGGAGTGATTAATTTTTGGGAAAGTTTTTGGCTTTCTACTACTTCATCTTGATACAAAAAACAAGGATGAGGAAATCTTTCAAGGAAAAGAAGGAAGTAATCAATTTTAAAATAAGTTACTCTATACATGGATGTGTAGATCATGCAAAGAAGTAACTTTCAGACACAAACTGAAAAAAAGTCCTCCTGAAACAGCTACTTTCATATAAACATTGAATTACACGAAATTCTTTCGAAACAAATACTTCTATATGAACACTGAATTATACAGTAGATACTTTTCTCTACTCAGTTTGTATTTCAAACATTCGTTGTGGAATAAAAATCAGATATCATTCACATGAGTTCTACGTTAAATGAATGATAATACATTGCACTTACATGGAACACTGTCACCCTCACTGGTATACACCAGTGTTTCGCCTTAAGACACTTGCCACTGTCACCCTCACTGGTATACACCGATGTTTCGCCTTAAGACACTTGCCACAAGGCTCTTCAGTACCAAATTCTACATTATAGAAAATACACACAATTCATAAATGAATTACGATTTTTTTTTATTACGTTGCGGAGTATTGAAGATCTGGATCCCAGAAAATTGAAAAAGCAACCACAAGTCGCGTACAAAAAAAACATTTTAAAGTGTTTAGAATGTAATGGACAACATTTTCAGCATTTATTGTGAAAATGTGATATTTTGTTTAAAATTTTGTTATTTTAAATCATCCTATTCTGTTATTGTCTGTACTTTCACATGTTTTGGCCCACAAAGGAAAGGAAATTATTTTGTAACCTTACAAACTTCCTCTCGTTCATTGGTGTTAATTCAGGATACATTTGGTTGAATTATTTACACGTTCTGGCAATGATTTGATCACTTTGTTCATGTGTATAATAAATAATTTCATAAGAACTTCGTTTGAATAATCGATATTTGCATTCATTTTGGAAGATGATTCGAAACACCGTCGATAACTCTTTGTAAATTACTTATAAAAGTAACCGAACTGCTATAAGCTTGATAATTTCATTGCTACCTAAATCCAAATTCTAAAAAAAAAAAATGTTTCTAGAAGAAGCGACTTTATTGAGAAAACTTGACGATTTAGGTATAGGGACATGATTATATTATCTTGAAGCATTTTTTACCATCTTTCAATTTACCGAGTAATATACAGGGGGTTCCATTTGAAAAAATGAACTTTTAACTACTTTTATGCACAATGGAAATAATAGTAATTTTAGCACGCCCTGTATATTATGGAGTCGATTTCTTGGTGTTATTTAAATATTTCGAGTTTGTCCAAACTATCATCAAAATATCAACTTTTCATGAATTGAGAGTACTGATGTACTTAATTTCAATTAAGGCTATGTTTCGGACCATATTTAGCTCAATTCATTTTTTATCTCCAAAACAGATAGAGATAGGTATAGGACATTATTAACAAAAAAGTATTAAAATATCAGAGCGGTTCCAAAAATTTATTAATATACGGGGTGTTCCTTTTAAAAAAATTAAGTTGCTAGGACTTTTTGATGGAAGTGGCAACGCCGCACAATGCTGAAAATATTTTAGATCGATAGAACATGTAAAGAAATGTGAGAGGTGAAATTTTCAGAAAAATCATACTTTGCGTTTTCCAGAAACGTCTATATATACATATATACATACACACCTATTGGTGTGACTTGGGTGTCACACTAATAGGTGGTTCCACTTATGTTTCGCTTGCGTTTTACGCAGCTATTTTTATCAAGTACTTTCTTGGTTTTTCTCATTTTGTCTTCAATCGAGGACCGCCAGCCCGGTACTGACGATGCCCAATAGGCTGAAACAGCTGTCTATTGGTGGCTCTTAAATTGAAATCAATATGGGAGTGATCAAAAAGTACTTATCTATTCATTTTTTGATTTTCATGGAATTATTTTCCAGCAGCTTGAATGCATTAACCTTTTTAGATTTCATATAATTTCTAGAAACATGTGGATTCGTTTTCCGATGGCATTTCAAGTTAGCTTCCCAAATTTCTGCTACCCTGTTGTCAGTTGATTGGTCAAACCACCAACACAGACATAAAAAACTTGGCAAGTTGACTTGGGTGTCACACCAATAGGTGGTTCCAGTTATGTTTCGCTTGCGTTTACGCAGCTATTTTTATCAAGTACTTTCTTGGTTTTTCTCATTTTGTCTTCAATCGAGGACCGCCTGCCCGGTACTGACGATACCCAATAGGCTGAAACAGCTGTCTACCGGTGGCTCTTAACTAGTGATCAAAAAGTATCTCTCTAGATAAACGACTGAAACCAACCATATTACAGATCCCCAACGGATATATTCGTGGCTTGTTTCTGGTCCAGATAATTTTTGTTCTCTCCTTACCAGATGTCAGTAATAGACAATTCAATGGAAGTAAGTTAGTGCCAAAAATGAAAGTAAATATACATTTCTAGTTCATCATAAATCCGATTGGGAGCGCGAGCGTTATATACATAATGTATATTTTCATTTCACTCCACGCATTAAATTGACTCCTATTTGACCAAAAGTCGTGGCAACCTTGTAATACCCATTAAACGTGACTTCGGGACTCCCAGATCAGAATTTCCATATATTTGTATTGAAGTCTGAAAAGTTGAAGTTTATAAACTATAAAAAAGTTATAACAAAAGCATAAGCAGTTACGATAACATTATAAATTTGATCATTACCGATTGAAGTTCCAAGGTTTCTCAATTCTGCTCGAATTAAAATTCTTAATGAAGTACCTGATATTCCTGCTCATACTCCAAAAATAAAATATAAAGTTTCAATATTTCTATGATAAGTCGAGAATAACCATTTGTTCGGTGGAATGGCTGAGAATAAGCAATAAATTGTAAATTTATTTACGAAATAAAAATGTATGCCAGTCTTATAGTCAAAAATTATTTTAAATTGCAAATTCGAGGGTGAAATCAATTTATTATCCCTATTTATAAAATAGGGATAATTGAAAGTATTAGCAGAGCTAGTTGAGATTTTGTATAGATACAATTTTGAGGAAATTTCTATTTAAAATAAGGATAATTGAAAATTTAAGCGGAGCTGCTTGAGACTGTTGAATAAATGGAATTTTGGAGAAATTTCTATTCAGAAAAAGGATGATTGATAATGTTAGCGAAGCTACTAGAGACTGTTGAATAAATGGAATTTTGGGAAAATTTCTATTTAAAATAACAATAAACGAAAAACTTTGGAAAGATTTTCAAGGAACTAGGTATGAAGGTGGTTTTTAAAACAAGTCATACACTGCAGAGCCCTTTGAGAAGTCCAAAAGACAAAGGCGAGAATTCGGAAAAGTCTGGAATTTACGAAATTGAATGTAAGGACTGCGATGCAAAATATTATGGACAGACAAAAAGATCTATCGTAAGAATATTATGAATAACGATAACGGACCAATAACAAATAGCATACTATATAGCTTGTTGAAATAATATTGTTGGGTTTACTGATTACTACAAAAAGACACATTGTAAATATATTTAGATAGGCAATATTGTGAAACTAATTTTATATAGCTGAAAATTGTTCTATATATAGCTGTAACATTTAAACATACATAAGGACATATTGTAAAATAATAGAAAGGTCAATTGTAGAATTAATTTAGGATGGTACACTTGTATGGGTGGTACTACTGATTACCTAACTGTATGATGTACCTGAATAGCACAAATAGCTTAAGTTTTGAGTAGTTTCTAGTTTTATTTTCCTCTTGAAGATGATCACTTGGTAACCGAAACACTTGTCGAGGTGTAAAAATAACGATTTGATGTTGGGAAAAAACTCCAGTAATATTCATTACTACACCAAAGGTTCCAAACAGTACATCATAAGTAAAATAAGGATAATTGAAAATTTTAGCGGAGCTACTTGAGACTGTTGAATAAATGGAATTTTGGAGAAATTTCTATTCAAAATAAAGATAATTGAAAATGTTAGCGGAGCTACTTGAGACTGTTGAATAGATAAAATTTTGGGAAAATTTCTATTTGAAAAGGGATAATTGAAAGTGTTAGCGGAGCTAGTAAGATTGTTGAATAGATAGAATTTTTGGGAAAGTTCTATTTGAAATAAGGATAATTGAAAATGTTAGCGGAGCTACTTGAGACTGTTGAATAGATGAAATTTTGGGAAAATGTCTATTTGAAAAGGGATAATTGAAAGTGTTAGCGGAGCTAGTAAGATTGTTGAATAGATAGAATTTTTGGGAAAGTTCTATTTGAAATAAGGATAATTGAAAATGTTAGCGGAGCTACTTGAGACTGTTGAATAGATGAAATTTCGGGGAAATTTCTATTTAAAATAAGGATAATTGAAAATGTTAGCGGAGCTACTTGAGACTGTTGAATAGATAGAAATTTAGGGAAATTTCTATATGAAATAGGAATAATTGAAAGTGTTAGCAGAGCTAGTTGAGATTGTTGAATAAATAAAATTTTGGGGAAATTTCTATCTAAAATAAGGATAATTGAAAATGTTAGCGGAGCTACTTGAGACTGTTGAATAGATAGAATTTTGGAAAAATTTCTATTTAAAATAGGGATAATTGAAAATGTCAGCGGAGCTGCTTGAATAGATAGAATTTTGGGAAGTCAATACGGATAGTGAAGCGAAAGGAAGCAAAATCACTTGAAAGTGAAAACATCGTATATTTTTTTTTTGAAAATAGAGAAATATAAAATAGTGTTTCGTTTCTGAAATAACATAAATATTCAATATACGCAATTATATTCACCCTAAGGACATTACTTCTGGTGGACGCAAAATGCTTTGTCTGCGAAAGGACGCAAAATGCTCGCGGGATGTATATATATATATATATATATATATATATATATATATATATATATATATATATATATATATATATATATATATAAAGGAGTTTCTTAATCGGACATAGCACTCAAGCCCGAAACACGTGTCTATGGTTTGCCACTTCCTTGAGTGCTATGTCCGATTAAGAAACTCCTTTATCTATATCAAGACACTCGATAACCTTCGTATTTATATATATATATATATATATATATATATATATATATATATATATATATATTATATATATATATATATATATATATATATATATATATATATATATATATATATATATATATATATATATATATATATATAAAATCTAGAAAGGTTAATGCAGTCAAGCTGCTGGAAAATAATTCCATGTACTGACGGTACTGACGATGCCCAATAGGCTGAAACAGCTGTATACCGGTGGCTCTTAAATTGAAATCAATATGGGAATGATCAAAGAGTACTTATCTATTTATTTTTTTATATATATATATATATATATATATATATATATATATATATATATATATATATATATATATATATATATATGTTAACCCGAAGATTCTCACGGATAAAGTATGATGAGCTGTTTTCTCGGGTTTCGCTCCGTGTTCTGTGTATTTTCTCCCCATAAGGATTATTTTCACAACGTTTCGGCAAAGTCTCATTTGCCATCTTCTGGTGATGTCTGGTTTTTTCAACTAGCAGAGAACTGGCAGAGAAGCCTGGACCTCTTTGTTCGAAGTTTCTCAAATGTTCTTGTTTGTTGGAATACCTTCTCCCCGTAAAGGTTTAAAATGTTAACTCGAAGATTCTCACGGATAAAGTGATAAAGGCATCCACTGAGGCGCTAGCTAAAGGTTTCAACTTCGCGGTCGCACCAGGCCGCATACCGGTTGAAAATATAATTAGCAATGTAGAATCAGCCCTGAATAGAATAGACGACAAGGAGACGCAAGAGTCAATTAGACAGGACATTGCACACGTACTCAAAAATGCAAAACCGCCGACCAGAAATATGCCCCATAAGGAATACCAAGCACTGAAAAATCTACGAGAGAATGAGGATATCATCATCCTACCAGCAGACAAAGGCAATGCAACAGTAGTGTTAAACACCATAGATTATGAAGCCAAAATGATGAAACTACTAGAGGATCCAGCCTACAAGAAAATAGTTAGAGATCCAACTATCTATCTAGAGAAAACCACAAAAACTGCCATCAATAATTCTCCTATCGACGACGAAATCAAAAGACATATGATTCCAAGAGAGAAATCATCCAAGTGCCCTAAACTTTATGGACTCCCCAAAGTCCACAAGGAAGGGGCACCACTCAGGCCAATCGTGAGCTCGGTAGGTTCACCAGTGCATCAATTAGCGAAACACGTTGCTCATGTACTTCAACCACATGCGGAAAAGGTCGATTCATATGTGCGCAATGCCGACCACCTCATAGACATATTGAAAACACAAACCGTTAGTCCGGACGACATCCTTGTCAGCTTTGATGTAACCTCGTTATTTACCCAGGTACCCATCGGAGAGGCACTAGAAATAATCAAAAAGAAATACAAACCGGAAGAGCAAATCATCACATTGGCGGAACATTGCATCAAAAACACTTACTTCATCTATAACGACCAACGATACAGACAAATTGAAGGGGCACCAATGGGCTCGCCACTATCACCCGTTGTTGCCAACCTCTTTATGGAAGAAATCGAAACCGAAGCAATAGCAACGTCACCCTTGAAACCTAAACTCTGGCTGAGGTATGTCGATGACATCTTCGTGATTTGGTCTCATGGTCACCAGGAACTTTCCAGGTTTTTTAATCATTTGAATGAAATCCATCCACGCATTAAATTTACGAAAGAAGTTGAAGAAGGCAACCAGCTCGCATTTCTCGATGTACTGATTATGAAAAAGCCAGACGGAACATTAGGTCACACGGTATATCGAAAGCCAACACACACGAACAGGTACCTAAACGCAAATTCACACCACCACCCAAAACAAATTCACGCGGTGGCAAACAAGAGTTGAACACCATCGAAACAACGCTACAAATGAATAACTACTCAGAAAGAAGTATAAAAGCGGCTGCCAAGACCACACGGAAACAACAAAAAACTCGAGATACACCGGTCATAACAACCACACTACCATATATTGCAGGAACAACAGATAAAATCAGCAGAATACTTCACCGACATAACATATCAACTTCGTTCGTACCAGAACGAACAATAAGGTCCATGCTTCGTAATCCCAAGGATCAGATACCACTGGAATCACAAGGAGTGTATGAAGTAACATGCCATGATTGTGACAGGACTTACATCGGCCAGACCAACAGACGAATCAACATTCGCAAAGATGAACACAAACTAGCAGTGAAGGGAAAAGTCACCACGTCTTCTCTCTTCCAACACGTACTTCAAACAGGACATAACGTCAATTTCGACAACACAAAAATGCTAGCAAGCAACGAAAACTTTTACTCACGAACAATCAGAGAGGCAATCGAAATTGAAAAACGACCTAATAATATGAACAAGAGGGATGATGCGCAAAGATTACCATCAACATGGAGATCCATTTTATCACTTCGCACAAGCAATCAGACTGCTCAACTCCAGAGGCAAAACTCGGTACATGACAATACAGGTACAATAACAGAGACAGGAGAGGCAGCTCAGGTAATAAGACCAAAACAGGTAGTCGAGCAAACACAGGTAGTGGCAGCAACGCAGGTAAAGGGAAACATCCATCCCTATAAATTGAGACACAGAGTTCGAATTAATCAGTCTAGTTGAAAAAACCAGACATCACCAGAAGATGGCAAATGAGACTTTGCCGAAACGTTGTGAAAATAATCCTTATGGGGAGAAAATACACAGAACACGGAGCGAAACCCGAGAAAACAGCTCATCATATATATATATATATATATATATATATATATATATATATATATATATATATATATATATATATATATATATATATATATCTAAAATATTTGGATTTTCAAAATTCATTTTATGATCATTTTAGATAGAGAAACCAATACAACTAAAAGAATATTTTTGGAAATGATACATATTGATAACGAAGAACATTCAATGAATAAACGAACTGATATTGACAGTCTCAGCAAAATTTACACGTTCCATTATTTAATGTTTTTCTATCTGTTTTTGAACCTTTTTATATTATGTTCTCATTTAGTAAGTTCTCCATATTTGTATATTTTTTACAAGATATATAATCTTATAGCTGATTAACGGAAACACAGATTTTAAACAGATTTAAACAGATTATTGTAGTTGTCCTGAGGAAGGTGTGAAATATACCGAAAGCTTGACATATAACAAAGAGTTTTCTTTGTAACAGCCCAGCTATTGACTACAACCTCACGAATTGAACCGATTTATAGTTAATCCAGTCACTAATTATTCTGTTATATTTATATTTATATTTTTTATAATGACGATTTCCATATTATCTATAAAATTTATCAAGTGTTGACAGTCCAAGTTCAATTGTAATAATGTTCCTTGGAAACTTAGGTTATTATCGACATTTCGTATTGTATCACTAATTGTTACTTGAAATCTTTCCAAATCTCGATCGGTCTTCTCCTGGTTAGCGCTGAAAATTCTAATGATTTTATTATAATGGTTTATTAATATTTTGAACAAAAAAATTTGAAGATTGGTTTCAAGAATAATTTTTTCTGATTGTTTTCCAAGACTCTAATAGCGTTATTATAACGTTCCTCGTCATCAGAGTCGAGATTACCAAATGTCCATTTGTTCACTTTACCAACTACATTTATCAACCTCTTTTATTGCGAGTACGGAATGAGAGTTACAGATTGTCTCTGTGAAGTGTTAATAATATATTCAGTTCGGAGCAGCATATTCTCAGATAGTCCGTGATAAAATATTAGGTTAGTTACATCAACTTTGGAAATATTTTTTCAATCGATTCAAAATTTTTATTCAAATTTTGTATCTGGTCGATAATTATTTTGAAGTCCAAATAGTATAGAAAGGTGCGTTTGGTGTAGCGTTTTCGAATTGTATTGGGAAGATGAGATTGTCTAAGATGGTAAAGTCCATGTTATCCTTAAAATAATAAACAACCAGGCAAAGGAGAAGAATCTCCATCGTCTTGATTTTCCTGTAACATTTGTTCTTTAGTATTTGTAGGTTTTCTAGCTGAACTTTTATGATATGTTTCGGATTGTGTAATTAATTTTTAATAAGTTTCCTGATCGAGGGTATCCTTTTTGAATTTTTTGTTTCGGGACTTAGTTTTTATATAAACTGTTTTTCAACTCGTATATTCCGGGGCCTATTCCTTCATTTGATTTAGTTTATGACTTTTTCTTTAGTTGTTTGGTTTGCTCTTTGGATATTTTCGTACATATTTTTGCTAATTTCTTTGTGGTTTTGAACATAGTTCGATATAATTACATTATCGTTCATATCGAAAGGGTCAGAGTCGTCAATATGTCCTTTGATGACAGAGTGAATTGGGAATTGGAATGTATAGAGTTATTATAGCTCAATATAGCGTATTTTACCAAATGATCCGAGGTGAGGTTTTTATTTTCTTCTCTTAAATAACAAAAATGTTCAATTAATGTAGAATGAAAACTTTCTACTGGAAAATTTGAGTTGCTATTCTTTGCTATGGTGAAATGGAGTTGAATATAGTGAAGAGAGCAGAAATTTTCTGAATCTTGATTTTTAAACTCCGTACCGCTGTCACTTATGATTTTTAGGGGTAACCCATGATGAGTTACAAATTTCAAAAGACCTTCAACTATTGATATTTCTGTATGCTCAACCGTATCGGGAGAAAGCATCGATTATGGTCAAGTAAATATGGTTGAATATTCTAGAAATGTCGATGTGAATATGTTTAAATGGTTTTGATGCAGTGGGGGTCAAATTGAACTTGATGGCAGAAAGATCCCCGTTATATTTGTTTTATAGACATATTCGGTCAATAATATCGTAAGCCCAATGAAGCTTTCACTTCATTAATTTCCTTTGACCGAATTTATATATGTGATAATACTCTAGCTTTTGCTTTTGTTCTTTCAAAGAGAGGGTGTCTTCTGCCTGATTATTTTTACCATATTTATATTTAAGGGCATAATCAAACTCTTCCAATTTGAGGCGCCATCTCATAAGTCTGGAGTTTGACTCTTTTGAGGAAAAAAGCCATTGTAGTGGTTTGTGATCTGTATAAATCACAAATTTCCTACCAAAGAGGTACGGTCGAAAATATTTATAGCTCCAACCATCGCGAGCAGTTCTTTCTGTATTGTATATGGGATGGCCATTTTGAGATAAAATGCTACCCAATGAATATTTAGAGGTATCGATAGAAAGTTCGAAATCATTTTTGAAGTCTGGGTAAGCCAATACAGGTTCAGTAGAAATACAAGGCGGAAGCTGCCTAAATGGTTGCACATAACCTCAAATTTGTTTTTGCATAAGAGTGTGTGTGTGTCAGAGCGAGAGGCGCGTGTGACGTAATCGAGGCAAAGAGAGATGGAGATGGTATTGAGGTTTACAAGTTTCTATTGTCGGTTGTTGAATAAATCGTTGTTTATGGGGCAATGTAGCGTTGCCGGTTTTGAAATTAATCGTCAACAACTCAATGTTTGCACATAACCTCAAATTTGTTTTTGCATAAGAGTGTGTGTGTCAGAGCGTGTGTGCAGAAGTGAGAGGGGTCGGTTTGTCATATGAGTGTGAGAGAGATGGAGATGGTAGCGAGATGTTTCAAAGATAGCAGCGCAAACAGTTCGGTGTTGTCGGATGTAAAATAAAGCGTTGTATATGGGGGCGATGTGGCTTATGAGGCGTTGCCGGTTTTTTGAAATTAAGCGTGAGAAAAATGACGTCGTCAACAGCGATGATTAGCAGGGTCCAATGTTTCAACGTGCGATCTGACATGTTACAAGGGCAGTATGAGCTGTTCAAGTTGGCGCGTGAAAAATTAAGCATGATAGTGGCACGGTTGAATTAGAAAAATAATGGTATAATAATAATAATGAAGGAAAAATCGGCTTAAAGAAAAAAACATGACGGCAGACATTCAGTACAGCGTTAAAGAAAAAAACATGGCTACCAACTTGAAAAAAAATGGCTGCCTTCGAGGTATACAGGGTGTATCATTTAAGAAAAAACATGCCAATTTAACGGAGCTCTATCGATATAGCGTGCGATCCAACATGCCAGAAGGACACTGAGTAGCATTTTCGTTAACCAAGTTAGCATCATCAGGAGAAGTTAATCAAGATGAATATAATGGAAAAATTCTACAGGTGCCTCAAAACATGAAGTTTCAGAAAAAAAAAGAAAGGTAACGAGGGTCTGACGTTTTAACGTGTGATCCAACATGTCAGAAAAACACTGAGCAGCATTTTCGTTTACCAAGTTGACATCGTCAGGAGAAGTGGACCAAGAAGATTTTAATTTTGCTTACATCTCACCTATTTAATCGGTGATCTACATAAAAACTCTCAGTGTCAACCGAAATGTCTTCAAAAGAGTATAAACGCAAATTAGAAGAATTCGAAGAGAAATTGTTCATTTCAAAAAAGACATCAATTTTTTGAAAATAAAACTGAAATTACAAAGCAACTAGATAAGCTTTGTCTATCGTGGAACCGTAAGAAGTGTAATCCTGAAGAAATAAATCTACAGCAAGGAGCAAGTGTTTTGAGATCACTACCTACATCATCAACATATCCGTTGAAACGTATTCAACCTATTGAGATTGTTATTGGAAATAATCGACAGAGATATGGAAAAGAAACCACTTTTATTCAACATAACTAACATTGAGAATATGAAAAATGATATGAAAAATGTTTTTACAATGATATGCGTAATATTAGGATGTACGTTCATTCTAATTGTGAAAATTATATTGAAACTTGTTCAGAAAAAATTGAACCTACATGTTATATAAAAATTTGATGAATATACGGGTTGTTCCATTTCAATATGATGGAAATTTGTGAAGTAATTAATTTTTTCATTAAATGAGAATTTTTTATGAAATAAAAACGATATAAAATGAGAAGTTGAATGATCAACTTACAAATCGCACATATTTGCAGGAAGTACTGTAACTTAATATTTCTCACACCGCAGTTGAAGCAAACGGTCACAATGTGACAAAACAATTGAATTGCTTATCTCAACGTTATTCCAGAATGTTTTATATTGCAATCACATGGGTGTGGACTACCGATAACGACTATCGTTTCAAGAGCCGGATTAGAACAGGGCTAATAATTAATTTTTATCATAAGGATTTAGGACAATTTTTAGATAATGCATTCAAAGTTTTTGAACAGAAAATTAAAAATATTTTGAAAATTTTTACATTGATTAAAGTCAATATTCCATTTTGTGGAGAGTTTGTTAAAAAAATAATGAAGGGTGATGACGACGTTCATGAAATTCATGATTTCAAATATTTTGATACTAAAAATGCTGTTATAGATTCATCGACGATTTACTTATATGTTTGGTTTCCTGAAAGTATCAAAGATAAGATTTTCATGAAAATATCCGAGTTTTTCGAACGAGGTTCAGGAGCTGCGTTATCTAAAGTGATATCATTAGAAGTTAATATCGATAAATCAGAAATAGGCAACGGTTCATCCTTCATCGAACTACCAAAAGAAATTTCAAATAAACAGGCGTGTATTAATGTAAATAATTCTGATCAGGCATGTTTTTATTAGGCAATAGTCAGTGCATTATATCCTGTTAGTAAAAATTCAGATCGAGTAACGAGTTATCCACATTATTCTGCTGTATTGTTCACAGCGAAATCGAAAAGACCTATGCCTTCAAACGATAATTCAAAATTTGAAAAATCAAATAATATATCGGTCAATGTTTTCGCGGTGGAATTGATTGAAAATGAGAAAAAACTTTTTTATAACGTAGTACCTGCTAGACTTACGAAAAATAAACTTGCAGTACATGTAAATTTGCTTCTTATTCAAAACAAATATTTTCCGGAGTTGAATAATTACGATGCTCCACCAAAAGATGATTATGATGATGATGATAATCAGTTTGAAATCAAATTTCATTATTGTTGGATTAAAGATTTAGAGAAATTACTTGGTTCACAGATGTCAGCTAAAAAAAGTAAAATATTCATTTGTGACCACTGCGTAAATTATTTTTCTAGTGGAAGTAAATTAACTGAACATGAGGAATTATGTTCTGATTTGAATAATTGTAAAATGTCGGTTCCTAAATACAATCATGTAGCTTTCAGAAACTTTGTATACAATCTACCCCATTCATAATTTACGCTGATTTTGAATGTCATTTGAAAGATTTCGCAGATTCAATAAGATTTTTAGGGGCTTCCCTCGATGAGTTGGCTGCAATTTTAGATGTATCTGAAAAAAATCTATTCAATCGAGCATTCAGTTACTTGGTTGAAGATGCATTTCATTTATTGACTTATAAAGGTGTATTTTGTTATGATTATATTGATAGTTTCAATAAATTGGAGGAAATTTCAATACCATCAATTGAACATTTTTATAATAAATTGTGTGATGAACACATTAGCGAAAAAAAGTATGCCCATGCTCCGAAGGTTTGGAATACTTTCAGATGTAAAAGTTTGGGGGAATACAGCGACTTGTATTTAAAAACAGTTATTTTACTTCTTGGAGATTATTTTTGAGCAGTTCAGGCAAAAATGTCGAGATACATACCACTTAGATCCAGCATGGTAATATACTATGCCTTGATATACGTGAGATTTGCATGTTGACGCATACAAAGTGTGAATTAGAATTGTTGAAGGATGTTGATATGATTTTATTCACAGAAAAAAGCATAAGAGGTGGAATATCTGTTTGCAGCAACCGATTTAGAGGCTTATCACATATACCCAAGAAACGCTAAAAATTTAGATGGGTAATTATAAATAATATTTTCAACGGTGTACTGCTATCCATGGAAGTTTAAATTGCAGAAATGTTCGTGGACCTAAAAATTCCCAAGTCCAAAAGGCGACGGTACCCGAACGCTGATATACTCGACTCGCAAAGTCAGAATCGACTTTATTCGCATTTGCGCGCTAGGGAGCGTCTAGTCTAGTTTTGACTTCTGTTATAGTTTAGTTGAGACTTGTGCAGTCTTTGACTTCAGTTATAGTCTACTTAAGACTTGTGTAGTCTTTTTATACTTCAGTTATAGTTCATTTTGAGACTTTAGTAGTCTCGCAGTTAGTGAGCACGTGGTCGTACTCGTGCTCTAACTTCTGAGAAGCATTCTCAGAACGAAGCAGCTCCTGATAGTGTTATTCAGTAGAATAACAAAGTTGAACTAGAGGCATCCAGTATTTCGAAGGCTACCGGACTGTAAGCGTGTTGGAGGGCGAGAGGCGAGAAATCAGTAGCGATCTGGGCATAGACATAGATTCAAAACCGCAGTAAGTTTGCACAGAGCTATTCTTTTCAAGTGTCTGGAAAGTAATTAAAACCCAAAATAACTTCCCAAAAGAATTCGTAATGACACACTGAGATCAGTGATACCTTAGCTTTTATCAAAGCTAACAAAAAAAATCAGAGCTCTTCAGCTTTAACAATTGAACTCGAGTCGCTGTGCGACAACAAAGACTTTCGAATCCAACGAGGGAGATCCCAGGAAGAGGCTTCCGTCGCCGTATTCACTATACACATAGCGAATACAGCCGGAAGTACGCCAACCGCATTGTTTATAAGAGCTTCCACGTGGGACTCTTATTGCACTAACAATCGGCGACTTTAAACGCCCCTGTGTTTCCGGGAACTTAGTATCCTCGTGTATAGAAAAAGTTAGGCAGGTAAAGTCGTGGTTGTGTTTCTCCTAGAAGGGCTCGTAGGGAAACTTCTAGTCCGGTCCTAGCGGCCAACGTGGAGGCAAGTCGTACCCTCGCGGTTTTTTGTGTTAGCTTAGCTCACTCCTAGGGATTCAATGATAAATTGAGTTTTTTATTCAAAATAATATACTCGCGATAAGTAGATTTCGCGAAAGAGATTCTCCGGAAGCCAAGGCGGCTACCGGCTCTGGTCTTGTGGGATGCTCGGCGTCGACGGAAGGACCTACTTGCCTGGCCGGCATGAAAAGTCGAAAACCGTGAGAAAATGAACAGCGATTTTCATTTTCAAACAACGCCGAGTCGTATACATGGCGCCCAACGTGGGGTCAAATTTGGGTGTGGCAAATTCGAAGAAAAGATGGAATTTTCGTCAACGAATCCGTTCACTTCGTGGTTAACGGAGAGTGGCGAATCTACGAATCAATTCACGCAATCTAATCCTTTCTTACATCCAGAGGAGGAAGAAAGCGCTAATCTAGGAGATTCGTTCGTAGTGGTAAGCGAGATAGGTTCTCGAGACTCACCACTCGCGGAAAGACCGAATTATGTAGCTTTCATGGAAAGCGAAAGGCCTTTTTCGTAAATACAAAAAGTATTCCACAATTAACGGTAAACTATGACCCAATTAATCGTTTGGCTACAATCCTGCTTAATGCGATTAGCCAGGGACACATAGCCAAACCGGCAGAAAAGAAACTTTTCGACATAAGCAGAATGCCTGTTTTTCACGGATTCCACAATGAGAATCCGCGAACATTCATCAATCGGCTAGAAGCCGAATTGTCAGAATGTCAAGTTTCTAGGGACGAATGGGTCCCGATTTCAATAGGGCAGTTAGCTGGAAGCGCTGCAGAATGGACGGCGGCTCATAAGTATTGGAGAATGGACTCACAAGTTCTTGATAGTTGAAAATATGACAGTCCGGAGTAGATAGCGAGGTTAACTGCGAAATACTACGGTGATAAACAAAGCAAGGACACGGAGACGGATGTATTCATCATCAGGAAAGCCGGCCTAGTTAAGAGATTGTTCCCGGAGATAGACGAGAAGTCTATTCTCCCTGTCATTATTAACTTAATTCGTCCCGAAGTCCGCTGTTTTCTCAGGGGAAGTACTCCGGCTAACTTGAAACAGCTTTTTAATGATGTGACCACAATAGAAACCGATCTATCGGCACAAAAAGCCAACTCGAGACACAGAGAGGGAAACAATTTTTCCTACCCCAGTCGTCCTCGAGAGAATCGGCATATGGAATCCCAGGCAGGCGCGAGAAATGTACCTCCGTCAGTTAACAGGGAACCTAGACGTTTTGATAATGCCCCTGAAAATAGAAACAAAACCCGTTCTCCGCCCCGAAGTGTGGCAAATGCCATTCTAGAGGCCTAGAACATGAAGGTCTCGAATGTCGAGACCGGCACATCGCATCGCCGGTGCGATGCGATGTGCGATGCAAGCTCAGAATCCCTCGGCTGCAAGCAGTTCTGAGATAAATGATTCTTCGGCTGCTGAAGAACAACAACAGAATTTGGGGCCCAATCTGCCCCGAATTCCCATTCAAATACACGATAGAGAGGTAGTGGTGTTGATTGATACCGGGGCCTTCAAGAATTTTGTGCGCTCCGACATTGTAGCATCAGAGCTTCTCAACAATATTCCACAGTCCAGGACACTCCTGACGGGGTGTGCCGGCGACGAAACGAAGAGTGTAGGTCAGGTCACTGATACAGTGATCGAGAAAGAACCTTTCGCTCTCGAATTCACCGCGCTTGAGGATTTGCGTGAGCCTGCTATTTTAGGTATGCCGTTCTTAAAAGAACAGAAGGCTACTTTAAATGTCGGAGAAAACACAATAATGATCGGAGGAGCCCTAGGGGTAATCGTACCGCTGCGAGGAGAAGCCCTACACGTGTCTCGGAAGAAGAAGAAACAGCTTCATACTAAGATTAAACTCTCGATCGTTCTGCATGAGTAAACGTCGTGTTGTGGATCGCGATCTAAACCGGATTTTGGGGGAGACAGGGCTTTGGACAGAAGTACCTCCGAAGTCCGGACCGGATATTTTCTATACGTCTAAACGAGAACGAACGCAAGAAAAATCAACTGCTAAAAAGTTTCCACATTGTAATAACTTAGGCCGAGAGCGGAGCTGGCTGAGATGCCTTGGTATGTATATTAGTTTGAAAGGAAGATACGATTTGTAAATGTAGTTATAAGAAAAATAATGTCGCATGCTTCGAATCTTGTAAATATGTTTTTTTTTAAATAAAGAGAAATCAATTGCTCTTAGGCCCTTAGAAACTCAAATAGCTGTGCAACTTCTTAGAGGGGGGTGTCACCGATACCCAAGAAACGCTAAGAATTTATACAGGCTAACAATTGATATATTCCGAATTATGATCCTTCAGAGTCATCCTGAGTATATTCTTTATTTAAATGTGAAAAATCTTCATGGGTGGGTTATGAGTGGATTTTTATCCTCAGGGGGATTCAAATGAATTGAAAATGTTGATAAATTTGGCATTGTATCAAAAAGTGATGATGATGATTATATTAACATGATGACGATAGCAGACGATGCGCCAGAAGGTTATTTTTTTCAATTAGATTTAGAGTACCCAAAAAAATTTCATGATTCATATAAAGACTTTCTATTTGCTGCTGAACATCGAATACCGCCCGGTTCTAAACTACCAAAATTAATGACTACACTTTATAATAGAAATGAATATATTATACTTTAACCTTTTGATTTTATTTAAACAACGATAAAAATAAAAAAAACAACAATAAAAATTAATTGGCGCTCCGGGGCGACTTCATTGATTCCAGTGGCGCGTTTGCTTTTTCAGCTGCAGGAAAACCCGGAAAAAACTGCAGCACCACATCATCTGAAGATCTTGATCTAACAATGTCCTCTCTCTTATAAAACAAAATGTAGGGTGTCTCCAGAGGCTCTAATAAATTCAATGCATCGCCAGAACACTTCGTGACACGACTATCGTCAAACTTAAACCAGTCCGTTTCTTCTTTGACCAAGGCGTAATAATGACCAAATTCAACCCCAGAACCACAGTGAACAATGACTACATGAATATTATAATAGTTGGGAAAGAAAGTTTTTGGCTTTCTACTACTAAGCCAAAAACTTTCTTTCCCAAAAATTAATCACTCCTAAAAATATAACCCCTTCAATTCAAATTATAATAGTGGTCTGCTAGGTTGAACCTTCCAAAGAGTTTCTTGATTCCGTTAGAGGTTGAGTCTTGTTTGAAAATCATCAGTGTTATTATTAGATTGACTGGTACCTCAGCTATACTTGTTTCCTTATAACAGTCAGTTAGTTTGGCGCATGTTTGACAATACAGTCGATCATCACCTGTTAAAAATTCCATTTTCAGATGATTTAACAATAAGCTTTGCACGGACTGGTTATTAGTCACATTAGAAAAAGCTAGATGAAGTTCCAGAAATTCGCATAAGTTTTCGTTACTTCTTGAACATTTACCACAAAGTAAACAGGTGAGGATTTTTCCAGCAAAAGATTTACAAACACCAGACGAGATGGGCTGTATGGAATCATTCAGTCCAGAGCGGTCAGGAGTATTGATTTTGCTATTGTTTTGCTCACGAAGAGTATTCAACAAGAACTCCAAGAATTCGGAACAATCCTCTTGTTGTCCTAACGAGTATCTAGTGGACTTCAAAGACTCTAGGAAATCAGTTGGAGGGAAAGATGATACCTTCTTACGAAACTGCAGCTGCATGAACAGGTGCGTGAGTTTGATGAATAAGTAGGAAACATGCCCGTTCTCGTTCATCATTAAAACTTCGTTCTTGAAATTTTTCGTCATGAACAACACTTTTAAAATGCTATTCATGTAGCAAGTGTTTCCTAAATCATCCAATCCAATTTTCTTCTCTAGATTTTCAGGACAACTATCTACTGATTCGTAAGGAAGAACATGTTTCACAGAATCTTCATGAGAACCATTTCTCAAGCTGCGATCGATCCTTCGAAGTGAAGAAAGGTTTCGTAGAGGGATCGATTCGGCTCTTGCTTCATGAAGCTCTTCCTCTGAAAGGGAACCAGTTCTACAAAGACTGCAACTCATATTTGGGGATCAAGAATGACCTAAGTCCACTGACCGCACTGAAAAAGAAGAAGGTGGATCAATCACTTGTGAAATAACCTTGATAGGAGACTGATGAATATCCACATATCTCGGCTTGTTTCGAAGAGGTTTCAGTTCCGTACTGAAATTAGCGCAATGCATGATCTCATCAAAATTATGTGAAGGAGGAATAGTTCCAAGTACTGAAGCAGCATTGCCACGTTGAATAGCAATACTAATTCTTTCTATCAAAAAAAGGGGGAACGGTGATCTTTCGTTGCTTGGCCTATTCTCCTTCCGAGTTCATGAACGAATAACAGAGACTCCGGGCCATAAACACCAAAAGTTTCAACCACTACTGGATGAAACAGATAGTTGTTTCCAAGATTTTGTAATTTTTTCTTTTCAATTTCTCGCCAGACAATGCTGCAGTTCCAGCAGACTTGGAACTTTCGGCTAGATGGGAAGCCGCGACCGTGTCAACGCAAGTGAAGTCCCATACCACAGGTTTACCATATTTCCATGGTAGAAATCTCAAACAAGCTTTATCTAACGGATTAATATTAACAAAAATACATAAAGCTTTGAAATTCAATCAATCTGCATGGCTGCGGTCATACATTGAGTTGAACACCAATTTGAGAACTAAAGCTAATAGTAGTTTCGAAAAAAACCGTTTCAAATTAATGATAAATTCAATTTTTGGTAAGATCATGTAGAATATAAGGCAACATAGAATAGTGAAATTATGCAGAAAATGGAATGGAAGATATGGTGCCAAAAACTTGATTGCAAGTTTTAGGTTCCATAGTTGCGAAATTTTTCAAGAGAATTTGGTTGCTATCGAGCTCAAAAAAACAGACGTTTGTTTCAATAAACCGTTGTATATAGGTACAGCAATTTTGGAAATATCTAAATTATAGATGTATGATTTTGATTATGGTTTTATGCTTCCCACGATGAAAGGGGAGAATTGTATGTTGTTGTATATGGAAACGGATAGTTTCATATATGAATTGCGGTGCGTAGATGCATATGATCAGGTTATAAAAAAATATAAACATAAATTCGATACATCAGATTATGAAGAAAATAACCTGTATGAAATAGAAAAATTGGATAAGAAAGTCCCTGGTTTGATGAAGGATGGAGCCAATGGAAAAATTATTACACATTTCTTAGGATTGACATAAACAATGTATACATACAGAATGCAAGTAAATGACGAGAAGAATAATAAAAAAAAACAACGTTTGGAACGGAAACAATTGAATAAAACGAAAATCGATTGTAATATTCAAAATTTAGGTATAGTGAAAAAATCTAAAGGTGTAAAATATAATATTGTTAAAAATAAAATTTCCTATGAAGATTTCGAAGAATGCTTGAAACAATATAAAATTCCAAGTGCAAACCAAAGATGTATTCGGACATATGGACACAAAGTATTCAGTATAGAACAAACGAAAATTTCTCTCAGTCCTTTCATACGCTTCCGTTGGAGCATTACAACATATCGTAATCACGGTTTTTTATGTTTTTTATGACAACCGCCACCCCCATTGTTCTTGTTCTTGTTCTACTAAATTGAATGTTTTTTGTATGAAATCAATTCGTTGTAACATTGAAGATAGGGAATCATGTATGAACTCATTACATATTTATTCGGAAAATCATAGATTCACAGGGTCAGAATCATAGATTCATAGGGTCAGATGACAGCGAATCTAGTATCGATGATTTTATTGGTTACTTTGGTAATTAGTGTATGATTTTCGAAAAAATAAACAATCGCTTATTTTCTTTTTCAAAACTATATATATATATATATATATATATATATATATATATATATATATATATATATATATATATATATAAGTTAACTTCGGCACTTGTTTGTGCTTCAAATTTAACTTAAAATGTACGGCCAACTCCGACCCACTGACGTTCAGTGTTTGTCAAATTCAACTTTTTTTTTTGAAAAAAATTGAAAAAGTGCATTCTAATCGAATTTAACAAAAAGTTACTTGAAAAAGTTGTGTCTACGGGAATTTTATATCCATATGCCAAATTGTATGCAACTGGAATAAAGTTAACGTTTTGCTTATTTTTGAGAGATATCCCTTCATTTTAAAAAACAAATTCGGTTAATCGTCATCAATTCATGTATACATAACAAACTCATCATGGAGTTTAACTTTTCTGATACATTTTTACTCATACGGACTTCTTTAGAGAGAAATGAAAAATTTCAACATGACTGGTGCAAAGTTTCAATCACTTGGCTATTTTCTTAAATAAACCTTTGATTTCGAAAAAGCAGAGGCAACTAAAACAAAATGCAAATAATTTCGATAGAACCATTATTATTATAAATTTCAAACAACAATAAAATTATAGAAAATACAAATGGGTACAAAAAATTACTTATTGATCTAAATGAGGTTGTCAAACACTCATAGCCTACATTTCAGTATGTCGTCCTCCACGTTCAATACAAATTATGGTCCCTCTACTGACATCTGTAACTGCATTTTTAATAAATCGGGGATTTATATTTGCACAGCACTTGCGAATGGTATTTTCCAGATGTTGTATGTCAGTAAATGGTCTACTTCGGTACACTTTTTGTTTCAGGTAACCCCACAAAGTCTGAAGGCGTCAAGTCGGGTGATCTAGGTGGCCAATAATGTTCCCAGTTACGTCCAATAACTTTGCCTCTGAACATTTGTCGGAGGGACTGTTTTACAGCAACCGTGTGATGTATTGGTGCGCCACCAAGCTGATAACCATATGTCGTATTTAATATTTGAAGGCATATCATCTAAAACTTCACTAACCTCATTATTTAAAAAGTTGAGATAACCGACGGATGATAAATTTTCCCTAAAGGAAAATGGTCCAATTATTTGGACCACATTTAACCATACCATAACCATACCATTTAAAGGAATACTGATCACCACATTCAACTGTGAAATTGGGATTTTCTTGGGTCTACCATCGGCAATTTTGAGAACTTACCGTTCCATAACATAATTTTATGGACAGATAAGGCAACTTACGTTGCCTTATCTGTCCATAAAATTTTATATGAAAACTTTACATTTTCTTCTCTCTCTCCTTGAAACCAGAATGAAAACCCCAAACGGACATCAAAATCTCGTTCTTTTAATGTGTTAATAAATTTTGGCTTGTAAGGCCAAAACTTATTCATTAATAAAAATTTTCTAACACTTTCTCTATTGTAATCGGTATTTTTTACAATATCGGTTATGCTCGTTTGCCCGTGTTCAATAACTTTTAAACAAATGTTAAGTTGGGCCTCCTCATCATATTTACTTGGAGTGTGCTTTTTCTTAAATTGATTTGCTACGGATTCTGTTTCTCTGAATTTCGACATTATCCTTGACACAGTAGTATGTTGAACTTTTTTTCCTGGATGCCGTTCATCAAAAATGTTAACTACTTCCCGGAATGGTGTATTCTCACCACATATTAAAACTATTTCTATTCTTTCCTGAAGAGACAACATTATTGCAACAATAACTGTTAAAAATTTGACAAGTAAATCAACAACTTGACACTATCATAGCATGCATTTTGTTTTTCAAGACCTACTTAAATTAAGCATCCTTACCGCTCTAGTTAGTGTTTATAAATAATCTGTGAATACTGAATATTGAAATTTCAATGTATTTCAACTCACTTGGCTATTTTTTAAAATAAAGGGGATATCTGTCAAAAATAAGCAAAACGTTAACTTTATCCTAGTTGCATAAAATTTGGCATATGGATATAAAATTGCCGTAGACACAACTTTTTCAAGTAACTTTTTGTTAAATTCGATCTAGAAATGCACTTTTTCAATAAAAAAAAAAAGTTGAATTTGACAAACACTGAACGTCAGTGGGTCGCAGTTGGCCGCATCATTTTAAGTTAAATTTAAAGCACAAACAAGTGCCGAAGTTAAACTTCATTGAAACTTTTCGAAAAAAAAGTTTCCCAATGGTGCGCACTTTAATGGTGACACTGTATATACAATTAAATAATTTGCTTCGGAAATAAACTTTTTTTAAAACAATTTAATTCGTGACATCCAGTTTGGTACATTAACTAGCTTAAAAACCAAGATGAATAATGGAATTTGAGTCGTTGTAGTGTCAAGTATTTATTGTGCTAATCTAAATCGATTCTTGATGGTTAGTAAATATTTTGGAAAGTTCGAAAGTCTATTTAGGAGATAATCAACCATAATGGAATATTTCTGCGATATGAAGGTCGTTAATTGCGTTGACATAATTCCTCCTCCCTTAAGATGAAACGTCCTCGTTTTTAGTAGAATCGGGTATATTTTACGGTTTTCTTGAGGTATGGTGGTCATCTGAATCAATAGTCCTTCTTCTTTTTGTGCTTCTTGTTTGGGGAATTGATTACTAATCCTTTTCTTACATGTGCATTAAACTAACAATACAATCACAAAAATGTCTAAGATTATTGTTAATACAGATGTATACATAATGTGTACAATAGGATTTAAACTTACATTGTCATTTAGTAGCTGAGCTTCATTTCTCAGTTTATCTAAATCTTCCAAATGAATTTGTTTCAATGATATGACTGAACTAATGAGATATTTATCTTAGTCGATTCGTGGTACTTTGAAAGTGATATATGAATGATGATTTTCAAATTTCTGGTCTCCAATAATGACAGTACATTTGTTTGAACATTATTCTGAACAATTCTTGTTTCTACATGGTCATTACATTCTTCCAAAATCTTAAGTTCATTTCGGGTTGAAACAAGAATCTGATTATTTGTTGATTGCTTCATAATTTCGAAATCATTAATGACTTCAATGAATTTACAGGTTTTTAAATCAGATAATTGACCATCGTTTGCGTAAGGTTTCTCCATACAAATATAGTGTTCGTTAATGTTCTTGCACTTTTCATTTGTCCATAATGTTTTTGAATTTCCACTCTCCAGTAATTCATAAGGATAGGGTGGATGTAAGATTTGGAAATGAATATTAGGTAGAGGATAAATACGTTGATAGGTGTAGTTATTAGAATTCAGGATAGGAATGTATAATATACTAGTGATAGTGTTATTGATTATTACTGATTTGATTTTTCGAGAATTCGACCACTTCAAATAGGTAATTTTTGTCAATATCGATTAACTGATTTAGCTGATAGCTAAATGGTTAGTAATTTTTCTCAACTCTCGAATATTTCTAAATTAGT
Organism: Leptinotarsa decemlineata; assembly: GCF_025532065.1. NCBI lineage: Eukaryota > Metazoa > Arthropoda > Insecta > Coleoptera > Chrysomelidae > Leptinotarsa > Leptinotarsa decemlineata. The sequence continues at coordinate 695,542 of NW_027412608.1, forward strand.
TATTTCGTTAAAGGCTAGAGAGATTGTTCTCTGAACTGATTTTATTTATGATTTCTAAAAGATTCTAGCATTAAAAATGTTTTGTTGCATCATCAGTTCAATACTTAATGTTTCGTTTGTTTTGGATATAGTATCCAGAGACTTATTGAGGTTTTCTTGGATTATATTCAGATCTTTTGCATATCTGTCAGTTAAGTGATTTGCAAATGACGAAAACTTGTTGACTTGTTTTATTGTTTTCTCTTGATATTATAAAGTCTTCGAATGTTTTGGTTTACTTCTTGTAAATCCGTTTGATCCAAATTACCGGCAATGTATCTAATTACTGAACCTACAGCATTTACTAAAGTTCTTTTGCTTCTTGGTTTCAATTTCGATATTTCGTTTTCTATTTGTAAACAAAGTTTATGAACTATAAGTGATAATGTATTCTGCAATCGGGAGTTGTCGAATGTCTAATAAATACGTATTGGTGACTAGCGTGTTATAATTTAAAGATATTTGACTAATATTAAAATAGAAATAAAACTTATGGTAGTGATAATTCATTTTTGCTAGGCCTAATTCTTCTGGAAAAAAATCATTTGATTCAATCTCTTCTACTTGAAGGGCCAGGGAGATTCCCAGGGGGATCGTCCTGTAAAGAAATATTTTTCTTAATTCTTTTGACTTTTCTTACATTTATATTTGCTGTTTGTGTTTTTTCTCTAATTCCAGTTACTTTGTTTCCTTTAATACTGCTGTTGTTTCCTTGATAACTATCAAACTCGGAAATGCCCAATAAATCCTACTTTTAGTCGGGATAAACTTTTAATGACTTTTCCTTTGACAAATTATCAGTAACTATCTAAAACATTTTGTTTTTTATCTACAGGGTCGTATTTTCTATAAATAAAGGCAAACTAATAAAAGGATGAACAAATCAATATAACATTTTCCCCCCCGCTGGAGGAATTACTTTTTCTCTAGCTCCAATCTGCAAATTTTCATGACTGGGCGCCTATATTCCGAAGTTGAGGTTTTTACGTCGACGACTCGAATTCTGCCATCAACTCCTGAATGAACAGCCGTTATTTTACCTAATTTGCACTTATAGCGTGGTGCTTGATCGTCGACCAGGATGCTCATGTCATTGAGTGCTATGGGATTGCAGTCATTAGTCCATTTACTTCGCTTCGACAAGGTTGGCAGATATTCTCTTGTCCAGCGAGTCCAAAACGAATTAATTAGCATTCGAGAAATTTTCCATTCTCTTCACAGAGTATTCGCATCTGGATTGATTGGTACCAAATCACCTTCTCCGTTGGAAGAGCCAATCAAAAAATGATTCGGAGTGAGTGCTTCTGCGTCAGCTGAATCCATCGAAACTTTTGTCAATGGTCGGGAATTAACAATTTTCTCCGCTTCCGCAAAAAAGCTTTGTAAAGTTTCTTCTTTCAGGGATGAGTCGTAGAGTACTTTGCCTATGACACTTTTCACTGAACCTATTAACCTCTCCCATATTCCTCCCATGTGGGGAGCAGACGGTGGAATGAATTGGAAGCTAATACCTCTTGACGACAAAGAATCAATAATCGCTGTTCAATCTATTTCTTCCATGGCTTGGCAAATTTCGTGTGCAGCACCTCTCAGATTTGTTCCATTGTCGCAAAATATGACCTGAGGTTTGTCCTCTTCTAGCCGACATTCTTAGTATGGCTTGAATCGTGGAATCGCTACTCAGACTATGTGCAATTTCTAGATGGATAGCTCTAACTGCCAAGCATGTGAATAGCACACCCAATCTTTTTTCGCATTTCCTACCAATCTTCACCATAATTGGGCCAAAATAGTCCATTCCAGTGTTAATGAAAGCTCTAACACCTCTCTTTAATCGTGCTCCAGGTAGTTGACCCATTAGAGGTGGTAAAGGTTTGCTTTTCTCAATCCTACATTTCAAACAGCTTGAGAATGCTGATTCGACTGCAGCTCGACAGTTTATCACCCAGTATTTCTGTCTGATTTCATTTATGACTAATTCTACTCCTCTATGATGAAATTTTTCGTGATAATTTTGTATCAACAATTTGGTGAATTCATGTTTTGGACTCAGAATGATGGGTTGTCGTGTGCTTTCCGCCATAAATTCTGTAAAATTCGTTCGTCCACTCGGTACCATAATTCCATCTTTCATTTCTGGGAATAAACAGGCTAGTTTGCTTTGACCACTCAGAGATTTCTTCTGGAAAACACTCCTGTTGAACATGTTTCAGTCATATCTTCTCAGCTTTTAGGATTTCCTCTACTGTTAGGTTTGGAGGAAATTTTTCTTTGTTCCTTACAATTTCAAAAAATCTCAAACACCATCCGGTGGTCCTGATCAGTCTATTCCACTTCGAAAATCGGCGTATGTCTGGGAGGCATTCTTCATATTTTTGAAAAATGACAAAACATGTTTTAATTTTCTGATTTCTCATTTTCATTCAAATAGGAAGGTCTTTTATTTTCGATTGGCCATGATTCTTCTGAATTTTTGAGAAAATAAGGACCAGAAAACCATTCATTTGAAATTACTCCGTTGATTTTTTCCTGCGTGTAGCTTCATCCGCGATATTGAGTTCAGTTGGGACCCATCACCATTCCGCTATACGTGTCAATTCTTGAATTTCACCGATTCGATGTGATACGAACGGTTTGTAGTTTCTTCCGTCTCCTCGTATCCAATTCAAGACACATGATGAGTCGGACCAATAAAACATTTCATCTGTGGGGAACTCGAGTTCATTCCTTATCACTTGAGCCAGCTGACTGGCCATCACTGCCGCCTGGAGTTCAAGCCTAGGGATGGAAAGAGGTTTCAGAGGAGAAACTCTCGTTTTCGCTGAGATAAGACAAACATCAGTTCTGTTTTCTCCAATGATGCGAAGAAAGCTAACTGCTGAGAATGCTTTCTCACTACTATCACAAAATGTGTGAATTTCGATTCGTAATGCTGATGGAATCAATAGACTATAGCATCTTGGAATTTTGATCAGTACAATTTTCTCCATGCCACTCAACCAATCTTTTCAAGCAATGAGAAGTTCTTCAGGTAACAAATCATCCCAATCGATTCCTACTCGCCAAATATCTTGCATCAGTATTTTACCTCTCACCGTGAAAGTAGAGATCAAAACCTTCCTCTTTGTAGGTTGTTCCGCCACTAAGTTTTCTGAAGTCAGTCTAAAGGAAAACTCGTCGTTTCTGGAATCCCACCATAAGCCTAATTTTCGATGTAAGGAAGTGTCATCGATATTTTTTGTAGCATATCATCAGATAGCTTATCTCGAATCAGTTGGGAGTTTGTCATCCAGCTGACTACTTCAAATCCCGCAACCTTCTGAACTTTGCATACTTCTATTATCATTTCTAGCGCTTCTTCAGTGTCTTTTGAATCCAAATAGTCATCTACATAGAAGTTTTTGATAATAGCTCTTCGGATGTCTGGATTCGTAGAAAATTCTTCAGCATTCGAGTTTTTTACGAATTGAGCACATATGGGCGAACAGGTTGCTCCAAAAGTCATGACCAACATTTCATAAATATCAGGAGGTCTGTCGCTTTCCAATTTTCGCCAAAGGAATCGTTGAGCACATCTATCTCGTTCTTGTATTCCTACTCTATGGAACATCTCTCGAATATCTCCACAAAAACCGAATCGCCTTTGTCGAAATTTCCATAAAATTGCAACCAATGACTGCAACAAATCTGGACCAGAGAGTAGAGCATCATTCAAGCTCATTCCTCTTGATTTTGCTGCAGCATCAAAGACTAGCCTGATTTTATTCTGTTTGTTGGGATTTTCTACAGCGAAATGAGGGAGATACCAAAGATGAGGATTGTCAATTTTCTCTTCCTCTAAGGTCAGCTTCTTTATATATCCTTTCTCTTCATATTCCATAATTTTCTTGCAATATTCCTTTCCAAATTTTTCGTTCAGACGACATTTTCTTTCGACACATTTTAGTCTTTGGAATGCCGTGAATTTACTTTCAGGTAGCTGTATGTTATCGGTTTTCCACAATAAACCGATTTCGTAGTTTTCTCCGGTATACTTTAAGGTGTTTCTCATCAGTTTTAATGCTCGTGAACTTTCACAAGATGGTTGGTCGGCTGCGATCAAAGTACCAAATGTTTCGGTCAGATAAGATTTTTCTACCATCTTCTGCAGTTCTTCATCAGTCGTCTCTTTTTCACAAATGTGTAAAGTATGGGCTTTGAAAGAGTTTTTCCCGTTATTTGGACTTGGGTCGTGTACAGCCCAACCTAACTTACATTTACTGGCTACAGGAAGATTTTCTGGGCCGGTTCTTATCTGTCTCGCAAGTATCAGATGTATGTTATCTTGTCCAATAAGCAGTGAAGGTTTTTCGTGATCGATATCTTTTATTGGAACACCTTTTAGATGTGAAAACTTTTTCCAATCGGATATGTTGATGTGTTGTTCTGGTAACGACATATGAGTGACAGTTCGGACTCTTTTCATAGTAAACATTCTGCTGTCGTCATCAATTTTGGAAACAGTTACGTCTAAACGAACGGAATTTTCTTCAACCATGACATTTTTGTTTGTCCATTGTAGACAAAGTGATTCCTTCGTTCCAGTTAGCCAAGTGTCTCTGCTACTTCTGCATCTAATAATGTCACCGTAGACGCCTCATCACAAAGAGCAAGAATAGGGACAACACGTCGTGGACCGTATAATTTTATACGAATCACTCTCAGAAGAATAGTAGTGAAAGGTTTGTTGACAGAGCATACTCTTCCTCGATTATCATCATTAGTATCTCTTCCTATCGCTGCCTGATTGCTATTGACTTCTAATTCTTTGTGTAATAGAAGATGATGATGAAGTTTACAGCCGTTTGTTCCACAAATCTTCCTCTCTTTACATTTGAATTTTTGATGATTCTTTTGAAGGCAACTGAAACATAGTTTTTTTTTCCGGTTACCGTTTCCCATCTCTTATTCAGGTCATCATGATTCTTTTGCGGAAAAATGCTTTCTTGATGTATTTTGTCACAGTAACCACATGTCTTGGAGTGTTTTGGGTGTGAGTATTGCATACTCTTTCATTTCTTTTCATTTGATTTGTGAATTTCTGTGAGAATGTTTCATTGCGTGGAGTACTAACATTACACGCAAAGCTTGCTTTCTCGTTCAACCACAAAGAGAAATCTTCCAAATTGATATCACCCTTTTTCATTTCCAACTTTTCACCCCAGGATAATTTCATTGAATCCGGAATTTTCGTCAGTAATTCACGAATAAATTGAGGATTTTCGAGATAACGTTTACTTCCTAGACTCTTCATGATCGAAACCATGTTGCTCACCTCTGCAGAATAATGAATCAGCTTTTCGAAGTTATTTTCCCTTATGGAAGGAAGGATGCTGATTCTGTTCATCAAAATATCTATGATGTATTCAGGTCTTCCGAATCGTTTCTCTAAAGTTTCAATCACAAGATCTACGTTATCGGCAGTTATTAGAAATCTCTGCAGCTTCAGCATGATCTCTTCATTGCTGTAGTCACAAAACTTGCGAAGATTCTTGAAAGACTTATGAAACAGGGGCCAATCTTGGGGACTGCCATCAAACTGTGGAAAATCCTTCTCTAACATTTTTCGTATGTGAAATTTATCTGGATTCATTACTTCAAGTGACGTTGGGTTTTGAGTTGTTGAAGCTGGGAGAGAAAACGTTCTGAGAACGTTTGCAACAGTTCCGCAAAGCTGTTGTGTGTCTTGTGATGTGATATTTCCTGGTTTCTCTTCGGGAAATTGTCCTTCGACCTTGAGTATGTCATCATTGGGTTTCTCAGTTTTTTCAGGAATACGTGACAGATTTTCTTGTCTATCATAATGAAATTGTTCAGATGTGTAATCTACCCATTGAGACACTCTGTTTCTTTGTTCTAGTTCTTCAACTAATTCTCTCCTGATATTTTCGCTTCTTGCTTCTAATTGAACGTAACTGCTACCTTCTTCTTGGGCATCTATCTCGGCTTCATGCAATTCTTCTTCGAGTTGAAGACGGTGTAAACTATCAGCTATTTCCTTCTTCTTCAACTCTCTACGGTTCTTTTCTTCTAGTTGTTGTTCTTCCAGTTCTAGCTCTCTGGATTTTCTTAGTAGCTCCCGTCTTTGTCTTCCTATTTTTAGAGCTATTCTTTTCTTTTTCAAATCCAAACTACTTCGTCAAGATAATCCGGTATCCCTTGAGGCTCTCGAATGAACAGACTGCTTTGAGTGAACCTCATGTATCAAGGAAGCTGACTCGCCGGATTTATATTCAACGACTTTTTCAGGTAGTTTGTCTAGAATGGATTCTGGTTTCTCACGACTTCCAAATCCGTTTGGCCATACGTAGTCCGATGACAGACTTTGATTCAGACCTGCACCTTCTCGCTTGGACGTACGTTTCTCCATATCGTGATCACGACGGGGTCACCAAATGTTGTTTCCTTGATAACTATCAAACTTGGAAATGCCCAATAAATCCTACTTTTAGTCGGGATAAACTTTTAATGATTTTTCCTTTGACAAATCATTAGTAACTATCTAAAACATTTTGTTTTTTTATCTACAGGGTCGTATTTTCTATAAATAAAGGCAAACTAATAAAAGGATGAACAAATCAATATAACAACTGGTTACATTAACTTTTTCAAAAACGGGATTTGTTTTCCTAGTTCTAAGTTTTCTGAAGTAATAGTGAGGTTCATTCAAGGGTGGACTTTCTGTATTTTCATTACGTTTATTCAGAATAGCTGTGCCTTTTTCTAATTGGTTATGATATAACTGTTTATAGAGTGGTAAAAGTTCTTGTTTTCTTTTAGCATTATAATTTTCGTGATTTTTTTTTAATCTATTGCGTGAGCATTAAGGTTGTCGTAGGGTCCGTAAAGTAAACTAAAAGGTGTATACCCCGTGGTTGAATGTACAGATTGGTTATATAGAAGGCAGGCGGTGATCATTAGATTTTGTGGTCTCGTTTTTGTTCTTTTCTTTTAAAATTCTAATTTTCTTCAAATGCGTTGAATGTAGTCTTTCATTTGGCGAATTAGAGTTTGGATTATAGTTAGTAACATAGTGTATCTTGATTCTGATTAGATTACTTTATTTATTTTTAAATTCCTTCCCTCCATCACATACTATTTTAGTAGGGTAATTGTGATGTGAAAAATAATGTCTCAACTTATTGATGATTGTTATTCCTGTGGCGTCGTTAATGTGATAGGCCTGTGCGTATTTTGAGAATAGGTCTATAATTGTTAAGAATTTTGATCCTTCGAAACCGAATGTGGATTACTTCGAATGGTTTTTTGGCAAGCATTGGTCCTTGCAATGATGTATTGTAGGGATGTCTGTCATATTTATTTTCTAGACATGTGGTGGTTTTTCTGAGTTTGGGGTCGTGAAAATTGGATTTTCTATGGCTGTATGCTGGTATCTCTTCTGGTATCTCAGGACTATTTGCGAATATTTCGCCGGCATTATCTAATATTGACTCAGTATCTTCATCTGTATCCACGTTTGGAATTAATGATAACGAATCATCGTCATTTTCGTTTGTTATATCAGAACATAATTTTTCATTAACATTGATTTCGATACGTGAGAGTGCATCAGCCACAAAGTTTTCTTTACCTTTGCGGTATTTCACTTCATAATCAAATTCTTTTAATCTCAATCTCCATTTAACTAATCTAGAATTCGGTTCTTTCAATGAGAATAGCCAAACAAGAGGTTTGTGGTCAGTTTCAATTGAAAATCGTTTTCCATAAAGATAAGGTCTGAAATGTTTAGTATTCTCTACTATCGATAATAATTCTTTTTCAATAGTTGAATAATTTTTTTCGGCTGAGTTAAGAGTTCTACAGTAGTAAGCAATAGGGTGATTATTTCGTGATAAAACTCCTCCTAATGCAATGTTACTAGCGCCAGTATAAAGTTGAAAAGGTTTTGAAAAATCTGGATAAGCTAACACAGGGGCGTTAGTTAATAATTCTTTACATTTATGGAATGTTTCTATGTAATCAGAATCGTTCGGGTTAATTTTTGTTCCCTTTTTCAAACATCTACTGAATGGTGAAACTATTTTAGCAGAATTGTTAATGAATCTACGATAGTAACATATTAATCCTAGAAAGGCTTTTATTTCCTTTGTTGTAGTGGGTAACGGTACAGCTTTGATTTTTGTAGGATTAGGTTTAATTCCCTCAGGTGTTATAATGTGTCCTAAGAAAGCAACTTCTTTTCTGAAAAATTCTGACTTATCCAATTGAATTTTCAAATTGAATTCACGAAATCTGTCAAATATTTGTTTTGAATGAATTTAATGATCGTGAAGCGATTTTGAAAATATTACGTCATCCATGTAGACAAAGAATGCTTTTATGTAGATATTCTCTAAGGATGTTATCTATAACTCTTTGAAATGTTGATGGAGCATTTTTCAAACCAAATGGCATACGGGTATATTCATAGTGGCTGTTATTTACTGAAAATGCGGTTTTTTCAATACTTTTCGGGCTCATTTCAATTTGAATAAAAATCTTTTGCCAAATCGAGGATTGAAAAGTAAACACATTTACTAAGGTTATCTAAAATCCCATCAATTCGTGGTAATGGATATTTATCTTCTATTGTTTTTGCATTAAGTTTTCTATAGTTTATTACAAGTCACATTTTTCTTTGTCCTGAAGCGTCAATCTTTTTTGGAACTATCCAACAGGTGACCTATAAAGTGAAATATTTTATCTTCTAATAATTTTTAAATTTGGTTTTGAATTTAATTTTTCAAATGATAAGGATATCTAAAAGATTTACAATATATAAGATCGTCGTCAGTAGTCCTTATGTTATGTTTGATAGCATTCGTAAAAGTTAATTGAGAATCGCTATTATAAAATATGTCGTTATATTCGTGGCACAATTCAAGAATAGTTTTGTATTCTTCTGGATTGAGGTGTTCTGTTCTGATATTCTTTTTAAAATCAAAGTTATGTTTTATTTTCATAGGTTTTCTAATTTCCATATCGACAATTGGTTCAACATTAATCGGCTGATGAAAATGAATTTCTGATTCGTTTACTTCGATAGGTAATTCGCAGTATCCTCCATTGCTGATAGAGGATACTATCGATTCGGGAATATAGGTTTCTCCAATTTTCATTTCTGGAAGTAAAACTGGACCGTTTTCAATATTATTGGGGAATTTTAAGTGATTTTCTATTTTTGTAGTATAAGGTATAAAATTGTCAGGATTTAATTCTATAAAGAATGGAATTTCATTTCCTGCAATCTCAAGGGTTTGGTTTTCGTAACTTATTTTTGCTTTGAGCATTTGAAAATCATGATTATCTAATAAAGCGTGGAATCCATCGTGCCATTGAATTACATGAAAGTTTATCTTGTTATCTATTCCGTATTCTTTCAAAATTGGATATGAGATATTCTTGTCGTCTTTCATTGTTTGGTTTATAGATTTAATTGTGAACGGTTGGAGAAATTCAAACTTGGAGAAATATTGTTGAGCGGGACTTGGATTTATATTACTATTACTAGCTTCGAAATCTATCAAGATTCTCAAGTTGAACTGAGGTATAATTACAAAAGGTAATTTAGGTTTTGAACAAATAGAATTTAAGTCACATTTTTTAACTGATGGGGCAGGTATTTGAAAATTTTCTTCTTCAAAATTCTCAATTTCATTGTTTTGCAATGAATTTTCATCATGAGATTCCGCATTTAAAAGCTCTTCTGCATTGAAAGTCGGTCTTGATCTTGGTGTGAAGAAATTATTTGTACGCGGTTTCAATGTTCTTCTTGTCGTAATTGACATGGGAGTGGGGTCATTAGAACTATTCTGTACAGGTCTAGGATTATTATTATCATTATTAGAATTCTGATTCCGTGAGTTGAAGTTTATTGGACCTCTAAGAAAATTATTATTATTTTGTGGCGTTCTCATAGCGCTAGGATTGGTATTTTGGAATCGTGGTTGATTATTTGGAAAATGATATTTTGGAGTGAAATTTTGATAATGTGATCTTTGAGGTTGGTTGTTAATATTTATATGGGGTTTCCTTGTATTAACTGGATTTTTTGGTTCATTCCTCATAAAGCTTATTCGCGCTTTATTATTGTCAAAACGTCTACATTCAAAAAGGGCTTGTTCGATAAAATCAATAGGCAAATTCAATAGATGTGAACAATACGGTTCTAAAATTCCTGATTTGAAAGTATTCAAGGCTTGTTCATTGTACATTCTTTCTTTACAAATGCGTATATCTCTGTTGTGTGTACGTATGTTTATGTGCTATAATAGTACTTGTAGTTTTGTTTTAATTTTTTCAAAATATTGCTCATAAGGCTCTGAATGTATTTGATAGCATGTACTCAGATCATGAGATAAAAGTTCTCCCGATCGCGGATCTCCAAATCTACACAACAAAGCATCTTTAATTTCAGACCATTGAGTACAATTAGAGGTTATCAATATACTTGTAGCTTCTCCGATTAATTCAGATTTGACTTGTTCGAAGAGTGATTCATTGAATAAGCAATTTTCTTCTTGTCTTTGTAATAATTCAATATAAGTTACTACTTGTTTTATAAAATAAGCAAGGTTTTGTGAGCCTCGTGAGTATTCTGGCAACATATCTCTTGCCATATTGATTTCTACTTGATTAGGGGCAGCCATTATATTATCGGAATGTCTTGAATTCTTAAAAATTATTGGTGATCTTGATCTACTTCTAGTCATAGAGTTTAATTCAAAATTTTTTTCCACTTGTAATTTATTAAAAAATGGAAGGAGAGGACTTACAGAAAAATCAGTAGTTTCATCTGGATCCTAGGCGTAACTCGTCTCTGGTAGTTCGATGAAGTATTCTCAAGCGAAGGCTCCAATAGAAGGTGGACAGCAGTTGACCGAATCTTCTTAGGGTAACGTTGATCTACTGGTGATCGATGATTCCAAACAAATCGTTGAAACGAACCGTTTCAACGTAGTATAACTCCGTTTCGGAATCCTGTTCGCAGCGCCAATTAAATAACTTGTTCGGAAATGAACTTTTTTAAAAACAATTTATTTCGTGACAATACAGTTTGATACATTCACTAGTTTAAAAACCAAGATGAATAATGAATGTTGAGGCGTTGCAGTTTCAAGTATTTATAGTGCTAATCTAAATCGATTCTTGAAGGTTAGTAAATATTTTGGAAAGTTCGAAAGTCTATTTAGGAGATAATCAACCATAATGGAATATTTGTGCGATATGAAGGTCGTTAACTGCGTTGACTATGTGTAGTTTTCAACAGAAATATAATCTTTTCGTGGAGGGTAGGTACACTGAATTCAGATACTCTGAATTTGATTCGCAGACCAAGATGTGTAATCGCTGAAAATGCTTTCACGATTCAGGATAAATGGAAAAAACGATATCACTTGCTGATGTTGAATGACATCACAATTTTCCTACGATCAACCGACTATCATTAACGGCTCACTGCTTTTTTGTCACGTATTATTTTTGTTTTTTTAAAGACGTAGAAAAATCTACGTCTCATCGTGCTATATTTTTGATGTTTTTTTTATCAAAATGGCCGCATTAGGTATATTCTTGCGAAAATATTGACGTTCATTATATTATCAAATAAAATACACTTCATATTGAATCATTCATTACTGAAATAATGTTGACTCATCTAAATTTAAAAAAATCTGTTTAAAATCTGTTTTTCCGTTAATCAGCTGTCGCCCCCATATTAACAACAACTCTCAGAAAATGAGAAACGTGTGCGAGCTAGGACTAACGAGGTCCTTCCTTTCAAGGTGTGATTCCTAGCACGGTTGAATATAAATATTTTTAATTTCATGTTCTTCATTGAAATCGTGAGGTGACAGTATCCACACAAGTCTCTGTATCTCTAAAAAATAACAAAGTTAGTTTCTTCAGTCCAAAGACGTCCTTAATGTTTTTCTTGAACGATGTATTTTGAGGCATCGTGTATACGTTCCTAATTGGGATCGCACACACCTGGTACGTATACCAATATGTGCTTATTCCTGATTGAAATCGCACGTTGAAACAGTTGATCAACCTGTAAATTTTTTCTGTTTCTGTTTGTGAGATTTTTCAATCTTAGGCATCTCCCGATGATGCTAACTGACCGAAGGCGCTTTTTTGAGCCTATCAAATATCCATAATGGATATACTGGAGAACAAGATTTTTGAATTGTTTGCAAGGTAAAAGGCATATGCGTGAACTACGATGTCCCAAAGTTGATAAATTTCTACTCAATAAAAGAAACTATTCTGAACCCTGGACACCTCATTGAAGTTTCATGCAAATAAAACATTTCAAAGAATACAAAAACATCACCGCTGATTTCACCAATGTCTTATAAAATTTCATTTTTCCCTACATTTGAGGAACTTTCAATTCTGGGTTTCTATGTTTTACATGGGAATAAAATCACAAGTCCCCTACGATCAACCCACTATCTTAAACGGTTTACTGACTTTCTGTCACGCGTCTAAAATGGAATAATGAAAGGGACCATTTCAACACATTATATATTTTTTTATTTTTTTGATGCGAGTTTCAAACACGCTACGAAAGAACATAAATGACAAACAACAGGCGGTCATTGTTTTTTCTCAAGTTAAATCAATGATCAAATCCAACACCATAAATGACAAAATGATTGTACGCTTCAAATCACAAAATTCAAATTCACAAATTCAAGTCACAAAATAACAGGAGGGGATCGATCACACGTTCAAACACTACATAGTCGTTTTCACATTTTTTTTTTCTAATGACATCTTATATAAATTTCCCTATGATTTTATGCTGGACAATATTTTGATAGTTTCAATAATTTCAAACTTAGAAGCGTTCTCATGCAGATGATATCCGTTTCCTATGATATTCATTCCCCCTATATCATATTTCATCACCGACTAAAAAATTCGTGAATATTCAACTATTTACTATTTCAACCAAATTATCCATTTTTCATTGAATTTCATAATTATACAGTGCTAATCAAATTCATGCTAATATCGTAGACACTATGATGAGAATTCTATAAAGGTCAAATTTCATTTGTGATTTCTTGCGTGTTCTGGAATAAATTCCAATAGTTTTTGTATCTACTTCTCGAATATCTTGGAATATCAAACACAGTTTAAATTTGAAGAGGGTATTCTTTGAAACTTTGCTTAAAAAAACTGCCAACGTTCGTCATTGACAAATGTTGTATTCATTGATTTCCATTGTGATCTATTACATCCATGATCGACATTATTGGTCTTCACACATATTGCTATGAATTCTTGCCCCCCTTTGGTACATTCACAAACAAAACGTTATATATTATTACAGTTAAAACCACAAAAATGATTTAGATATTCAAAACAGAGATGTTGAATATCTAAATTATTCAATTGCTTCGAAAATTTCCGATTTCCAAGTGGAGTATAGCATTTCAACGTGCGATCCCAATGATCAACGTATTCATAATCAAAAGTGTTTTGGAGTTAACGTTCCAAAATATGCTTTACATACGTTTCGAACGTTTCAGGTTTTTGTGTCGGGGTCTTAACGTTTCAACATGCGATCCCTCAATGTGTATAGGGTGCATCAAAATGCATCATACAAAATACAATATCGAAATAATTTCCTACAGATCGTTCACAGTGTGTTTTGTTATTTATTGACATTAGACTACGCTACGCTCCCGTTAAGCTGTCATGTTCTTTTCTCAAACGACGTATTTTGAAACATCCTGTACACGTTGAAGAATCGCACGTTGAAACGTTAAGGCCTCGACACGAAAAGCGGTTGAAACGCATGTAAAAATGACGTATTTTGAGACACTGTATACATTGAGTAATCGCATGTTAAAACTTTAGAGCCCCGTTAAACTGTTACGTTTTCTCTCAAATGATATATTTTGTCACACCTTGTACACATTGACGTCATGTTTCTTCTTAGAATACATGTCATTTTGACAAATGACATGTATTCAAACACAAAAACGAAAAACCCATGTATGTGGAAATGTCATTGCTTGATACTATTCTCCCCCATTGCTCAAGTTTCAAACGTTAACTCCAAAACACATTTGAATATGAATACGTTTCTCGTTGTGATCGCACGTTAAAACGTTAGACCCCCTAGCTTAGTGCCCTTCTGGCTGCAATCTTTGTTTTTTCTCTGTCGATGAATCCTGCATTCCTTCTCCTTCCATTTGACGTGCTGAACGTGACGATACGACTAATATTAACGAAAATGTCGCTTACTGCCCTTTCGGTATGTCACCATCTTTGATTATTCTCTACTCCACGCTGACGTCATCACATTCTTCCTCATAACACATACACATTGCATCGTATAACTCTTAAACACGTCACATCTATCTTGAGTTGGGTATTCCACAAGGTTCCGCTACTAGGTCTGAAAATGACTAAAATCAAGCTCTTCAAGAAAAGGTATGGGATTTTGAGCCAGAAAAGGCGTTTTTTATTGAATGACGTATTTTGAGACACCCTGTATACATTGAAGAATCAAACGCCGAAACGATAGAGCCACGTTAACTGTCATGTTTTTTAAATGACGTATTTCAAGACACCCTGTAGACATTGAAGTATCGCTCGTTAAAACGGTAGAGCTCCGTTGAACTACCATGTAATTTATTAAATGGCGTGATTTGAGACACCCTGAACACATTAATGTCATGTCTTTTCTTAAATAATGTGACATCCTGTAAACCTCGATGGCAGCCGTGTCTTTTATATCACGCTGGCAGCCATGTTTTTTTTACGCCGCACACCCCGTATAACCTACGCGGCGTTGTCTCTACGTAGGCCGTTCAGAGGTCTACGTTTTTCACTGCTTCTATTAGTTAAATGTCCTGTGTCACAGAACGTATTGGATCTACTGACGCAAAATCTAGGTATGACACACATCTTTCTAAAATCCATTAGAATAATATGAATCAAAGTGAGAACATATTCCCCTCTAGTAGGTTTTCACCTCCAATACCGGCGACTACTAATGATTTGGTAATTTACTTGGGGTATTTCCAAACTGTCTAAAAAAAACCGTACTCTTTGCTTCGCCGAGAACATTTTGAAAATAACTCACTTCGTTGTTCTATGAAGTTAGTGCAATTTCCTCAAGACTACCTGCAAATTTCCGCGAAATGGGAACAAAATTTGCAACTTTAGGTCGATAAACTAATCGTGCTCCCTCCAGTAATAGGCGAATACTCCAGTAGTAGCTTACCCAATTTCTTTAAAATAAATTAAGGTTACCAATGTTACATATTTTAAAATGTTTGTTCAAAAAAGGCAATAAATCATCTATTAGTATTGTCTCCATAATTGGAAAAATCATCAAAAAATTAATAAAGGAGCGATTGTACCAATACTTTGGAACGAGGTTACGAGTTTGTATATTTTAGTGAATCCCAATATGGATTTTAAAAAAACATTCACTACTCATACTGCTTACGCTTACAAGATGGATGACATAGTGGAGGGTCTTGATCAGTGCAAGTACACTTCTTTCACTTTACGCGACTTGACCAATGCTTTTGATTGTGTATCAATTGTGATATACATTGAAAAAATGAGTCATTTGAGAGGTACCATTTTGAGTCTCCTTGTTGGAAATTGTATAAACACCAAAAAGGTTATTTAGATACTTGTAGTGTCATCTAGTTATCAGAAGATGAATGACTTTAAATTAAATATAATGTAGTTTTTTTTAGCAAACATATATTATTATCATTGTCTAAGGATTTATAATCGTTCAACCACAATGTGAAAAGCATTGGATGGAGGTTGTCAGAGCCATCTATATTTTCAAAAACTACACCTCACGATTTGATCTCCACAAACTTTATTTGAAAAATATATCACATGTTTCGCTAAAACATTAGCTTTTTCAAGTGATTTATAAATCAATCGTGAGATGTAGTTTTTGAAATTACTATGGATCTTCATCAAGTAACGGCCGAATCAATCAGAAAACCATCTATATTTTTTTACCAGAAATTCTGAAATTGTATCCTGTTATGTGGCGCCTTCATCGGAAGATAAGCAGAACTTTCATTGAAGAAAGTGTAAAATAAAATAATTGTTATATTGATTTGTTCATCTTTTTATTAGTTTGCTCTATTTATTGAAAATACGACCCTTTAGATAAAAAAACAAAATGTTTTTAGAAGTTACTGATAATTTGTCAAAGGAAAAGTCATTAAAAGTTTATCCTGACTAAAAGTAGGATTTATTGCATTTCCGAGTTTGATAGTTATCAAGGAAACAACATTTGGTGACCCCGACGTGATCACGATATGGAGAAACTTACGTCCAAGCGAGAAGGTGCAGGTCTGAATGAAAGTCTGTCATCGGACTACGTATGGCCAAACGGATTTGGAAGTGATGAGAAACCAGAATCCAGTCTAGATAAACTACCTGAAAAAGTCGTTGAAGATAAATCCGGCGAGTCAACTTCCTTGATACATGAGGTTCACTCAAAGCAGTCTGTGCATTCGAGAGCCTCAAAGGATACCAGATTATCTCGACGACGTAGTTTGGATTTGAAAAAGAAAAGAATAGCTCTAAAAATAGAAAGACAAAGACGGGAGCTACTGAGAAAATCCAGAGAGCTAGAACTGGAAGAACAACAACTAGAAGAGTTGAAGAAGAAGGAAATAGCTGATAGTTTACACCTTCTTCAACTCGAAGAAGAATTGCATGAAGCCGAGATAGATGCCCAAGAAGAAGGCAGCAGTTACGTTCAATCAGAAGCAAGAAGCGAAAATATCAGGAGAGAATTAGTTGAAGAACAAGAACAAAGAAACAGAGTGTCTCAATGGGTAGATTACACATCTGAACAATTTCATTATGATAGACAAGAAAATCTGTCACGTATTCCTGAAAAAACTGAGAAACCCAATGATGACATACCCAAGGTCGAAGGACAATTTCCCGAAGAGAAACCAGGAAATATCACAAGACATACAACAGCTTTTCGGAACTGTTGCAAACGTTCTCAGAACATTTTCTCTCCCAGCTTCAACCATTCAAAACCCAACGTCACTTGAAGTAATGAATCCAGATAAATTTCACATGCGAAAAATGTTAGAGAAGGATTTTCCACAGTTTGATGGTAGTCCCCAAGATTGGCCCCTGTTTCATAAGTCTTTCAAGAATCTTCGCAAGTTTTGTGACTACAGCAATGAAGAGATCATGCTGAAGCTGCAGAGATTTCTAAAAGGGGAAGCAAAGACTACAGTTGCAGGAATGATGTTAACTGCCGATAACGTAGATCTTGTGATTGAAACTTCAGAGAAACGATACGGAAGACCTGAATACATCATAGATAGTTTGATGAACAGAATCAGCATCCTTCCTTCCATAAGAGAAAATAACTTTGAAAAGCTTGATTCATTATTCTGCAGAGGTGAGCAACATGGTTTCGATCATGAAGAGTCTAGGAAGTAAACGTTATCTCGAAAATCCTCAATTTATTCGTGAATTACTGACGAAAATTCTGGATTCAATGAAAGTATCCTGGGGTGAAAAGTTGGAAATGAAAAAGGGTGTTATCAATTTGGAAGATTTCTCTTTGTGGTTGAACGTGAAAGCAAGCTTTGCGTGTAATGTTAGTACTCCACGCAATGAAACATTCTCACAGAAATTCACAAATCAAATGAAGAGAAATGAAAGAGTATGCAATACTCACACCCAAAACACTCATAAGACATGTGGTTACTGTGACAAAATACATCAAGAAAGCATTTGTCCGCAGATGAATCATGATGATCTGAATAAGAGATGGGAAACGGTTACCGGAGAAAAACTATGTTTCAGTTGCCTTCAAAAGAATCATCAAAAATTCAAATGTAAAAAAAGGAAGATTTGTGGAACAAACGGCTGTTAACTTCATCATCATCCTCTATCACTCAAAAAATTAGAAGTCAATAGCAATCAGGCAGCGATAGGAAGAGATACTAATGATGATAATCGACAACAAACCTTTCACTACGATTCTTCTGAGATTTGTATAAAATTATACGGTCCACGAGGTGTTGTCCCTATTCTTGCTCTTTGTGATGAGGCGTCTACGGTGACATTATTAGATGCAGAAGTAGCAGAGACACTTGGGCTAACTGGAACGAAGGAATCACTTTGTCTACAATGGACAAACGAAAATGTCATGGTTGAAGAAAATTCCGTTCGTTTAGACGTGACTGTTTCCAAAATTGATGACGACAGCAGAATGTTTACTATGAAAAGAGTCCGAACTATCACTCATATGTCGTTACCAGAACAACACATCAACATATCCGATTGGAAAAAGTTTTCACATCTAAAAGGTATTCCAATAAAAGATATCGATCACGAAAAACCTTCACTGCTTATTGGACAAGATAACATACATCTGATACTTGCGAGACAGATAAGAACCGGCCCAGAAAATCTTCCTGTAGCCAGTAAATGTAAGTTAGGTTGGGCTGTACACGGACCAAGTCCAAATAACGGGGAAAACTCTTTCAAAGCCCATACTTTACACATTTGTGAAAAAGAGACGACTGATGAAGAACTGCAGAAGATGGTAGAAAAATCTTATCTGACCGAAACATTTGGTACTTTGATCGCAGCCGACCAACCATCTCGTGAAAGTTCACGAGCATTAGAACTAATGAGAAACACCTTAAAGTATACCGGAGAAAACTACGAAATCGGTTTATTGTGGAAAACCGATAACATACAGCTACCTGAGAGTAAATTCATGGCACTCCAAAGACTAAAATGTGTCGAAAGAAAATGTCGTCTGAACGAAAAATTTGGAAAGGAATATTGCAAGAAAATCATGAAATATGAAGAGGAAGGATATATAAAGAAGTTGACCTTAGAGGATGAGAAAATTGACAATCCTCATCTTTGGTATCTCCCTCATTTCGCAGTAGAAAATTCCAACAAACCGAATAAAATCAGGCTAGTCTTTGATGCTGCAGCAAAATCAAGAGGTATGAGCTTGAATGATGTTCTACTCTCTGGTCCAGATTTGTTGCAGTTATTGGTTGCAATTTTATGGAAATTTCGACAAAGGCGATTCGGTTTTTGTGGAGATATTCGAGAGATGTTCCATAGAGTAGGAATACAAGAACGAGATAGATGTGCTCAACGATTCCTTTGGCGAAAATTGGAAAGCGACAGACCTCCTGATATTTATGAAATGTTGGTCATGACTTTTGGAGCAACGTGTTCGCCCGTATGTGCTCAATTCGTAAAAAACTCGAATGCTGAAGAATTTTCTACGAATCCAGACACCCTATTAGCTATTATCAAAAAATTCTATGTAGATGACTATTTGGATTCAAAAGACACTGAAGAAGAAGCGCTTGAAACGATAATAGAAGTATGCAAAGTCCAGAAAGTTGCGGGATTTGAAGTAGTCAACTGGATGAAAAACTCCCAACTGATTCGAGATAAGCTATCTGATGATATGTTACTGGCGGCTACAAAAAATATCGATGACACTTCCTTACATCGAATATTAGGCTTATGGTGGGATCCCAGAATCGACGAGTTTTCCTTCAGACTGACTTCAGAAAACTTAATGGCGGAACAACCTACAAAGAGGAAGGTTTTGCAAGCTTTGATGTCCGTATACGACCCGCTAGGTTTGATCTTTACTTTCACGGTGAGAGGTAAAATACCGATGCAAGATATTTGGCGAGTAGGAATCGATTAGGATAATTTGTTACCTGAAGAACTTCTTATTGCTTGGAAAGATTGGTTGAGTGACATGGAGAAAATTGTACAGATCAAAATTCCAAGATGCTATAGTCTGTTGATTCCATCAGCATTACGAATCGAAATTCACACATTTTGTGATAATAGTGAGAAAGCATTCTCAGCAGTTAGCTTTCTTCGCGTCATTGGAGAAAAGAGAACTGATGTTTGTCTTATCTCAGCGAAAACGAGAGTTTCTCCTCTGAAACCTCTTTCCATCCCTAGGCTTGAACTCCAGGCGGCAGTGATGGCCAGTCGGCTGGCTCAAGTGATAAGGAATGAACTCGAGTTCCCCATAGATGAAATGGTTCATTGGTCCGACTCATCATGTGTCTTGAATTGGATACAAGGAGACGGAAGAAACTACAAACCATTCGTAACACATCGAATCGGTGAAATTCAAGAATTGACACGTATAGCGGAATGGCGATGGGTCCCAACTGAACTCAATATCGCGGATGAAGCTACACGCAGGAAAAAAATCAACGGAGTAATTTCAAATGAATGGTTTTCTGGTCCTTATTTTCTCAAAAATTCAGAAGAATCATGGCCAATCGAAAATAAAAGACCTTCCTATTTAAATGAAAATGACGTAGAGCTGAGAAATCAGAAAATTGAAACATGTTTTATCATTTTTCATATATATGAAGAATGCCTCCCAGACATACGACGTCTGGGAGGCATTCATTCATTAAAAGTTTATCCCGACTAAAAGTAGGATTTATTGGGCATTTCCGAGTTTGATAGTTATCAAGGAAACAACAATAATGAATGAAATAATGTTGACCTGAATTGAAATCGAGATTGCATTCGGATGTTTGGAATATCAGAATATCATTTACAATAGGAGAAATATAATGGTTGAGTTTGGTGAATGTTTATCAACATTCATCATAGATGAATGAAGCATCCAAAATGCTTCATGTATAGATTTCATTGGACTTATTATTAAAGGATGCAAAATTCCTCTTTGTGCGAATGAAATTATTTCAACTAAATTGTTCTGATTCAATTTGAAACTAGTTAAAATCAAATCAAATATAGATACCAGTTCATTCACCTCAAAGGTAAGAGGTCTTTTATCTCAAAATTTGAACTATTTTCATTCAGATCATTAACAGATTTTACAATTCTACTTATTTTGGTATCGAAATTATCGAAGTGAGTATTTGTTCTGTTTATTAAATGAACAACAATAGAGCAATCCAAACCACGTGATCCAATATGGCGGCGTAAGGCAAACAATCTAGTTATTGTCATAAGAGTATCATTGGTTTTGGTGACGTTCGCTATTGTGGAGTGTTTTTTCACATTTTTGGAGATTTTGCGGTGTTTAATTGCAATCAAAATGGAAAGTGAATACTTTAAATCCCTATTACTGAACAGCAGAGACGTTGCTAAACGGTATGTTCGAAAAAATACACCATCATCTGTTTACATTTTTATCATTGTGTTACAGATATATAAAGAAGTTGAGATTGGTCAATGGTTTAGACTTTTTCTCATTGAATGTTTCTAATCTGGATTATTCAATTGATGGCGTTCCTCCAGTTATATGTGTGGATATTGCTTCGTATTTGGTTTTTACCCACAGTTTTTATTCGCATGTGCAGATGAAGGCATATAAAGGTTTGGAATTGTATAAATATTTCGAATCTGGCTTCGTTGTGAAGGTGGAAACAAAGATTGAGAACAATTTATACATTTTAGTTGCACAGGTGAGTTTTTGTAAGCTAGCAGTATGCTAACTTTCCGATTTCACAATGGTATAGTTAATTCATCTAAGAAGCGATACACGTGAAATTGTGTGTATCCACGATCAGCTATACCTGTGACTTGTTATGTTTATTGTCTTCTTTGTTGATCAAGAGAATGATTCCATTTTTTATTTGAACATCCCAGAGTGATTCTTACAGTAGATACTAATCCCAATAACGTATTTTCAGGTCAAGCATTCACAGAAAGCAAATGCGAAACCTTTAGATGTTGGGTGTATCATAGCAAAAGATGGAAGCGAATGTACAGCTCACTGTATTTTTATGGCCGGAAACAGTGAAGTTTGTAGTCACGTTGACGTCATATTATTTGCTGCTAATTATGCAAATACAAAGAAAGCGGCAATGTCATGCACAGATATAGAAGCTGTTGAAGATGTTGGGTGTATCATAGCAAAAGATGGAAGCGAATGTACAGCTCACTGTATTTTTATGGCCGGAAACAGTGAAGTTTGTAGTCACGTTGACGTCATATTATTTGCTGCTAATTATGCAAATACCAAGAAAGCGGCAATGTCATGCACAGATATAGAAGCTGTGTGACCAATGCCATCCATGATACAGATGTTCTCAATTGTACCAGCACATGAAATGGATTTTGAGTTCAGAATTACTATGGATTTTCATCAAGTAACGGCAGAGTCAATTGAAAATATTTTGAATTGTTGAATTTGTTTTGTATGAAAAGCTCCATTTTGAGTTTTATTGAGATATATTTATTGTCTATGTTTTTATTTGATGAGTGTGCTGTGTACCATGAATATCGACTTTTAATTAATAAATTTATCAAGAACATTTCTTCCATCGTTAAATCAGTCCTTGTTAAAATGCCTCTTTCTTGTCCTTCTCTAGGTTCATCATTATCAAAGTCGAAATCCATATAAGACGGGTTCATTTTGTCCACAAAAGACATTTCAAAATCATGTTGATACATACGTATTTCAACTGAAACAACACCATTTACTTGAGTTAATTTTGTTTTACCTAACCTCTCTTTTCTTTCAACATCTTTATAAGTCTTTCGAACATTTTGTGCTAATGTCCCATGTTCTGCGAAGGAACCCAGTCAGGTTGGTTTCATCCTCTAAAGAAGCAAGTTTGCCTGAGAATAATATGTATATTATCAAGTAGTTTTCACTAAACGCAAAACAGCTTTCAGAGGAAACCTGAAGTATCCAGAGACTCACTTGTTATAAAATATCTAGTAGTAAACTTGAAACCACTCCCGGTTTTAGAAGAAGTTAGAAGATCCAATAAACTTCAAAAAGCGAAAAAGTTTGAAGATTATGTCACCTATATGTGCACAAGTGTTGGTCAATCTTGTCATAATATAGATGTGAAAGATGTGTTGAAGAGGCTTTTTCGAGACCTGATGCTGCAAAATGGAAGAAAGCAATGAAGAAGGAAATCTAAACATTTCAAAAAAATTAAGCATGTGAATTAGTAGAGCCACCACAAGATGTAGTTATAAAAAAAACAGGAGTACTCAGTTACAGAAAATGCTATTATTACAGAGTATATATGGAATAAATATTAAAAATATTGGAATAGAGAAATGTAAAAGTAAATGCTGAAACAAAGTATTTATAAAATATTCGTATAAGTAGAATTACAAAGAGGAATGTTATAGGAATAGTTATAGTAGATAATAAGTGGGTTTTCAAAACAAAATTTGATATTGAAGGTAATATTAGTTTATAGGGCCAGATTAGTAGCTAGATGTTTTGTACAAAAAGAAGAAATAGATTTTGATGAAACATTTCTCCAGTTGTTAGGCACAGTACACTACAAATATTACTTTAGCAGTTGAACTTGATTTAGACATCACACATTTAGATGTGTGTATAGCGTTTTTAAATGGTTTTCTGGATAAACCAGTATACATGAGGCAACCAGATGTTTTTATATGTAATGAAAAAACCAACAATGGAATGTAAACTTAAAAAGGCAATATATGGCTTGAAACAAAGCTCTCGAGCATGGAATTCGAGAATAAATGATTTCTTGCTGAATTTAGGTTCTAAAAAATCTAAATGTGAAACTTGCGTTTCAAGAACGTTTCAACATTTTTTAGTAATCATAGCTCTTTACGTTGATGATTTTTTTATTTTTTCAAATAAATAATAATGAAGAAGTGGATGATCTTTAAACAATTTTAAGCTTAGAATTTGAGATAAAAAATTTAGGTGAAGAAAATCATTGTTTGGGGATGCAAATTATTCGAGATAAGTCGAAAGGAATTATACAGTTATCTCAGAAAAAATATATAAATCAGATATTGGAAAGATTTCATATGCTAGATTGTAAAGTCTTACAATCTAGCATGTTCCATAGGAGTTCTCACAGTCGTGAAATGAATTTGAATTTCAATTAATATGAACATGTTGAAAATGATGTAAATTTTCCGTATCAATAACTCATAGGTAGTTTGATGTATTTAGTAGTTCTTACAAGACCAGATTTATGTTATACAGTAAGATCAACACCAAAAAGGTTATTTAGAGACTAGTAGTGTCATCTAGTAATCAGAAGGTGAATGAATTCAAATATAATGTAGTTTTCTTTAGCAAACTTATATTATTATGTTAATGTGTTTCAAATAAAGTCAGTAGTTACTGAAACTTCGAAGGAGGAACTATTATTCATAACACTCCTCAGCTTCTATCTCGAAAACAGTTATCAGTGTGTTGATCTCAATAACATCAAACCCGACATCAAACTTATACGACATCGAGTCCAGTAATTGGACTTTTTTCATTTATTGTGTACATTTACGACTTATATCAAAGTATTATAGGTACCAACCAAATGAATTTTATTTGCTGATGTCACCACTCTTCTGGAATGGGATAAGTCACACATAGATTTGATTCGTACTGTTGATGAGAGCAAAAACTAAGTCTTAAATTTAATGAAAGTAAAACACAGAACTCAATTGTGTTCTCAAATCCACCCCATTAGAAAGCACAAAATGTATATTTTCTTGGTACAATCATCGACGATCGGTTAAACTGGTCCAGCGACCAGTTTAACCAGCGATTATGTACTTCATAAGCTCTCTAGAGTTTGTTTGTTCTAAACAATTTGTTCTAAAACAACTCAAACCAGTAACTATCTTACTTCTCTTTATTTCATTCTAAACTATCATATGGTATCCTATTTTGGAGCAACTCAAGTAATGCAATAATGGTATTTCGATATCAGAAAGAAGCCATTCGTATTTTAGCAAATGTAGGATACATAGATCACTGTCATTAACACTTCATTCAGCTTGGTATCAAAACGATGTGCATGTATAAACATGTGTGCATGTATAAACATGCACATCGTTTTGTTAGAGATACATAAAAACATAAACAAATTTGAGAAACACTTCGATATAAATCAGTATAACACAAGATCTGCAGATATGTTAAATCCCCAACGGCACAGACTAGTTGTTAGCAACAAAAATTCTCTGAACCTAAATTTGTATAATGTTCTCGATAAATCAAAGGAAGCATCATCAAAAAGTTTCTCCTCGAGAAATGAATACAGGGTGTAACTGAATAAGTGTAAAACATTTAAGGAGGTGATTCCTCATCGAAAAAAGATAGGATCTTTCATAAAAAGAAATATCATTGGAGCATCTTTTGTTAAGATACAGCCCCTTATAGGGGGTACATAAAATTTGTATAACAATTTTTTTCACAAGCACTAAAAAAGTTACAATATTGAAATTAACCTGACGTTTTGTACTACCAAAAAGACACTTAGCCAGAAATTTATTTGGTTTACCCCATGGTTGTAAGGGGTGGAAAACGCAACCCCTAAAATGTATTTCCAATGTAACTTTTTGTATTATTATTTGTTCACCATTTAAAAATTCATTTTCGATAGCCTGTTTCATTCTAAGCAAAAATTTCTCTTGGGTTTTTTGCCCAAAATAAACCAGTTCGCAGCAAAAAATTATTTCAGGAACAACTACAGAGATACATGCGAAAATACGAAACTAATCTATCTAGTAGGTCGCTATTAGTGATAGTGACAATTAAATTGGTATGACGCTGTCACTTTGTGTGATGTCATGTTCTTAATTTGTTACTTTAATAATTAACTTGTTATTGAAATGGCATACACAAATGAGGAAATGACTGATATGCATTACGTTTACGGTCTGTCGCAGAGGAATGGGTTAGAAGCTTCTAAAAGATATGCTGAAATGTATCCTCAACGGCAGCATCCTTCACATAGAATATTTGCTCGACTTCATCAACGATTACGAGAATATGGTTCATTCGACAAAGGAACGTAGGATTGTGGTCGCCATCGAGAAGTACGAACACTACAGCTTGAGGAAGCAGTACTTAATTTGACTGAAGAACAACCTACTACTAGTACTAGAAAGATTGCTTTCCAGCTAAATGTTGATCATATGACGGTATTTTGAATTTTAAAGGAACAACTCTTATACTTTTACCATCTGCAACGAGTACAGGCACTGTTACCGCGAGACTTATCGAACTGTCTTGCATTTTGCAATTGGATGCTGGAAATGATTAGAAGAAATTGTGAGTTTCTGAAGACGATAGAATTCACAGACGAATGTAGTTTTTCTCGGGACAAGATTATTAATTTTCATAATTTTCATAATGTGCTGATGAAAACCCTCACGCTATTGTCGAAACTAACCATCAAGAACAGTTTTCTCTTAACGTGTGGCACGGAGTTGTTGGATATAATTTAATTGGGCCTCATTTTCTACCTCCTCGATCAAATGGTGAGGCATACGTTCAATTTTTAAGAGAAGTGCATCCAGTACTGCTGGAGGGAGTTCCTTTGGGCGTCAGAAGGGATATGTTTTTTATGCATAATGGGGCTCCCGCCCATTTTAGTCAAGTAGCACGTCATCATTTAACTGAAACATATGCAAATCAGTGGATAGGTCGAGGAGGACCACAGAACTGGCCCGCTCGATCTCCGGATATCAATCCTCTCGATTTCTCTATTTGGGGCCATTTACAGTATTTGGTTTATCGTACTCCTGTTCGCGATGTAGAGGACTTAAGAAATCGCATCATCGATGCTTGCAGGGTAATCAGAGAGACTCCAGGAATATTTGAGCGAATACGTGGCTCAATGCGCCGACGTCTAGACGCATGCGTAATGTCTGAAAGTAGACATATTGAACATTTACTTATGATGCACTGTTTGGAACCTTTGGTGTAGTAATGAATATTACTGGAGTTTTTTCCAACACCAAATCATTATTTTTAACACCTCGACACGTGTTTCGATCATCAAGTGATCATCTTCAAAGAGGAAGATTAAAACTGTTGGTTTTTCGATCACTTGGTGATCGAAACACGTGTCGATGTGTTAAAAATAACGATTTGGTGTTGGGAAAAAACTCCAGTAATATTCATATTGAACATTTACTATGATTTCCGCATGTTATGTATTTTGTTATTAATAAATTAGTTTTGTTTATTACTCTTCAATCGTTTAATGCAGGTACTAACTACAAAATAACAATAATTAATCCAGTTCGCATTTAGGACGATGTATCTCTGTAGTTGTTCGTAAATTAATTTTTTGCTGCGAACTGGTTCATTTTAGGCAAAAAAATCCAAGAGACATTTTTTGTTTAGAATGAAACAGGCTATCGGAAATAAATTTTTAAATGATAAACAAATAATAAGACAAAAAGTTACATTGGAAATAAATTTTAGGGGTTGCGTTTTCCACCCCAAATAAATTACTGGCTAAGTGTCTTTTTGGTAGTACAAAACGTCAGATTAATTTCAATATTGTAACTTTTCAGTGCTTGCGAAAAAAATTGTTATACAAATTTTATGTACCAGCTTTAAGGGGCTGTATCTGAACAAGGGATGCTCCAATGAAGTTTTTTTATATGATAGATCCTATCTTTTTTTCGATGAGGAATCACCTCCTTGAATGTTTTACACTTATTGAGTTACACCCTGTATACTGGACCATTTCCAGATCGTCACGCATGGAGGAATAGAGCAGCAGACATCTGACAGCTAGATCATTCATCTAATGCGACTCATATGCCATAGTCATACATCTGAAAGATTTATTCCTTCGACGGTTTAGTCACCGGTTCCACTGTATTACTTTCGCCATCTTTACCAATGGGCATTTATACCAATGGACCGATCTGATATCCCTTTTCTCTTGGGAATTCTTTAGATGTTGGTACCTGTTATACATTATTTTTATCACCTATGTGATGCAGGTGTCTCGTCAGTCCGATGGATCTTTTTTTTCACCACTTCAAGAATTAGTGCTTGAATACTTACTGCAGAGGGTGAAAATTTCGCATCCATGTATGTGATTGTTCAGTTTACTGTCATCAGAGTCCGCTGTCTTGTGTACCCAGTAGTTTTCGAGAGTTCACTTACAAAAGAGAGAGTATGTGCTTCTAGAGACAAAATCCGAACACGGTAACTAAGTTACGTATATGTTCACAGTTATATTATATTACATTTTTTTAATTCACACTGATGTGTGTTAAGTTGCAGGATTACAACGGAGTTTTTATAAACTTTTGAAAGTGTTGATACTGAATTTGAGTTAGAGACCTATTATCATTTTGTTCTGGTGCATGCCTTCAGTAAACTTGAATCATACTGGAAATAAACATTTTTTGGAAAATTATCACTCAGCACATAATTTCATTATTTATTGAGTCTTCCAGAATTTCCTATGAAAAAATCTTTCTGGACATTAAGCATTATATTATTTTTATTGTTCATGTTCCGTCGATTTTATCATTTATTACAAGCTAATAAATGATAAAAGTCGTTCAACTTATCAAATGCCAACCAAATTTTCTGAATGGGGAACACATATAACTCTTTTTCTTGTTGCAGGTGGGTTGTAGAATATGCAACGTCAAATTCAGCCATTCATCCCAGCTAACTGTTCATATGCGAGAGCACACGGGAAAACAGCCTTACAAGTGCACAGTATGTAACAAAATATGTAACTATGCCTCCGAGCTTCAATCTCATATGATGAAACATAGTGGCGAGAAGTTCACGTGTGTTACATGTGACAAAAAGTTCACAACATCTGCATATCTTCATGAACACAACCGAACTCATACCGGCGAGAATTTATCGACATGTACCATATGCGATAGACAATTTACACGTCATCAATACCTTGAAAAGCATATGCGAACACATACTGGAGAGAAACCCTTCACCTGTTTTATTTGCGACAAGAAATTCACGCAGTCTTCAAGTCTTAAGGTACCTTAGATCTGATTTTCAGTTATAATACCACTATTGCTCAAATTATTTTCGAAATATTTTCGAGGTCATCAATATTTTCAAAATTCTTGCGATCCGAAAAGAGAGGATAAGGTTTTATAATATTCTTCAGTAAGAAAAAATGTTCACGAATAATTCGCACCCTATTAATATACAACAAGTTATTTGAAGATATAAGTCAAAAGAGGCTTTGGATTTTACAGTTTTGACAATTAAATGACATTAAAATGGTGATGTTTTGTGACGTATGTGTAAGCGTGAACAAAGTGACTTTCTTGGGTCAAAAAATACTGAAGTTATTCGTATTCTGTTGAAAAAAATTGTTTTCTAACCAACTATCTTATACAAACGACAGCCGAGGTCTTACCTTTTAACGTGCGATTCCTAACAGCATTATACCAGCTGTAATCGAAACGTTAATAACGCAATTTTGTTTACGTCTGCGCAGATATTTTATCACAAAGTAGGTAAGTGACGTGTTATGACAAAATTTTATTCTCTGTCTACGCCAAAATATTATTCTCTGTCTACGCCAAAATATTATTCTGTCTACGCCAAAATGACTTGAGGAGTATTTTTATCAGTTAATATATTGAAAGTATTTGCTGAATTAAAATATCGAAATAAATAAAGTGGTCTGAAAAAAATGTGTGTATTATTCTCATTGCAGGCAGGAATATCTATTCTTCCAAATATTTCTCAATAGAGTATGGTTCTAGAATCTAGATTCACTATAATATTAACTATACCCAGCTAGCACAATTACGTACCTACCTGCCATGTAACAGATATGAAACTTAAGTTTCTGCGATATCGTATTTCACGGACTTTTTACGTTACATGTACATACATGTACAGACATATTCATAGATCTCCCAAAACATTATCAGGCATATCAGAAGCACTTTTCTCAACTGAATGCATTACTATGTATGCCCGTGGAAACATTAGAATCATTTATTTCTGAATTGAAAGAAAATGCATCATTTTTACCATCAGAACAGTTCTGCAAAACGTCTTTCTAGACATTGTTTCGTTCAATTATAAGCAATACCTTCATCGAATTGAATGAAAAAAATATTCTGCTTACCTGTTTTCCTATTGACAGGAACCAATATTTGTGAACGAATATGAACCAAAATTTGTTTGTGAACGAAAATGAACTAAAATTGTGGAAACGACGGCAGGTAACACAATAAACATCACACAGGACAGTTCACAACAAGGAACACTAATATTATTTTAACTCGCCGCCGTTAAAAATGTCAACACGCAAAGAAATTGTTCTGAAGACATATTTACTATACTTTTCATACAATGATAATACAGAGATATATTATTGATATATCACATGAACATCATTTTGATGTTTGCAAAATCGTGAATAAAGTATTTCTGTAAATTTGTTGCTGACCTAAAAATAAGCAATAATACTTCATTTTCATATTGATAATTCTTTGTTTTTTCAATGTTAGCTTATTTACAAGCAGTAGCCATATATATTAATCTGATATGAAGTAGGTATATGTAACACATCTGCAATGTAATTCATTTCCTATACTGGTCATAGTTTCACAAAAAGTTTCAGAATCTTTCAGAGCTTATGGTTTAATTGTTAAAAATTGCAGAAACTTTCATAATATTAAAGCCATGGAGCTGTTGTATTTTACCTAAGTACGTTCGAAGATAGAATATGCAAGTATCGTCTGGAGTCCATTCTATGAGATTCATAACATAGCCATTGAAAGAGTTCAAAGAAAGTTTTGCAAATTTCTGATTTTCAGAATAGATAGTTCTTACTCTGAGAGATGTATCAGTAATGATGTAATATATGAACGTTTGGAACTTTTTAGTTTAGAGCATCGCAGAAAATGTGCGTCGCTCATATTTGTATTCAAGTTAGTGAATGAGAGAATTGACTGTCCTAAAATTCGTGAACAAATTAACTTCAATGTACCACGGCCAGCTTCACGATCTCAATCCATGTTTAGACCTCTCAGAGCAAGAACTAACATTATGCTCAATTCCCCAATATATGTTATGTGCACAAATTTCAATAGCATTTGTGCCCATGGTGATTTATTCTTCAATTACCATCATAACATTATTAGAATTGCACTTGAAGTAGGTAATTAGAATTATTGTTTCTTTTTTGTTCATTTTATTTTTCGTTTATAGTTAAGTAATTTTATATTGTCCTGTAAATGGGTAACTGTTGGACAATAAAGCTATTATTATTATTATTATTATTATTATTATTTTTTTTTTTTTCACCGTAGTGTGCGCTGGTCAGGCCCTATCCCCCGAAGCCCCGATACATTCGGGAGGGCGCGCCAGCATAATCAACCAATGACCACTCCCCACACCGTGGGGTAAGTGATCATTAGGTCCGAGAATCATGTGCCCTTATCAAACGCAGTGAGCCAAAAATGAGAGCCTTCTGCATCTGTGCGGCTAAGATTTCTGCCTTAGTGCGGCAAGCCGGTATGATTTTGAGATTCGAGAGTAGAGAAGACATCATTCCACCAAGGACTCCAATAATCAGAACGACCATCTTGACAGAGTGATCTGGATAGAGTCTGCGGAGTTCGAAGAGGAAATCTCGATATTTTATCCGTTTTTCCTCCTCTTTTCTGACGATATTCGTCTCGCCAGGAGCTGAAAACTCCACGACAAATATCGTTTTGGTCTGGTGGTCGAGGACTACATCAGGCTTAGTAGCTTATTATTTTTTTTTTTTTTCACCGTAGTGTGCGCTGGTCAGGCCCTATCCCCCGAAGCCCCGATACATTCGGGAGGGCGCGCCAGCATAATCAACCAATGACCACTCCCCACACCGTGGGGTAAGTGATCATTGGGTCCGAGAATCGTGTGCCCTGAGCAAACGCAGTGAGCCAAGAATGATAGCCTTCTGCATCTGTGCGGCTAAGATTCCTGCCTTAGTGCGGCAAGTCGGCCCCCTTGTCACGTTCCAGTCACGTGATTTTAATTAAAAAAAGTTTGTAGTTATGAGATTCGAACCCACGACGTCCGCGCGGTAGACATTGTCCTTAGCCTCTACACCAACGTAAGATATTGAAGTTAACTGCGAATGTTGGGTATTTACAGCGTTAGTTTTATCGGGACCGAAATTGACTCATTCATTATACTTGACAGCATTTTTTTTATTTCCGTAGAATGTAATCGTCATTATCTTGTTGAAGATAGGAAAATATACTTAGATTTGGGAAATAATCAATATTCCATGTAAAGATGTGTATGTGTGTGTAAGAGCGAGAGACTCGTGTGACGTAATCGATGCAAAGAGAGATGGAGATGGTATCGAGATTTACCGGTTGCTAGTGCAAGCAGGTGTTGCCAGTTGTACAATAATGCAATGTTTATGGAGTAATGTAGCGTTGCCGGTTTGAAAATTAAGCGTGAACTACTCGACGAAAATTGGAAGCGCGAAAATGATGTATTTTATAATAATGAATCAGATTTAACAAAAATATGACAACTTAACCTGCGATCCGTCATTGTATACGGGGTGTCTCAAAATACATCATTGAAAACAAACATGACGTCGAAGTGTACAGGGTGCGTCAAAATATATTTAAGAAAAAACATGTCAGTTCAACAGAAGTCTAGCATTCCAACATGCCAAAAGAGTACTACGTCTCGTATCTTTGTTAACCAAGTTAGCATCATCAGGAGAAAGAAGAGATCCAAAAGTGTCGAGAGGTTAAGCGTTATGCACTCAACGTGAGGGCAATGGGGGAGCGAAGTATTCGACAATGACATTTCAACATACGTTGTTTTGCATAGTTTCGAAGGAAAACGATGTTCCGAACGTCGTTGGTAAACAAAAATTAGTAATAAAATGGCATTCAGAGAATACAGACGTAAAGAAGAGGAATTTGAGAGACGTGTCCAATAAATAAATAAAGATATTCAATTATATGAGGAAAAGAAAATGGTTCTCGAGCAGTTGAATAATTTACATATTCAAGACAAAGTGTTCCAGCCTCAGAGTGTAGAATATGTCGTTAACGATGCTGAAAAACAAATTTTGTACTTCCGACTACAATAATTTCTGTTCAATATGTGAACGTACCGAATGTGGGTGAAATTCCAAGGAAATATGCGTGAAGGCTAGTGTAAACAATGGAAATCGATTCGTTCGACATCAGTCAATGAGGGTATTTGCGCAGGCGCAATTCCAAAGAATACACCATTCGAATGTGAATTGAAAAAGATATTTCAAGATCTTCGTCATTTAAAAGAAACTATTGAATTTGTTCCAGAATACGCAACAAGGCTAGAGAAAAAATTTTGATTAGAGTTGTACAACAATTATGAAATTCAATGAAAAAATGAATATTTTTATTGAGTAAATGTTGTTTTATTTCAAGTTGGTAAAAATATATAATATAGGTATGCAGAATTATCGCTATCACTTATCGGTGAAGCCAGACACGTGGCTCAAAGTGACGAAACAAAGGCTCTTTGTTTGATTGCATAATATGTCATCACCTATTTTCCTATTCTTACCCAAGGTGACATTGATCACTGTCAATGCTGAATCAGCACCCAGAGATATGCAGTTCTCATAGCTACGGAACAAAGGCTCTTCGTTTGGTTTTGAAATATGTCATCACTTATTTTCCTATAAATACCTCCTGCGAGGCGAAATGATGAGTTGGTTGTATCAGTGATACTAGTGACAAGTGCAACGATTTTATCTGAAAGTAAGTGTTTTTCATGTTCACTTTATGAATTTTTATTGCAAGATTTTTATTCAAATTTAATGTAATTCAAAGATGGTGAGAGTTGTTGTTGAATTATCATTGATTTTCCAAAATTTTTCTCAGATTATTATACTTGAGTGTTTTTCTATACATACTTTTTGAGGATTAAAGTTTTTTTCAATTATTTTGTAATACAAATCGGTTCAGAGGTATTTACGTATTCCTCAAGCCAACCCTGGACTACTATTTTTATCCTACATACATCAGAAGATAGAAAATAACAATTCTCAATCTTTAATAATGAATAAAAGATAAGAACCGGTAATTGCTGACATCCACTTTTCTCGAATACTATCTCTTAAAGTAATTATTGTATCGTACAAATTGTTTTGATGTTAGATGGCAGCCTCATAACCGGGAAACGTGATTATGAATTTTACTCGAGAATCATCCAAGCTGAATAAGAGTTTTTCTCGTATTTTATCTATTTATCTTTGACAATGCCATATCTTGTCTATATACACATTTATTATGTAGTAAACAGAAGCTCATTTTGTTAGCAGCTTTCTAGTTGAATAAAACGCATAGTAAGTTACAAATAACTTTCATTCATGTTGTCGTTTATTGAGAGAGTGTTCGTATAATTTGAAACATTGTTTTTTTTTATTTTTGTTTTCTCGAAGGTGGATTTCCTGAAATTCAAGTTCAGTCGTGGAGAGGAAACCAAATAACAAAATAACAGATTCACCTGTAGAGACGCCGCAGAGGATATTGACAGCCAACATCGTGAAAAGCATTTAGAAAATACGCTGTCGTGTTGTTTCATTTGAAATTGTACGAAATCAAGGTTAGTACTGTTTTTTTTCTCTGTTCAATATATGTATAGAGTTTGTGGTTGTATACTATATTTTTTGTTCGACTCAAAAATGTTTTCATTCATAGATATGATCCGCATAAAGAAGTGTTTTCAATATTTTTTCTTCATTTAGTACGTGCAGAATATGTGTTTTAAATTCGTTGTTTTGAATGACAATTGAAGTTTCAAATTATAACTGTAGCTCGCTCATTTTTCACAATCACTCCATGGGAAACATCACCTCCACTCTTGAATTTTATTTTTCTTTGGTGTATGTTTCTATTGAAGATTGCATTTATTTCAGAACACTACATCAACGTGTGCAGTACCAGTTCAGTCATCTCATCAACTACATCCAAATCCAACTCAGCAACCTTTCCAGAACGAGTTTAAAATTACAGCAACTTCCAGAACCATCTCAACACTTTCCACAGAACGAGATTCAATTCTCTGCAGCTTCCAGAACCTACTCATCACACCAAAAATTTCATTTGTGAACAAAATATCGGTGAGTCATGTCAATAAATAAAATCCAAATGATTGATTTTCCAAAAACCAAGTCGGTAATTGATAATTACCTTTTAGTCATTAGAGATAATCATTCAGAGTATATTGCCGAACAAGCTATACAATTTATTGAGAAACATATAAGGAAATGCGTTTTAGCTATGAAAAAAATTAAATTTTCGGTTGGGGAAAAAAAGAAAATAATTACAAAAATTGGGGAATTGAAACGCTTCAAAGTGATTATCAAAATGATTAATAATAAACACACAGGCTCGGGTTTGAAGCGACGAAGCTCCAGGGTAAAATGGCAAACTGTTAACAATGTTTTCAATCGTAGAGTAACAACGGGGGTAATCATCAATTTAACTCATAAAGATCCTAAAAAGTTTCTAGGCGATGCTTTTCCATTATTCAAGCGTGAGATTTCGAAAATTTCAAAACAAAGGTCATGTCTCAAAGTTAATTTTACATTTCCAGGGGATTTTATTAAGAAATCGAATGATGGAGAAATTGTTGATCGTAAATATTTCAGTACACCGAATAAAGTTATCGATTCAGGTACGGACTTGACTGCTTGGTATAATGAAAACGCTGTGGATGTTATATTGAATAAGTTAGGCGACTTTGAAGAACAATTGTCGGGGTGGGCTTTAAGTAAAATTCTTTTGTTGGAAGTAGCAATTAATAAATATGTCGTTGGTAACGGTTCTTCTTTCATTCCACTGCCGCAAGAAATCGCAAGGAAGAAGGCATGCATCAATGTACAAAACAATGACGAAATGTGCTTCTTTTGGAGTTTTATTAGCGCCTTGTATCCTGTAGCAATACATCCTAATAGAGTGTCAAAATATCCACACTATTCTACAGTTCCGAATACGACAGGGCTGAATACTCCAATGGACTTACATCAAATTTCCAAATTTGAAAAACTTAATCATATTTCTGTAAATGTTTACTCTTTAGAATTGAATCAAGCAAAGGAAAAATTATTTTATTTAGTAGTACCTGCCAGACTCACGACAACAAAACGAGACAGACATGTTAATTTGTTATTAATTCAAGACAAATATTTTCCAAAATTGAACGATTATGAGGCTCCACCCATTAATGACGATGACGAGACTGAAATTAAATTCCACTATTGTTGGATCAAAGACATGTCTAGACTATTTTCAAAACAAATGAGTAATCATAGAAGACAAAAGGTTTTTGTGATAGATGCCTAAATTATTTTTCAAGTCAGCAAAAATTGAATGATCATACTGTTTTGTGCGAAAAAGTGAATGATTGTAAAATTTCCTTTCCTACATACGATTATGTGGAATTTCGAAAATCATGTTTATAAACAAAAATGCCCGTTTATAATTTTTGCTGATTTCGAGTCACTGTTGGGAAAATGTAACGGAAGCATATCTATCAAAACTACAAAATACCAAAAACATATACCTTTCAGTGCAGGCTACTACTTCAAGTGTTCCTATAACGACAGTCTCTTTCATTTCAAAAGCTATCGAGGTGAAGATTGTATGAAATGGTTTGCCGATGAGTTGTCTGATATTGCAAAATTTGTTGAATCCAAAATTAAGAATATTGAGCCGATGACAGTGCCTTTAAATAATATCGGTGCTGCAACGACTTGTCATATTTGCGAAAAACCGTTCGCCCCCAAAGATGTTATTGTGTACGATCACGATCACTATACGGGGGCGGTCCGCGGTTTTGCGCACCAAGCCCCCTGTAATGTCAACTTTCGAAAATTATTCGTGGTACCCATTATTTTTCATAATCTTTCAGGATACGACAGTCACTTCATTATCAGAGATATCGCAAAAAAAGGCTGTGTGAGCATACTTCCCTCAAATAAAGAAAAATACATTTCCTTCACACAGAAGGATGCTGAAACTAAAATTAAATTTCGATTTATAGATTCTTTTCGATTCATTGGAACATCGTTGGATGAATTAGTATCCACATTGGATCAAAATGATTTGGAAATTTAAGAAAAAGAATTTAGTTATTCAGATGATGAGAAATTCGCTCTTCTCACCAGGAAGGGAGTATTTCCGTATGATTATATAGATAGCATGGAGAAATTGAACATCACCGAGTTACCATCTATAATGAATTGAATGATGAATACATAACAGAAGAGAAATATGCTCACGCACAAAATGTTTGGGAATCATTCGAAATTACAAATTGGGGATCGTATGCGGACTTATATTTGAAAACAGATATTTTATTACTGGCAGACGTTTTCGAAAATTTTCGTCATAAAAGCATGGCAACTTATGGGTTGGACCTCGTATGGTATTATACTATGCCTGGGTACACGTGGGATGCCATGTTGAAGTATACGAAGTGTAAATTACAAATTTTAAAAGACATTGACATGATTATGTTTGTAAAATAGGGGATAAGGGGCGGAATATCTGTTTGTTCAAATAGATATTCTGAAGCAAATAATAAATATATGGAAGCATACAATCCCGAAAAACCTTCAAAATATCTTTTATATTTAGACGTTAATAATTTATATGGGTGGGCAATGTCAGAATTTTTACCTTACGACGGTTTTCAGTGGGTGGAAAATTTTGACAAAGATGTAACTGAAATTCCGGACAATGCCTCAGAAGGCTACATATTGGAAGTTGATTTGGAATACCCTGAGAGATTACATGATTCACATAAAGATTTTCCGTTTTGTCCAGAGCATCAGGCACCACCAAATTCCAAACAAAAAAAATTAATGGGTACCCTGTATAATGAAGACAAATATATTTTGCATTATCGCAACTTGAAACAAGCATTGAAAAACGGTTTGATTCTAATCAAAATTCATCGGGTTGTGAAATTTAAACAATCTACATGGCTGCGTCTCTACATCGAGTTGAATACTCGTCTAAGGGCTGCAGCCACCAGTTCTTTTGGCAAAAATCTATATAAACTAATGGTGAATGCTATTTTTGGGAAAACGATGGAAAACATTCGGTTACACAGGGTGGTCAAACTTGTGAATTCCTGGAACGGTCGTTATGGCGCCAAAAATTTAATTGCGAGCCCCCGATTTCAGAGTCGAACCGTTTTCGATACAGACTTGGTGGCTATTGAATTGAAAAAGACTGAACTTGTTTTCAATAAACCTCTGTACATCGGAATGGCAATTTTAGATATTTCAAAAACATGCATGTTTGATTTCCATTACGATTTCATGGTGCCCACTCTAGGTATAGAAAATTGCAAGTTAATGTATACAGATAGCTTCATCTACGAAATAACGTGTGAAGATGTCTATTCAGAACTCATTAAAAAGAACCTATCAAAATTTGATACTTCCGATTATTCGCCTGATAATAAGTTTCAAATTCCACTTGTGAATAAAAAAATTCCTGGGTTAATGAAAGATGAAGCAAATGGTGAAATCATCACGCACTTTGCAGGGTTACGTTCCAAAATGTACAACTACAAAGTGCAGGGTGGAAAAGTTATCAAAAAATCAGAGGGAATTCGATATAATGTAGTCAGAAATGAAATTGATTTCAAAGATTATATCGATTGTCTCAGAAATTTTAAAGAAAAAATATGTGAGCAGTTCACTATTCGATCATACGCTCACAACGTTTTCAGTATCAAGCAGGTGAAAATAGGCTTGAGTCCACACGACGATAAACGAAAATTAATCCCCAAATCATCCGACACTTTACCTTGGGGGCACTATAGCTTGAAATGAGGTTATCATTTGGATTTTATTTTTATTGATGTGATTTATCGAAAAATTTTGTTCTAGTTTGAATATGGCCAATAGATGTGTTACTCTAAAAATTTCCAACAGCGGTAGGAATCCACCAACTTTGCAAGAATTGGCTGCAAACAAAATTTGTAGGACTGTTAGAGATATTCATAGACATAAAGGTGCTGAAAAACTAGGAATTGAAATTTGGTATAGTAGAAATAAGCCTAGTATTTGTTTTTTCATCATACCGAAAGAATTCATAGAAATACTCAATGTAAATTGTATCAATGTATTGAAAAAACAAATGAGGAAAAATTTCCATTTTACGGATTCTAATTGGTCAAAGTTTTTGAAATGTAAATTTGTAGTTAATACAAGATATACCTAAAAATATAATTTGGATGAAATATATTGAAAGTTTGTATACTTATTTATTATTGTACACACACGTTGATAAAATTTGAATAAAATATATATTGAAATTTTGGTGTTTTATTCTATCAAATAACTTTTCAAAGCTGATTTTTTTTTCACCTTATACATTGAATGAAACAAATGTTACAACATTTTCTCATTTATTACATAAATCATACACTATTTTTTGTTTATAATAAAATAGATATTCACGTGAAGCATTAGCATACAGACTATCTAGAGCTGAGGCTTGACAAAAACCTTCTATGATTTCTTCCAAAGTTAAATTAGGTTTATTCTCACGTAACCATGATTTTATTATATTGAAAACACCTCGATAATAATCACAAAAGTTCAAAGAATCCAGCATAGCGATACGGTCAGATAGCACATCAAGGTGAGTATTCAGGATCTCAATTACATCTCGTTGAAACAGCTCCATGTTCGTGGTGTCCTTGGAAATGGAAACTTGTTTGGTATTACTTTCGATGTACTGTGTGACG
This sequence comes from Leptinotarsa decemlineata, assembly GCF_025532065.1. Lineage (NCBI taxonomy): Eukaryota > Metazoa > Arthropoda > Insecta > Coleoptera > Chrysomelidae > Leptinotarsa > Leptinotarsa decemlineata. Next base: position 735,191 of record NW_027412608.1, read on the forward strand.
TAAATGTAATCCCCGCAACGTGTTGTAATTGGATCATATTCGTCTACATATCCATCGATTTGTCATTCAAAGAAATTTTCCTTTATTTGTTGCAGGATGTCAGTGAGGGTCGCCCATTCATAACTTGTTAAATTGATGGAACGAATGGAGAACTGCTGCTTCAAAATTATGCATGGGCTGAAGTCTCTGCATGGACTTAGTCCACATCGAATTTCATAAGATGACATGGGGAATGCCATCAACAGCAATTTATGTTCGTTTCGAGCAGCTATTTCGTATTGCTCCAAGGCTCTGTCTATTGCATTTAGAGTTCCATTGTAATCTTCACCATCACTGTCGAATATTACTTCAACTTCACTACCGTAACCACTATCGAGAGACATTTTCAAACTGAATATCCATCTGTGTTTGCATGCGCTCTTATAGCTTCAGATCACGTGGTCCGTTTCAGATATTGTGCGTTTGTTAAACACACAAATATTTTTTCACAAAAGGCCCTCCCAATACATTGTCAGTGTGCTTGTTTTCCATAAGATTCTATACAAAATCGACATTTTCGATCCAACTGTTGTGTTTGTTATCCAAACCCAGCCATTTTACGTACATTCTTTTATCTTTCTTCCTCAAGACTTTTTCAACGAGATATATATCAGGATTTGCAGTTTTTTGTAATTCTTCTCCATAAAAAGCACCCCTAATAGGTGCACCCTCCATATCTTCCAGCATGAAGGTTGCGGGGTTGGTAATATTGACTTTGATAATTTTGAATAATTCCGTAGTCCGATTGGCGTAAAGCCTTTTTCAAAAACGTGTTTCGCCTTACTGATTCGTACAACATCACCGACTCTGAATTTTCTCGGTCCAGCTATTTTCAGATGGGTGTATGTTGATTTGAGAATTTGTTATTCGTTAGTTTTGGTGATTTTCGAAGGTTGTATGCCCGTCTTCGAGTGTCGCGTATCATTGTAGGATTTTGTGATTTCAGGCAAGACATTCAACCATTTGTAGGTGCCATTCAGACTGAAATATTTGAAAAGTCTTTCTTTTAGCGTTCTAATGATACGTTCAGCCATAGAAGCCTTAGTGATACTGTACGTATTGTAGTGATTTATTCCATGTTTTTTCATCAATGTTTGAAACTTATTGTTGTAAAATTCTTTACCTTGATCGGTTTATAAATTTTTGGACAACGTTTCGTATTTGTCAAGATATCTGCAAACGTTTTCGTAATTTCCTCTCCCGTTTTTGATTTCAGTGGTCGAGTCCACACAAATTTCGAAAAACAATCTATGACGACTAGAATCAGTTTGAAATTCCGATTTTGGTGAGCGAACGATCTCATCTCAGCCAAGTCCATCTGCCATAAGTCATCCATTCCTTTGATAACTGTAGGGCGTAGAGGATAATTTTTTCTAATTGGTTTATGTAGTTCGTTGACAAGTTGAATCTTGTCTTTGGTAGTCATGACGACTGATGGTGAAGATGTGTGAACCCCGCTCTTTTATTATGGTTATGCTTGAACTTTATTTTGTATCTTTTTGATTTCCTTGATAGTAGATTGTACCTTCGCATTTATTTCGGTAATTTGTTTGGAGATGTCACCTTGAAATTTGGTTAGATTTTTATCTACTTGGATCATTTCATTTTCGTGTTTCTTAGCTAGTTGATATATAAATGAAGCAAGTTCATTTATACACATTTATACACATACTTTTTATTAGCAACATCGTAATCAGTGGTGGGGCTCTTCACATGTCACAATTTCACATCACCACAATGAATATTACCATCTGAGGTATAATGCAACAAACATCCTCCGGAAGGCGTTGGCAATTTTCGTTTTCTTCCGCTGTCGCTACGTCCAAACTTATCGATAACCATTTTGAAAATGATAATGTATTGGGAAACGTAGTGTATCTTATAGAATTATTTTTGCCTGTTTGAGTTCATTCAAAATGGCAATGAGTTCATTGTTGTGTGAAGTATTTCCTGCATCTCGAGAGGCTAGCAATAATTTGAGACGTTCGCATAGCTCGTTGGAATCGTCCCAATAAATGTATTCAATGGGTTTCGTATTGAATGTCATTGCAAGAGGTGACGTTTTGGGTAGACATGATGTCATCGCAGTAGTAGTAGTAGTAAGAGGTGTTTTAGGTTGAAAAAACCCAGTACCAGTTTTACGACGATTTCCTGCTGTAGGAAACAACGGTTTGATTATGTTGGTGTACTTGTATCTCTGTGTGCCTTTTAGAGGCCCAGCCGAATTCTTGTGAGCGCTCGATAAATTCAAAATCTTTTTGTAAACATTCAAATCCTCAGTGTTATAATTTTCAGGCATGTCGAGAAATAACAGTTCATATATACCGGGTGTTCCTTTCCAGTGATACCCAGCCAATTTTATGTATCCGCTACGCTTGTCAAAATCGATTTCCTTTTGGCCTAGGAACCATTTTGAAGATACCCCATCATATATGGGACCGTATACTTTGTCGATTTCCTTGTCATTTCCCCAATGTTTTTTGATGTACGGTTGAGACATTATCGGATATTGATCGATATATTCTTCTAAAACTTGTTCATTTATGTCTGTCGCCTTGTTCGTCTTCTGCATACCCACTAAAGACATTTTCATCATCATCGTCATCCTCATCTTTACCTGCAACATGTACGAGGGATTGGAATGGAGTCGTTTCAGGCTCTTCCACTGTCTCTTGTTTGACTTCGGTTTTTGCCTCAGTTTTCAATGAGGTACTAGCTGACTGTGTTGCTGTTTTATTAGCTATTTTCCTCAATGGAATAGACAGAGGTTTGAAAAATCTTTGCAATGACTCATCTTCTTCGGATTTGCCCAATTTCAGAGCCAAATATTTTTTTCGAATGATGCGTGCAATTTCGTTGATTTTATTCTTTTGAATAACATCAACTTCTTTGCTCAACGGTTTCATGATGGTGAATGATACTACATCACACATTGTGTATACTTATATATTTGTCGAATCCTTGACGATAACGTCCACCATTCTTATCGAAATCTTTCATTATTACAACGGTTCCATAATATTGCCAACATTCGGCACACATTCTCTTGAATTCATCGAAAGACATGTCGGGAGATACGTGTTCATCGAATACATGTTTCAAATTCATTTCATCCTGTTTGAATATGTCTTGACTTTACTGAAAATTTCTTGAACCACTTGATATTTAGGTTGATACAATGATTTTTTTGAATATACGTAGATATTTTCAAATTTGGCGTCATTCGGGTGGAATAGCAATGTTAAGATAGCGTTTGTCTTTCCACAACCACTCGGCCCACAAATTATTGCACGAAACGAATTGGGTAATAATATACCATGCTTCCCAACTACACTACTATTGTTGGCTTCATTCAAAAAGTCTAAATTTTCGATAGGTAATGTCTTGTCTTGTTGAACGACTTTCATGATGTGATGCTGGATAATGAGTGCGCTACGGTTATAAATAAAAACATCACAGTCATCACCCAATCATTCTCAATGTTGACTTACTCCGGTGCAGGTGTCGTCAATTCGATTATCAATAATCTCCCGTTCGAATTACATCTACCTGGTTATCAGTTTTGCGGACCAGGCACCAAATTGAAAAAGAGATTGGAACACAGTGACACCGGTGTAAATCCTTTGGACGAATATTGTAAAGATCACGATATCGCGTACTCTTAAAGCGACTCATTAGAAGACCGTCATAAAGCAGATCAAGTGTTGGAAAATAGAGCTTGTGAACGTGTTAAATCGAGAGACGCTAGATTTGGTGAAAAAGCTGCAGCTTGGCTCGTAACTACAACAATGAAAGCGAAACGTAAACTCGACATGGGGTTGTCCTTTCGACGTAATATGCTTCAAAAAATTACTAATAATTGAAAGCCACATCCTACCAATATTAAGAAATCTAGTGCTTCGGCTTTGCGAGCTGCTAAAATGGCATTGAGTCAAGGTGGAGGACGTAAAAACATACGGATACCTAGGATAATACCATTCGAAGCAAAATCTGGAGAAATCCTTCCCCTCATACCTATATTCGCTGCCCTTTCAGCTTTGAATTCGTTGGCAGGTGGAGCAGGCGCTATCGCAAAAACCGTAATAGATGCTAAAAATGCCAAAAAGAAACTTGAAGAAGATCAACGCCACAATAAAGCTATGGAACATTCAGGTTCCGGTTTGTACCTACGCAAAACACCTCGAGGATTCGGTCTGTTCCTAATGAAACAAAAGCAACGCAAAGGGCGAGGTCTTTACTTGAAAAAGCAAAAAAACTCCTACTGAAGCTACCCCATAGAGCATTATACGATTCAGAAATTCAAAAATGTGCCCGTCAACTGAGAATTCCACATTTTCGTGGAGTCTTTATGCGCGACACGTTGCCAACTCGTGGTCCTCGACTGCGAGAATGTGCTGTATTGAACTTGGATTCTCAATTGAATGCAGGCACTCATTGGGTACCTTACATCAAAAATGGCAATGCTGTACAATATTTTGATAGTTTCGGTAATCTCAAACCTCCAATCGAATTGGTCAGATATTTTGGAGGGGGTATAACGATTACATATAACAATGCAGAAACTGTAGGCACATCTGTGCCTACAGTTTGATTGAGAATGCTATTTGATTGAGAATGCTAAACCTTGGGAATTATTGAATGTTTGGCATAGATTACCAAAGAACTACCAACATCGATTTGCATTGCAGATTCGTTTACGATGTTTCATCCATTACCGACATGAGGTACCACCACCTACATCAGCTGCGTCATCCATACAAAAAGCAATGTATTATGGTCCTTTGAGTTCGCAAATAGAATGTTATTATTGTAGAAATAAATGATTTTTATGCAAAATGTTGTTGTTTCAATCATTATTTAAGGAGATTATATCAGTCATGTCTATGATATTAACGCTAACGAGTCGTTCTTCGACGCTCTCCATCGATTTCAATCCACCCATTCGATTAGATTCTGATTCTGAATATACTTTGGCTTTGCTCAGTTTCCATTCGTACAACAGTATACCCAACATTAAAGAAGGTACGAAATTCTAATACTATGAAATCGCTGACAAAACTAAACAGAAAAGCATCGATATACCTGTTGGATCTTACGAAATTGGTGACATTGAAGAATTAGTGAGCAAATACATCACGCCTAAAACGTTCAAGGAAAACCCTGAGGATTTTTTCTATCTGAAACCGAATAATAATACGCTGAAAAGTTAAATGTTCTGTCTGAAGCACTCGATTGATTTCCGACCAAATAGCTTGGCTCACATACTGGGGTTCTTCCTGTGGATATCATTAAAGTACGCACCATACACATAGATAGCAACATTACGTTTGGAGCCTTCTACAACGACACACCGACTCATACGATATACGAATTTGCTGTTGGTGTTGATCCGGGGTATGCAATTGACGAAACACCTAATCACCTCCATTTACCTACCTATTGCGCATAGAGACGAAATAAACAATATCACGCTGCGAGTGCTCGATCAACATTCTAGGCTCATTGATTCCCGAAACGAAGAAATAATAATTCGTTTGGAATTGAAGCGGAAGTATGGTGCTGACTATCTATAAAAATAATACACCTCCATACCCCAAGTCAGTCTTCCGCAAGACCTTCACTAGTCGACAACTATTGACAACGGAAAATAAATTGTTTCTGGAATCTCTTGGTTATCATGTTGTCCAATCAAGTGTTCAACATTTTCCGAAAACCGCAAATCGATGAGTCCATACAAAAGGTAGAGCGGCGTACCTACTATCCTTATGTCAAGTCTTTTCGCAACAACGATGTTATTGAAATCAACATCAATCAATCTGATGCCTATGATGCTTTGTACGATAGTCTGCTGTTCATTAGTGGAAAAGTTGAGAAGACCAAAGGAGACGGTAAGGTGTCTTTCGTAAACAATGCTGGTGCTTTCATGTTTCAATCTGCTAGTTATGAGCAGAGTGGTAAGGAATTGGAAGCAGTTCGTGAACTTGGAATTGTTAGTACTGTTAGAGGCTTTTTCATCTACACCGACGAAGATATCAAACACTTGGCCACCTCCGGTTAGACTTTTCCCAACAATACAGGCGTCATCAACACAACTCATCTAACATTCAACATGCTCATACCCATCAAGCATTTTTTGAATATCTTCAACGATTATCAGTGTGTATCCTGCTCTCACACAAGGTGCAAAAAATGAAATATGGGCCGTCAAGACTTCTTCGTTTCTTGAAAGCCCTCGATATGTGATTGTATGTTTCCAAAAAAATCATGACTACACTAAAGTCAACAATGATCCAACAATATCCAATCATTTGAATATTACCAATATAACGCTCACTCTTAACGGTGAGAATTACCCCAAGGAAAATATGCATTTGAATTTTGCAAAGGGGAATTTTTCACAAGCCTATTTCAACTACTCACAATTTGGTCTCAGCTACAAAATGACCAATCAACATAATCCTCTTCTCACTTCCACCGTCTTTACGGACAAAGCTCTCTTTGTCATCGATTGTTCCAGAAGGGATGAGAGCATCAAAAGTTCCAGTGTTGATGTAAAACTTGAAATCGAAGCATCCGAGGGATTTCCTCAAAATACTATTGCATCATTGTGCACGACACTGTCATAGAACACCTTCCACTCAGCGAAATTATTAAAAAATGGAACTGAATATGTGATTTTGCTTCAGTATCAATCGAAGAGTCAACATGAAAAAAGCTGTTGTAGATATTCAAGGCTTCACCGTCGAGCAAAAATTCCATCCTAAGGAAATAGCCATTAGGATTGGAATTCAGTGTAGTAACTTTTCACTGCTGCCAAACACACCATTTTCCAGTTTGAGTAAAAAAGATCGTCGTACCGCCTGTTACTTGGAGCGAAACATTCACGGATTGAGGTATTCCTCTGGCTTTGTGGAATATAATCAATTGGATGCCATCCTCAAGGAAAATCTACAAGGTTTCGATGTCATTTATGTGCGAGGACATCAAAAACATGACTTTCTAACTGAAAAATTTCACGAGTTGAATATACCGACACGCGTTGTGAATTTGGAGGGCTATGACAATACAACATGTATGGTTCCCACATTCAACAACAACGAAGGTGTCTCACCCTGTATGCATCACATTCGCAAGCGAACCAACTACAAGTGCGTCGAAAACGCACGAAAAACGATCGAAAACGCACGAAAAACGATCGTAAACGCACGAAAAACGATCGTAATCGCACGAAAAACGATCGAAAACGCACTGAAAACGATCGAAAACGCACGGAAAACAACGAATTTTGAAATGTCATTGTCGAATACTTCGCTCCCCCATTGCCCTCACGTTGAGTGCACAACGCTTAACCTCCCAACACTTTTGGATCTCCTCTTTCTCCTGATGATGCTAACTTGGTTAACAAAGATACGAGACGTAGTACCCTTTTGGCATGTTGGAATGCTAGACTTCTGTTGAACTAACATGTTTTTTCTTAAATATATTTTGACGCACCCTGTACACTTCGACGTCATGTTTGTTTTCAATGATGTATTTTGAGACAACCCGTATACAATGACGGATCGCAGGTTAAGTTGTCATATTTTTTCTTAAATCTGATTCATTATTATAAAATACATCATTTTCGCGCTACATTACTTCATAAACATTGATTTATTGTATAACTGGCAACACCTGCTTGCACTAGTAACCGGTAAATCTCGATACCATCTCCATCTCTTTGCATCGATTACGTCACACGCGTCTCTCGCTCTCACACACATACACATCTTTACATGAAATATTAATTATTTCCCAAATCTAAGTATATTTTCCTATCTTCAACAAGATAATAACGATTAAATTCTACGGAAATAAAAAAAAAAAATGCTGTCAAGTATAATGAATGAGTCAATTTCGGTCCCGACAAAACTAACGCTGTAAATACCCAACATTCGCAGTTAACTTCAATATCTTACGTTGGTGTAGAGGCTAAGGACAATGTCTACCGCGCGGACGTCGTGGGTTCGAATCTCATAACTACAAACTTTTTTCAATTAAAATCACGCGACTGGAACGTGACAAGGGGGTCGAGGGGTGAAGCAGAGTCTCAAGAGGGCCTGAGCGGTGATGTGGAGTACTAAGGGGGGCGAGGGCAAGGGGGTCCACGCTTGAATCGCTACGATACTCGTTCCATCCTGCGTCGATGACGTTTCCCCCACTCCCAAGTGGTCCAGAAGTCTCTTTGTTCATCTACTTTCGTGTTTGACTATTGTTGGCAATTCATTGATAAACCTAATACATGCATACTTTGGAGTCTTTTCCGTTGATGACAGTCTGTGGATTGGAATATTATAGTAGATGTTAGAGCAGAGGTTCTCAAACTTATATTTTCTACCGCCCACTTCCAGAATTGATTATTTTCCAGCGACCCCCAATTTTTTTGTTACTTAACTACATCTTAAGAATCACAATCGCAGTCTTTATTTTGATAATCAAATTATGTGTGACATGTGAAAATAAAACTTTCTGATGATAGTAGGTAACGTAAAACACCATTTTGTAATATTAGAAACCTTTTATTCATGATATTAAAACAAACATTTCGATTTGAATTTTAAAACTGATCTAATGTGAAGGATGAATTTCATGATTTTTAACAAGTTTGTTAATATCAGGTTCGAATATATATATATATATATATATATATATATATATATATATATATATATATATCTATCTATATATATATATATATATATATATACAGACCTACGACTTTGTGGGTACGTGTGGCAGATACCCAACAGAAAAACAAACGTCTTCGATTTGGATGATTCGTCGCAATTTATTTCCCACTATGAAAAGCAGAAACTAATTTCGTTTGATCGATCCGATCAACTGATAGACCGGTTTCGGGGTGATTGCCCCATCATCAGTACCGGGCATGGTCTCTTCAGAACGGTGTGAACCGTTGAGTATCACGACTAAATGAAAATAATTCCAGCTGGTCATAGAATCTCTCTGCAGTTGATTCGGTGGTTGTCCACTGTCCATGCTCCGAGTTGCCCCTTTCCTCTCATACAGACCTACGACTTTGTAGGTATGTGTGGCAGATACCCAATGGAAAAACAAACAACCCACCCAGCTAATGCCGCGCAGAGAGTTGAAGTAAAACCATCAGGCACTTGTGCAACGTCTTCAATTTGGAAGATTCGTCGCAGATTATTTCCCACTATGAAAAGCAGAAATTAATTTCGGTAGATTCAACCAACCGATAGACTGGTTTCGGGGTGATTACCCCATCATCAGTACCGGGCATGGACTCTTCAGAAAGGTGTGAACCGTCTGAGTTTTACTTCAACTCTCTGCGCGGCATTAGCTGGGTGGGTTGTTTGTTTTTCTGTTGGGTATCTGCCACACGTACCTACAATGTCGTAGGTCAGTATGCGCAGTGGACATACCACTGAATCAACTGCATAGAGATTCTATGACTAGCTGGAATTATTTTGACATGGTCGTGATACTCAGACGGTTCACACCGTTCTGAAGAGACCATGCCCGGTACTGATGATGGGGCAATCACCCCGAAACCGGTCTATCGGTTGGTTGGATCGACCAAACGAAATTAGTTTCTGCTTTTCATAGTGGGAAATAATTTGCGACGAAACTTCCAAATCGAAGACGTTGCACAGGTGCTTGATGGTTTTACTTCAACTCTCTAATATATATATATATATATATATATATATATATATATATATATATATATATATATATATATGTATATATATATATATATATGTATATATATATATATATATATATATATATATATATATATATATATATATATATATATATATGTATATATATATATATATATATATATATATATATATATATATATATAGACATATAAAAGGTCATTGTGAATCCCGTTAACTAGACGAACAGTACGCAATGAAGCCCTCAGTTACGTTGTGTGTCCCAGTTTCGGGCTTCACAACGTATCGATGTGTATCTCGTTGCTAATGGTATACAGATGTTGTAGGTATTTCACAAAAAAAATTTTGGCTGGGCTTTCAAATGACCAAATTTAATGGTTTTATATACCAATTAGTTCACAGAAGTATACTGTAGAGGCGCCGCTGTACCCAACTGTATCAAGAAACATACATGTGATATGGAAGCGACCTTGTGGAGCCCTAGATTTAGCAACACTGTTTCGATGAACAATCAGCAGCAACTTAATAAACGCATACGTATGATCGGGAGAAAATGATACAAATACCAATTATAGTCGTGTTCAATTAGAAATAAAAAGTTTATTCGAAAAAATAATATATTTCTGGGTACCAAAAATCAAGTTAATTTAGAAAATATTTCACAGTAAGTGAAAAATAAGAGGTTGTCATTTTCTACCAGAATTATAAATGAATGCTTTTATGACAACCCAGTTTCTATCTCGGAATAATTCTTCATTGGCAGAAATTAATTTCATAACTTCACTTTTTTTCGGTGCAATTTTTTTTCTAATGTATTCTGCGAAATACTCAGTCATCACTTCTTTTTGGTTCGTTTTTGGTTCTCTTTTTTTATTGTTTTTCACTGAAATTGAAGAAAAAATATGAATATCTGAACCACAAAAGTTGTTCATTTTCTCACCTTTGATTTCTGACGTACTAGGTTCATTCTCAGTTTCATTTGAATTTCCTTCTTTTCCTTCATTTTTCGTTGAATCCTCATCTTCGGAGTAGTCGGATGTTACACTATCCGAGAATTCAATTTCATCAAGGCTCTTTCCTTTGAATTGTGAAGCTTGTCCTTTACTCATAGCAAGTAGTAATTTTGACACCTTTGCAGTTTGATAAATGTCTTGAGGTAATCTGGAGAAAGTTGAAATTTGGAAACAAATGAATTACAAGCATGTTGTGGAGGTCAAATAAATATGAAATTGAATTGTTTTCCATATAATTGCCAGTATTTAGTAGATTTGGATACAAACGATATTTTTGTGTAGATAGTAAATGAACCATTCTGAAGATAAACAGCTGAATTTCGATTCGTTTACCAACGTCTTGCACTCAAAAGATCGAATAAGTTGAAAGTATGAATATAATATATTGATGTGGACAATAACATTCGATGAATTAATTTTCAGCATTTATTGATTTTCAAAAGAATATAAGGATAATACATGAATTTGAATGGAATTTAATTGAAAAGATGTATGCAACTCGTCATTAACACTTTTCATCATGAATATTGCCCATGAGCATTTCAAAATAGAAATGTGAATTTCAAATGAAAATATTCTCCATTTTTATAGAAACTCATATTTTACCTCTTTTTTCTTTCTCAAACTTTTGAAAACTGAGAAATTTGCAATTCAAATCGTTCAGAAATGTCACTCAGATATTTCGAAAGATGCATGCATGTTTCAAAATAAACTCAAATAAGACACAATTATTTTGTATAAGTAAATTCTCACCTATAATAAGCCTCATGAGTTTTTTTAGTATGTCCCATGAATGATGCGAACTGTTCAATTTCCGATTCAGTCATGTTCATTACCTGCAAAATTGTTGAAATTTGTTTTCTCAAACGAGTGGACGTAAAAAGAACTGGATCTTGTACTTCAGCTTCATTTGCTAACTTTTTCAGTGTGTGATATCCACTCAACCATCTATTATCACTTCTGGGGTTTGCAAATAAGTATTCATTTGTTTCAGGAACACATTTCTCTCTATAGTTCAACATGATATCGATGAGATCTTGGTATTTTTTAGGAAACAGGATGGCAACTGGTTTGCTTCCTTTTCCAGCAGTCACAACCCTTTTGAAGTTTTTGGTCAATATTTTTTCGGCATCGCTGAGAGAATCAACGAATTCTTCTTGCTGGTAGTGTGAGATATCAGAATTGTATGTTGATAGTTTCAAATATTGTATTTCACCGATACGTTTTCTATTAAGAAGCAATACTAAACTCAGAACGCACTCTGTGAGTTTTCTGAATTGATTTTTCATATCTTTGGCATCAGCCATTAGATAACTTGCTTTTTGAGCTTCTTCTAGGGCATATTTTTGGAATTTTATAATATCACTAGTCAAAGGATATAGTTTTGGTTTCTGCCAATGTTTTTCATTCAAATCTTTCAGTGCCAAGCTGGATATATCTGTATACCAGTGATCACTGATGAGTTCCTTCAAACGATTGATATCTTTCAACGTTTTTTCAGGATTCTCACAATGAAGAAAACGGCTCTTCTTTATGACAAGTTTTCGTGCTAGGTTACAAACTTGTTTGAGCCGTGTACCCATATGTAGAGCTAGACTTGCAGATTTGAAGCTTTTGGAATCACTATCGTAACCACTTATTACTTTGGTGGCTACCACCAAATTATCAAAATATTCTGGTTTTAAAACCTCCATGAGATTATTTGCTGCAGTTGTTTGTTTCAGAACTATCAGAAGCCGACCTAATTCTCGCATTAAATTAGAAATAACTGTTCTTATCTGAACCCTCTTGTGTTTTGATAATTCACTTTCCCCATAGCTGCAGATGAGTACATCATTCATGGCAGTTTTAGAAATCTCATCCTTCCTCATAAAAGTGAATACTTCATTTTTCAGTCTGAGAGAATCATAAAATTTTTTATTTACCCCCTCACATATAGTGAATATTTGTGACTGTGATAAATGATTGGCACGTTTTGAGTTTTCATCACATTTTAAATCGCATTTTTTTCTGTGCCTCCTCAAATAATTTCTTTTATAGAACCCTAGACAAAAATCGCATATAACGTATTCTACCTCTTGATCGTTGATTCTTGGTCTTTTGATAGGGCGAATTTTATTTTCTTGATTATAAAGAGAAAAATTTCCTTGTCTACGAATAGTATCTATCAACACTTTTCTCTTATGGTGTTTCGGGGGCAAGGCTATGATCTCTTTCACAGCCACTTCATTTTTATGGGTTCTCTCGAGATGCCTCGGAAAATGTGTTACTTCAAGAAAACAATATGGGCATGTATTTTTTTTTGTCCATGTCCTACTACTTTGTAACAGGTCAATTCCAAAACCTTCATCAAACTGAAAACAAACACGAAGATTCGTGGATAATTTTTGTTCACTATAATAATCTATAAATAAATCTGATGGTTTTTTAGCAGAAGTCAGTGTGTCTCAAATATTTGATATTACAATCATAATTATATGTTAAACGAAGACTGAAATATATCGCTAATTAATATAGAGACGATACAATGAGATAACTTTTATTGTTCATCATAAATTCTCTATAAAATAAAAAATGTACAGTGTGGCATATTTAAGATAAAGACACCCCTGTATTGTGGTCATTTTCGATAGCAGAGATTTGATTTTTGGTACAGGGGTTGACCTTCATGGGACGCACTTTCCACAACACTTAGCCCGAGTGACAGCCTACTGCGATCCCGCTAAAAGGAAAAATCCTTGATATTTTGCTTCGCGTTGGAGATATCGAGATATTTGAAAAAGTTATTTGAAAAAGTTGTTTGGAAATCGTTTTTGATCCACATATTAAATTTCAACTCAACATTAAAAATTTGCATTTTTTTGTTATTTTCATATTCAAGTCCGATTTTTAATTAATGGTTCCGAATAAGAAGCTACAGAAATGATAAAATAGTCTAAATCAATGGAAAACATGTATTGATAATGGGTATTAGGTTATTGATTCTTATGTCTACATTATAACGAATTTATTATTTTCGTAGCTTTTTATTTAGAACCAATAATTGAAAATCGTACTTGAATATGAAATTCGTTGAAATTTGGTTTGTAGGTTGAAATCTATTTCTGAGCAACTTTTTTAAATAACTCATTACGGTTTCATCAACGCGAAGAGAAAAATATCGAGGATTTTTTGCAGTAGGCTGGGTTTGAGGCTGTCACTCGAGCTGAGTACCTATTGCAAAAAGTGCGGCTCATGAAGGTCTATGCCTGTACCGGAAATCAAATATGTACTTTCAAAAATTACTAAAATACAGGGGTATCTTCATCTTAAGGGTATCACAGATAATATCACAAAAAATTGCACCAGCATTCATTTTACTCACAAGTCAACATAGGTATCAGAACATATTCCAAATGCTACGCTTGTAGCATTTGAAACTTGTTCTGACATATTGAATACCTACATGGAAAAAAAATAAAACACATATTTCATCTCATTAAACGGTTTAAACTATTAGGATTGAGAAATTGTATTGCATCAAGAAAAGTAAATATATAGCTTTTTCTGAAATCGAATTCATATCGTCTAATGAGCATAAGTTCTAGTTGCAAGAACCTTCGAAAGATGTTCAATATGAAAGTTTTTCTAATCTCAATTTTATAATTCAGAGCCATTTTGCTTGGATAATTGGTTATGTCTCTGAATTGAGAGAAGAGCCTCATCGGCGAGAAATGTAGGAGCAATTCGAAATATTCGAATTGCGGGTTATGATGTGGAAATAAATATGAGAGCCAGCCATTTTACATATCAGGTAGCAAGTGGTTTCACATTGAACAATGATGATCTGAATAAGATGAAATGAATTATAAAAGTATTTTCTATTACCTGACTTATTTTTCCATAGTTTATAATGGTCCTCTCTATATTATTATTTTCTGCTGATTCATGCTGTTGATATGAGAGAATATTTCGCTTCTGTTTTTTTGGCGGGGTTGGAAGTGGTTGTTGGGATATTTCCTTCTGAAAACATTTAACATTTCGGAGTCAATATTAATAACCCTAAATGCTGTCGTGAACATACTTACACCAAAATTTTCACTTGCAGTATTCATGTCATTCTCACAATAGCTATCATAGTTTGCTTCCTCATCCTAATGAAGAGAAAGACATTTAGTTAATATAAAAATATTTTCTGATAAGAGGAAAGAGAGTTTTCGAAAAGTATACAACTTAATTATTCTTTGGAAGAAAGTTTGTGGAGGAGTCAATGTTTTTCATGTTTTTCTGGGTTCCTCAACCTAGCACAATCTGAAGGCTAAATCAACACAGAATCTGTTAGAGTGTAATAAAGGGCAATTTGAAAAGTTCACCCTGCAAGTTACTACGTATTACTATGTGATATTTATGAATTTTGTCTATGAATTTGGTAATTAATCGAAAAATTAAATTTATATACTCAACTTTCCGTGAAATGGCTTACGTTATGGAAAGTAACCCTTTTTTGCTCTCAAAATAAAATAAAACTTTGGTGAAAAATACCTCAATTGAAGAAAGATATATTTGTTTTGTCAAAAGTCAAAATTAAACCATTAGCATTCTCCAAGAATTCACTTCCAGTTCTTATTTCAATCTTTAACTTCTCGCCTTAGCAATGGTAATCATGCATGATACATTTTCATAGAGTATGATGGATTATACTTGTTTTTCTGTAGAAAGAATAACGAGTGACAACGAAAACATTTTACACAGCTCCAATCAGATGTTTCATTGAAGCCAAAATGTGTTTGATAAAGCCATCGAGAATTCAACTCCGGTTTAACCGAAAATGGAATCAAGTCAAGAATTCTGAACAGAACCCTTTATTTTCTACAAATTCCGTATGGCGGCAATATGACGTCATCTACGAAAATTTGGTCAAGAAACTTGACGTAGTGAGCAACAAAAAAAGTTTTTCACAAATTCATGTACACTTTATTCATTATAATTCTTGTACCTTCAAAGATAAAGTGCAGTCCATTTTTCTGTGCTAATGGACAATTGTAAGTTTCAGAGCTCCATATACTATCTCATTTTATACATAGGTTATTGTATAAAATAAAAAATACCAACCGTAAAGATTAAATTTTTTTATTTTTTATAATGTAAAAGTTCAAATAAAATGAATTGTATGTTATTTTTTAAGTAATTATCAACTCACAATGACATAGAGTATCTTCGAAACATTTACTTTTTCACTGGCATAGAGAAATTAATTACATAGTACCTATCTTTGACATTGTATCTCATGAATAGATATATTTCGATGTTCGAAAAATACCACTTTCTATCAAGATTATCGTGATGCATTAAGTAAAAATTGGCATTTCAAAACAAATTATAAAATGTACATTGATTGCTGACAAATTTCAACTTTCGAATTTTTCCTCAAAAACTAATCATTTATCTTGTTTACAAACGATAATGTAAGAATAACTTTTGGAGCTACCAATATATTGTTTCCATCCGACTTTTCAGGTTTTGTTCGTGTCTTCTTATATATATAAATGAAAATATGAAACAGTACACCTTATTCCCGTGGAAAATATGTTTAGATGAAACTTCAAGACTTGAGTGAACTTGAGTGAACAAAACTCATCATTAAAGAACCTCACGAAAAAATGAGAATCCTTTCGGCAGATGATAACTATTTCAACCACTCCCGTACCTGCTTACCGTTGCTAAGGTAAGATGGAAATATGAACCTAAACAGAATTCTTCGCCAACATGTTGTCTGTGCAATCTCGTAGACGTAGACTATCGAATATGATATTTGAACATTTTATTGATTTGATATTTGTTATTTTCTCGAATTTGATAACGGAAAAAAATTATCAAACCGTGGATAACATTGAAGCCAGCTGAGAATATTAATTCATTTTGATTAATCAAATCAATAAAAAAATCATAAATATAAGTTTCCGACTAATTGGACTCTTCAGTGGTTTATATTACTTAGTAATTTCTCGGGGTGCTTTTCTTACACTTCCAACAGACTATGGTGATTTAGCTTTGTTTATTTTTCAGATTATAGAAGTTTAAAAAACCCAGGAAAAACAACAAACTGATATTACACAACAAATGAAAGACGATAAAATCAATAGCCGTTGCCGCGTTGAGATCATAACAAAATTTGTTACTCATATTTCTCATGTCACTTTCGATGTCACTATAGCATTTCACGTCGTTATGCTTGAAGTTTAAAAATGTATTACTCGTCAAATCCATTTCAAAGTAACATCATTGATGGAATTGGCCGATACTTGATGAAAATCCATAACTAACGTATACAAAAAACACTTCATTGTGAGATTTTCACTAAACAGTTTCACAAAAACGCAACACGCCTGAAGAAGCCATTGTATGGCGAGCATGTGTTGCGTTTTTGTAAAACTGTTTAGTGAAAATCTCACAATGAAATGTTTTTTGAATACGTTCAAAGTAACAAATGAATTTTTGAAATTTCACTAGATACAAATAAAAACAGAAAATGAATGGCTGATAAAGGTGAATGGTTTGAGTAATGTGCATTGTGAGTCATAACAAGAAAAGAGTAATATCAGTTGTGAACTCAGTTCAAAATGGGAGAGATTTTTGCAAGATCTAATTGAACGAAGTAATACTATATAGTCTCATTGTTGTCATTTTCAGTTCCATCGCTTTTTTTTCAAAACAATTTATGAAAGCAAACTGATTCAATTCGCATATCGTAGAAAATGTAATCATTGGATCCAAAAACATTGTGCCCTGAGTAGATGTGTTTAGCTGAGACTGACAACCTTCTGTACTTGTAAAGTCGAAATTATTATAATTATAATTTGCAAGGTGAACTCACCCATTCAACATTGCGTAACATCGTCAGTTCTTTAGGAGAACCGCTCATTTGGTCAGAAGACCCTTGTGTTTCACACAGAGCCTCGGCCACCTGAAATGTAGTCAATTATCTCATGAGGTGAAAAATAAAAAAAAAAAAACAAAAACATTTTGAAATTGATTTATCTCTGAATACAAACTCTTAAACTACTCGTACCTTTTCCGAAACCAAAACACCACCTCCCGATTCGTGAATGCAATACTCTGAATATATGCTGCGTGGTATTATGTTCGAAACACTTCCAGTTTCAGAAACAGTTGAGAGAGATGTATTTTTAGTCTTTAAAAGTTTTTCAGGAGTTATTTCTACATATCCCGCTTCATTGATTGAGTCGTAGGTGGAATCCGAACTCTCCAGTAATCCTTGAGGAGTGAAGGTAACATCATCTTCAGAACTCGCAGAAGCTTCGAATTTATTCAGAGATAATTCGCTTTCTTCTTCGACATATTTAACCTGGAGAAAAAGAAAATACCTTCGAGTCTGCCTCAGTGGCAAAAAAGAACTATCGATTCGAATGATGTAGAAATTGTAATAAAATTTATTCTACTTATTTGATGAATTCGAAATTTCAATATGTCGAACTTCTTATATATATATTTTTTTAAATGATTCCATCAGAGTAAAATACCAATTCAACCTGAAAATATTATATTGGAATTTAGCTAGTTTAGGGATTCAAAGTGAAAAACTAATAGCGTTCGAGAAAAGAAAACATTTTGTTAAATAATGGTAACAAATTATTTCATTCATTGTGAAAACAAAATCGACTGTTATACGAAAAACAGTGTATTTTATTAGCCAGCAGTTTGAATTTCATATGATCCCATATGCACATGAAACACAAATATATTGCCTTCGACTAAATTCATTTTTTGAAATGCGAAGTTCGATAAACCAGGCATACAGAGTCCATTCTGTTAGGCTGACCTCTTCTGCAATATCATGGTAAACCAGTAGTAAATAACATTCAACCGTTTTGGAAGACGAAAAAAACGATCAATAGTTCAACAAAAAAAAATAAGAATGTGAATAGAAAAGAAACTTTCTACTTACCGTTTTCCGATTTCTCAGTGAATAAGCCTGAGATGCTAACTCTAAAATTCTCTTCGATCGCCCGTTCATTCTTTCACTAAACACTCAAGGGACAAGGGATTAAATGATGCCCTTTCAGATATGACGGCAAATATTCACTGCCAAATAGTGGCAACAGCGTAGGGCTTCACTACGACTGATTTGTATGTTTTTTTTGCGCGTGGGCTTCACATCGTACTGTCTGAGTAGTCTGGGATTCAGATGATACCAATGATATATATTTTCTATTCTACATTGAAAATGTTTCCCCTCTGATGTTCCTATTTGTCTAAATGATATAAAAAATTAGAGCAAATAACGTATACACTTCCACAACGTCGATAACAGGTGGGCTCCACTTCGCCCCATTAATATACCGGGCTCCGAAACGTGTTGTTTATAGGTATATATATATATATATATATATATATATATATACCCATATATATATATATATATATATATATATATATATATATATATATATATATATATATATATATATATATATATATTGTATATATATGAGGCTATTGGCCTCATCAGCGCGGTGTATATATATATATATATATATATATATATATATATACAAGTTGGACAATAACTGGTTACCTTTGCAATTGGCTGCATCGCGCTGATGAGGCCAATAGCCAGAAACCCGTGTCCGCGGTTTGCCTCCATATTTCTTGAGTGTTCTGTCCACTAATTTCCTCCTTTTGATTTATATCATACATACTCAATAATACGAATGCAGTATGTATCGAGAAATCAAAAACAAAGATGGCCACAGCATGTCAGAAGGGCATTAATGATCAGATCGTCACGCACAGCACGTCAAATGAAAAATAAATTTATGTCATCGACAAAGAAAAAAACGAAGACGACGCCAACGGGGCGTTAATAATGTTTGGATCTCAACATGCAGCACATCAAATGAAAAGAGGAGAGGTATAGAATCCATGTCATGTCAAAAAGGCACTAGTTCACAACGTCGCAGTGATGTGAAGCACATGAACGGGGTAACGATGTTGAAATTAATGAAGAAACGATATGGCGACATGTCAAATAGGCATAAGGTGTGATGAAATAATTTTGAAATACGTATGAGAAGCATATGAAAAGTCGTAGAGATGTTGAGAAAAAAATGAAAATTTGATTATCCACCTTTGACATATTTTTATGTTTCATGCAAAAATAAACGCATCCGGTAATGAAAAAATCATCCTGTACTAAAACATTTAATATATTTGGATTCCTTATGGTGGGAAGGTTTGGAATCCATAAAAAAGGCCACTGCTAGTTTCCACTTCCGGTCGTCCGATTTCAATGATTTTGACATCAATGGATTTTTTTAGATGTCAAGAAATATAATTAATAATTTCCCGAAGCCAAAAGGACCTCATCTGTTATATTAGCTGCAACAGGTCGATGTTGGTACTCATTTCAAATGATTTCATTTATAGATTATGGAAAATATAATATCAAGCGCCTAATAAGGAATAACATAAAAAGAATTGCAAATTCAAAGAAAATCATTGAACAAATTTGAAATTCAATGTCATTAGATTACGAACAACTATAAGTGAAATTCAATAGCAACAGTTTGGATCATAATCAAACCAAAAGGGGCCTTGAGGTTTTGGAGGCGAGGGATTCTGTCATTCACATGACAGAGCCTGAAGTGGATGAGCGAAATGTCTGATAGAGTACACGACTACGATCTATCTGTCATTGATTATCTGACACGATCAAAAATATCCGGATATTCCTTATGACATTAAAATTGTCATTTTTTTTATTCCTAAAATCATTCATATCTAGTACCGGAATTTTATATACAATGAATAAAAATCTGGAAGGTTCATCTCAGGATTGCGAGCTGACTAATTTTGAAGTCCACACGTCCAGTTCAGAGATTAGGGTAGTGATGTCACAATAATAAAAAGAAAGATGGCGTATTATATGATGGCGTATTCATGAGAAATCACATAGAAATTTCGCAAAAATATAAAGCGCTGAAACGTCACTTTGGTCACTGTAACCGGAGCGAAAAAGGCGCATTTTTAAAGCCCCATTTTTTTTTCAAATGTAACGTGTCACGAAATTTGTGCAGAAATAAGCGCATCTTCATCTGAGTACGTGTGAGTTTGAAGAAATAACTGTCCACAGATATTTTACTTTTTGAGTAGATAAAAATTGCTCGTAGACTGTAATTAGCATCATGTTATTATGAGTGGAGGTTAGTTGAACTGAAAAGGGGGATGAGTTTGGAAGTTTCTAACGTAAGAAGGAATTATTCATAATTTAAAAAAATATTACAAAATATTTATTGATATCTAATCATTCCATTAATATATTCACAATTACATTCTACAATTATCGACACATGTTGCTGCTATTAAAGTTTTTTAAATCTCTATACCTCAAATTTGCTGATAATATAAAGTAGTTGAACATTCATTAATAATATATAAATATTTTCTCAGCTAAACTGCAGTAGAATTCATATATACTAATAATCATGGGCTAATCGTATATATCCATAGCATTTGATGTTTGAGGTATAGAATAGTGACCCCAAGAAAGCGTATTGTGTGAATCTGGAATTATATAACGCTTATCATCTTCAGGGCTGAGGGCAATCTTATATTGGGCGATGGAATGTACTTGATGTTTATCGGATCGAATCAAATTTTGGGTGACACTTATATTCTTCCAATTATCTAGCAATTCAAATAATCATCGAAAGTAATTTTATTCTTCACCACAGAAGATTTGACCCCTTTGCCTTCTTGAAAACCCCCAATCATGAGATGATTTGATTAATTTCATCCTCATCATAGCCATCATTTATCAACTGCTGACGCTTCTTATTGATACTATCCTCCGTCACCAACACCCTAGTTGTATTTTTACCAAAGGAACATCAAACTGATTGTTGGATGGGTAATCCGAAGTATAGAAGAATTTATGACAATCTTGACGTATCGTTTCATAAGGATCCTGATTGCATATTTCATAATACTCATAATACATAATAATACATAATACATAATATTTCATATACCATCCTCCGTCACGAATACCCTAGTTGTATACAATTTCGATCTAAGACCTACGTAATGAGTAATCGGAATTGTGTTATTCTCATCTTTCATCATCACGAGAACTTTTTTTTACCTAAGAAACGTTAAACTGATTATTGGACGGGTAATCCGAAGTATCGAAGGATTCTGATTGCATATTTCATACATAATGAAAATCGTATATGGTAGTCTTTGCCAAATCTTAGATAGTCTGTCCTGCTTGTATCGGTTTATTTAGATAAACTTGCAGCTTCCTCAGTTCGACTGCCACTAAATTCTCATTGAATATCATGCAATTTTTGAACTCTGGCTTAGAAATATAGGCCTCGGCTCCGTAGGGACCAGCCCATTTGGTGAGGGTTTAATGTTGACTCTTTTTCTGATGTCTTCCATAGTTTTTCCGAATACTGCATTGTTCATTAGCTTGAAGAGGTTTTTTTCAAACTCATTCGTAGCCCTTTTCCGCAACTCAGTATTCAAATCAATGAAGGACTTGAACCATGGTAATTGGTTGAATTGAAGTACTCTATCAATTTTCATGATGACAAGACCATTGCAATGGCCTGTTAGACGGCGCAATAATGAATCACAAACTTTGCTTTGTGATGGAGGGTAGCCATCACTTTGGTTAGCTCTTTTATCAATTTAGGAGACTTTTTCGTTTTTAGATTCATATGTTCAGGGCACTATGGTAATTATTTATATGAATCATGTAGATCTGAGGTTATCAAACTCATTTTGTCTACCGCCCACTTCGAGAAGTAATTATTTTCTAGCGCCCCCCATTTTTTTTTACTTTACTACATCTTATAAATCACAATCATAGTCATTATTTTAAAAATTAAATTATGTGTGTCATGTGAAAATAAGACTTTCTAATGAGGGTAATGTAAAACACCATTTTGTAATATTAGAAAAACTTTTATTTATGTTATTTTTATCAAGTTTCCCGGTATTTCCAATTTTAAAATGTATTGGAATCGTTCTGCGAAATCACTGTGGAGGTTCTCCAAATGTTGGCAGTAAACAAGCAAGTCGTCGTTGAAGGATACTGCTCACAAATTAGGGAAATTGCGAAACCCACGTCTGCCTATATTATTCTTGTATAAGATCAATTTGACTACAAAAGCAGCAATGACATTTTTTGTTTTAACCAAATTCAAGTCGTCACCCTGAAGTTGGAGACTGACATCATTAAATAATGTATACAGGTTTGTCAAGTACTCAATATCATTCTTTGAAGTGATGAGGTTGTGGTGCAATTTTTTGTCTTTGTTTTTCAAGAACCCTATCACAGAGTCAAATAGATTGTAAAATTGAGTCAAACAGTTACCTCTTGATAATCAACGCACTTCTGTGTGAAATAGCAATCGGTTGAAATCTTTATCATTAGCAACACAAAGCGGATTAAACAATCTGTGTTTCGGATTTTATTGACTGCTTTGATGATATATTGCAGTGATTGAGAGAGGCACTCACTCAAATTTTTCGCAACTAAATGTTGCCTGTGAATGACGCAATGTACAGCGAGCACATCTGGAATTTTATTTTTTAAGTACGCTATGAAGCCTTTGTGACGTCCTGTCATAGCCGGAGCGCCATCCATAGCAGCTGATATAACATTCTTCAGTGGAATTTCTTTCTCATCACAAAATTTTTCCAGTGTATTATATATGGTTTCTCCTTTTGCATCCGTCTCTAAATTTGTGGCAAATAGTAGTTCTCACGTATGACAACAATGCTTCATTGGTTGGTAAAGTGGACTCATCTAACTGAATTGAGAATTAAGAAGTCTTCAGATGATTGCACAATAACTCTTCAATGTTTTCAACCATCGCATCAATTCGTCTCCGCACGGAATTATTGCTCGAAGGAATTTTTCGGATAATATCTGCCACTGGTTTATGGAGCACAGTAGTTATTTATTACTTCTTTCATTATAGGTGGAATTAAATCCTCCCCAATAATGTGAGGTGTACCTGTTTGAGCAATTAGCAAGGAGATATTGTGGAAGCTTGGAGTCCGAATTCTATTCAAATGATCTTGTAGCCTTGAGGGTTTCATCGCTTCATCCGAAAATGTTTTTGACAAAGAAAGCACATAGGGGAAGATGGATCTGTGGGATTTTCAAAAAAATCCATATTTTATATATTCCACGCTTTACTGCCGTTTCTTGTTTTTTGCTTCCGACATAATTTTGTCTTCAAAAATGCCGAAGTAAACAATCGATTATTGAAAATTTGCTAATGACACCACTCACAGTATTCACCACCGCACGTACAGCACTTTACCTAGCTAGTCGCTAAATAAATTCACTTGTTTTCGTAATACCGACGAATGACATTACTGGCTGGATGGCGCGCGTGCTAGCGGCAGCAAGCGGGCCTAGTACTTTCGAGAATGGAGACTAGAAATTCTCACTTCGCATTGAAGCTTACCGCCATCTATTGTACAGTTTGACAACTGTACAAAATACACACATCGGAAAAGTCTAGGGATATTTTTATAACATACTAAATATCATGAAAATGAATGCATGAGGTCGTTTAATTTCGATTAAATTGGTACACTCGACCACCCTGTAGATTTCTATAGGTTGAACAAAGTCTGCAAAAACGGTAACTAATCTTTTATCAAGTTTTTTACAAACTGTAGGTTTTCGGCTAAAATGAATAATCTGAAAGTGTCGAGTTTGTACATTCTATGCAGTTCTTGCTCAGCAATCAAACTGGAAATATTGTGCTTTAACATGGAACGCCATCACTTACCATTGGCTGAGATGAATAGAGCTGTAGGGCTTCTTCAAGGTGGCATGCGACAAAATGATGTAGCTCTTCGTTTGGGGGTCTCCCAAAGTGTTTTCAGTCGATTGTAGCGGCGTTTCCGTGAAACTGGCAGTCCAGCTGAACAACATCCAGGACGAGGACGCGCTACAACTGCTGTTCAAGACCGATTTTTGGTCTTAAACGCAAGAAGACAACCGACAATCACAGCACCTGAGTTGGTTAACGTGTTGCAGCAGACGCACCAGGTAACCATTGGTCGTGATACTGTCAGAAATCGACTGCATGAAGCATATCTCCACAACAGAAGGCCACTTAGATGTCCACCTTTGTCGAGAGGCAATCGCGGTAGAAGATTAGAGTGGTGTCAAGAACATCAAAACTGGGATGCAAATGATTGGGCCACAGTTTTGTTTACAGACGAATCCAGATTTAGATTTCATCCAGATTCTCGTCGAGTAAGACTGTGGAGACGACCTATAAATAATGAACGTTTGAGACACGTCTAGGAAGTCCACACATACAGAGGTGGTACAGTAATGCTATGGGGTGGAATCATGATCGGCGGCAGAACCGATCTCGTTTTTCCAAAACGCTCCCTCACAGCTAGACACCATTCTTCTACCTATCGTCCGTCCGTTTGCTGGTGCTGTTGGTGAAAACTTCCACCTAATGCACGATAATACTCGTCCACATGTCGCGCGTCTAGTGACTGACTGGCTCATCAACGAAGGAGTTGATGTATCGCCATGGCCAGCACAATCACCGGACCTGAATCCCATCGAGCATGTGTGGGACATGCTTCAACGAAGAATTACTCCGCATATGGGGAACATTCACACAACGTTTCAATTGAAAGAGCTTTAAATCGCTGAATGGGCAAATGTACCTCAACAAGACATTGACAATCTCATTTTGTCGATGCACGATAGATGTAGGGCCGTAATAAACCAGCATGGAGGCCATACTTTGTACTGATTCCATTTTTTTTTGTATTATGATTTTTTTTCGGGGTGCCAAAGAAGAGCCATATTTTTTTTTAGTTTTGCTTATATGCGCACTCAGTATTTTTGACCATTCAATAAATTTTGTTGTAAGTTATATTCGTTTAATAATCACCCGTCAACTTTTTTTTCCCTAAAGCGATCTAAAAAAAAATTATTGCCATTTTTAAAAATATCCCTAGTGTGTATATATATATATATAGTATATATCCACTATATATATATATATATATATATATATATATATATATATATATATTATATATATATATATATATATATATGTAAACGGTCATTTGTCAGCCCGTAGAATATACGATGTGAACTCTGGTCAGCCCTCGAAAACGTCGGTCGTCCCGGTTTCGGGCTCACCAACGTTTCCCACTGTATATAGTGTGTTTTGGACATGTTATCATGTGAAATGACGTTTAGCAAATTTTCGGTTGGGCCGACCATTACACCATATACACATAGCTGATACACCACCTACTTTCACAAAACTTCGCCAGGAGGCGTGGCTGTGTAATTGTATACACCTGATGTGAATAGTGTCTTTGTGAGCCCAGGTTTATACGAACACTTTCAATGGATAGCATGTTGGTCAGCCCACAATCGGGCAACGCTGCACTTGCATTTCATGATTCTAACTAGATTGTCGTGGTGCAGAAATTCGATAATAGAAATGGAAAATTTTTTGAGAGATGTAGAATTTTATGAAAAAGTTCCTGTTTTGTATGTTTTTTGTACAAGCGTTCGTGTTCGTGCATCACCCTATATCTATACAAGCAATTTAGATCAGGAATTGTTTCGCATATAAAAGTTTTATCAGAGCTTCGTAACATATTCACTTGTTGAAAAATGCTTGATCTGAACTCATACTTTCCCACATTCGACTACTTACCCGAAATCAGCTTTTTCGGATAACGGTGTCGAGTACGGAAATGTACTGTTTCCGTTCTAGTTAGGATAATAATAATATAATTACTAACAGTGCGTTATTCCATTTAGCTTGTCGAAGCAATTTTAACCTCTGCGCTATCTTAGATACAAAAATTTGAATATGTTATAAGTTGAAAATATCAATATAGTGTGGAATCACACGTTAAAATGTAAGACCTCGTTAATCTATAGCTAGTACAAGTTTATACTTCTGAGGGTTGTCGTTCGTAGGGGTGCGACAGACATATTTTAAACCGTTTCCTGTTTGTATTTTCAAATGTAGATTTTCAAATTCTAATTATTTGGCATGGACGCCTCAACAGAAATCGCGTTGTGTAAATCAATTTTAGACATTAAGCAGGAAACTTCGGATTTGACTTTGAAATTGTAGATTTGAAAACCTGACTGCACAAAAATAATCGAAGTGTGACTGAGTAGAAATGAGTAGATGAAAAATGACATTTTTTTCACAATCGAAAAATCTAAAATGTGATGAATGATCTGGTAATGAATTTATTGAGAAATGAATAGTGAATATCCAGAATGTCTACAGTTTCAATAAATTCTATATAAAAATCCGCAGCAGCACTACGGATTTCCGATATATAATTTAGTTCAAAAATTAGGTAAAAATCGCACTAAGTATGTTTTCTATGACGAAACGAAATTCTGAGTGACTAGCATAAGGTAAGATATAATTTGTGAAACAGATATTAGTAATAAGTTTCAATTCTCTTTTTCTTAACAATAGTTTTTTCGAAAACTCCCTTTCAGTTTTTGGAGGTATGATGTTGTTCAGGTTGAACATAATGAAGTGGAGATTAAACCAATGTTTTTTTATTAAAAAAATTTGATCAGGTTGAATAAAAATTTATTTGAATGGAGTATTATTCTTCAATTTGAGAACTGCTGACAAAAATTGTTTGGTAAACTAATAAACACGTAGTATGAAAAAATAACATAATTTCTAATGAAATGAAACTACAACATGAATAAAAAAATATCAAATGAAAATTATTAATATTATTTCTTCTTTCTATAACAACAGTAAACGTATTCTTTGATTGCAGCCCAGTTTCTATTTTTTAATAATGATGAATATTTCTTTTCCTTATATTTTAGATACAAACAAGAACTAATTCAATTCTAGCACTTCTTTTTTTTCGGAGCGAAAAACTTTTTGACTATATTTCGTTTTGCTCCTTAAACCAAGTTTTGTTTTTGAGAAGGTTTTATTGTTTTCAAAACTGTGCATGTCTGATGATCTGAAATGAGATCAGTGTGTTGAAAAACTCTATCAAGATATCAAACGGGTTGAAAATGGATCCAAAAATGAATGATAAAAATAAAAAATGGAAGGACGATACTGAAAAGTGATTTGACTCATTTCCAACCTATACTCACAGATACGGATGATTCCAAAACAGCTCGAAAAATGAATAATTGATTGCATATAGGGAATTTTTTTCAAAAGGAGCCACGTTCAATATCTCCATAAATAAGACAGTACTGTAAATTTCCCGAAACACCTAATTTTTGTGAAATAATATAAGGTATCGCTAAGATGCGTACACACTCCTCTTCAAAATATCAAACAAAATAACCCCATATATGCCATCTATTGGATAAGTGATTTTGTCAGGAATTCAACGATGATTTTTCAGGGTTGATTTCTAATTTACTGTGAAGAAGGACCTTGAAGTATAAGTGAACGACTTTTTAGATTAATTGATACAATCTCTCACAAAAACGTATACAACAATTATTTCTACTGTTAAGTTCCTAACAGAAAACAACTTTTGTCGCGTTGAATTATATCTGTCGGATTTTTGGCAAAGTTTCTCACACAAAACACTTCAAAATACTTTCTAAAACTCACAGCCAAAAATGTTCCACTAAACAGTTTTATAAAAACGCGACACGTGTTTCGCCATACAATGGCTTCTTCGGGCGTATCTTTATCTACTATATTTTACAAATTTAATGCTTGGTTTACCTAATTTTAAAATTTAAAGTACCTACATTTCAAGTACTTAAGTTTGTAATGGATTAAATGACCTGAGCTTATGTCCCAGTCCCCACATTTGAAAAATATTCAGTAACGGTTATTCAATTCTAATTGATCATTTAGTTAGTTACCCGAATTCTTGAATCTATTGATTGCTTGACATTTTAGAAGATTGAATTTCAAACTCTTCTCTTCTAAATATAACATGTCATATTCATGACTGAACTCATGTACTTCTGCTAAAAGGTGGTTTGCAAATGTGAAATTGGTCTTTCTATTCAGAAAATTACATCTAAGCTTTTAATTCTTTGGAAAATAATCTCCCTGTTTGGCCATTATACAGTTTTGGGCAAGAGCCACAACTCAGCTGATATACTCCTGATCTATCCGATACCGAAGTTTTGTCTTTATTGTTTTTAATAAATGCACTTACACTATTATCCGGACTATTACTATTTCTGTGAGCTAAGTTTACGCAGTCTTTCTTAAAAAAATATTATTAGTTGGTTCAGCCAAAAATGACAATGTCTCATAACTGACGTTATCGCATCTTGAATTTGGGTAGATATGGTCCATGGCTTGCTTTTGTAGTTTTTGTTTGATTTGTTTGATCAAACTCAGCTCTCTCTGGAAATTATTCAATAGTCTATGAAGAATATTATTGAATGCAGCAACTTTATGCTGGTAAGAGTGCGTAGAGGAATTATGTATGATAATGTCCGTGTAAGATGGTTTGTGGAAAATTGCAAATTCATGTTCATTGTTATTTTTTGTAATGGTTGAGTCAAGGTAATTTACTGAATTATTTACCTTCCTCTCAGTGGTAAATTTTATTGACGGGTGGATGGAATTGACATATTCAACGAACTTGCCTACTTGCTTTTCTGTAATGATTTCATTATTCACTAGTGATAAATGGATATCGTAATGCTTGAAGAAATACATGCATAATGAATATTTAATACAACAGTCCTGAACAAACTGTAACGTCTATTTGATAAAAAAAAATTGATGAGCTTCCGTGAAGTATCATATTTATTCTAATACTTGCTACTTTCTACACACATTCACATCAAATCGATATACCAAATTTGGAACATCCATTCGAACTAAAAATGAAAACACAGGAAAATAATATTTCATTTGAGTTAGGAATTGGAAAACAGTGAAATCGTCATATACCTATATATTCTCTAATTATTCTCTAAGTATACCAAAATATTGGCAAGCCAATTAACAAAATAGCATTAGGACCATTGCAAAGATCGTAACGGTTCTCAAAGAGTTTCGCGCCAAAATAGTTAACGCGTGTCAAACAATTGCAGATTTCGTAGGAATACTGAAACTTTAATGAAATGAATAAAAACACTTTTGTCTAATTACCTATATTTGATTTTATTTATATGACCGTTTTCGGGTTTGACCCCATTACCAAGTATTACCTTACCTATAAATTTCGTCGCCGCTGATATATACCATTATTTTTTGAAGAGAAATTTTAATGATCATAATATCCTCCATTTCATAAATTTATTATCGGATGAAAAGTGCAATTTTCTATACTTCACTGAATTTGACTTCGATACTAAATTTTCCCATTTTCATGATGTTTTTCTTCAAGCTTTTGATATATCCTTTCCTAAACAGTTTCAAAAAATTAAACAAAATCAAAATTCAAGTAGACACAAACCATGGATTACTAAAGATATCGTTGAAGAAGGTATATTACTCAGAGATATTTATAATTTGAACAAGAGCCAAACCAATGTACATTTATTGGGTCAATATAAGCAACTCTTAAAAAATCATAGACAAAAAATTGTGCTCTCAAAAAGTCAATACTTTAATAATCAATTCCTCAAGGCTCAACATAATCTGAAGCTGCCTGGTCTATCATCAGGAAAAATACTATTATAAACGATTCATCTAAGACATTGGCGATGGTGTACTTGTTGACGATGGTCCCGGTATATCTCAAGCATTTAGTAGTTATTTTGTCGATTCAGTGGAGTCATTAGTAAAAAATACTGCACCTGGTGGCATTGAAAATCGTTGTGTGAAAACTGAGAGTCTTTTCCTCTATCCAATAGATGAAACTGAACTCGTGGAAATAATTAAATTCGCATGTTCGAAAAATTCCAGTGGGGTTGATGAATTGCCAGGCAATGTTTTAATGAAGGCTGCTTTGAAAATATTCGAACCTCTGATTTATCTAATCAATTTATCTTTCTCTGAAGGTATTTTTCCTTCCCGACTCAAGCAAGCAATGGTCGTCCCAGTCTATAAAAAAAGCGATAAGCATGTAATGTCGAACTACAGAGGTATTGCTTTACTATCTCCATTTTCGAAAATATTTGAAGAATCATATCAAAACTTGTGTCCTTTTTAAATAAATACAATATCGTATCTGACAACCAATATGGGTTTCAAGTGGGCTTGTCAACCCAGGATGCCATCCTTTCTCTAGATAATCATGTATTATCAAACTTCGACAACGATGAAAAATCAATTAGTGTTCTTTTCGACTTGACACGAGCGTTTGATATCAGTCATCATGGTCTTCTTCTTGATGAACTGTTTGGCATGGGCGTTCGTGGTCCAAGTCTGAAATGGATTGAAACCTATTCAACTGGTCGTACACAGGTTGTTAAAGTTAGGCTTCAGACTGGGTCATTTTTCTCTGAATTTCGAAACGTTGTTACAGGTGTGCCCCAAGGTAGTGTTTTTGGGCCTACACTATTTATTTTATTTGTTAATGATCTTTCAAAAATTAATCCACAGTGCTCTGTACAATTTGCTGATGACACATCTTTTACTGTCAGTGGTTCGGAATGTGAAACATTGTCAGTAAGAGCAAATGATGCTGTATTCAACATGCAAAATTATTGTTCTAAGAATGGCTTGATTCTAAATAATCTTAAAACCAACACCATTCTCTTTACAATTCAGGAAACTGATTGTAGTGTATTGGTTAGGTCTGAGATTAAAAATATTGAACAGGTAAAATATAAAAAATGTTTAGGAGTTTTTATTGATTCCCAACTCAATTGGAATCATCATGTTGATTTCATACTGAAGAAATTAGCGACACATTGTTTCGTTATATGGAATCTGCGTAATTTTGTGTCTATTGAAATTCTTAAAAGTTACTATTATGCATATATTTACTCTGCCCTCAATTACTGTATTATTTGTTTTGGCAACTGCAATAGAATCAGTGTCTTATTAATTTTCCAGAAAAAAAATATTAGAACAATTTGTTTTAAAAAAAACTCGATTCCTGTAAACCACTATTTGCAAAGTTGAATATATTAACTGTTACTTGCATGTATATTTTTAATTGCGTAATCTACGTTAAATCAAATTGCTCCAAGTTTTAGAACAGAGATGATACATGTCTTCTTTCGGGCTTCATCCTGAGAAAAAACTATAACATTTTAATTCCTAGTCATAAGTTAGCCAAGGTGACTAATGGACCTCATATCATGTCAAAAAAACTGTACAACAAGCTCCCAATATCCATTAAAAAATAACTAGTGTAAAGCTCTCTAAACAAAAAGTTCGGAAAGTATTATGTGAAAAAAGGTATTTTATTTGCTTGATGAATTTTTTCAGTCTGATTTGGAATTTTAAATTTTAATTTTTGTACCCCTTTTATGGTCTGAATGTTATGTAATATATCATATAATTATGTTGTTTTATGATTGTGACCTCATTGTAATTGTTCTGAGTTATGTGACTTTTTCCATGCCGTCCCTAGGTCTACGGAAATAAAGATTTTTGATTTGATTTGAAGTATTGAAAAAATACTTAATAATGCGGGGTCAAACCCGAAACTGGTCTTATACATAAAATCAACTAGTGGTACTTAGACAAAAGTGTTTTTATTCATTTCATTAAAGTGATCATGAATAACCACAAAATAAACAAGTAATCAATCATACATAATACACAAACTATATGAAACATAAATAGTCAATAGTAACGGCATCTTTTTCTTTTCCTAATATATTTTTCCGGTAAACTAACACATAGTTTACCTCTGAAAAACTGGATTTGCCAGGATTTTAAAAACACTTGATACCCTCACGATGAAATCCAATGATACACTGAAATGGATCGCGTTCCTGGTCAGCCCTTCGATGTGGCAGCATTGTAGGGCTGACCAAGATGCTCTTCATATAGCGATTTGTATAACTATGGGCTGACCAACAGCATGGGGCTGACAAAGGTTTAAAGGATATGTAAAATTTTTATTTTCAGAAAAAATCTACCCCTCTGATGGGCCTATTAATAAAATCATACCACTGAAGAGTATTCCGAAAAGTATATACCTAAATATATTCGGGAAGTGCTGGGTGGACCAACGCCCCGTTCATATACCGGGCTCACCAATATGCAATGAACAAATATATATATATATATATATATATATATATATATAAATTAAAAAATATAGGATATTGACACATTGGGTTCATTGATTGGCGTGGCAACACTGATATACCTCAATCTGTAGGTTTCCTATCAAAACAAAATTATAGTCACGCCCCTTCTGTGAGGAAGGGGAAATGACCCCAAAGATATATATATATATATATATATATATATATATATATATATATATATATATATATATATAGACCGCCAGCTATCAAAGCGAGGACACAGTTCAGTCCTAACCAAGGAGTTGACTGGGAATGTTCTAACTTTCAGCCTAGCCGCGGCCTCTGTTTTCCAATAGAAAAATGGAAAATATACTCGTAAAAATCTGAATAGAAAATTATTTATTTTTCATCAATATACATCTACAGAGTGAGGACTGTACTATTCTCCTAGTGAAGTGAGGTCCGTATATATTTTTCAAAGATCCTAACAATGCGAGGACATATATACACGTACTAATTCATCATAAAGGCAAAGTGAGGTCCATTAAACGTTGCCGAGTTTTCCACATGTGAAACAGATGGATGCAAGGTGGATAAGAGATAAATGTATATTAGCGAAGATTCATGAAAGTTTCATTGTTGCGTCGTGGAAAGTACTGCGTAACTTAAGGTAGTTTTAATCAACATAAACTAAAAAATACATGTTGTTCATGTTTTGAGTATTTCAGTTTCACAAATACATTTTTCAGGATGGACAGAAAAACATAAATCTTGGTGAAAAATAATAACGAGGTTTTGGACCGGTTGTGGATTCCAAAATATGAAAGTACCAAGGGACTTGGCAGAAATGAGATAGATAGTCTAGTTCATGTACCATTTTCTTCTAAAATTTTTATATAGTCTCCGAAATTTACGATCAAGGTGTCATTATATTCATATAGTCACGTAGAAAGTTTAAGGATGAGTTCGAAAAGGCACTGAAACAAATTACGAAAGTCATAAACAAATTAGGTGAATAAAATTGAGGTTTGTTTTTTTCTGAATATCTCGAATAGTACTCAAAATTTTCGAATTGAAAAAAAAACTGAAAAGATCATCAAATATGCTAAAAAAAAGTTTCGACTCCCGGAACAGAACTTCTATTATTTATAATTTTTACAGAGCCCTGAAACTAGAGCCAAAAATGGGTAGCCTGACTTTCGCCCGCGGGGCATCAATCTGACACAGAAACAAACCTTTTTTTTTAACATATTAAATATGGAAATTGAGGAATGAAAAAATTCATGTAGTTTTGAAATACGTCAATGAACAATAATCTGCGATAAAAAAAATTGTATCTCAATTTTTCCATCAATTATGCATTTGTTAGTTAATAATTTTTTATGAACTGGAGGTTAACATAAAAACCCTGTTAATTAACAAACTTAAACCCTAGAATTATTTTCACTTCGTGAAGGTATTCTCAATAGGCTAATGAATAGATCGCCGCGCGCCGTCGCAAAAAATACAAATGGTTGAAAACTACTCTGTAGCTAGCAGAATCCAATAGGACTCTGTATATTTTTTCAACCATTTGATCAGAAATAAAATTCTTTTTTCAACGATATAACACATGTGGCCATTTTTATTTGAACATGGCGGTACTATGACGTCAAACAACCCGATATAAAGAGAAATTAACGACGAAATTTTCTCAGTTTTTGAATAAAAGTCAATAATTGAAATTTTTCACTTATCAACGAACTCTTCAGGGACTTTTGTTATATGCCAATTTTCACTTCATTGATCTCAAAAATCTAAATAGGAAGTGGTATTTTCTGAACTTCGACATCGAAGTCTACCTCTTTTACTACGAAAAATGATACTGTGCTGTCCATTTATCTGTACCGATGAAAAGTGTAATTTTTATGAAGTTATCATCCCATAATGAGAGCTTTGACACTTTCACTTTTTCACTGGCAAAGAAAAATAAACAGATTACTATCTGCGACACCTTTTTGTAGTATAAGAGAGTCACTTCGAAGTCGAAGTTCAAAAAATATTAATTTCTATTTAGATTTTCGAGATAAATGATATAAACAATGGCGTTTAAACAAAATTGATAAAAAGTACGTGGGTGAATCAAAAACTTCTATTTTTAAATTTTCATTCAAAAACCAAGCAAACTTCGAAGTTAGAATCCTACATCGAGTTTGACAATATTTCTGTATTTGACGTCATGCTATATTCGATAGAAATGGCCACATATGATTTCGTTGGTACCCGGTATATAGACAGAGAATTCGAACCATTCTTTCAATAGCTAATTATCACGAAGTCAAACTTCGTTATTAATTATTAAATGAATGATTGCTTTCTGATTCTCTCTCCATTTATTATGTATCCAATTGAAGGTGGATTGATTCTCCTATGTAACATGGCTGGCGAAACTACAAATAGCCATGATGCTCCCAGGTGTGGCTTAGAGAGTTAGTAACAGGCCCTACTCAGAAGAAGCTAATGACTATTTATAGTAGTCAATGCCAAATACATAAAAACGACAGCAACAATTTTGTTATAATTTCAGAGGCATAACGCTTATTTTATTAATTGAGAAACAGTTTTGTGGATGAAATTAAACATTTTCAAAAATCAATATATAAGTCGAAGGAGATTTTAATTGAGCTGAATTTTCCATTTAGCTCTTCATCAAAAGCGATTAAACCAGTAAAAATACGTTCGATCACTTATTCAAAACTCAACCATTCTTTGAAGTGAGAAATTCAACATACTCAACTGATGTTGAATATTATCAAACATTACAGCTAATACAAGTGGTGAAGCGGCACAGCAATAGTGTGCCAGCAGGTTTTGAATTCGAATCTGCCTATGACTTCATATTTTTTCTCGAACGTCACTGATGCCAAAACAAAAACAACAAATGGAATAGAATGAGTTGAATCAGTAATTTCACATTCAAATACAAGACTATTTTGTTGTCTCTTTAATTTCACAATCATTGGTATCAACTGTAATCAATCATTTAGTCTGGGCTTTAAGTTTAGATTCGTATTGAATGGACATACTTTTAGTAAAATTAAGTGGTTAGGCTCATTCGATCCGGAGTATTGTCAAGATCATTGTGAAAAAAAAAATTAGTTCATAAAACATTCTAAAAGTTATAAACAATTGAAGACCCTAAAAAGCAGTGTTCGGTTTTGTTGTTTATAGTTCGTAAACTATAAATATTTTTGAATTTTGGAAAAGAGATCATTGAATAGGAGAAAATTTACTGAATAAAAATTCTGACTCCCGAACAGTATCTCCATTATTTATAATTTCAATTTAACGCTGAAAATAGCTGTCCGAGCGCCATTTTTAGGCTGCGCACATGACCTCTAAGCGAGTACGTAACTTGAAAATACTTTTTATTTAGGTACTTAAAGTAAATAGGAAAATTTTTAAAATTTATGATATAATCTAAACACCATAGAGATCTGATTCCTGTTGGAATTTTTCATTAAAGTAAATTTTTCAATAATTTAGACAATTGTTAACTAACAAAATTTTCATAACTTCCTTTATCGTTCAAAGTAAAATAAATATTTAAATAATTACCGTGAAATTATTTCGCCTCGTGGAGCCCTTCTTAGATACATACAAAAGAAGATTGCATGGTTAAACTTCTGAAAATTTCAATACTTTATTTATAATAATTTTTTGAAGTAAACAAAAACACAATAATGTTGTGAACATTTTTTTCCCTTATTTATCATTATTTAATCGTTCTTATGTCGATAAAAGACATTTATAAACTGAAACAAATAATTTGTTCATAAATCTTTTATAAAGAAATGGCCTATTTCAATATTAAAAAAAAATTCAACTTTATAGTAAACTGTCAATTATGATTTGAAAAAAATTCCTTAATAATAATATTCATTGTTTTCAATCGCTTTTTTTTCTGTCTACTGTTCAAATTATTAGTTAGGACATTTTTTTTCTAAAATCATAATTAACAGTTCTCTACAAAATAACAAAAAGAAATGCCATTACAGTTTCATTGTTCATTCACATAATTTGTTATAAACAAATTCATAAACATCATTTATTCAATTTTGAAAATACACGTGCTGCAAAAGTTGCACCAGCTGATCCATTTGTTGACTTTAATGCTTATATAACTTTTAAACTATTAGAGATACGACAATAAACATCCAGATCATTTTTGTAGATAATTAAATTATCTTTCAAATGTCATATTGCATATATTTTTTAGTAATTTTTGTTTATAAAAATTTCCTCGGGTTTTTACAAATTTTCAGGCTCACAGCTCAGTAAATAATGCGAATTCGGATATTGAACTTCAGACCAATTTTGTTATCAAGATGAAGATGAAAATAATGACTCTGATGATGGAGATGAGGATTTCGAATGCGGCATGGTCACTGATCAACAAAATAGAAAGAAGTCAGCTCATCAAAAAATTAATAACGGAATCTTCGGAGCAGATTCAGACTCAAGAAGAAGATGAAGCAGAAGAAAAAGAAGAGCAAAAAATTGAAAACCTCTCGAGTAACAAAGGAAAAAGAATAGCACGTTCACTTCCAAACCTAGATATTGCAAGTACTTACTGCAGAAACTTCTTCCCCCCAAAAAACAAAGGAAAAGACGAAATTGATAAAATAAATTGACTGCTTTATTATTCTTGATATGATAATAATGAATATTATCGACGCTAATTGTAATATTACGATTAAAATTTTGTATTTGAAAGAAATAAACTGCTTTCAGTTATATAAATATCATATCTACTCAACAATATTATTCTTATCTCGTGTCCTTATATTTTTTAATGAAATTGTTGCAAGTTACGTGGTCATAGTTCCCACGACACGGCCATTCACATGGAGATTCAGCTGAGTAAGAGATATTCCAGGAATCCCTTATCTCGACATGCAGTTAGCATCCAGTTAACATTATATTAATAATCATTCTGTTTGTAGCTCTCGTAAGAGACAGTCGTCTCTAGTTTGTAAAATAAATTCTTTTTAAAAAGTTATTTTCTCGTTCCAATCATTTAATTGGCGCAGTCGGTAGGATTTGTGCAGCGTGAAAACGAACTTTTTGCGTCGTGGAGTTTCAACCCCTTAAGCACAAATTCAACAAGAATCCTTCGAGGACCACCCAGAACGAGCGGACAAGGAGACGACAGAGCCCAAGGGAAGCTGCAAGGAATCAACGGAGAAGGAACTGGAACTTACAAGTAAGTGCCAAATATTTCCTTCTTGCCTTCACGAACCCTCTGTATAAGGACTTCGGCGAAGATATATAGTATCGTTCATTGCGAACAAATTGTTGTCTATTCGAGACGAGTAATTTTAAGAAACTATTTATTGAGAAAAACAATTATTTATTTATGAGTGAAATTGAAGATATTTTATCACGATTGAATAGTTTATCATTTCAAGAAAGTTCAGCAAATAATACTGAAAATTTTGATAATACTTTTCAACCTACAATGGTTCCACCAGTTCCGCCCCAACCAACTCAAATAAATTGGAACCTTTTCAAATCTAGAATAAACAATTTAAAAACTTTTGATGGTGATAGCAATACATTGAACAAATTTATCAGTAGATGCGATGCTATAGTTAACGCGTACAATGTGTTTAATGATGCTTCACTTAATGAACACGTTCTTGAATGTATTCAAGAAAAATTGACAGGTAAAGCCGAGTATATGGTTGGTAACAGAACCGAACTTAATACTTGGGACGCCTTAAAATCTGCTCTGAAACAATGTTTTTCGGATAGGAGAGATTTGGACTGTTTAGTTCAAGAATTAACTAGAAGTCGACCCCATAGAGGAGAAGACCTAATGACTTTTGGTAGTAGAATTCAATTAATCAAAAGTAATGTAGTTCAAAGAGTCAGTAACAACCCAGACTTAACTCCAGAAGAAAAACTTTACCAAACAACTCACTATGATAAAGTTGCCCTCAGTACTTTCATTGCTGGTTGTCCTGGTATTTTGAGAAATAATATGCATCTCAAAAAGCCAGCCTCACTGGAAGACGCCATGGCATACGTAAACGAGTTCGAAAATTTTGAAAAAATGTATGGTTCGTTAAACGATTATAAACCAAAGTTCAATACTTTCGGCAGACAATCCATCATGCCAAACGTCAACCAAAATGGCCCTAGATTCATACAACCTCAAAGACAAAATTTTCAAAACGAAAATTTCTCTAACCCAAATTATTTTTCAAAAAATGAACAACATTTTTTCAATCCACAATTCTCAACTAGACCTAATTGGCCTAGCCAACCAATTAATATCCAACCTAGACAATTACCACCGCAAAGATACCCTACAAACCGAGAAGTTTTCGGATCTCCTCAGAATGTTTTCAAACCAAAAAATATTCCACCTAATCAATTACCGAAACCGGAACCCATGTCAACTACATCAAGAAACCCAACAAAAATGTCTCAAAGACCTTTTTCCCAACAAAAAAGCACTTTTAGGAACCCTAATAATTACCGAAACCCTCAAAAAATGTTTACCGCAAGTCAAAAACCGAATTTTATATCTGAGGAATTATTTTCTAACGAATACGATGAATTTCCCCAATATAATGACACTGATCAACAATTTTATGATAATCCCAACCTTAGTGAAGAAGCATACTCTTCAGAAAATGCTGTTTATTTAGAAAACGAACCAAATTTTCAGAATGAATACTTAAGCGACATAGATTGTGATGAAACTGGAAATTTTCATTTAACAACCCAATTCGAAAATCATACTTAGCCGAAATCAATGCATTTTGTAACAATGCATTACCTTATGTCGAAGTTAGTCACAAAAATAAAATTATTAAACTACTAATCGATACTGGAAGTTCAAGATCCATTATTAAACCATCTATTATTGAAAAATTATTCCCAAACAAAATTTATCATTCAAATACTATTATCAAAACGGCTTTAGGAAGTCAGAAAGTAAGGTACCAAGCCTCGATACCTGCTTTTCCAGAGTTCAACACAAACTATGAAATTACTTTTATTTTATTTGATTTCCACGATTACTTTGACGGAGTTTTAGGATTATCAGACTTGATAAATATGCATCTGAATATAGACCTTGTGAATAAGAGACTGATAGGAAATCATGTTGAAATTCCTTTCAAGTTCAGACAGTCTACAGATACGAGTTTTTCTTTCTCTGTCAACCCACAAGAAAGAGTACTTAAATATCTGCCTGTCACAGTTCCTGAAGGTGAAATTCTTACCCTTGAGGGAACACTCAATGATCTTTTCATTCCGCAAATATTGACAACTTCAAAAAATTGTTACGCTTCTCGAACACTTGACCCACCTGAAATTAATTACTCAACTATCGAAAAAGAACTTCTTTCGATTGTATGGAGCTGCAAATATTTCAGACCATACCTTTTCGGCAGAAAGTTTACAATTTATTCAGACCACAAACCCCTTCAGTGGCTTTTCTCACTAAAGGAACCTAATTCAAGACTTGTGCGATGGCGTTTGAAATTAGAGGAATTCGACTATGTTGTAAAATATAAGAAAGGAAAATGCAACCAAGCAGCGGATGCTCTTTCCAGAAATCCTCATACAAATGACTTCAATGCTATCGAAACACTTCCAGTTCAAAATAATCCTGGAGACATAAACGAACTTATCGACATCTATTTGAATAACGATAATATTCCAGTCTTAGACAACGACGTTCTCAATGAAGTCCTGGAACCGCAAGAACCGAAAAAACAAATTAACATATTATGATATTATGATATTCAAATTGTTCCCCCAAAATCAAATGAAATCGAAAAAACATCAGATTCACAAACCGTTCACACTTCTCTCGAAGACCCTGTCTTTCAAATTCCCATTTCAGAAAGACCAGTTAATACATATAAAAATCAAATAATTGTAGCTATTGGTGACATAGAAAAACTTAAATGTAGAATAGAAAAGGTATTCGAGAATTTGCGATCTTATATTACCATACCCTCTAAAAATCTGAGCGAGAATATTGTTAAACTTATTAAAGAATATATCGATCCCAAACAAACATTTGCCTTCCATTTTAAAAACCCAACAGTTTCACAAATGTTCAATACAACAATCCAAAATTTACTCAAGAATTCTTCATTCAAAATTGTTCATTGTCCAACATTCTTAGAGGATGTAGAAACATCGAAAGAACAGAAAGAGAAACTTAAATGCTATCACATTAAGAAAACATGCCATAGAGGTATAAATGAAATGAGGACATCCCTCAGTTCACGATTTTATTGGCCAAAAATGGCAGAAGACATACAAAATTATATTGATAATTGCGAAACATGTCAGAAAAACAAATACGATCGGAATCCTCCTGTAATTAAATTCAACCTAACACCTACAACTTCTAAGCCTTTTGAGCATGTTCACATAGATACATTCAAAATTTCAAACGAAACTTTTTCAACAATTATCGACACATTTTCACGATACGGTCAGGCATATCCATTAAAATCCTTAACCGGAGTTTTAGTAGTCGAAAATCTACTCAATTCACCAGTTGAAAGATTTCATTCAACACTGATTGAACATTTTCGATGCCTAAAGGAAGAAGGAAAATCGTTCACAGCTGAACAGCTGATGAAAAGAGCTGTCTTTGGCTATAATAATTCAATACATAGTGTTACCAAATTTACACCTTTCGAAGTAATTAAAGGTCATATTAATAACACAGACCCATTTGATTTAAATGATCGTATAATTGTTTCCGATTACGTTCAAAAACACAAAGAAAATGTCAAAAAACTGTATCAATCTATTCAAAATTCCAACCAAATTACTAAAGAAAAAGTCATTGAAAACAGAAATACCCAACGAAATGAACCCCCAGAGTTTGCAAATCAACAAGTTGCGTATATTAGAACAAAGGCGCGAAATAAAGATCGACCGAAATTTAAGAAAACTGAAATTATTGAAGAGACCGATATAAAACTCAAAACAAATAAAGGCACCTACCACAAAACAATAGCCAGAAAACCAAAAATTTCAAAAAAACTTTTGTTACAGGGAGTAAAAGAACATGAAGATACACGTGTTGATAACGCTATACCTTTTACTTCACGTGCTCCGAGTCCAAAGTGACGATATTCAAATAACCCCTATAACCAACCCCATCCTTCCCATACAGCTGGGAAATGCAAGAATTATATACAGCAAACATACATTTTTATATTACATAGAACTTAGCTCTATTATAAAACAATTAAACAAACTAGACGACTACTTCCAAATAATCAAAAATAATTTTGATAAGGGAACAATTAATAACCCAATTTCCTATCATGGATTAGCATACAGCCTGCTAGTCAGAACCGAGTATCTTATTGAAATGACAAAAAAGAAATTAGAAAACCTCCAACCCCATATCCGTATTAAAAGAGGTATGATAAATGTTATTGGAAAAATCGAAAATTGGTTATTCGGTACTCTTGATGCTGATGATGGTAAACGATACGACGAAAGTATCGCTATATTAGAACGTAACCAAGAAAATATGATTAATGAGGTAAACATGCAAATCTCTCTGTCCAAAAAATTAATCAATCACTATAATAAAACTATCCAAATTTTGAATTCAAATCAAGAAAAATTAGAAAACAGTCTAAAAACATTTCAAGTTGCAGTTCAAAAAACCATTGGCGACCTGACGAATTACATTAGTTTTCAAGGAATTGTTTCACAAATAACCCTTGACTGCCAAAATATGATTACTTTTATCGATAATCTAGAAGATGCTATCACATTTGCAAAGTTAAATACCTTACACAATTCAATAATACCTAGTTCTGAACTGAAAGAAATAATAAATTATTTAAGCAACATCTACTCTGATTCAAAAATCCCGAAATTTGAAAGTATGTTGACATATTATCAATTTTTCGGTGCACAAGTAACTTTTTCGAATGACAGAATAATTTTCGCAATACACGTTCCTATTGTCGGAAACGAAGTTCTTACATTTTTCCACCTTTATCCTATCATCCAAAATCACAGTATTTTTATCCCAAAATACCCATATTTGGCACGAGCAAACCACAATATCCAGTTCGAAGACAGTCCATGCCCAGTATTAGAGAAAACGTATTATTGTCCAGAAGATTACTTTTCCGAAGACCAATGCACATCCCACCTGATCGAAGGCAAAGTCGCCGATAATTGTCAGCCTCTTCCAATCAATGTGGCAGAGTCGATTATCGAACAAATCACTCAAGAAGAAATCCTGGTAATTCCGATACAGAGCGAAAGAATATTTTCCAAGTGTAAAACCGATCAATATTTGGAAATAAAAGCGCCCACCCTAGTCAAGATCCCGAAAAATTGCCAAATTGAAGTGAGAAACAAGATTTTCACCAACAACGTGAAAATAGGAACAGGCAAGCCACTGATCTTACCTAAAATTGAAATGAAAAATATCGAGAAATCAACAATATATGAAACACAAAATTTCTCGAGAATCAATTTTGAAGAACTCTA
Organism: Leptinotarsa decemlineata; assembly: GCF_025532065.1. NCBI lineage: Eukaryota > Metazoa > Arthropoda > Insecta > Coleoptera > Chrysomelidae > Leptinotarsa > Leptinotarsa decemlineata. The sequence continues at coordinate 778,666 of NW_027412608.1, forward strand.
CGAAATCAACAATATAGTGGACCGATTGAAACCAATCCACAAATTTAACAACTCCGAAAATAACACTACCATTTTTGGCATTTTTGCAGGAGTTACTATCACAATAATTGTCCTGATATTGGCAGCTTTTAAGAAAAATTGGATTAAAACCCGTATACTGGGATGTTGTTGCTTCAAAACACCCCAAAAAGAAGAAAATACCAATGACGAAGATATGGTTCCAAGCCGCCAAAATAATTCCATTATTTTTTCGGCCTAAGGAGGGAGGAGTTACGTGGTCATAGTTCCCACGACACGGCCATTCACACGGAGATTCAGCTGAGTAAGAGATATTCCAGGAATCCCTTATCTCGACATGCAGTTAGCATCCAGTTAACATTATATTAATAATCATTCTGTTTGTAGCTCTCGTAAGAGACAGTCGTCTCTAGTTTGTAAAATAAATTCTTTTTAAAAAGTTATTTTCTCTTTCCAATCATTTAATTTGCATGTCTAAAGCATTTCTTCAATTACAAACTAGAATTCAGTGAAATAGAAGTAAGCAATTATGTGGGAATATAATAATTCCCAAAATTTAGCGAAATTCATCAATAGCTTATGAAAAAATGAACAAATAACCAACTGCAACTGTAAGATAATTTATACTTTCACAAAATTTACTTAAACCATTTATAAACAATATATGCATATATTAATGAAAAGACCTACGAACTGAATAAGAAAATAACAAGTACTTGAAATCAAATCCAGAAATTGGACTCTGCCGAATTACAGTGACCTGCAATTCATAAACTGACAATTACCACATTTGTTCGGTGTTTCTATATTGAATAGTTCGTTGTTCGGTGTAGATTTAGGACTTTCGTAGAATTAAGGAATTTTCTCTTTTATATATTTCTGAATCAACTATATTTTTACTTTTACAATTAAAACCTGTTCTTTATTTCCTGACAACAATTGTGTCTTTTTCAAAATTTTTCCACAGGTGAAATCTACTAGAAAAATCAAAGTTTGGTAAGTAATTGTTGTGTTTTTGCCTGAATCCACCTGAAAGGTTGAGAAAAATCTCTATACACTGAGGTATAGGATTTAAACTCAACGTAAGAGTGTAGCCGATTAAAATTTTCATAAAAATTAATAACAATAATAATAAAATAAAAAAATTTATGTTTTACAAAACTCAAATCAATTAAAAATCATTTATCTTTATACATCAACATCTTCATCATCATATAATAAATTGTCGCCCAACGCGGAGCTTGATTAAACAGCTAAATTGAACAGCTCAATCACTAAGTTAAAATAAAAAAATATATATATATATATATATATATATATATATATATATATATATATATATATATATATATATATATATATATATAAATAACATAAAATTTAAATAAACTTACTGAAAAATGGAAACAAGAAGAACAAAGAAGAGCCAATAGCCAGAACAGACTACTGAGAAAAATGTGGAAGAGGTACAGCAGGAAATAGGAGATACCATCATGGAAGAACCAGTAAGACAAACACCGATGGACATGAATGGATTGTTCGAAAGACTGGAACGAATGAGGAAAGAAGAAATGAAAATTCAAGAAAAACAACGAAATGAGGATATGGAAAAATTGGAAAGAATGAGAAGAGAAGAAACAGAAACCAGGAAAGAAGATATGGAAAGATTGGAAAGAGTAAGACAAGAAGATATGGAAAGACTGGAACGAAAAAGGAATGAAGAGATGAAGAAGTTATTTGGAAAAATTGATGAACAAACAAATAATGTAAAGAAGTTAGAAACAGAAATTAAAATAAACCATAATAATTTGAAACAAGAGTTAGCAGAATATAAACGAAGAACAGATCGACCAGGTACATGGAAGAATAACGATTGTAGAAGAAGGATTGGTACAAGAAGTAAATACAAGGAGAGGAGAGAATGAAAACTTAAATAAAAAAATAGATAGGGAAAATAAATTAACTAGAGAAAAGTTTAAAGAACATGGAAATAATATAAATGATAAAGTAATTGATATTAACAATAAAATAAAACAAACGGGGAGAAACCTAAGTAATAGAGAAGAATCAATAAGACCAATTATAGCTATAGGTAATGAAAATAAATTAATATTTAATGGAAACATTAAAAGACAACATCCAGTACCTTTCATAGAATTCATAAAAAGTAAATATGAAAATTTGTCATTTCAAGAAGTGAAAGAAGTTATTAGAAGTCAATTGCAGGAAGAAGCATTAATGTGGTTCACAAATAAAGAGAAAGAATTGACCAATTTTGATGAATTTTCAAATAAATTTTTGAGCTATTTCTGGGGACCCTCCCAACAAAAGTTAATAAAAGATGAATTGTTAGGGGGAAAATTCAATTCAAATAGAGGAACACACAAATATGCCATGAAAATATATAGTGCATCACAGTATTTAAATTGCAATTTTACTGAAGAATATATAGTCAATTTAATAATCCAACATTTTGATAATAATTCAGAGGAGATTATGATGCTATACAATTTTGAAGATGTGGATAGCCTATGTCAATTTTTTATGACACAGGAAAGAAGAAGAATCAATTACAATAATTTTCAAAATAGGGTCAATCAAAATAATAATAGACAGGAATATGCTAATAGAGAAATCAATGATAATAATTATAATAATCGGAATCAATACAATCAATCATATAGGAGACAGAATAATAACAGAAATGATAATAATAATTATATAAATGACAGATATTACAATAATAGAACACAAAATAATAATAGATACAATAATATGAATTTTAATAATAACAATAATAATACAAATAGTAATAATTATGACAGAGAAAATAACAATAATAATAACAGATACTATAACAACAATAATACATTTAGACGACGAAGTAGAAGTACTGACAGAAATAATGACAGAGACTATAGGCCCCAAAATACAAATAGACAAGACAATAGGTATAGACAGGATAGAAGAAGTCGAAGTACAGAGGAAATTCGACATATAAATAGTATACGACAAACAGATAACAGAACAGACACACCACAAAGACAGAATGAGGTAGAAAACTCAAATTACATTCCACAAAATTTTCAGTAAGCAACCTACCAACAGCAAATTTCAACAAAATACACTATGCAGGAATTCATCAACATCCTAGGGAATTTATAGAAATTGAAAAAACTTTTAAATTAGAAAATGTTAGAGGAATTATGAAAATAATAGGAAATTTTCATAATAAAGATATTGAATTATTAATAGATACAGGATCTGAAATTTCATTACTAAATTCAAAAATTATTGGGGAATTGAATTTGGAACATTTATGTTACAGAATGCCAAAAACTGTATTGGTAGGTGCAAATAATAAAAAGTTACATGAAGTGACTAAAAGAATAAATAGTGTAATAAAATTCAATAACAAAGAATTTGCTATACAATTTTTGATAATAGATAATTTATTTTACGACGCAATACTTGGAACAGACGAACTAGACCGAAACAATGTAATAATTGACTACGACAAAGGAGTAATACAGATAGGAGAAGTAATAATAGAATTCATCAATGATAATGAAAATAAATCAGAAATAAATACAAATGTTCTAAATCAAGTAAATAAAAGAGTAATAGAAGAACAACCTATGTTGGATAATGAATGTGCGGAATCAATGAAAGATAAAGTATTGACATTATTGAATGAACATCCAAATTCAATTAACAGTGAAAATAGGGTAACAGATGAATATATTCATAAAATAGAGGTTAAAGGAATACAAAATATTAAATCTAAAACATCCTCTTTTTCTTATAAATACAGAAATCAGGTACAACATGAGATAACAAAAATGTTAGAACAAGGAATAATTGAACGATGCAATTCAAAATACATTAATCCTATTGTAATAGTAAAAAAGAATAATGGTGAACTAAGATTATGTTTGGATGCTAGAAATATTAATAAATTCACCACACCTCAATACGAGGCACCTTTAAATATTGATGCAATTTTTCGAATTATTACTAATGCAAAAATATTTTCTAAAATTGATTCAAAACATAGTTTTTGGTTAATTCCACTTCACAAAGATAGCAGGGACTATACAGCATTTTCAATTGATGGAGTCTTGTATGGATTCAGGGTAGTTCCATATGGTTTGCAGAGTTCTTGTTCAACATTGGTTAGGACAATCCATACCATTCTAGACAAATACAACGATTTTATTTTTCACTATATTGATGACATCTTGATAAATTCCACAGACTAGGAAAGTCACCTGAAACACATAAAATTGTTAATAAATGAATTAGATAAAGCAGGACTTAAAATTAATATTGAAAAATCAAAATTTTATCAACAGAAGTGACTTTCTTAGGATACAAATTAGACACAAAAGGAATAAGCATGGATGAAGAAAGAATTAGAGTTATAATGGAATATAAAAGACCTGTAAATTTAAAAACATTAAGGGGATTTTTGGGAATAATGAATTATTTAAAAAAAATAATGCCAGACATAAGTAATAAAACGTTAAGTCTAGTTGAATTATTAAAAAAGAACAATAAATGGAAATGGGGACAAGAACAAGAAAATGCTTTTAATAATATCAAAGTGGAATTTGCAAATAATTTAAAAATTTACCATCCTAATTACAATCTATCATTTATATTAAGAACTGATGCATCTATATTTAAACTTGCTGTAGTTTTATTACAAGAACAAGAAGGAAAAGAAGTACCTAGGTATATGTTTTGTGTCGAGAGTGACCAAAACATATGAACAGCATTACAGCATAACAGAATTAGACTTTGCAAGCATAATCTTTTGTATAAGCAAATTGAGATTTTATTTACTAGGATCTAAATTTATTATTGAGACAGATCATATGTCTTTATTAAATGTAATGAATAACAAATTATTGAATAATAGAATACATCGAGGTGCATTACTTTTGCAAGAATATGATTTTGATATCAGACATATTAAAGGAAAAACAATATGATGCATTAACAAAATCAGATGGCAAAAAAAAAGAAAGAACTTTGCAAATTGAGGTGAATATAATAATTGACCAACAGGGAATATTTACAATGAATAAAATTATAGAAGATCAAAATAAATTAGAAGCAAAAGATATAATTAGGTAAATGTAAATGAGGTCAATGGTATTTGGATAAAGATTATAAAGGATCAGGAACTATATGTAATTAGTAATGAATTAGCTTATAATATATTGAAGTATTTACATGAACATAATGGTCATCCTGGAGTGAGAAAAGTATGGATAATGTTTAGAGAAAATTATTTTTGCAGGAAAGATACCCAAATAACCAAAGATTTAACAAATAATTGTAACATTTGCCAAATTTATAAGAGCAAAAATTTTGTGAATACAAATATCCCAAGAAATATAATTACCACCAACAAATTAGAAGAAATTGTCATGGATTTTATTAGTGATTCAATAACAACAAATGATAGAAACAAACATATTCTTGTAATAGTAGACATTTTTACAAAATTTATAAAATTATATCCTTGTAAAAGAACAAATGTGCATATTATAACAAATTGTCTTCAACAATATTTTAATGAAGTAGGAAAACCACAAAAATGTATTTTGGATAATGCAACTTATTTTTATGACAAAAAAGTTTTGTCATAAAAATAAAATTAAATTGATATTTACCAGTATTAGACATCCAGAGTCAAATCCATCAGAAAGATATGTTCAAGAAGTGATCAAAGTGATGAAAGAGGAAAACAAAACATTAGAGGAAATTTTAAAACAAGTAAGAATAAGACAGAATAAAAGTGGTAGTAAATATTTAAAAAGAATGAATAAAAAGAAAACATAAAAATGTAATTTTTGAAAATTGATAGATGGTAACTAGGGGAACGAGATAGTTTTTCAATTTTTTTATCAACAACGAAATTCTTCTTGAGGCAACGAAAGAGACTCCACGCTAAATTTTTCTCTCCGTAAAATTTGAATTATATAGTATATGAATTAAGAATTAAACTGAATAGTAGTGAATACTGATTAGTAATAATAAATTCAGTAAAGAAACCTACCTGTCCAGCCAAGTCGAGTAAGAAATCCATGAGTTCCAGCTTCACGTACGAACTGAATAAAAATAAAAAGTACTTGAAATCAAAACCAGAAATTGGACTCTGCCGAATTACAGTGACCTGCCATTCATATACTGACAATTACCACATTTGTTCGGTGTTTCTATATTGAATAGTTCGTTGTTCTGTGTAGATTAAGGACTTTCTTAGAATTAAGGAATTTTCTCTTTTGGCAATTGATAAATTTATATATTTCTGAATCAAACATATTTTTACTTTTACGATTAAAACTGTTCTATATTTCCTAAGAACAATTGTGTCTTTTTCTAAATATTTCCACAGGTGAAATCTACTAGAAAAAACAAAGTTTGGTAAGTAATTGTTGTGTTTTTGCCTGAATCCACCTGAGAGGTTGAGAAAAATCTCTATACACTGTGGTATAGGATTTAAACTCAACATAAGAGTAGAGTCGAGTAAAATTTTCATAACAAGTAATAATAGTGATAATAAAAATTTATATTTTTCAAAACCTAATTCAAATGTAAAATCATTTAATAACATCTTCATCATATAATAATCATACAATGGTCGTACTGTCATCTTACAGGCACTCCTCAAACTGTCATCCTGTCGTCTGCCTCTTCATACGGTCAGAACGTCTCAACTCAGGTATTTCAGGTACTTTAGGTAAATTTGCCTGTATTTGTATTGCAACAGGTACTTTTCTTTGTTTTAGATCTTCTCTAGGAATGTGTATGGTTTTGTTTAATATATTGAATGTGAGGTCTTGTGTTTTGATTTGTACTTGTTCCTCGATAAGTGATTTATGACTGTTAAATTTATGGATGTTCAAGTTTTCCCAAATGTCCATGCGGTTTGTCTTATTGACTTGTTTTATGAGTTTTATGTTCTCTGGTAGGGGGAAATTAAGTTTGTTTTGTATGGCGTGTGTTGTGAGGTTTGATTTATATACTATTGGATTTATGTATGCCTTTTTGTGCTCATTGTACCTTTGGATCAGTTTTTTCTTGGTTTGGCCGATATAGAATTTGTTGCAGCCGAGCATTGTATACTGTATATCCCGTTTTGGTCTTTGTCTTCTTCTTTTTCATAGTTGTTTATTTTTTGTGTTATCTTCGTGTTTGGCTTGTATGTGATGTTGATGTTCAGTGGTTTGAAGACGTTTGTTAGTTTTTTGGTGTGGTGTCCTACGTACGTAAATGCTGTCCATCGTTGTGTTGTTTTGTCTGTTGGGGTGGCTTAATCCTTGTTCTGTATTTTTTGTTTGATTCTGTTTTCTGGTTTATCTATTGTCTTTTGGGTGTATCAGTTTTCGTTCGCTACTGAGTGGTATCCTTAACATTCTATATATGAATGCGTTATAGGCAGCCATTTTGTGTGATGGTGAATGGTTTGAACTTGCGGTATGGTGGAGCTTGTTTGTGTAGGTTTCCTGTATATTGCCATTTGAAATTGTATTTTGTTGTGGTTATATCCTATGGTTATGTCCAGGTAGTTAAGTTTTGAGTTGTGTTTTTCCTCAATGCTGAAACATAGTCTCAAAAAATGGGGGCAAACCGCGGATACGTGTTTCTGGCTATTGGCCTCATCAGCGCGGTGCAGCCAATTGCAAAGATGGACAACAACTGGTTACCAAAAATGAAAAACTGTCCGAATTTCTTGATTTCCGGGCCTATCTCAGCATAAGAGATTCGTTGGCCACGTTTTGCATCGCACGGAGCCCTAATTGGGACGCGTTTTGCAGTCTAGCTGGTGCATCTCCTCGGTGATGATGCCCCGTTTCTCGAAGGAACGTCGCCTGACGATCCTGGGAAAACGTTGCATTTTCCTCCTGGAAAAACGGTGCATTTTTCTCCTGGAAAATACTATTTCGTCGACTCTGATGAGGAGTATTGAATTCCCTAATGCGATTTAATACTGTTTGATGAGCCGAGTTATTACCGCGATTTGAGGACTTTTGTGTCATGTTGCGTTCTCTAACTATTCGACTTGCTGAAATACCACCAATGCCCAGGGTTTGTCGCTCTGCGACCAAGGGAGAGGTACTAATGTCCTCGTTCGTAGAAAGAATACGCCGAGTAGAACCTAGCCTCAGACTAGCTGATCCTACCGGAGTTCTCGGAATGCTGTTTCCTGTGAAACCAAATTCCGGGGGGGTTCCTTGTCGGCTCGTCGGAGTCGCACTCAGGCGGCTAAAAATGTCTGACAAGAAATTTGTTTGACCGAAAATTGTGGTCTCGCGATTTGGCACCGATGTATTTTCTGCAAGTTGCGCTCGCGTTTGTTTTGCCCTAGTCTGCATTTCGATTTCTAATTTTCCTTATAATGACTCTGACGAGGAAATTAGTCAGAGGGAAGGATTCACGGAAATCTAATGTTTTTAAGTTCACCCTTGGATCGCGAAAGCTACTTTCCTATCCAAGGCCTACGGGGCGAACTGAGCTAGTGATTTAGGATTTAGAAACAAGGAGCCTAACGATTGAACAGCACCCTAGAATGAGGGCCGCTCGCAGGATAAGGTAGAAAGGTATCGTAATCCTGGAAGGTCCCAACGGTTAGGTTGAGTCGTCCGCCCGAAGGACGTAACTAATGATGTCTTGACCCTCCCCGAGTTTAATCTCGAAACACCTCGATCGTTTTACACCGCAAGATGATCGGGTGGAGTGAGACCGGGCAACTTTAGTAGGGACCTGCTCTTCCTTTGCAGGATTTGGGCTGCTGGCGGAGTGCCAAAAGGAACCTGGACAAACGTAAGGTATGATTAAGCACTTCAATAAGTTATCCAACCAGTAATCTGCTCCAGTATAAGCTCTGTTAAATCCCAGAGTTTCCACAATCCTAGAATTTCTCGAATAAGTATCCAGCCACTGGTCTGCTCCGATTTAATCTCTATTAGTCCTAGAGATTCCTGATTCCAGTAAAAATTCCTCCAATTCCACTGATTAATGATAACCGCAGATCCCTGAAGACTTCTGTGCTATGCTTTGTCTCTATTGAGTTCTGAAAAGAACCAGAGACTCAAATTCATTTAATAAATCCTAACCGCAGCTTCAAACTTTCAGCCAATCGGCGATCGCAAAAGCCGTGCGATCCTGCCTGACCTAAATTCAATGTGTACACAACGAAAAAAACTCATTTCGTATGTATTTGCCAGCGTTTACGACCTGTTTTTCTGCAGGCGCGGGGCTTTGAAGTAGGAATACCGCTCTGCTACTTTCCATTGACGTCTATATGCCGCTGTTTCTGTCTCATTCCTTGGGTTTATCGTTTCGCTTCCTCAATTTGCGTTCTTCGATAAATGAAATCTAACAGTCTTCGGCCTTACTCGGAAATCTTCGGAAAATCGCAAAAATTCTAAATTTTCGTTTTCCTCGATTTCATAAAGAACTCAGCAACCTAAGACAAAAAATCCTATTTCACGACAAAACATCACATATGGACGGTGTCACCAACAGGAGCTAACCGCGCATTTGTGGTTTCAATTAGACCCAGCATTGCCAGGCATCATCTAACATCATCTAACATCACCCGAAGACGATTGTGGATACTACAATCTAAACGTCGTGACGTAACTTGGTTTGGAATCCTTTAATTTTTTTTTCATTTTCATTTTTTAATATTTTTTTTAATTTTCAGCTCGTATTGATATTTAATTTTTTTTATTTTTTTGATTGTTGCTTGTATGTTATTTCTTTGTAAAATCAGTTCTACTCCTACCTTCAACCCCCGTCGAATGACAGGTACAACCCCCAATTTTTTAAATGGGAATATAAGCTTGTGATATATCGTTTGAAAGGTCTCTTCTCTATCTCTTCAAAAATGTTATCGCTTTCAAGTTTATTGCAACATATTTTTGTGAGCAAATGATGGACATGTTGGATAACAATATCATCCAATTAGAAGACGTTATGTTTTCTGATGAGTGTACTTTTTCTCTTAACGGCCATGCTAATCGGCAAAATTGCCGCTACTGGTCAACGAAAAATCCTCACTGTTTGAGAAAATACCCTCAAAAGGTTAATGTTTAGTTCATTTTTCATTGAGGGCAACTTGAATGGCGATAATCATCTGGTCAAAATGTCACTCCAAGTTTAGCAAATTTATATTTTGATCTAGGAATCCCTCAAGTTCCAGTGAATACGATATTGTTTCAGCAGAATGGAGCATCACCACATTACCAAGTTAATATCCGACAATACCTCGATACAACATTTTCCAATCGGTGGATAGAGAGGCAAGGATCGATTGAATGGCCAGCGCGATCACCCGATCTTTCATCATCAGATTTATTTTTATGAGAATAAGTAAAGACCAATGTGTATACAAAATAAAACTTTCAGATTTGAATGACTTGAAAACGACTAACACTTGCGATTAGGTGGGTCACGCCTGATATGTTAAATAATGATATAAGACAGTTTTATTTTAGATTAGGATGTTGCCAAGACGTTCGCGGTGAACATTTTGATCATCTACTTCCTTAACGTCCATAGTTCTCATTCGTTTTCTACATTTCATTACGTTATGCATTACCTTTTAGTTTTTGAGTGTATTTTATCGAATTTCGGTAACCACAAGATTTTAATTTATTTTATCTTAATTGTTGCAATCAACTTGAAAGTGATAACATTTTTGAAAAGAGAATGAAGAAACTTTTCAAACGATATATCACAAACCTATACTTCCCTTTTAAAAAAAATGGGGGTTGTACCTGTTATTCAAAGGGGGTTGAAGGTAGGGGTAGCATTTTCGCGTTGAAGAATGTCAAATTATAATTTACAGTAGAGTAGCTAAGAGATTTTGGGGCAAATGGCAACACCGCCTTATGGGAAATACCATGTGAATTTGGAGAAAAAAGCCAAGCTCCGTTTTGCAAATTTTTGTCCCAACATGGGAATCTCCATAAGACAATGTTGCCAGATTTCCCCAAATCAACAAGATTTCATACACCATTCAGATGTCGCACGATGTATTGAAAATAAAAATAAAATAACTCTGCGCGCTCGACCCAATACTATCTAGCATTGAAGATGAAATTTAATCATTGCCACCCTCGTGTGGGTTGAATAATTTTTCAAACTACCTGTTCCATATTAAAAAGTAGGGTCTGTGTGTGTGAACGGCCAGGAGCCGTGATGTTGTAATCGATTTAAGACAGGTGTTGGAGTAGTGTGAAGTGGGAAGATTAAATAACGTGCATAATAAACGTCCATGATAAACAATATTGTAAACCTGTAAATTTGTAACCTGAAAATTATCAACTTGAGTTGTGTCAAGGTGAGGTTAGGATGAATTGTAATTTAGTATGAGCTGAAGAGAGTAAATAACGTGCATGTGTAGATATTGTCGAATCTCGTGAAGTATTAATCTGAAAATTATCAACTTGAGCTGTGCAAAGGTAAGGTTAAGGCGGATTGAAATTTAAGACAGGTGTTAAAGTAGGGTGAACTGAAGATTTAACATGAATCAAACCAATAAATCACAAGTGATAAGAAATAAGAGTTCAGAGAGTGAATTCTTGTTGGAATTTAAGATCTAATTCTTGTGCAATGTTGTAATCATTGTGACGAATAAAATAACGGCTATTATTTAGGTATATTTTTGAGAAAAAAACACTGAAAAGATTGTAATTGAATTACAGAATACATATTCGGAAGAGAAATATTTTAGGATTGAGAAAATCTTGGGGTTTGGTTAGAATTTAAAAATTGTCGGAAGAGACAACTGCTTTGATGAGCCTTATAAGATGATACTGATATTATTTCAACTGAAAAGCAGGTTTGTTCTCACTTTGTTTTGTTTCACCCCCCCAACATGTCAAGATCTGACAAAGCAGTTTGGTTCCAGCTTGAAACTGAACGTGAGTTCATTCATTCCCAAGGTTATGCTAGACGGAGATTTGCGGAGGTTCAAAAGAGATGCATAGGGTCGACACATGCCATTTTGCAGTAGAATAGATTGATATTTCTCACACATGCATATGCTCGAATTAAATGATTGGAACGAGAAAATAACTTTTTAAAAAGAATTTATTTTACAAACTAGAGACGACTGTCTCTTACGAGAGCTACAAACAGAATGATAATTAATATAATGTTAACTGGATGCTAACTGCATGTCGAGATAAGGGATTCCTGGAATATCTCTTACTCAGCTGAATCTCCGTGTGAATGGCCGTGTCGTGGGAACTATGACCACGTAACTCCTCCCTCCTTAGGCCGAAAAAATAATGGAATTATTTTGGCGGCTTGGAACCATATCTTCGTCATTGGTATTTTCTTCTTTTTGGGGTGTTTTGAAGCAACAACATCCCAGTATACGGGTTTTAATCCAATTTTTCTTAAAAGCTGCCAATATCAGGACAATTATTGTGATAGTAACTCCTGCAAAAACGCCAAAAATGGTAGTGTTATTTTCGGAGTTGTTAAATTTGTGGATTGGTTTCAATCGGTCCACTATATTGTTGATTTCGTAGAGTTCTTCAAAATTGATTCTCGAGAAATTTTGTGTTTCATATATTGTTGGCTTCTCGATATTTTTCATTTCAATTTTAGGTAAGATCAGTGGCTTGCCTGTTCCTATTTTCACGTTGTTGGTGAAAATCTTGTTTCTCACTTCAATTTGGCAATTTTTCGGGATCTTGACTAGGGTGGGCGCTTTTATTTCCAAATATTGATCGGTTTTACACTTGGAAAATATTCTTTCGCTCTGTATCGGAATTACCAGGATTTCTTCTTGAGTGATTTGTTCGATAATCGACTCTGCCACATTGATTGGAAGAGGCTGACAATTATCGGCGACTTTGCCTTCGATCAGGTGGGATGTGCATTGGTCTTCGGAAAAGTAATCTTCTGGACAATAATACGTTTTCTCTAATACTGGGCATGGACTGTCTTCGAACTGGATATTGTGGTTTGCTCGTGCCAAATATGGGTATTTTGGGATAAAAATACTGTGATTTTGGATGATAGGATAAAGGTGGAAAAATGTAAGAACTTCGTTTCCGACAATAGGAACGTGTATTGCGAAAACTATTCTGTCATTCGAAAAAGTTACTTGTGCACCGAAAAATTGATAATATGTCAACATACTTTCAAATTTCGGGATTTTTGAATCAGAATAGATGTTGCTTAAATAATTTATTATTTCTTTCAGTTCAGAACTAGGTATTATTGAATTGTGTAAAGTATTTAACTTTGCAAATGTGATAGCATCTTCTAGATTATCGATAAAAGTAATCATATTTTGGCAGTCAAGGGTTATTTGTGAAACAATTCCTTGAAAACTAATGTAATTCGTCAGGTCGCCAATGGTTTTTTGAACTGCAACTTGAAATGTTTTTAGACTGTTTTCTAATTTTTCTTGATTTGAATTCAAAATTTGGATAGTTTTATTATAGTGATTGATTAATTTTTTGGAGAGAGAGATTTGCATGTTTACCTCATTAATCATATTTTCTTGGTTGCGTTCTAATATAGCGATACTTTCGTCGTATCGTTTACCATCATCAGCATCAAGAGTACCGAATAACCAATTTTCGATTTTTCCAATAACATTTATCATACCTCTTTTAATACGGATATGGGGTTGGAGGTTTTCTAATTTCTTTTTTGTCATATCAATAAGATACTCGGTTCTGACTAGCAGGCTGTATGCTAGTCCATGATAGGAAATTGGGTTATTAATTGTTCCCTTATCAAAATTATTTTTGATTATTTGGAAGTAGTCGTCTAGTTTGTTTAAGTGTTTTATTATAGAGCTAAGTTCTATGTAATATAAAAATGTATGTTTGCTGTATATAATTCTTGCATTTCCCAGCTGTATGGGAAGGATGGGGTTGGTTATAGGGGTTATTTGAATATCGTCACTTTGGACTCGGAGCACGTGAAGTAGAAGGTATAGCGGTATCAACACGTGTATCTTCATGTTCTTTTACTCCCTGTAACAAAAGTTTTTTTGAAATTTTTGGTTTTCTGGATATTGTTTTGTGGTAGGTGCCTTTATTTGTTTTGAGTTTTATATCGGTCTCTTTAATAATTTCAGTTTTCTTAAATTTCGGTCGATCTTTATTTCGCACCTTTGTTCTAATATACGCAACTTGTTGATTTGCAAACTCTGGGGGTTCATTTCGTTGGATATTTCTGTTTTCAATGACTTTTTCTTTAGTAATTTGGTTGGAATTTTGAATAGATTGATACAGTTTTTTGACATTTTCTTTGTGTTTTTGAACGTAATCGGAAACAATTATACGATCATTTAAATCAAATGGGTCTGTGTTATTAATATGACCTTTAATTACTTCGAAAGGTGTAAATTTGGTAACACTATGTATTGAATTATTATAGCCAAGGACAGCTCTTTTCATCAGCTGTTCAGGTGTGAACGATTTTCCTTCTTCCTTTAAGCATCGATAATGCTCAATCAGTGTTGAATGAAATCTTTCAACTGGTGAATTAGAATTACTGTTTTTTGAAGTTGTGTAATGCAACTCAATGTTATAAATTTTACAAAAATTTTCTAGATCTTTATTTTTGAATTCGGTGCCTGAATCAGCGGTTATTTTGAGTGGTAAACCGTGATGGGTAATAAAATTGAGTAGATTTTCGACTACTAAAACTCCGGTTAAGGATTTTAATGGATATGCCTGACCATATCGTGAAAATGTGTCGATAATTGTTGAAAAAGTTTCGTTTGAAATTTTGAATGTATCTATGTGAACATGCTCAAATGGCTTAGAAGTTGTAGGTGTTAGGTTGAATTTAATTACAGGAGGATTCCGATCGTATTTGTTTTTCTGACATGTTTCGCAATTATTAATATAATTTTGTATGTCTTCTGCCATTTTTGGCCAATAAAATTGTGAACTGAGGGATGTCCTCATTTCATTTATACCTCTATGGCATGTTTTCTTAACGTCTTAGCATTTAAGTTTCTCTTTCTGTTCTTTCGATGTTTCTACATCCTCTAAGAATGTTGGACAATGAACAATTTTGAATGAAGAATTCTTGAGTAAATTTTGGATTGTTGTATTGAACATTTGTGAGACTGCTGGGTTTTTAAAATGGAAGGCAAATGTTTGTTTTGGATCGATATATTCTTTAATGAGTTTAACAATATTCTCGCTCAGATTTTTAGAGGGTATGGTAATATAAGATCGCAAATTCTCGAATACCTTTTCTATTCTACATTTAAGTTTTTCTATGTCACCAATAGCTACAATTATTTGATTTTTATATGTATTAACTGGTCTTTCTGAAATGGGAATTTGAAAGACAGGGTCTTCGAGAGAAGTGTGAACGGTTTGTGAATCCGATGTTTTTTCGATTTCGTTTAATTTTGGGGGAACAATTTGAATATCAGATAATATGTTAATTTGTTTTTTCGGTTCTTGCGGTTCCAGGACTTCATTGAGAACGTCGTTGTCTAAGACTGGAATATTATCGTTATTCAAATAGATGTCGATAAGTTCGTTTATGTCTCCAGGATTATTTTGAACTGGAAGTGTTTCGATAGCATTTGTTTCTTCCTTGTTCATGTGGTCTGGACGTATCAAATCAGCGATATTAATTTCGGTTGCCAATTTAGGTGAGTCCGTCCCTGTATTTTCGAAAGTTTCGTAAGAATACATTTCGAAAGTAGAGGATTGAAAGCTCTCTACAGGAAGTGGTTGTATCAATTTCACTGATATTGTTCTATCGGTGGGGTTTTGTACTTCCATAAGGGCGTAACCATTTTTTGAAGTTGTCAATATTTGCGGGATGAAAAGATCATTAAGTGTTCCCTCAAGGGTAAGAATTTCACCTTCAGGAACTGTGACAGGCAGATATTTAAGTACTCTTTCTTGTGGGTTGACAGAGAAAGAAAAACTCGTATCTGTAGACTGTCTGAACTTGAAAGGAATTTCAACATGATTTCCTATCAGTCTCTTATTCACAAGGTCTATATTCAGATGCATATTTATCAAGTCTGATAATCCTAAAACTCCGTCAAAGTAATCGTGGAAATCAAATAAAATAAAAGTAATTTCATAGTTTGTGTTGAACTCTGGAAAAGCAGGTATCGAGGCTTGGTACCTTACTTTCTGACTTCCTAAAGCCGTTCTGATAATAGTATTTGAATGATAAATTTTGTTTGGGAATAATTTTTCAATAATAGATGGTTTAATAATGGATCTTGAACTTCCAGTATCGATTAGTAGTTTAATAATTTTATTTTTGTGACTAACTTCGACATAAGGTAATGCATTGTTACAAAATGCATTGATTTCAGCTAAGTATGATCTTCGAATTGGGTTGTTAAATGAAAATTTCCAGTTTCATCACAATCTACGTCGCTTAAGTATTCATTCTGAAAATTTGGTTCGTTTTCTAAATAAACAGCATTTTCTGAAGAGTATGCTTCTTCACTAAGGTTGGGATTATCATAAAATTGTTGATCAGTGTCATTATATTGGGGAAATTCATCGTATTCGTTAGAAAATAATTCCTCAGATATAAAATTGGGTTTTTGACTTGGGGTAAACATTTTTTGAGGGTTTCGGTAAGTATTAGGGTTCCTAAAAGTGCTGTTTTGTTGAGGAAAAGGTCTTTGAGACATTTTTGTTGGGTTTCTTGATGTAGTGGACATGGGTTCCGGTTTCGGTAATTGATTAGGTGGAATATTTTTTGGTTTAAAAGCATTCTGAGGAGGTCCGAAAACTTCTCGGTTTGTAGGGTATCTCTGCGGTGGTATTTGTCTAGGTTGGATATTAATTGGTTGGCTAGGCCAATTAGGTCTAGTTGAAAATTGTGGATTGAAAAAATGTTCATTTTTTGAAAAATAATTTGGATAAGAGAAATTTTCGTTTTGAAAATTTTGTCTTTGAGGTTGTATAAATCTAGGGCCATTTTGGTTGATGTTTGGTATGATGGATTGTCTACCGAAAGTATTGAACTTTGATTTATAATCGTTTAACGAACCATACATTTTTTCAAAATTTTCGAACTCGTTTACGTATGCCATGGCATCTTCCAGTGAGGCTGGCTTTTTGAGATGCATATTATTTCTCAAAATACCAGGACAACCAGCAATGAAAGTACTGAGGGCAACTTTATCATAGTGAGTTGTTTGGTAAAGTTTTTCTTCTGGAGTTAAGTCTGGGTTGTTACTGACTCTTTGAACTACATTACTTTTGATTAATTGAATTCTACTACCAAAAGTCATTAGGTCTTCTCCTCTATGGGGTCGACTTCTAGTTAATTCTTGAACTAAACAGTCCAAATCTCTCCTATCCGAAAAACATTGTTTCAGAGCAAATTTTAAGGCGTCCCAAGTATTAAGTTCGGTTCTGTTACCAACCATATACTCGGCTTTACCTGTCAATTTTTCTTGAATACATTCAAGAACGTGTTCATTAAGTGAAGCATCATTAAACACATTGTACGCGTTAACTACAGCATCGCATCTACTGATAAATTTGTTCAATGTATTGCTATCACCATCAAAAGTTTTTAAATTGTTTATTCTAGATTTGAAAAGGTTCCAATTTATTTGAGTTGGTTGAGGTGGAACTGGTGGAACCATTGTGGGTTGAAAAGTATTATCAAAATTTTCAGTATTATTTGCTGAACTTTCTTGAAATGATAAACTATTCAATCGTGATAAAATATCTTCAATTTCACTCATAAATAAATAATTGTTTTTCTCAATAAATAGTTTCTTAAAATTACTCGTCTCGAATAGACAACAATTTGTTCGCAATGAACGGTACTATATATCTTCGCCGAAGTCCTTATACAGAGGGTTCGTGAAGGCAAGAAGGAAATATTTGGCACTTACTTGTAAGTTCCAGTTCCTTCTCCGTTGATTCCTTGCAGCTTCCCTGGGCTCTGTCGTCTCCTTGTCCGCTCGTTCTGGGTGGTCCTTGAAGGATTCTTGTTGAATTTGTGCTGAAGGGGTTGAAACTCCACGACGCAAAAAGTTCGTTTTCACGCTGCACAAATCCTACCGACTGCGCCAATTAAATGATTGGAACGAGAAAATAACTTTTTAAAAAGAATTTATTTTACAAACTAGAGACGACTGTCTCTTACGAGAGCTACAAACAGAATGATAATTAATATAATGTTAACTGGATGCTAACTGCATGTCGAGATAAGGGATTCCTGGAATATCTCTTACTCAGCTGAATCTCCGTGTGAATGGCCGTGTCGTGGGAACTATGACCACGTAACTCTCGTCTAACAAGAACTATCACGTATTGCAATACAATCTAATCATTTGACATGCAACACTATATTGCAATATATGATGGTGGAATGTGGTTTGACTATGAAAATGAATACAAAGTTCATTCTTTGCAAAAATCATGCTAAACGGGATTTGGAAGTTCTCCAAAACAATGCATACAGTCTCAACACACAATTTCAGAGTGAAAAAGACACATATTTTTCACACCTAAATATTTTCTCGACATGAACTTTTACATGTCGCACTACACATGTTTCAATTTGAAATGTATGTTCTTGAAACCCAACATCATCCAAGATTCAAGCCAATATACCATATGAGGTAAGCGTGTATTCAACTGAAAAGGGAGGTATTTCCACAATTCGACCTGAAAACTGATTCCTTCCCTCCACCATTTCATGATCTGATCTTGAAGTTAAGTTTGATCTTCAACTTGAATACGAGCTCATTTTCTGTCGATGTCTTGCTATACGGGTCTGTGAGCCCTCAAATATTACATAATGCACACATTTTTCGCACATACACACGCATTATACAACTTTTTCATGTTGTATTATGATGTATCCATCACAAATGCAATATGAAGTTTTCACATATTGATTTTTGTATTCTTTTAACCAGTAAAACGATTACTTGCTGCATGATGAAGATACAATAATGCAACTTGTCGCTATCGAATTGGGTATTACACATTTTTTTTCACATTTTTACTGGTGTTTCTGTAAATATAGTATTTCAGACCAATATATTTATCATCATAAAAATTCATTTTTCTGACATACTATGATTCCAAAAGATATGTGTCTCTATAGCAGATTTTATTCATATTCATATTTGATCACATTACTTCTAACGCAAAGCTTTTCCCGCTAGGAAGTGTTGTTTCTAATTTACTTTTCGAAGAATATTTCCCGGCTATATAAGTGCTCCACTTCGGTCGATCAGTTATTGTTGAACCTGCTTCTGCAATTTTGAAAAATGTTTGTTGATGTGAAATATATCGCATCTATCCTTAGCCTCATAAGGGATGAATACAAGGAGAAAACAGTGAAGGATGGACTTGAAGAGTGTTATAAGGCTTCTGAAAGAATAAAAAAAGCTCTGAAAAATACTACTACCATGGGTGGGAAACGAAATCTGCTAGCATTCTTGGCCAATATTACAACACTACGTAATCAGATGAAATTTGAGATGAAGAAAGAATCAGGCCTGATTAGCCGGAAAGAGACAGCCTCTAATCGAGTACATTGGAATGATTCAGTATCGGCTATCAATTCGCGTATCCGGACTGGAGTGATTAGTAATCTCAAGCATAAGGACCCTACCTCATTTTTTGATCGACTGTAAGACTCTTTTTGTGAGACGAACTCAAAATGCATTAAATAAGGATGCATTTTTGAAGGTTAATATGACATTCGGGTTGTCAAAGGCGATCGAATCTTAAACGAATATAAGTATTTCACAACATCAAATAATCCATAGTAACACTGATATGAATATGTGATTTGAGGAACATGTTATGGAGCCAATCATGATAAAGTTAGAAGAGTTTCAGGAACGTGAGAGTGGTTGGACATTGGAAGCAGTAGTGAATTTAGGGGTTAACATAAACAAATTTGTGCCGCAGAGTGTTTCATCATACATTGAGCTGCCATCCCAAATCAATCGAAAACAAGCATGCATAAATGTAAAAAATCATGATAATGCCTGCTTCGCTTGGGACACATTCTATCTTTCCTGACTATTCAAAAGTTCTGAAGTTGAAAGGTATTCACTTTCCGATGACAATTATTGAGATAAATAGATTTGAAGAGCAAAATGATCTCTCAGTCAACGTTAATACTTCGAAACTTTCTAAATCCAAGTATACAGTAATACCGCTAAGATTGAGCATAGCAAAAAATGAAAGCAAACATGTGAATTTACTCATGATTCAAGACATGTATTACGATGAAAAATGTGAGGATTCAATAAATGTCAATGATGTTACGTTACCAATCAGAAAACACTTTGTTTGGATAAAAGATTTATCTAGTTTGGTGAGTAATCAACTCGACAACCATATTGGAAAAAAATATTTTGCAATAGGTGTTTTCACTATTTTTCCACGCAAGCAAAGTTAGGTAAACACCTTGCAGACTGCTCGAAGACAAAGGAATGCCTACCAAAATTACCCATGGAGGGAAAACGTATTTTGAAGTTCAAAAATTTCAAAAATAAAATTACATCGCCTTTCGTCATTTATGCCAATCTGGAGAGTGTATTGGTATCTACACAAGATAGCAATAAATATCAACGGCACATTCCGGCATCTATTGGATATTATGTGAAATGCTCTTATGATAATACGCTATCATTTTATCGATCATTTATTTCGTGGTGAAAATTGTATGAAATAGGTGAAAAAGTTCTGAAGTTGAAAGGTATTCACTTTCCGATGACAATTATTGAGATAAATAGATTCGAAGAGCAAAATGATCTCTCAGTCAACGTTAATACTTCGAAACTTTCTAAATCCAAGTATACAGTAATACCGCTAAGATTGAGCATAGCAAAAAATGAAAGCAAACATGTGAATTTACTCATGATTCAAGACATGTATTACGATGAAAAATGTGAGGATTCAATAAATGTCAATGATGTTACGTTACCAATCAGAAAACACTTTGTTTGGATAAAAGATTTATCTAGTTTGGTGAGTAATCAACTCGACAACCATATTGGAAAAAAATATTTTGCAATAGGTGTTTTCACTATTTTTCCACGCAAGCAAAGTTAGGTAAACACCTTGCAGACTGCTCGAAGACAAAGGAATGCCTACCAAAATTACCCATGGAGGGAAAACGTATTTTGAAGTTCAAAAATTTCAAAAATAAAATTACATCGCCTTTCGTCATTTATGCCAATCTGGAGAGTGTATTGGTATCTACACAAGATAGCAATAAATATCAACGGCACATTCCGGCATCTATTGGATATTATGTGAAATGCTCTTATGATAATACGCTATCATTTTATCGATCATTTATTTCGTGGTGAAAATTGTATGAAATAGGTGAAAAAGTTCTGAAGTTGAAAGGTATTCACTTTCCGATGACAATTATTGAGATAAATAGATTCGAAGAGCAAAATGATCTCTCAGTCAACGTTAATACTTCGAAACTTTCTAAATCCAAGTATACAGTAATACCGCTAAGATTGAGCATAGCAAAAAATGAAAGCAAACATGTGAATTTACTCATGATTCAAGACATGTATTACGATGAAAAATGTGAGGATTCAATAAATGTCAATGATGTTACGTTACCAACCAGAAAACACTTTGTTTGGATAAAAGATTTATCTAGTTTGGTGAGTAATCAACTCGACAACCATATTGGAAAAAAATATTTTGCAATAGGTGTTTTCATTATTTTTCCACGCAAGCAAAGTTAGGTAAACACCTTGCAGACTGCTCGAAGACGAAGGAATGCCTACCAAAATTACCCACGGAGGGAAAACGTATTTTGAAGTTCAAAAATTTCAAAAATAAAATTACATCGCCTTTCTTCATTCATGCCAATCTGGAGAGTGTATTGGTATCTACACAAGATAGCAATAAATATCAACGGCACATTCCGGCATCTATTGGATATTATGTGAAATGATCTTATGATAATACGCTATCATTTTATCGATCATTTATTTCGTGGTGAAAATTGTATGAAATAGGTGAAAAAGTTCTGAAGTTGAAAGGTATTCACTTTCCGATGACAATTATTGAGATAAATAGATTCGAAGAGCAAAATGATCTCTCAGTCAACGTTAATACTTCGAAACTTTCTAAATCCAAGTATACAGTAATACCGCTAAGATTGAGCATAGCAAAAAATGAAAGCAAACATGTGAATTTACTCATGATTCAAGACATGTATTACGATGAAAAATGTGAGGATTCAATAAATGTCAATGATGTTACGTTACCAACCAGAAAACACTTTGTTTGGATAAAAGATTTATCTAGTTTGGTGAGTAATCAACTCGACAACCATATTGGAAAAAAATATTTTGCAATAGGTGTTTTCACTATTTTTCCACGCAAGCAAAGTTAGGTAAACACCTTGCAGACTGCTCGAAGACAAAGGAATGCCTACCAAAATTACCCATGGAGGGAAAACGTATTTTGAAGTTCAAAAATTTCAAAAATAAAATTACATCGCCTTTCGTCATTTATGCCAATCTGGAGAGTGTATTGGTATCTACACAAGATAGCAATAAATATCAACGGCACATTCCGGCATCTATTGGATATTATGTGAAATGCTCTTATGATAATACGCTATCATTTTATCGATCATTTATTTCGTGGTGAAAATTGTATGGAATAGTTTGCCGACGAGATAGGCCAGTTTGCTGAAGATATTGCAACTGTGTTCCAGTGTCCATTCGATATAGATATATCAGCCAGCCAGGAAACAGATTTCAAGGTAGCAACCCATTGTCATATATGTGACAAACCCTTCACTATATCAGACAAAAAATTACGCGACTATAATCATCTAATACATAAAAATAATTATCGCGGACCATCACACATGAGTGTAATATAAACTATCAAGATGATCAAACAATTCCCATCGTGTTTCATAACTCATCAGGGTATGATGCACATTTTATTATAAAAAATATTGCATTGGATCTCAATGGAAGTGTCGCCGTTTTGCCGATAACAAAGGAAAAGTATATCTCCTTCACTAAAAATATTTCAGGTAGCAATATCCACTTCAGATTTATTGACTCATTCAGATTCATGAGTTCTTCGCTGGATACGTTAGTGTTATATCTATCAGATTTTCTAAATCTCATATCACAGTTCTCCAACCTCTCGCATGCTCAACAGCAGATTTTGACAAAAAAGGGTGTAATGCCGATTCTTTCGAAAAGTTCAATGAAGATTGTTTACCTCCTATCGGAACGTTTTGTAACAAATTGGAGGATAAACCGTGTCCTAGGAGATCTTACTCACGTGCCAAGTTGATATGGGCTACTTTTGAAATAAACACATTGGGGGAATATACGGATCTGTATTTGAAGACGGATGTTATGCTTCTGGCTGATATATTCGAGCAGTTCCACTCAAGTTGCCATAAAACTTACGGTTTGGATCCTGCCCATTATTTCACTCTGCCTGGCTATACATGGGATGCTGTTTTTCAAAACGAAACAACAACTTCAACTTGTATTTGAAGACGGATGTTATGCTTCTGGCTGATATCTTCAAGCAGTTCCACTCAAGTTGCCATAAAACTTACGGTTTGGATCCTGCCCATTATTTCACTCTGCCTGGCTATACATGGGATGCTGTTTTTCAAAACGAAACAACAACTTCAACTTCCCACCGATGTAGATCAGCTGCTGTTTTTCGAAAAGGGAACAAGAATGGTTTGACTCAAGTTTGCTCCTAGCGAAGAGTCACAACTAATAACGAACGAATGGGTGACAATTATGATAAAGCCAAAGCTGACTCATACCTAATGTATTTCGATGTTAATAATCTTTTTCATAGCTGTTTATTTTTTGTGTTATTTTCGTGTTCGGTTTGTAAGTGATGTTGATGTTCAAGGGTTTGAAGATGATTGTTAACTTTCTGGTTTGGTGACCTATGTATGTGAATGCAATTCATCGCTGTGTTGTTTTATCTGTTGGATTAGTTTGATTCTTGCTCTGTATTTTTTGTTTGATTCTAATTTCTAATTCATATTATTTTTTTTGGGTGTATCCGTTCTCGTTTGCTATTCGATATATAATTTTCCTTCCCTTGTTCCGGGCTTCATTGCTAAGTGGTTCCTTAGCATTCTGTATATAGGCAGCATATGCGTTATAGGCAGCCATTTTGTGTGATGGTGGGTGGTTCGAACTTGCGTGTAGGGAACCTACACAAACAAGTTCAACCATTGTTGTGGTTATACCCGGTAGTTATGTCCAGGTAGTTGAGTTTCGAGTCGTTTTCTTTCTCTACAGAACAAGGATCAATTCAATCGAACAGATAAAACAACACAGCGATGGACTGCATTCACATACATAGGTCACCAAACCAAAAAGTTAAAAAACATCTTCAAACCCTTGAATATCAACACCACTTACAAGCCGAAAACGAAAATAACACAAAAAATAAACAGCTATAAAAATGTTGTTGCTCGGACTGCAACAAATTCTATATCGGCCAAACCAAGATAAAACTCCGATCCGAAGGTATGACGAGCACAAAAAAAGCATACATAAACCCAATAATATATAAATTAAACCTCACGCCATACAAAACAACAACAACTTGTTTTAACAAGTCAATGAAGGTAAGTATGGATATCTGGGAAAACCTAAACATCCATAAATTTAAAAGTCATAATTCACTTATCGAGGAATGAATACAAATCAAAACACAAGATCTAACATTCAATATACTACACAATACAATACACATTCCTAGAAACAATGAACCTAGAAAAATCCAACACGATATTACCTGATGTAACCCAAATACAGGCAAATTTAAGGAGACATCCGAATGACAGGAGGTGTCCTCCTAACGGGTGGCGTGTTGGGGGCGTGTTCGGCAACGGCCGACCCCGCCGGTTACCAACTGGCTTCCAGACCTGAGTCCCAGGAATTTCGGAACTCAGCTCCTGTCTGGGCCCGACGGGAGGTTGGAATGTCTGGTTTCGCTCTGGGTTCGAAAATGCATCCTGGTTGTTACACTGGCCCCGCCATGAAGCCACCCCCAAGCTTCTATCGGTTTCAGGGTGACCCCCTGACCTAAACACCACCCCCCGCTAAGGCGCCAGTTCCGGGCTCGTTCGAAATGTGATGCGCTCCTGCGCGCAAAACATCCCACTCCTCTCAATAACCGCTAAGGGCCACCGATTGGGGGCATCTCGACGTCTGGCGTTGGACGTCATTCACCTCGTTGCATTCCTATGCAACATCCCTCCGCGTTTAACGCCCGCTGGCGAATCGTCGTAATTCCTCTTGGTATTTTCGAAACATCTCATGTTTCGAAAGTCCATTCCCATTTTTGCATGATCTCTTTGTCGAGATCGACAATGGTTTTGCTACTTCGCAATTCGTCAATGACACAGTCTTGCAGTTGAGTTGAGGTCTTGGAGTTGCCACATAAGTGGGCGACATCTCCGGTTGTGGAAAATATTCCTATTCTCAGGCAGAATTGTCGCTTTCCTCCTGCCGGTTATCGCCGTCGGCTGGCTGGTTTGGCGACCGATCTCAGCATAGGGGTTTTCCTTGTTGAAGTTTACATTGCGCGGAGCCCTAATTGGGGCGTACTCTGGGTTCTGGACGTAGTCCCCATACCGCAGTAAAAACTCGGTAAAAACTGTGTCCGGTGAACACAGATTTCCGTGGGGTTCCGCGTCGCGCGGTAGAAGTAGCACTAGGGCGGCTAAAGTTGTCTGAGTTAAGAATTGGTTGGTCGAAAGGGTTGACCTCGCGATTTGGCACTGTCGTATCCATTGCAAGTTGCGCTTGTCTTGCCCTACTCTGCATTTTTCAAAATCCCTAACAATGACTCTGACAGAGATATTCAGAGGGGAGGATTCACGGAAAGCTAAAGCTTTAAGTTCACCCTTGGATCCCGAAATTAATTTCCTAACCGAGGCCTACAGGGTGAACTGAGCTAATATTTAAGGAACACGTAGCCTAACTGGTGAACTGCACCCTAGGATGAGGGCCGTTCGAAGGATGTGGATGAAAGGTTTCGATGTCCTGGAAAGGTCCCAACGATTACGTTGAGTCGATAAGGACTGATCTAATGATGGCTTGACCCCCCCAAGTTCAATCTCGATACACCTAGGCCAGTTAACACACAACAAGGTTAGCCTGGTGCGTGAGTCTGGGCAACTTTAGTAGGGACCTACTCTTCCTGCGTAGGATGTTGTTGGCAAGCAGGAACCTGAACAGACAAAAGTATGGTTGAAAATCCAAAAAAAATAAATCCAATCCTCGATGCTCCTGTAAATCTGTATCGGGTCCTAAAAGGAACCAGAGGAATCCGCAATGAATCCAATAGAAAATCATCGAAAACTCCAGAAACGCAATATTTCCAATTAGTTCTGGAAAGAACCAGATAGACGAATTATTTCAAATAACTCCAGTCAAACCTTCCCATAACTCCTTCAGAAATCTCCTTCGAATAATCGTGAATAATCACCAGGAATCACAATAATCACTTGTAGAATGCTTTTCAAATAACCAGCATATAACGTATTTTTGATTCGAAAAGTATCTGCCTTAAAAATGTAAAAATCCCGATATTTATACATAACTGGACGAACTCTTTTCGGCCAATCGAATCCTTCGAAAAATCACACTTTTTCGTAAAACACAGAAAGGTCCATAAGATCATCCGATTTCTTCCAGCCAATCAGACGTCGTCTGGCCCATGGGGTGATGTGCCTTCAGAAATTCGTGGTAAACAAAGGTCGGTCACTCTCGGAAATGTTCGGAATTTGCAAAAATTTGCCTTAAAATTTTCATTTTTTTCACACGCTTTATATTAGCTTCACCTGTATGTATGTATGTATGATTGTTTGTATGCATGTTTGTTGTAACTCTCAAGATCGGGATCTGAATTATCGGCATTATTTCTTGATCTATTCGCGGGCAGATGGCGCTGTACGTAACTATCAATTATTGCTTGATCTATTTGCGAACAGATGGCGCTGTACGTAAATATCAATTATAGCAATCAAATCAAAATGTACTTTATTGTTGAACATGAAATCTCATTGACAAAGTGTTACTATTCTAAGAAATATAAGATACGCAACTTAAAATATATTGTCGAAGATAAAATATTATTGTCAAAGTTTTTAAAGAATATAAGTTATACAAATTGAATGTAATATTTGAACATTTAGTGATTTCAGCATTTTGGGATGAAAAAGTTGTCAGAAAGTGATAATATATATGTTTATTACTGGAGTTTTTCCCCAACACCAAATCTTTATTTTTAACACCTCGACACGTGTTCGATCACCAAGTGATCATCTTCATAGAGGAAGATTAAAACTAGAAACTAATGCGAGCTAGCCCTATTTATGCTATATAGGTATCCCATATAGGTAAACCATCCAGGCGTACCACCCATACAGGTATACCAACCTAAATTAATTTTACAATTTTGCCTCATCTATTATTTTACAATATATGTTTATATAAAACAATTTTCAGCTATATTTTCATATTGCCTCTCCAAATTTATTTTTGCAATGTGTCCTTATGTAGTAATCAGTAAACCCAACAACATTATTTTATTTTAACAAGCTATATAGTATGGCTCTTTGGTATAGGTCCGTCATCGTTATTCATATTACATATTTCTACACTCTCATAGACATCTAGTTGCCTGTTGATGTTCACTTGTCTAACTAATCTAAATGAACTGAAGTCAATGGAATGGTTTTGTTGCAAAACATGATGGGCGACTGCTGAGTTTTCAGGTCTTCCATATTTTAAGTGTGCTATGTGTTCCTTATATCTTACTTTGAAAGATCTTTTTGTCTGTCCATAATATTTTGCATCGCAGTCCTTACATTCAATTTCGTAAATTCCAGACTTTTCTTTGAAAATGTATTTATCTTGGTTTTTGTCCTTTCTGAAAGTCGAGATTTCGTTCATTCTTAACCTAAACTTCTTCTTCCTTATTATTTTATCTACAATACCCCTCGAGAAACCGTTAGTGGCTGCTATTTCCTATATTGTACGTCTTTTTTTTGTGAACATATCATGTGTTAGAGGGAAAGTCAAAAGACGATGCACTAAAAAATTCAACCCAGCACATTTGTGCTGTCCACAGTGGTGTAAACTGTCAGGAATATACCTGTATGTGCTTGTTTCTTTTCTAAATATATCGTATTCTAACCCTCCATATCGGCTCCTCGTTACCAAAACGTCAAGAAATGGTAGTTGTCCCTTTTTGATGGACATCTATTATTTAAATTGGAAAAAAAGTCGTCAATATTCGATTTTTTGGTATAGAATATCACGAAAATATCATCCACATTCCTTAGCCAAATCCTAGGAAAATACTTCGACTTTTCTTTGGTTTCCATTTCGAATTTGCTCATGAACAGGTCTGCCAGGTAGGGGGACAAGGGGTTTCCCATGGCCGTTCCTTCCTATTGTTCATAAAAGCAACCTTCTACTTGGAACCGGAAAATCGGTTCCAACGTTCGAGAAAAATATGTAGTCATAGGCAGATTCGAACTCGAGACCTGCTGGCACACTACCGCTGTGCCATTTCACCACTTGTATTTGCTGTAATTTTTGATAATATTCTACATCAGTTGAGTAAGTTGAATTTCTCACTTCAAAGAATGGTTGAGTTTTGAATAATTGATCGAATATATTTTTTCTGGTTTTATCGCTTTTGGTGAAGAGCTAACTGAATAAAAATGACAGACAGAACAAACCGATAAGTTGAAGATTAAAATTACCCATTATAGAAACAAAGATCTAAATTCGTTGTCATAACTCCTTGTACAATTTCTATTCCTTTTGTAGGCAATTTAAAAAATGGAAAGTTCAGCTCAACAACAACAAAAATTTTGGTGTCTTTTTTTGTTTGGCATTGACTACTAAAGTCATTAGCTTCTTCTGAGTAGGGTGTGTTAATAACTCTGTGAGCCACCTAGGAGCATCATAACAATTTGTACTTCCGTCAGCCATGTTACGAAGTAGAATCCACCTTCAAGTAGATAAATTCTCGTTAAATGGAGAAAGAATCTGAAAGCAATTTTTCATTCAATAATAAATAACGAAGCTTGACTTCATGATAGTTAGCTGTTGGAAGCACGATTCGAATTCTCTGTCTATATACCGGGTATCAATGAAATCATATATACACATGTGGCCATTTCTATCATATAGCATGACGTCACTTACAAAAATATTGTCAAACGCTATGTAGGATGAAACTAACGACGTCACATACAAAAATATTGTCAAACGCGATGTAGGATGAAACTAACGACGAAGTTTGCTTAGTTTTTGAATAAAATTTGGAAAATTGAAATTCTTCACTCGCCCACGAGAGATTGTGTGATAACAACTTCTTAAAAATGACACTTTCCACCGGTACAGAAAAATGAACAGCACATTATCATTTTTTGTAGTAAAAGAGGTATACTTCGATGACAAAGTTCAAAATACCACTTCCTATTCAGATTTTTGAATAAAGTGAAAAATGGGATTTAATAAAAGTCAGTAAAGAGTTCGTAGATTAGTGAAAAATTTCAATTTTTGACTTTCATTCAAAAACTGAGAAAACTTCGTCGTTAGTTTCTCTTTATATCCAGTTATTTGACATCATAGTACCCCCATATTCAAATAGAAATGGCCACATGTGTTATATTGTTGAGAAGAGAATTTTATTTCTGATCAAATGGTTGAAGAAAATTTAGAGTTCTATTGGAAAATTTCGACTTGGTTTTATTTCCGGTACCCTGTCAATATTTTAATGAGTTCTATTATAAAAAATATCAGTTTCGAAAAACTCCGAATTTCAAACTTCTTACTACATAAACACGACAATAGTCGTGTCACGAAGTGTTCTGGCGATGTATTGAATCTATCAGACCACCTGGAGACACCCTACATTTTGTTTTATGAGAGAGAGGAATTGGCAGATCTTCAGATGATGTGGTGCTGCAGGTTGACAACGCATTCTTCTATTCCTTGGAAAAGATTCCAATTATGAAATGTGTGTATATTTTGCAATTCATCTGTCTGCCATCAATCGTGTTCAGCTGCTATTCAATTATATTTATATATAATATATAATCAATGAAGACGCCTCGGAGCGCCAATTAATTTTTATTGTTGTTTTATAATTTCACAAATAAAGTTAAATTTAGACGCCACCCAATTATTTTTAAATAGTTGCTCATCTTGTCTGAAAAGGGAAAATAAGATGCAAAAAAGGCAGTAGTCTAATGTCCCACGAAGTTGGTTGAAACCAAAAGATGTTCCATTCACTCCATTCAGGTACGTCTTAACCAAACAAAGAGAGAAGAGACAGCTAGGGAGTAGATATAGCCTTCCTTGGACTAGTAGTTCTGATAAGCTCTCCAGATGGACCTCCCTTCAATTTTCATGAACTAGGTAAAATCCAGAAGACGATTGTCCAGGGAAAGTAGTTCATCTAGAGTGGTTGAAATGGGCTGGGCTACAAGGTTGAATAATCTTCCTTTCGTGTTCACCAAGAAAGAAACGGAGAGACAGAAATCCTATATCCTATATAGGATAATTCAAAATTCCAGTAATACGTCTTATAGAATATTTCAAAATATACCGTGGGGATATATACTAAGAATATATACCATATGGTATATTCAATAGACAATATTCTTAGAATATTCACGGAAGAATAATCCATTTATAGACATTCTATGCACATTCTTTCGGAAATAATTCTGCCATATTCATTCAATCATATTCTATGAATATTCTAAAGGCATGCATATATTCCAAGAATATTCTATGAATGTTTGGAATATATACGTTTGTTTTTTGACATAGAGGGAATTATACCACGACTCGTAGGAGCATTCTATTATCATCAGAGTGAGATGGAATTGGCCGATACTTGATGAACATTAGTTCCCTCGAGCGTTTTCATACTGCGATTATGTGAACTGTCCAGTGAAAATCTCACAATAAAGTTAATAAATCATCAGATTGGCAACTTTTCATTTGATTCATATGATTAATTTCATTCTTCTATTCCTTGGAAAAGGTTCCAATTATGAAATGTGTCTGTATATTTTGCAATTCATCTGCCTGCCATCAATCGTGTTCAGCTGCTATTCAATTATATTTATATATAATCAATGAAGTCGTTCCGGGGCGCCAATTAATTTTATTGTATACAGGGCACTATATTTTGTTCGTTCCTGGTGTAACCACATTTCTAAATTTTTTGTTTCTTTAAAAGGTTTTATGGAAGAGAGATTTCTAAAGAACCTCCACCCCTCCTAATTTGAGGTAATCTAAATGTATGAGAATATTTCCTTTTGAGTTCCTTTATTTTGCTGGTGGCAGTTACTGCTTTAGCACTGTCCGCCATTTTGTCGGCTCATACTGAAATCATTCTCATGAAAATTTGATAAATTTTCCCAACAAAATGTTCCAATGATGGATTATTTTCGTGCTCCAGTCGTTTCTCCTGATTATACCGGTATGAGGATATAGGATTTCTGTCTCTCCGTTTCTTTCTTGGTGAAGACGAAAGGAAGATTATTAACCTTGTAGCCCAGCCCATTTCAACCACTCTATAAACTACTTTCCCTGGACAATCGTCTTCTGGATTTTACCTGGTTCATGAAAATTGAGGGGAGGTCCATCTGGAGAGCCTGTCAAAACTACTCAGTCCAAGGAATTCTACTCCCCTAGCTGTCTCTTCTCTCTTTGTTTGGTTACGACGTACCTGAATGGAGTGAATGGTACATCTTTTGGCTTCAACCAACTTCTTGGGACATTAGACTACTGGCTTTTTTGCTTCTTGTTTTCCCTTTTCAGACAAGATGAGCACCCTTTTAAAAATAATTGGGTGGCGTCTAAATTTAACTTTATTTGTGAAATTATAAAACAACAATAAAATTAATTGGCGCCCCGGAACGACTTCATTGATTATATATAAATATAATTGAATAGCAGCTGAACACGATTGATGGCAGGCAGATGAATTGCAAAATATACAGACACATTTCATAATTGGAACCTTTTCCAATGAATAGAAGAATGAAATTAATCATATGAATCAAATGAAAAGTTGCCAATCTGATGATTTATTAACTTTATTGTGAGATTTTCACTGGACAGTTCACATAATCGCAGTATGAAAACGCTCGAGGGAACTAATGTTCATCAAGTATCGGCCAATTCCATCTCACTCTGATGATAATAGAATGCTCCTACGAGTCGTGGTATAATAACTATTGTTGATACAATAATAATAACTCATTCACAAACGGAAAAATTGTATAATATATGACCTTTCAGTCGGACGTTAGATACAAATCATAACTTTTCAATCAAATATTCACCATTTGAAACTTTCAGTGTTGGAGATCACAGTTGATTCTTAGTTCGCAAAAGTTTTTTTAGCACAGAAAAACTAATTTTAGCTGATTTTTTCTTTGTTCTCTCTCATTCCAACAACCACCATTTTTATTTTCACTTTTTATTTACAGGTACACATTCGAGTTCACACTGGAGAAAAGCCGTTTTCATGTAAAATGTGTGATAGGAAGTTCACCAACTCTTCAGATCTGTCCGTACATACTAAGAAACACAAAATATGTATAGATTCATAGATATGAATGATTATTTTAAAATTTTGTTATGGACAAAGTTTTGAGTAAAATTTCACAAATATTGTCTGTCGTTATAATTTCCATACACCTAACTAAAAATTTAGCTCCACTACCGAGGGAGGTTTGAATCAAGAAACAAACTCATATGTGGCCTTGAGTGGTTGAGGTACCCTTATTTTGTCAACATTTCCTGCTAGAAAAGAACAACATTTAGTAGATGAATGACTCTTTGAATCAGGGTCCGAGAGAAAATAGGCAATAGTACACCAATCAATTTGGCGTTTTCAGGTGATGCAGTAGACTTATTCCTAACTCTAAACCTGGCCACCTCACACCCATGAAGGTACACTTTCACTACGCTGGCTATATATATTTATATATATATATATATATATATATATATATATATATATATATATATATATATATATATATATATATATATATATATATATATATATATATATATATATATATATATATATATCTAGAAAGGTTAATGCAGTCAAGCTGCTGGAAAATAATTCCATGAAAATCAATAATAAATAGATAAGTAGGTACTCTTTGATAATTCCCACATTGATTTCAATTTAAGAGCCACCGGTAGACAGCTGTTTCAGCCTATTGGGCATCGTCAGTACCGGGCAGGCGGTCCTCGATTGAAGACAAAATGACGACGTAATCCATCTTGAGTTCATTCGGGTTGAAGCCTGGCTCCCTTCCCCTTTCAACTGGTGTTTGTCAGAAAGACAAACGGGTCATGACTGGTGTTTAATGGTGGCATGAAAGTCCTCAGACATCCATACCGCCCTTCGCTGTATACCCCTACCTGGCTGGGGTGAGATGGATGAAGATATTATTTATCCTCATTCGACAGAGTGTCGGGGCCTTCTATATCGGGAGGGGTCGTCTACAGCGTAATCTATAGCTTCCCTGACTAAAGGATTTTTGTGAGTTTCAGCGTAATCTAAAACTGGCCGATTCCTCGACTGGATGGACTGCTGAATGGAAGGCAGCTTCAAATCTCTGCGGATGGCTTCATTCCGCACGAACCACGGAGCATTCACAATCATCCGTAGAATTTTATTTTGTAAAGTCTCCAAGATGGAGATGTTAGTCGGAGCCGCTTGTCCCCATACGCCTGAAGCATACATGATGACAGACTTGAACATCATGTTATAGATCGTGATTTTATTCTTTAGGCTTAACTTGGATTTTCTATTTATCAAAGGGTACAGGCTTGCCACCCGACCCTGGATCTTTGCCTTCACGCTTAACAGGTGCGGGTTCCAGGTGAGCCTACGGTCTATAAGAAGACCTAGGTACTTGACCCGCGCTTGCCAATCAATCTCTCTTCCAGAGATTCTCACTTTCATGGCCGGAGAAGCTATCGTTCTTCCCATGGTTATTGCCTGAGTTTTTTCCGGATTCACTCGGATCTTCCACTCGAGGTACCAGCGCTCGAGGTCGCCCAATGCACGTTGCATATAGACGATCCCGAGCTCCCGACCCATGGAAGATGAGAGGAGAGCCGTGTCATCGGCGTAGAGAGATACCTTCACATGCTCGGACCTCGGAAGGTCGCTGGTATTAAGGGAATAGAGCGTGGGAGAGAGCACGGCCCCCTGTGGCACTCCAGCGAGGATCTCTCTGTTGTCAGACAGAGAGCCCTCTTCTCTAACCTGAAATGTTCTGTCTTTCAGGAAAGACCCAATCCACCGGATCAGGCCCCGAGGCAGGTCGAACGCGATTAATTTGTGAAGAAGGCCTTCATGCCAAACGCGGTCGAAGGCCTTCGAAATGTCTAGTAGGACTAGATTAACTTTTTTATTCCTATTTAGCTCCGCGATGGTATTTTCGACCAGTCTCAGAGCCTGCAACTCAGTGGAATGTTCTCTCCTGAAGCCGAATTGCTCATCAGGCAGAACATTCCGGTCCTCAACTTCTTCGTTGAGCCTTTGAAGTACGACTCTTTCAGCCAGCTTAGCCGCCGACGAGAGCAGACTAATCGGGCGATAATTCTGCGGGAAAAGCCGGTTCTGCCCCTGTTTTGGGAGCATGACGACGACCGCATGTTTCCACCTTCTGGGGAAGTATTTTAGAGCCAGAGAGCTGTTGATGATATTCAATAGGCTCTCGACGCAGTTTTCCGGGAGCTTCTTCAATAACTTGTTAGTTATTGAGTCAACCCTCGGGGCTTTCTTGGCTTTTGCAGCCTTGATGTAGCCCTTTAATTCTTCCACAGAAGCCGGACGAATGACATCATCGTCATCCTCCCTGAGGATGCGGTGAACCCGATCTTCGAGCAGAATATCGCGGTCGATGTCGTCATTGTCGTCAACGTTAAGTTGAAACTGACGTTCCATCGTGTCAGCAAAAGCCAACGCTTTGTCGGCGGGGGAGTAGCATACTCCGCGCCCTCCATGAATGGGTGAGGGAGCTGTCTTCTTTCCCTTGAGTCTGTGAGTGATTCGCCAAAGCTCGTTACTCCCAGGCTCAATGGATTCCAACAGCTCCTCCCACCTGTCATTTCGGTAATCAATGATGGCCTGTTTTACTTGATTGGCCATCCTGTTTGCCGCTGTTTTGTCTCCTGGGAAGAGTGTTCGCTGATAGAGCCTTCTCAGGCGGTTTCTCTCTCGTATCAAGGCTTTGATACGAGGGGGAAACTCATTATAGCTCTTCTGCGGACACTCCTCACTGGAGGTGGCCGTCCGAAAAGCATCATTCACAGAGGTCTCGAAGCGGTGAACTGCCGCGTCGAGTTCGTTGGGAGAGCGGAGACCCTCAGGAGGGGCGTGCATCTCTCCGAGCTGAGCTGTGAAGACATCCCAATCCGTCTTATATCTCATGCAATAATCAGGGGAAGGAAGTTCATCACCCAATACCAGGATTACTGGATTATGATCGGAGTCCAGTTCCGACTGAACGTAAATTTCGCTGGTCAGAGAGACGTTTCTGAGAAGCGCGATGTCCAGTACGTCAGGCCTATACTGCCCGCGATAGAACGTAGGTTCATCTGGTCCCAGCACGAGATATTCATGTCTGTCAGTATGCGCATGGAGCGCTCGGTCGTTTCGATTGGTGGCTCTGCTCCATA
The DNA here is from genome assembly GCF_025532065.1 of Leptinotarsa decemlineata. NCBI lineage: Eukaryota > Metazoa > Arthropoda > Insecta > Coleoptera > Chrysomelidae > Leptinotarsa > Leptinotarsa decemlineata. The sequence continues at coordinate 814,466 of NW_027412608.1, forward strand.
GTCCGTGCTTGGCATTGAAGTCGCCAGCAGCAATTGTCGGAATATCACTACCCATCAGCAGTTCGTCCAGTGATTCTGGGAGTAAAAGATTAGTCGGAGGGTTATAGACAGAGATTGATCTGTGACAACCCCGTCTCAGTCGAATTTCGACCCCTACGGCCTCAGTTCCGTGTAACCGAGCACTGTCAATGCCGTATTAGACACACTGGAGGGATCGTTTGACAAGAATGCCAACTCCCCCACCAGCACGTCCAACACGTTCTCTATGGAAGAACTTGTAATTTGGAATGACAACGGATTCATTCCTCAGATGCGTCTCTTGAATTAGAGCCGCATCGATGTTATGTTCTACGAGAAAGTTCTCGAAATCAAGTTTTTTGGGAAGAAAGCCATTGGCATTCCAAAAGACTATCTTCAAAGATCTAGGCAATGTCGGTTGTCTAGACATTAGCAGTACCAGTCAACACGTTTGTATTCACCGCGAACATTTACAAATCATAACAAAGAACCTCTATTACTCATAGAATGATTTAGTGAATTTGGACCTTCCAGTCTGATTTGGAAATCAATGGTTTTCGTAAATATATCGTTTTATTATTCAAAATATATATTTGGCTTTCGGCAAAATTGCAAATACAAAAACTACGTGCAATTAATTTCATTATTGTCGTTTTTCGGAAATTGAAAATTTTGCAAACAATGAGGAAAATAGTTCCTCAACTTTTCATTTTATTGTAAATATATGGACTTTAACAGCACCAAACACAATCCTCGGCCTCTGATCATCTGTTGGTAGATAAACAGGTAGGCATTTGGAGTTCAAAAAAGTTGAGAAAAAAATCATAATGAGAGTTTACGAGTTACAGGGGAAACATGAAAAAGTGCAATTTTTTTCTCTGGAGATATAAATTAAAAAATATAGGATATTGACACATTGGGTTCATTGATTGGCGTGGCAACACTGATATACCTCAATCTGTAGGTTTCCTATCAAAACAAAATTATAGTCACGCCCCTTCTGTGAGGAAGGGGAAATGACCCCAAAGATATATATATATATATATATATATATATATATATATATATATATATCTTGCTCTTTTCTTCCATATACATTATAATTATCTTTCAATTTGAATTTTTGATAATTAATTGTTACGATTATATACAAAAGTAACTTTCCTACTTTCTTGAGCCAAACACATATTTCTATCCAAGTTGAATCAGAATATACATATTTATTGATCTGAGGTCACAATCCTGAGCCCAACAACGTTGCCTAATCTAATTCCAGTTTTTTATGTTGAAAAATAGATAGATAGATATGTTTAATATCTTTTAATTCTGCAAGTATATTTATTCATTGAATGATTTGAAGAATAAAGTTTCGATTGTTGGTTTATTTTTTATTTATTTCCACTTCATTTTCAACGAAATGACAATTCAGATGGACTTTCGAAAATTCTGGCAATGCTGACAATTGTTTTTAGATTATTAATCAATAAGATTCGTGAAGATGAAGAATAAACTGAACCTTTACGATCTGTATAATTTTTTATATATTGTTTCTGGTCGGTCGGTTCGACGTGGATGCTTTGTTCACTCACTCGAATTGACTGCCGTGTTGGTCGGTGGTTCAAGCCCTAGTCTGAACGATCGATTTTCACTGGCTATCGTCCAACCCGTGTTAGGAATCACACGTTAAAAGGTAAGACCTCGTTAATGCTTAGCTCGCACAAGTTTTAACTTCTGAGGGTTGTCGTACGTAGGGGTGCGACAGCTGGTTAACGGAAAAACAAATTTTAAACAAATTGTTTTTTTTAAACAGATTGTTTCTGACGAAAATGAAAATCCTGTAATGTTCAGAGAACATCGTGGGTACCAGTGGAGAGTAGAAAAGAGTTGATATTCTAGAATTTCTCCAAGCTGTATGCCTCAGGGAAAAACCTCCTGGGGCAGCAAGTGCAAGAGCTTTGCTGTTTTTTAAAAGATCAAACCTTTGAGACAGATGTTCGGCATGTCTTGAAACTGACGACAAATGGATGATAGTCCAAATACTCTATGAATAATAATATTTTTCACTGAAGCGCAATCTAATATTTCTTTCTAGAGGGGCAAGAAAATAAGTAGGAAATCGGGGAGAATGTACATATAAATTCAAACCAATAATTTTATATTTCGTAGTTTATTTCACTGAATTCAAAATGAAACATTGTTGGAAGTTAATGAGAACTAAAAGTGAAAAATCGTATTCGGCTTAATCCGCGGCAACCAAGTTATGCTATGGTCAACTGCCACCACCTTCACTCTGAAATGATTAATTTACCAGTATAAATATTGTAAACAACAGCTTTCACAGGTGTCCACTTCCGATCATCAAACATACCAGGATATTCTTCCCCAAACCTAAAGTCAATCCAAATCCAAGATAGAGTGGATGTAAACATTGACATGCCGTGATATTGAAAATCTCAAGAATTGGCCAAGGTCGTATTCAGAACCAACATCTTGTTGATCGCAAATGCTATATCATACTTTGGAAAACTTTTTTATAATAACGAGTGAAATACACAAATTTTGCAGTTTAACGGGAAAAATGCAGATAATATGTGTAATATAAAAAGATTTTCATTGGATTTTTCACAGCGCACTCAAGCATTATATGAAAAGAGACGTAATTATTTCTTTATTGATAATTTTTATTTTATGTAAAATCAAAAGGAATATTAATCAAAATTATTCAACTGGATGAATTTGTCTCTTCATCAGTAGTGTTATCCTCACCAATCTGAATTATCAGTGGCTCGATTTGTCCTCTATTATGTTATCAAGCTTCCACATCTTTGTCTCAAACTTCCGATATCACATGCCGAACACACTTCTCCCATTTCTCCGCTGTGACTGTTTTCAAAGCCTCATCAAAAAGTACTTTGAGATCTGCAAATTTGAACGTGGTGTTATGCTGAACTACAATATTCTTCACATCCGCCCATATTAACTCGATGGGATTGAGCTCGCAGTGGTATGGAGGCAGGCAAAGGACAATTTTGTTTTAGCCTGCTGCCATCTCGTCGACTATATATTTTTGGTACTCAAGCTTGCGCTCCTTGACAATTTCTAGTAGCTGTACTCTTATCAATGAGTCTTCAAAGCTAATATTCTTTGATCGCAGCCAATTTTGGATTTCAACCTTCTTTGACGACGTTGTCGGAATATTCTCTAACCGTCGCGAATGATAAGGTGCATTGTCCATTACAATCACAGCATTATCCTCCAGATGGGGTAGAACTTTGGAAAACCACTGTTTGAAAGATTCACCGTTCATTTCTTCGTGATAGTATCCAGTTTTCTTCGACTCGAAACACCACAGCCCTTCAGCAACAAACCCATTCTCATTGCCGATGTGACAAATAATAAGCCGTTTTCCTTTACCTGAAATTATGAAGAGGTATGTAAGTAAAAAAAACAAATACGAAGGTTACTTTTTATATATTGAGATTGAGGCAGGTCTATATATAAATATAAGTTTACCTGATGGATTTGTTGATCCGGTGGATAGTCCATCTAGAAAGGCCCTTCTAGATGAGGTCACAGTTTCATCGACCCATACTTTAGGGTTAGTACGACTAGCATTAACCCAGGTTTCTTCCATGTAATAAATTGTTCTCTGTTGTTCCCTATAATATTTAATTTTGGTCAAATACTCTCTCCTCCATAACACAATTTCCTCTCTATCCAATAATAAACTATTGCGCCCTCGTTTTTTCCATACAAACAATTCAAATGTTTCAATACTTTATGGAATGTTGACCGCTTAAAATTTGGCAATAAAACATTTTCATTTATTTCTGTGAGTACTTTGTCTATCGTGGGTATTTTATTTCTGAAAAAGTACGCATGCACTTTCCTCCTGATTGCATGTTTATCAGCATCATCTATTGATTTTATAATGGTTTGACGATTCTGTTTTGTATTCCGTTTGGAAATCGAAGCGCAAATTAAATGATTGGAACGAGAAAATAACTTTTTAAAAAGAATTTATTTTACAAACTAGAGACGACTGTCTCTTACGAGAGCTACAAACAGAATGATAATTAATATAATGTTAACTGGATGCTAACTGCATGTCGAGATAAGGGATTCCTGGAATATCTCTTACTCAGCTGAATCTCCGTGTGAATGGCCGTGTCGTGGGAACTATGACCACGTAACTCCTCCCTCCTTAGGCCGAAAAAATAATGGAATTATTTTGGCGGCTTGGAACCATATCTTCGTCATTGGTATTTTCTTCTTTTTGGGGTGTTTTGAAGCAACAACATCCCAGTATACGGGTTTTAATCCAATTTTTCTTAAAAGCTGCCAATATCAGGACAATTATTGTGATAGTAATTCCTGCAAAAACGCCAAAAATGGTAGTGTTATTTTCGGAGTTGTTAAATTTGTGGATTGGTTTCAATCGGTCCACTATATTGTTGATTTCGTAGAGTTCTTCAAAATTTAGTCTCGAGAAATTTTGTGTTTCATATATTGTTGACTTCTCGATATTTTTCATTTCGATTTTAGGTAAGATCAGTGGCTTGCCTGTTCCTATTTTCACGTTGTTGGTGAAAATCTTGTTTCTCACTTCAATTTGGCAATTTTTCGGGATCTTGACTAGGGTGGGCGCTTTTATTTCCAAATATTGATCGGTTTTACATTTGGAAAATATTCTTTCGCTTTGTATCGGAATTACCAGGATTTCTTCTTGAGTGATTTGTTCGATAATCGACTCTGCCACATTGATTGGAAGAGGCTGACAATTATCGGCGACTTTGCCTTCGATCAGGTGGGATGTGCATTGGTCTTCGGAAAAGTAATCTTCTGGACAATAATACGTTTTCTCTAATACTGGGCATGGACTGTCTTCGAACTGGATATTGTGGTTTGCTCGTGCCAAATATGGGTATTTTGGGATAAAAATACTGTGATTTTGGATGATAGGATAAAGGTGGAAAAATGTAAGAACTTCGTTTCCGACAATAGGAACGTGTATTGCGAAAATTATTCTGTCATTAGAAAAAGTTACTTGTGCACCGAAAAATTGATAATATGTCAACATACTTTCAAACTTCGGGATTTTTGAATCAGAATAGATGTTGCTTAAATAATTTATTATTTCTTTCAGTTCAGAACTAGGTATTATTGAATTGTGTAAGGTATTTAACTTTGCAAATGTGATAGCATCTTCTAGATTATCGATAAAAGTAATCATATTTTGGCAGTCAAGGGTTATTTGTGAAACAATTCCTTGAAAACTAATGTAATTCGTCAGGTCGCCAATGGTTTTTTGAACTGCAACTTGAAATGTTTTTAGACTGTTTTCTAATTTTTCTTGATTTGAATTCAAAATTTGGATAGTTTTATTATAGTGATTGATTAATTTTTTGGACAGAGAGATTTGCATGTTTACCTCATTAATCATATTTTCTTGGTTACGTTCTAATATAGCGATACTTTCGTCGTATCGTTTACCATCATCAGCATCAAGAGTACCGAATAACCAATTTTCGATTTTTCCAATAACATTTATCATACCTCTTTTAATACGGATATGGGGTTGGAGGTTTTCTAATTTCTTTTTTGTCATTTCAATAAGATACTCGGTTCTGACTAGCAGGCTGTATGCTAATCCATGATAGGAAATTGGGTTATTAATTGTTCCGTTATCTAAATTATTTTTGATTATTTGGAAGTAGTCGTCTAGTTTGTTTAATTGTTTTATTATAGAGCTAAGTTCTATGTAATATAAAAATGTATGTTTGCTGTATATAATTCTTGCATTTCCCAGCTGTATGGGAAGGATGGGGTTGGTTATAGGGGTTATTTGAATATCGTCACTTTGGACTCGGAGCACGTGAAGTAGAAGGTATAGCGTTATCAACACGTGTATCTTCATGTTCTTTTACTCCCTGTAACAAAAGTTTTTTTGAAATTTTTGGTTTTCTGGCTATTTTTTTGTGGTAGGTGCCTTTATTTGTTTTGAGTTTTATATCGGTCTCTTCAATAATTTCAGTTTTCTTAAATTTCGGTCGATCTTTATTTCGCGCCTTTGTTCTAATATACGCAACTTGTTGATTTGCAAACTCTGGGGGTTCATTTCGTTGGCTATTTCTGTTTTCAATGACTTTTTCTTTAGTAATTCGGTTGGGATTTTGAATAGATTGATACAGTTTTTTGACATTTTCTTTGTGTTTTTGAACATAATCGGAAACAATTATACGATCATTTAAATCAAATGGGTCTGTGTTATTAATATGACCTTTAATTACTTCGAAGGGTGTAAATTTGGTAACACTATGTATTGAATTATTATAGCCAAGGACAGCTCTTTTCATCAGCTGTTCAGCTGTGAACGATTTTCCTTCTTCCTTTAAGCATCGATAATGCTCAATCAGTGTTGAATGAAATCTTTCAACTGGTGAATTAGAATTACTGTTTTTTGAAGTTGTGTAATGCAACTCAATGTTATAAATTTTACAAAAGTTTTCTAGGTCTTTATTTTTGAATTCGGTGCCTGAATCAGCGGTTATTTTGAGTGGTATACCGTGATGGGTAATAAAATTGAGTAGATTTTCGAGTACTAAAACTCCGGTTAAGGATTTTAATGGATATGCCTGACCATATCGTGAAAATGTGTCGATAATTGTTGAAAAAGTTTCGTTTGAAATTTTGAATGTATCTATGTGAACATGCTCAAATGGCTTAGAAGTTGTAGGTGTTAGGTTGAATTTAATTACAGGAGGATTCCGATCGTATTTGTTTTTCTGACATGTTTCGCAATTATTAATATAATTTTGTATGTCTTCTGCCATTTTTGGCCAATAAAATCGTGAACTGAGGGATGTCCTCATTTCATTTATACCTCTATGGCATGTTTTCTTAACGTGATAGCATTTAAGTTTCTCTTTCTGTTCTTTCGATGTTTCTACATCCTCTAAGAATGTTGGACAATGAACAATTTTGAATGAAGAATTCTTGAGTAAATTTTGGATTGTTGTATTGAATATTTGTGAGACTGCTGGGTTTTTAAAATGGAAGGCAAATGTTTGTTTTGGATCGATATATTCTTTAATAAGTTTAACAATATTCTCGCTCATATTTTTAGAGGGTATGGTAATATAAGATCGCAAATTCTCGAATACCTTTTCTATTCTACATTTAAGTTTTTCTATGTCACCAATAGCTACAATTATTTGATTTTTATATGTATTAACTGGTCTTTCTGAAATGGGAATTTGAAAGACAGGGTCTTCGAGAGAAGTGTGAACGGTTTGTGAATCTGATGTTTTTTCGATTTCATTTGATTTTGGGGGAACAATTTGAATATCAGATAATATGTTAATTTGTTTTTTCGGTTCTTGCGGTTCCAGGACTTCATTGAGAACGTCGTTGTCTGAGACTGGAATATTATCGTTATTCAAATAGATGTCGATAAGTTCGTTTATGTCTCCAGGATTATTTTGAACTGAAAGTGTTTCGATAGCATTTGTTTCTTCCTTGTTCATGTGGTCTGTACGTATCAAATCAGCGATATTGATTTCGGTTGCCAGTTTAGGTGAATCCGTCCCTGTATTTTCGAAAGTTTCGTAAGAATACATTTCGAAAGTAGAGGATTGAAAGCTCTCTACAGGAAGCGGTTGTATCAATTTCACTGATATTGTTCTATCGGTGGGGTTTTGTACTTCCATAAGGGCGTAACCATTTTTTGAAGTTGTCAATATTTGCGGAATGAAAAGATCATTGAGTGTTCCCTCAAGGGTAAGAATTTCACCTTCAGAAACTGTGACAGGCAGATATTTAAGTACTCTTTCTTGTGGGTTGACAGAGAAAGAAAAACTCGTATCTGTAGACTGTCTGAACTTGAAAGGAATTTCAACATGATTTCCTATCAGTCTCTTATTCACAAGGTCTATATTCAGATGCATATTTATCAAGTCTGATAATCCTAAAACTCCGTCAAAGTAATCGTGGAAATCAAATAAAATAAAAGTAATTTCATAGTTTGTGTTGAACTCTTGAAAAGCAGGTATCGAGGCTTGGTACCTTACTTTCTGACTTCCTAAAGCCGTTTTGATAATAGTATTTGAGTGGTAAATTTTGTTTGGGAATAATTTTTCAATAATAGATGGTTTAATAATCGATCTTGAACTTCCAGTATCGATTAGTAGTTTAATAATTTTATTTTTGTGACTAACTTCGACATAAGGTAATGCACTGTTACAAAATGCATTAATTTCAGCTAAGTATGATTTTCGAATTGGGTTGTTAAATGAAAATTTCCAGTTTCATCACAATCTACGTCGCTTAAGTATTCATTCTGAAAATTTGGTTCGTTTTCTAAATAAACAGCATTTTCTGAAGAGTATGCTTCTTCACTAAGGTTGGAATTATCATAAAATTGTTGATCAGTGTCATTATATTGGGGAAATTCATCGTATTCGTTAGAAAATAATTCCTCAGATATAAAATTCGGTTTTTGACTTGCGGTAAACATTTTTTGAGGGTTTCGGTAATTATTAGGGTTCCTAAAAGTGTTGTTTTGTTGAGAAAAAGGTATTTGAGACATTTTTGTTGGGTTCCTTGATGTAGTGGACATGGGTTCCGGTTTCGGTAATTGATTAGGTGGAATATTTTTTGGTTTAAAAACATTCTGAGGAGGTCCGAAAACTTCTCGGTTTGTAGGGTATCTTTGTGGTGGTATTTGTCTGGGTTGGATATTAATAGGTTGGCTTGGCCAATTAGGTCTAGTTGAAAATTGTGGATTGAAAAATTGTTCATTTTTTGAAAAATAATTTGAGTTAGAGAAATTTTCGTTTTGAAAATTTTGTCTTTGAGGTTGTATGAATCTAGGGCCATTTTGGTTGACGTTTGGCATGATGGATTGTCTGCCGAAAGTATTGAACTTTGGTTTATAATCGTTTAACGAACCATACATTTTTTCAAAATTTTCGAACTCGTTTACGTATGCTATGGCATCTTCCAGTGAGGCTGGCTTTTTGAGATGCATATTATTTCTCAAAATACCAGGACAACCAGCAATGAAAGTACTGAGGGCTACTTTATCGTAGTGAGTTGTTTGGTAAAGTTTTTCTTCTGGAGTTAAGTCTGGGTTGTTACTGACTCTTTGAACTACATTACTTTTGATTAATTGAATTCTACTACCGAAAGTCATTAGGTCTTCTCCTCTATGGGGTCGACTTCTAGTTAATTCTTGAACTAAACAGTCCAAATCTCTCCTATCCGAAAAACATTGTTTCAGAGCAGATTTTAAGGCGTCCCAAGTATTAAGTTCGGTTCTGTTACCAACCATATACTCGGCTTTACCTGTCAATTTTTCTTGAATACATTCAAGAACGTGTTCATTAAGTGAAGCATCATTAAACACATTGTACGCGTTAACTATAGCATCGCATCTACTGATAAATTTGTTCAATGTATTGCTATCACCATCAAAAGTTTTTAAATTGTTTATTCTAGATTTGAAAAGGTTCCAATTTATTTGAGTTGGTTGGGGCGGAACTGGTGGAACCATTGTGGGTTGAAAAGTATTATCAAAATTTTCAGTATTATTTGCTGAACTTTCTTGAAATGATAAACTATTCAATCGTGATAAAATATCTTCAATTTCACTCATAAATAAATAATTGTTTTTCTCAATAAATAGTTTCTTAAAATTACTCGTCTCGAATAGACAACAATTTGTTCGCAATGAACGGTACTATATATCTTCGCCGAAGTCCTTATACAGAGGGTTCGTGAAGGCAAGAAGGAAATATTTGGCACTTACTTGTAAGTTCCAGTTCCTTCTCCGTTGATTCCTTGCAGCTTCCCGGGGGCTCTGTCGTCTCCTTGTCCGCTCGTTCTGGGTGGTCCTCGAAGGATTCTTGTTGAATTTGTGCTGAAGGGGTTGAAACTCCACGACGCAAAAAGTTCGTTTTCACGCTGCACAAATCCTACCGACTGCGCCAATTAAATGATTGGAACGAGAAAATAACTTTTTAAAAAGAATTTATTTTACAAACTAGAGACGACTGTCTCTTACGAGAGCTACAAACAGAATGATAATTAATATAATGTTAACTGGATGCTAACTGCATGTCGAGATAAGGGATTCCTGGAATATTTCTTACTCAGCTGAATCTCCGTGTGAATGGCCGTGTCGTGGGAACTATGACCACGTAACTCGCAACACACTTCAATTTTATCGGAAACTTTCGATACGACTTCGTCGACAGTCGATGTCTCAATTTCTTCCATCTCTCTCTTGAACACATTTAAAATCACTTTTTTCATCTCAACACTCAAATGTCTTTTTTTGGATCGTTTCCTGGCTGGACTCAGAGGATAGCTCACAGTGTCATCAGCAGTGTGTGTACTGGACATCTTGGAAAACAATTTTAAACAATATACTATAACGCACGCCACACAAACACGCAAACGACTGATTACAACCCTGTGGTGGTACCGAACTCGTATCAAGAAGGCGAATTCACCAATGAACGCTGCCCTTTCCATCTGACACTGGGCGATCACGTGAACATCACGCTTCGGTTTTGTTTTGTTTCACTCTTTCTTGGATTTGGATAGACTTTAGTGATCTCGTATTCATTTGGAGCCCTTTTGCTTTCAATCTGTTTTTCATATTTTGCAATATTTTTTTTATGTTCTGCAGACCATGACATTTTTAGATGAATACTTTTTTCTTGTTCATTCTTGGTCATGTGTTCTTGGTCATTTCATCATGTATTGAAGATGTTCTTTCTTCAAAGTCACACTTCTCAACAATCGAGTTCATATCAATGTTGATTTCATCCAATGATAATTCCGTATATTTTTCCAAACCTCCTTCTGTTGCGAGGAGCAGAAGTTTGGATATTTTGGCTGTATGATAAGTACTATAAGTAGTATAAGTATAAGTACTAGATATGACAATGCGTTTTGAGGGTATGTCCCATAAACCTGGACAGTTGCACTTCAACTTTCACTTTTCACTTTTCAAAAATTGCAGTAACTGTGTAACAGTTGCCGAATGCTTACGTAACTTAGTAGCACTGATTCTTTTGGGATTTTACGACGTCACATTTTTCAGCATATTTGTACACAACTTTTGTTGTGTACTGAAAATGATTTTCCATCAGTATGAAATATGTAATCATTGTCTTTCACAAATCTCTCCCTCACTTTCACTAAAATAGAGGTGTTGTCTCATTTTTTGAGAAAATAAAATAAGAACTCCTCGCTCTCTTTTTCCTCTGATGACAATTCTACTACAAGACTTGAGAGTAATTTTTTCTGTTTCAGTGAGAATGCTTTCGAATTCATTTTCTTTTTCTTGCAAATCAAGATTAATTGTTCTATAAGTGCTTGTACAGAACAAGCAATAATTATCACCGAAATTGGGATACTTGACGCCTGTGTTATCAATCAATGACAAGTATTATTTGTTCCTCTAGCACACAAGTAATTTCACTCCTAGATGTGAAATTCGATAACGTAGTAGTGAGTAGAGATAACGATCCCTACTTACGAAAATAACTTGGTTTTTGAAATGCGCTTATAGGAGTGATAATTGATTGCGAGGGGAAAAATAATATATTATGATATCCCATTTTCATCTAGTTGTAAGCTGTTGTTTATCAAGCCAGTTTGAAACCGATTGCAAAATCACGCCAGAACAGACTTTCAGGATTTTTCTCGAAATTCTCCTGTTCCATAATTTGGCCGCCAAGTGAATGTTGTTTTCGAAAAACAAATAAATCAATTATTTTCAGAAATATTTCAGTATTTAGACTCCGGAGTGTTGTCAAATAAATAATATTTTTTAATTGGCTTATAATTCTGAAGAACCATTTCAGTATTCGTCAACTGATTACAATTATTCATCATTCGAATTTTTGATAAAAGATGTATTTATCATGAACTAGGAATAACTTTTCATTCGGTACAACTAGTAAAAGAAGAGACAGTGTTCTGGTAGATTTTCAGTAGATCACATATGAAGCATAAAGTTGAAATAAAATAAACGTGCACAGACACATAAGATATTTGGAATCACAGAATTGGTTTGGCTGTTCAAATTATAAAATAACAACAACAAACTTACCTCTAAAAGCATTTGCTTTAGCCAACGAAAGAATTTTTTTAGTTCGTTGAGACATGGTTTCTACCAGGGCCAGGGCGAAAAGAAAAACCGGGGGGGGGGAGGGAATCCAAATGTTCCCAAGCCCACCAGCAAAATTTCCCAACTGGAGGGATTAGTCCCAACCGAGGGATCAGTTACTACTATAATATATTAATTTTCTTACTGAGCTATCCAAAGATTGGCTGAATGCTTATGCCCATTAGGGTATGCACAAACAAAAATAAATTTTGGTAATTATAAAAATAATTATGGGAATTATTCTACTTTGGACCAAGGTCCTTGGTCTTTCACCATATCCACCATGTATAGGAATATTCAGTAGAAATGAAAGGAAACAACACTTAATAATATTATGCTTATTGTTTTCTACTATTATTTTTTCTATCTTCACGGCCCGAAATTTCCCAACTTTTCCAAGTCGAAGAAACAGCGAAAAGTTGAGAGTTTTGTAAAATTATCACTACCAAATTTGTGAACTGTTCTCTTACTTGGGAAAAATTAAACTTTTTTGAAGTTTTCAAACAACTCAGAATTTCAAAGTATTTGATCTCCAAGTTATGCATGTTGGGAAATTTCAACCTTCTCCTGGTTCTTTCCCTTTTCATATTACATCTCCCTTTCTTTTCTCTCATTTTTATTATTATAATGTTTTTGTTACTATTATTTTTTTCTATCTTCACGACCAAAAATGTACCAACTTTTTCCCAAGTCAAAAAAGTAGGGCCACGACGACGGCCTTGGTTCCTACATATTTTAGTACAACTTAAAACACTTTAGTGAAGTCTCTTTTGAAGAATCGAAACAGTGATGCCAAATTCAGATGGCTCAGGTTCGAATATAGGAGTTGGTATTGGCGATGTATACATTTGTATATGATGAAAGCATATGCAGCGCCATTCTGGAATTTCGTCGAACTAATTTTTACATCTTTCATACCAACCTGACCCATTGAACTTTGGCAAATAACGCTTATTTACAAAAGAAACACGTGACGGGGCATTACGAAAATGATTGTATAATATTGGCTTCCCGCTTCCCCCTTCGAATATTGGCTCTTGGACAGCAGATGAGTGAGAAATACGGAAAATCAATCCTGAGCCATATATATGGCTTGTATGTGGGGTTTGCTATCGGTGGCTCAGCTACGTATGAAACACACACACATATATATATATATATATATATATATATATATATATATATATATACAGAGTGACCCATTTGAAAGCGGGCCACCTCTCTAAAACTGTTATTTATTATCCGATTCAGAAGTTTTTTTTTTCAATAGATAGAGCGTCAATAGTTCTATTAGAGTGCTGTGAAGTCGAAATATAAATAAAATTTTCAAGGCCTACTTCGAATTTTTTTCAAGGTCAAAAATCCAAAAAACATACTAGCGATTTTTTTATATGAAATTTGACGACGCCACTGGATTTGTGATGCTTTCAAATGGTTGTGACTGAAATTTCAAGATAAAATAATGTTTTTTAACAGAAATATGGCATAAGTAAAATATACCAATCACTGTCAAAATAATTCAAATAGTTGTATATTAAATAACAATTTTGTAAATAATATGGTTTGAAATACTTCTTCAGAACATAACAACTTTATGTGCGATATAGTTATCTTTATTAGCACACTGCAGTTTGTTGTCAAAGAATAGAAATACACATCTTTATATCATAATATAATTATCAATATTAAAACCATAAATGAACCACTACAAAAGAATGTATTAACATGACAATGCCCACACATTAAATTTTGGACTGTTCCACCAAATCTCCATTCAATTCGATACATTTATCATATCGTTTTCTAATGTTAACCAAAACATTCAATAATTGATTTGGGGTGATATCTCTGCAAGCCTGTCTTATTCTTTCACGCAGTTCCTCTTTGCTCGTTGGGCGAGTTTTGTATACTTTTTCCTTAACGGTGCCCCATAAAAAAAAATCAAGTGGAGTCAAGTCCGGGGATCTGGGGGGAAACTCAATCAGTGAACTATTTCGCCCTATCCACCGATTAGGAAAATTTTCTTCCAGCCAATCTCTAACAATCCTGCTATTGTGGATGGAACAGCCATCTAATTGAAATAGAATATGGGCCTCTTCTGCTAGTGGAAGTTCATCCATAGCGTTGGAAAACTCGTTTTTCAAAAAATTCAAAAAAATTTGACCATTCAAATTGTTTTCAAAAAAAAAGGGGCCAATTATTCTGGTATGTAATATTCCGCACCAAACATTTATTTTTTGGGAGTACTGTCTTCTGCAATTTATTATCCAATGTGGATTTTCTTCCGTCCAGTACCTTGAATTTTGAGAATTAACTGTTCCATTGGTTGTGAATGTTGCCTCGTCACTGAACAAAATTTTTTTCAGAAAATTCCTGTTATTTAGATATTCTCCTTGAGCCCATAAACTATACTCCATCCTCTTTTCATTATCGCCTTCTTCTAAGGTGTGAAGAAACTTTGGTTTAAAGGGCTTCATATTATTATATTTCCTAAGATTTCTCCTTATTGTTTCACGCGGTAAGTTGATGTCCAAACTTGCAATTCTCACACTTGTTTTCGGATTATTATTAAAATAATTACGAATTCGTTCAGAATTATTTCGTCTCTGCCTTTGTACAGTATTAATATTCTTCAGGATATGTTTACTAACAGCTCCATACTGATTGAAAATTTTGTTTACTCTTCCAACTGTAGCTCTGCTAATATTTCGACGCTCCGGATGCATGTTATTGAAAATTCTACATACTTCCCTTTCGGATCTGTCGTTGTTACCACGAAGTTTTACTATTTCAATTTTCTCCTGCAAAGTCAAATTATCTGCCATACTTCTTTATTAGTGTAGGTACTTGAAGAGTTATAAACTTCACTATTAATACTGACAAATTTGTGTCTTTTCGTCTTTTATTTTAATGACTTGTCATCTCCACGGCAACTTAACTTTCAAAGCCTTCTAATAAAAATAATATTTTCGAAATGTGGCATCCCAAACATGTTTGAATGAAACCAAGATATGTAGATATTCGGAATAACTGACAACCACCAAAGAGGAACTGCGTGAAAGAATAAGACCAGGCTTGCATAAATGTTACCCCAAACCAATGATCGAATTTTGATCGAATCTTATGATTAGTTAGCATTAGAAAATGGTAGAATAAACGTATCGAATTAAATCGGAAATTAGTTACAAAGTACGGAAATTAATGTCTGGGCACTCTCATCTCAATCCATTTTTTTGTTGTAGTTCATTTATTTCATCAGTATTGGTTATTATTGATTATTGAATATTGATTACTATTTGATGTAAAGATGTATATTTCATTTCTCTGATGACAAAAAAACTGCAGTGTTTTGATGGACATAACTATCTTCTATACTTTATGGAGTTCTGTTTGAAAGAAACATAATTTGACACCATTTTGAATAACTGCTGTTTACAAGCTCGACTGCTAACGACGTGAAAGAGCATTTTAAACGATATTATTAATAATATTGTGATTTAATATGACGACAATTCGAAATATTTAGATAAAGTGATAAAAATTTTACTTATGCTATATTTCTGTTAAAAAAACATATTTCATCTTGGAATTTCAGTCACAACCATTTGAAAGCATCACAAATCCAGTGGCGTCGTCAAATTTCATATAAAAAAATCGCTAGTATGTTTTTTGGATTTTTGACCTTGAAAAAAATTCGAAGTAGGCCTTGAAAATTTTATTTATATTTCGACTTCACAGCACTCTAATAGAACTATTGACGCTCTATCTATTGAAAAAAAAAACTTCTGAATCGGATAATAAATAACAGTTTTAGAGAGGTGGCCCGCTTTCAAATGGGTCACTCTGTATATATATATATATATATATATATATATATATATATATATATATATATATAATATAGAAAGGTTAATGTAGTCAAGCTACTGGAATATAATTCCATTTAAACCAAAAATTAATAGATAAGTACTCTTTCATCATTCCCATATTGATTTCAATTCAAGAGCCACCGGTATACAGCTGTTTCAGCCTATTGGGCATCGTCAGTACCGAGCAGGCAGTTCCCGATTGAAGACAAAATGTGATAAAACCAAGAGAGTACTTGATAAAAATAGCTGCGTAAACGCAAGCGAAACAAACTTGGCAAGTTGACTTGGGTGTCACACCAATAGGTGGTTCCACCTATGCACCACACCTACACCACAATGTAGGTTTTCACGGATGGTAGAATATGATGTGTTGTTTTTCCGGGTGTTCATCCGTTGTGTACTATTCGATAGTCGATGTTTCGCCATCATCTCAGATGGCATTATCAAGAGGAGTTACTGCTTCGCTTCGAGAGGTGTAACTGATGTTAGGTTCTTCTTGTGGTGTTTTATATGGTTTCGCTTGCGTAAGTTGTATGGATTTGTTACCTGTTTTTCTACCTGAGGGTTGTTAATGGCTTCTGGCGGTTCTCCTACCTGCGATGGTTCATTATCAATTTGTGGTTGTCTTTGGGAGTTGTTATTTTTAATTATTGTTTTCCAAATCCTTGGGATGTTTACTGAGTCATCCCTTTTGTTGATGAGGCCTTGCTTTTCGATTTCGATAGCTTCCCTGATTTGTCGAATTCTTGGGTTTTGCACCTGTGCTATCTGTTTTGTGGACTCAAAATTAATCTTGTGACCTGAATGGCTCTGCGACAAAATGGCTACGGACCAAAGATCATTCAAAAGGCCATCGACAGACAAAGAAGAACCAAAAAAACATCCACTAGATCGACAGAAGACTCTCCACACGACAGACAATCTGTGACACTACCTTATGTCAAAGGTGTGACCGACAAAGTCGGGAGAATACTAAGACGTAAAAACATCCGGACAACCTACAAACCGCACAAAACGATGCCCAGTTGGCTACCCAGACCGAAAGAGAGAATTTCCCTAGAAAACCAAGGAGTATATAGCATCACATGCGAGGACTGTGGTCAACAATATATCGGTCAGACCAACAGACGTATATCTGCCAAAACCCAGGAGCACAAAAACTCGATAAGAACAAAACAAACCTCCTCTGCCCTCTTTCAACACCATCTACAAACAGGTCACAAGATTAATTTTGAGTCCACAAAACAGGTGCAAAACCCAAGAATTCGACAAATCAGGGAAGCTATCGAAATCGAAAAGCAAGGCCTCATCAACAAAAGGGATGACTCACTAAACATCCCAAGAATTTGGAAAACAATAATTAAAAATAACAACCCCCAAAGACAACCACAAATTGATAATGAACCATCGCAGGTAGGAGAACCGCCAGAAGCCATTAACAACCCTCAGGTAGAAAAACAGGTAGGAGAACTGCCAAAAGCCATCAACAACCCTCAGGTGGAAAAACAGGTAACAAATCCATACAACTTACGCAAGCGAAACCATATAAAAACACCACAAGAAGAACCTAACATCAGTGACACCTCTTGAAGCGAAGCAGTAACTCGTCTTGATAATGCCATCTGAGATGATGGCGAAACGTCGACTATCGAATAGTACACAACGGATGAACACCCGGAAAAACAACACATCATATATATATATATATATATATATATATATATATATATATATATATATATATTCCTTTTAAATCAAAAATTAATAGATAAGTACTCTTTGATCATTCCCATATTGATTTCAATTCAAGAGCCACCGGTATACAGCTGTTTCAGCCTATTGGGCATCGTCAGTACCGGGCAGGCGGTCCTCGATTGAAGACAAAATGAGAAAAAACCAAGAGAGTACTTGATAAAAATAGCTGCGTAAACGCAAGCGAAACATAAGTGGAACCACCTATTGGTGTGACACCGAAGTCAAATCGCCAAGTTTGTTTCGCTTGCGTTTATGCAGCTATTTTTATCAAGTACTTTCTTGGTTTTTCTCATTTTGTCTTCAATTGAGGACCGCCTGCCCGGTACTGACGATGCCCAATAGGCTGAAACAGCTGTATACCGGTGGCTCTTAAATTGAAATCAATATGGGAATGATCAAAAAGTACTAATCTATTTATCTTTTGATTTTCATGGAATTATTTTCCTGCAGCTTGACTGCATTAACTTTTCTCGATTTCATATCATTTCTAGAAACATGTGGATTCGTTTTCCGATGACATTTCAGGTTAGCTTCCCAAATTTCTGCCACCGCAGTTGTCAGTTGCTTGGTCAAACCACCAACACTGACATACAAACTTGGCAAGTTGACTTGGGTGTCACACCAATAGGTGGTTCCCCTTATGTTTCGCTTGCGTTTACGCAGCTATTTTTATCAAGTACTTTCTTGGTTTTTCTCATTTTGTCTTCAATCGAGGACCGCCTGCCCGGTACTGACGATGCCCAATAGGCTGAAACAGCTGTATACCGGTGGCTCTTAAATTGAAATCAATATGGGAATGATAAAAAAGTACTAATCTATTCATCTTTTGATTTTCATGGAATTATTTTCCTGCAGCTTGACTGCATTAACTTTTCTCGATTTCATATCATTTCTAGAAACATGTGGATTCGTTTTCCGATGACATTTCAGGTTAGCTTCCCAAAGTTCTGCCACCGCAGTTGTCGGTTGCTTGGTCAAACCACCAACACTGACATACAAACTTGGCAAGTTGACTTGGGTGTCACACCAATAGGTGGTTCCACTTATGTTTCGCTTGCGTTTACGCAGCTATTTTTATCAAGTACTTTCTTGGTTTTTCTCATTTTGTCTTCAATCGAGGACCGCCTGCCCGGTACTGACGATGCCCAATAGGCTGAAACAGCTGTATACCGGTGGCTCTTAAATTGAAATCAATATAGGAATGATAAAAAAGTACTAATCTATTCATCTTTTGATTTTCACGGAATTATTTTCCTGCAGCTTGACTGCATTAACTTTTCTCGATTTCATATCATTTCTAGAAACATGTGGATTCGTTTTCCGATGACATTTCAGGTTAGCTTCCCAAATTTCTGCCACCGCAGTTGTCGGTTGATTGGTCAAACCACCAACACTGACATAAAAACTTGGCAAGTTGACTTGGGTGTCACACCAATAGGTGGTTCCACTTATGTTTCGCTTACGTTCACGCAGCTATTTTTATCAAGTACTTTCTTGGTTTTTCTCATTTTGTCTTCAATCGAGGACCGCCTGCCCGGTACTGACGATGCCCAATAGGCTGAAACAGCTGTATACCGGTGGCTCTTAAATTGAAATCAATATGGGAATGATCAAAAAGTACTAATCTATTTATCTTTTGATTTTCATGGAATTATTTTCCTGCAGCTTGACTGCATTAACTTTTCTCGATTTCATATCATTTCTAGAAACATGTGGATTCGTTTTCCGATGACATTTCAGGTTAGCTTCCCAAATTTCTGCCACCGCAGTTGTCGGTTGATTGGTCAAACCACCAACACTGACATAAAAACTTGGCAAGTTGACTTGGGTGTCACACCAATAGGTGATTCCACTTATGTTTCGCTTGCGTTTACGCAGCTATTTTTATCAAGTACTTTCTTGGTTTTTCTCATTTTGTCTTCAATCGAGGACCGCCTGCCCGGAACTGACGATGCCCAATAGGCTGAAACAGCTGTATACCAGTGGCTCTTAAATTGAAATCAATATGGGAATGATCAAAAAGTACTAATCTATTTATCTTTTGATTTCCATGGAATTATTTTCCCGCAGCTTGACTGCATTAACTTTTCTCGATTTTATATTACAGGTGTTTCTGGCTATTGGCCTCATCAGCGCGGTGCAGCAAAGTGTAAAGATGGGAAACACTTGTTTGCCGAAATCAGGAAACAACACAAATGCACGGAGTCAACAACAGGAGCCAACTGCACATTTGTGGTTCCAGTTAGAAGACCTAGAATTCCCAGGCTACATCTAACATGACCACGGAGGCAGCTATAGCTACCTGCGTGACATCCGGGTTCAGGAAAATACAAATAGAGATTTTATCGAGTGTGCATGATATAAATCAAAAATTAAACAATATGTGGACACAACACTCAAAAAAGGGGGGCAAACCGCGGACACGGCAAACAAGTGTTTCCCATCTTTACACTTGGCTGCACCGCGCTGATGAGGCCAATAGCCAGAAATACGTGTCCGCGGTTTGCCCCCCTTTTATGAGTGTTGTGTCCACAAATTGTTTAATTTTTTATTTATATTATGCACACTTGATAAAATCTCTATTTATATATATATATATATATATATATATATATATATATATATATATATATATATAGTTTAGCGTTACAACAAAATGAGCATGACTATTCAGGAACACCCTGTACTAGCCATTGAACAAAATGAATTTGTGGTTGTCTACTGACAGTTGAAGATTGTAGGAAGTTCGGCAAGCAAAACATTCTACGCACTCCACAAAAAGTGTTAAATGCCAGGGGATTAAAAAAACAACAAACAAAACGAGTTCTCGAAGTTTGAACGATAGAATAAGTCGAAAAAGTAGCGAACGGTTCACGAAGAATTTGAAGTGATTTCTTTTCATCCAAGTTTTGGGATTTTTCTTTGCTGAATCTTATGTTACACTAGTTTTCATGTTTTCTTGTGTAGATACGTTATAAACGTATTCGTGACATTTGGTTGAAAACTAGTACCTTGAGAGGGATTTACATTCGCTGCTTGTTCCTGCAAAATCGCAGCACTTTCCAACAAAATCGAGTAGCTGCCGAATTTCATATATAATCGTAGACCCTCATCAAAAGAGGTAGTTTTACTCTTATTAGTAATTAAGTAATAGGTTTCAATTTATTTTGTTGTGCATTCTAGGGTCTTACTCAAGGGTCTCACTCTAGGATCGTACTCTTACTCTTAGTCTTGAGTCAGTCTCAGTTAGTTGAATTCGTGACACAATTCTGATGTACCTCGATGAATTTGAATGGAATACCTTTTGTGCAGTTGGATTGGAGAGTGCAGTAATGCTGTTCACCCGCCGGTTACCAAGTTACATCTGAACCTGAATCCTGAATTATGTGACAGATAAGATGCATGATATTTGTTTGTGACTGTAGAGAAAACATATATATTTATGATACTTACATTTATATCTATTATATAATTCTCCATATTCAACTATATAACACCTTACCACTCATTACGAATCAGCCTTAAAGTGTAAGCTTCACGTGCGCATGTTGAGTATATATATATATATATATATATATATATATATATATATATATATATATATATATATATATATATATATATTTATAGCTACATCACTAACCCTATTTTGACTGATAGGAATTTCATATGTGGTAAACTCAGAAGTAATCTCGAGTATGATACAATGCTGAAATCAGTATTTACTCGTTACTATTAGTAATTAAACTTCTTCACTCAACTCACTCATAAATTAGAACCTTAAAGAATTTTAGTGTACTTATCAATAATATTAATATACCTATTTTTTTTGTCATCCAAACATATATCCTTTTTTTAATTTTTTTCTTTTTCTTAATAAATAAGTGGTTCAAGGTGAAGCTTGCTATCTGTCTCTCCCGACAAATCATCATAGTCTTTCCAAACCAAATAAGCATAATTGTACTTGTATCCAAGTTTTCAAGGTATAGTACAGGACGAAATCCAAAAGAACTGAAGGTTCCCCAGTTTGAACCTGCGAAAATAAACTGGTGGCGCCCCCTAGCATTTTTTTTTATATTTTATTTTTTTTTTCTTTATATATATATATATATATGTGTATATATGTATATGTATGTATATGTATATATATGTGTATATATATATATATATAATTTTTTAACCCAGCCTACTCTCCGACTGCGCGCCGTGCATTTTTGGTTTTGCAGCGCGTTAACGCATTTCGTCCTGGGAAAGCTGTTGAAAATTCAGCCGTTGCAAATTTGGCGCCCAACGTGGGGCTTCGCTTTGACTGAGACGTCTCAATATTTTGTGTTTATGAAATTGACCCTTAAATTTTCGCACCGACGCCAGGCGTTCTTTTGTTATTTTTGTTGATTTTTGAGTTTTTTTCAATTTCTCAATTGATTTGAACGCATTTTAGTGCTACGACGCCCACCGACGCCGAGTATTCTTTTGTTATTTCAGTTTATTCCTAAGTTATTTCAATTTCTTACTAATTTTTTTTTTGTTGTGCTTGAACTTACCACACATAAGATTTTTTTAATACAAATTATCCAACTATGGCAACTACAAAGATCAAGATTGATCCAAACCGTCTCACCAAAGAAGAACTGCTGTATGAATTGATAGTCCGAGGCCTGGATGGTACAAATCTTGTCGTCACGGAGTTGAGAGCGGTACTTCGCAATGCTTTACGTTTGGAGAAGACTTCTCTTGCTATCAAGAACCCTATATACCCTTATGCTTTCTCAGAGAATTCGCAGTCACTGAAGAGTAACTTGGATACTATAGAATTAGCTATCAACGAATTCGAAGGTACTGAGCAAGATGGAAAATATAAAAGTATCACCTCTAAAATTGCGCACTCTCTAGGCCGACTGAACCGTGCTCACCCAGAAAGTGAAGTTGAAAAGAAATACATTTCAGACATAAGGCTCAAATTGCTTCTGGCTTTCGATAAATTACAAGAGAAGAGCAAGAAATTTCGGAAAGGTAGGGACTCAACTGTGTTTGACTTATCGGTCATACGAGGTACTGTTGGTGATCCTGGAGCTCAGAGCTCTACTGTTGATCTGGACGGAGATTCAAGTGAGGAAGACGATATTACCACCCGGATAAAACCCGTACCAGTACGCGACTGGGGACTGAGATTCACTGGAAAGAAAGGAGACATGTCATTGAGTACATTTTTGGAGAAAGTCGACGAGAGGAGACGTTCTCGTGGTATTTCCCGAGCTGTATTATTCCGAGATGCTGTTGATTTATTCGAGGGAGACGCTTATATTTGGTTCAATATGGTGAAGGACTGGGCCACTGATTGGGAATCACTAGTAGACTTGATGCGCGAACAGTTTCTTCCTGATAATTTTGATCGTGATCTATTTGAGGAGATAAACGACGTACGCAGGGAACAAACGAAAATATCGGTCTGTATATCGCAAGTATGAAGGGACTTTTCAAGAAAATGAGAAACCCTATTTCAGAAGAATCCCAGCTGGAAATTATTCTTGAAAGAATTGATCCATATTATCATCCATTCTTAGCTTTCGGTAATATAACCTCCATAGCTGATCTGCTGGAATCTTGTCGGAAGTTGGATGCAAAAAGACAGTTAGCCAAATCATATACTCCACCACCGCATAAGAATAGAAGTCTCATCCCAGAACTAGCATATGCTTCCACCAGTGAGCACCATTCTTCTCCAGCTGAGAGTACTATGCGAAGATATGAATCAACGAAGAGGGGTGTAAACAGCATAGAAAGTACAGATGTTTCAAGAACTGACGGAAAACGTTGTTGGAATTGTAGAGAATTAGGGCACCTTTTGACTACCTGCCGACAACAACAAAAACGATACTGCTACAAGTGTGGTTACCAAAATGTCACGGTGCGCAATTGCCCACGTTGTAATAAATTGCAGGGAAACGATCAATCGAGGCGCTAGGTACTGACCAAGCCACGCCTCGAAGAGAAAAGTTGGTCGATGATTCGTGTAATTCGGTCAAGTTCGTTTTAGATTTTGTTTTATCTCATGCTAATGGTGATGACCGACCTTATGTGAATGTTTCAATTTTTGGAAAAAATTTGCTT
The DNA here is from genome assembly GCF_025532065.1 of Leptinotarsa decemlineata. Classification (NCBI taxonomy): domain Eukaryota; kingdom Metazoa; phylum Arthropoda; class Insecta; order Coleoptera; family Chrysomelidae; genus Leptinotarsa; species Leptinotarsa decemlineata. The sequence goes on from NW_027412608.1 coordinate 838,400, forward strand.
GGGTTACTGGACTCTGGAGCAAGCAGAACAATTGTAGGGAATAAAGGGTGGCAATTACTCAAAAGCATTGGCTTAATTGATATACAACCTGCTGAGTTACAATCAGTAACGGTGGCAAACGGAAACAATTGCAATTGTCTAGGAGTCCTTAGGGTTTCTATTAAACTTCGGGAAGTTGAAAAAATTATAGATGTTTTGGTGGTTCCCGATTTGAATCACACTCTAATTCTTGGGATAGATTTTTGGGTTCGCATGGGAATTATTCCTGATCTACGATCAAATGAATGGAAATTTGGTATTATTGACGCTGTTGATACTAGTCCATCTCAAGAAACTTTACGCCCACTTGGTTGTTTGACTCCGGAGCAATATAATATTTTCAACAAATTAATTGAAGACACCTTTGAAAAGATGGGTGATGGTATAGGATGTACCGATGCTGTGGAACACAATATCGAAATTCTTAATAACGTACAGCCAATAAAGCAACGCTTTTATCCAGTATCTCCAACTCTGATGAAGTACATGGATCAAGAATTACAGAAAATGCTTGAGCAGGATATTATCGAGCCGTCAAATAGTCCTTGGAGCAGCCCAGTTGTCATGGTGCGGAAGAAGGATAATTCATATCGATTTTGTGTGGACTACCGGAAGGTAAATAGTGTTACAAAGCTTGATGCATATCCGCTCCCGTTCGTATTTTGGATCGCCTCAGGGATGCCAGATTTCTATCAAGTTTGGACCTTAAATCAGCCTACTGGCAAATACCAGTTGCCAAGGCTTCTCGGCAATATACGGCTTTCACTGTACCGGGAAGAGGACTTTTCCATTTCAAACGATTACCATTTGGTCTCCATACTGCACCAGCTACTTGGCAACGACTTATAGATAGGGTTGTAGGAGTGGATCTTGAACCATATGCTTTCGTTTATCTGGACGATATCGTTGTTGTCTCTGAAACGTTTGAGAAACATGTAGAAATACTTTCTAAGATTTTTAATAGGCTCATGTCCGCTGGTTTAACACTAAGTAAGGAGAAATGTCAATTTTGTCGCCCAGAACTACATTACCTTGGATATGTTGTTGATGTGAATGGACTTCACATAGATCCTGCGAAAGTGCAAGCAATTTTGAATATTCCTTCGCCCACTAAAGTGTCTGATGTTCGTAGTATCATTGGTACTGCCTCATGGTACCGCAGGTTCATACCCAATGTTTCCTCTCTAATTCAACCTTTGACGGAACTTTTGAAAAGGAATGTAAAATTTTGCTGGACAGACCGACAGGAGGATGCGTTGAAACTCATAAAGGAACGACTGATATCAGCTCCTGTGTTGTCATGTCCTAATTTCGATTTGGAATTCGTCATTCAGACCGATGCCAGTGCCTATGGAATTGGAGCTGTCCTAACTCAAACATATCCTGAAGAAGGTGAAAAAGTCGTGTGCTACCTTTCGAGGTCTCTAACTAAGCAGGAAAGGAAGTATTCCACGACAGAGCGTGAATGTCTGGCCGTGTTGTGGAGCATCGAGAAGTTGCGACCATATATCGAGGGCTCTCATTTTACAGTGATCACCGATCATTGGTCATTGTGTTGGTTGAATAATCTTAAGGATCCGACGGGACGTTTAGCGAGATGGGCACTGAAACTTCAACAATATAATTTCACGCTAGTACACAGAAAGGGAAAGGAGCACGTTGTCCCAGATATGCTCTCGCGATCTGTTCCAGTTGCAGATACGGTCGAAGAATCTGACATCAAAACTGATAGGTGGTAATTGAAAATGCTCGATAATGTTTCAAAAAATCCTCTTAGATTCCCAGCCTGGCGTATCGTGGGTTCGAACCTTTATAAGGCTGCTGATGCCAAGTGTAAATCTTCGGAGATGAAGGAGACAGATGGAAGCGCGTGTTACCCAAAAATAGTAGGAAATCAGTGTTGAAGAAGTGCCACGACGAACCAATTTCTGGTCATCCTGGTGTATTCAAAACTCTTCGAAGAGTTGCGCAGTATTACTATTGGCCCAAAATGAAATCGGACATTTCTAAGTATGTCCGAGAATGTGTAATTTGTTGTCAAAATAAACCGGAACAAAAGAAACCTGCTGGTTTACTGGTTCCCCGCAAGGTGGCTGACAAGCCTTTTCAAATCGTGTCTTGCGATCTCATAGGACCGTTACCTAGGTCGAGTCGCGGATTTAAATTTATTTTAGTTATAGTAGACAATCTAAGTAAGTTTACCATTGTAGTTCCACTTCGTAATGCTACTTCAAAGTTGGTATGTATGGCAATCGAAGAGAATCTTCTCTTAATGTTCGGGCAGCCGGAAGTACTCATAAGTGATAATGGCCCCCAATTCAAATCTAAGGAGTTCCACAACTTACTTGAGTCATATAATATTCGACAGTCTTTTACTGCTTTCTATCATGCTCAAGCGAACCCCACAGAGCGTGTCAATAAGACATTAGAAACAATGATCCGGTGTTATATCTCTGAAAACCACCGAGAATGGGACAAGCATATTTTTAAACTGGCTTGTGCATTACGTACGCAAGTTCATGAATCCACGAGACATACGCCGTATTTCACCATTTTTGGACGAGAAATGCCATCGAACTTATTTTCCCAACAGGGTGAGCAGCCACCCATCTGCCAAACGGAAGGAAACACATTAATGCAGGATAGGAGTAAAATGTTTCAGGAACTCTATGCAGATATCAAGAAAAGATTGGTTAGAGCGGCAGAGAAGAATAAACGTCTTTATGATTTACGTCATCGTCCCGTCACCTATAATTGTGGGGATCGTATTTATCGAAAAAATTATGTCCTATCAGATGCGGCGAAGAATTATTCGGCCAAGTTGGCACCAAAATACCTGGGGCCATTTATCATTTCAAAGAAGGTCTCAACCTGGACATATGAGCTGAAGGACTCCGATGGAAGATTCAGGGGAACTTGGCACGTCAAAGACTTGAAGGCGTCACCTTAATAAGTTAGAGTCATTTTTTTTTATTTTTTTTTTCTAATAGGTTCAGGTGGAATTTGTAACGGCTAGTTTAGCGTTAAAACAAAATGAGCATGACTATTCAGGAACACCCTGTACTAGCCATTGAACAAAATGAATTTGTGGTTGTCTACTGACAGTTGAAGATTGTAGGAAGTTCGGCAAGCAAAACATTCTACGCACTCCACAAAAAGTGTTAAATGCCAGGGGATTAAAAAAACAACAAACAAAACGAGTTCTCGAAGTTTGAACGATAGAATAAGTCGAAAAAGTAGCGAACGGTTCACGAAGAATTTGAAGTGATTTCTTTTCATCCAAGTTTTGGTATTTTTCTTTGCTGAATCTTATGTTACACTAGTTTTCATGTTTTCTTGTGTAGATACGTTATAAACGTATTCGTGACATTTGGTTGAGAACTAGTACCTTGAGAGGGATTTACATTCGCTGCTTGTTCCTGCAAAATCGCAGCACTTTCCAACAAAATCGAGTAGCTGCCGAATTTCATATATGATCGTAGACCCTCATCGAAAGAGGTAGTTTTACTCTTATTAGTAATTAAGTAATAGGTTTCAATTTATTTTGTTGTGCATTCTAGGGTCTTACTCAAGGGTCTCACTCTAGGATCGTACTCTTACTCTTAGTCTTGAGTCAGTCTCAGTTAGTTGAATCCGTGACACAATTCTGATGTACCTCGATGAATTTGAATGAAATACCTTTTGTGCAGTTGGATTGGAGAGTGCAGTAATGCTGTTCACCCGCCGGTTACCAAGTTACATCTGAACCTGAATCCTGAATTATGTGACAGATAAGATGCATGATATTTGTTTGTGACTGTAGAGAAAACATATATATTTATGATACTTACATTTATATCTATTATATAATTCTCCATATTCAACTATATAACACCTTACCACTCATTACGAATTAGCCTTAAAGTGTAAGCTTCACGTGCGCACGTTGAGTATATATATATATATATATATATATATATATATATATATATATATATATATATATATATATATGTTAACTCGAAGATTCTCACGGATAAAGTATGATGAGCTGTTTTCTCGGGTTTCGCTCCGTGTTCTGTGTATTTTCTCCCCATAAGGATTATTTTCACAACGTTTCGGCAAAGTCTCATTTGCCATCTTCTGGTGATGTCTGGTTTTTTCAACTGTCAAAAGACAGATTAGTAGTAGCTGAGGCCTTTGCTCAGAGTTCAAATGAGATAATATAGTTGAAATAAGAGTATACATTTTGAATCATAAGGGGTCAATGGAACTTGCTTATATATCTTTATCAATTGGGAGCTTCATCCACACTAAAAGGACTTCGAATGGTCCACAATGTTCCAAAACATCTCATAGTAATAAAGACTGTTCTGAGATGATTCACAATGATCTGGTATGTTGCGGAATATTTCCGAACGTTTCACACTATTCTCAAACATTCCAGAATATACCGGTATGTTCTGGAATGCTCTTGATAAAACTTTCTCATCTCTTCACAAGCAAGTTATCTAGATAAAAACGAAAAGTTTCTTCATGGATTGGGCATAGAGAATTACCACATCATATAAATATCTCCCTTTATCGTGGGATGCGCCCGAACATTCCTGATTATTTCCAAAAGTTCTATCACTTTTCAGAATACATGATTTTTCTCTCTTATCTGAAAGAAGACTCTTTGCTTTCTCTAGTTCATTTGGCAATGAGTTCTCTTTTTCGTCGATACTAGTAATCTCCATCAGTTTAAAATTTGTGTTAGAAGTACAATTTTCTCGGCAAAACCACCTTTTCTTAATTTTTGAAAGACATTCTATAAATTTTACCGGTTTCCTCTGAAATATCAAAAGATTCAGTAGAGCTCATTTTGTTCACTATCGATATAAAATTGACTATTGATGTATATGATGGAATTGGCCGATACTTGATGAAAAACCATAACACTTTATTGTGAGATTTTCACTTAAAAATTTTACGAAAACGCAACACGTGTTTCGCCATATAATGGCTTCTTCGGGCGTATCTTCACTAACAATATTCTACATATTCAATGCTTAATATATCTAGTTTTACAATTAGACGTAACTACATTTCAAGTACCTGATTTTTACCTAAGTTTGTGATGAATTGACATTTCTGAGCTTATGTCCCAGTTTCCACATTTGAAAAAATATTGAGTAAGGGGGAATAATTCAATTCTAATTGTTCATTCAGTAAATTACCCGAATTCCTGATTCTATTGATTTCTAAACATTCTAGAAGATTGAGTTTCAAACTCTTCTCTTCTAACTGTAAGACGTCGCTTTCATGATTGAACTCATGTTCTTCTACTAAAAGGTGGTTTGCAAATGTGGAATTGGTCTTTCTGTTTACAAAACTACTTCTATGCTCTTTAAAATAGAAAGACCAATTCCACATTTGCAAACCACCTTTTAGCAGAAGGACATGAGTTCAATCATGAATACGACGTGTTACATTTAGAAGAGAAGAGTTTGAAACTCAATCTTCTAGAATATTCAGAAATCAATAGAATCAGGAATTCGGGTAATTTACTGAATGATCAATTGGAATTGAATAAATCCCCATTACTAAATAATTTTTCAGATGCTAAAATTGGGGGATTAGCTCAGATGATTCAATTCATTACAAACTTAGGCAAAAGTCAGGTACCTACTTCTAATTGTGAAACTAGATATATTAAGCATTGAATATGTAGAATATTGTTAGAAAAGACACGCCCGAAAAAACCATCGTATGGCGAAACACGTGTTGCGTTTTTGTAAAATTGTTTAGTGAAAATCTCACAATAAAATGTTTTTTGAATACGTTGATATGAATGGTCTCAAAAACTCAAGAATCGAAAGAAATAGATAGATCGACAGTTTATTTGACTATATCAAATACATATATGCATATTCATAGCAAGTCATTTGGTCTCAAAAGATATCGAGTAAAATATTTAGTAATACACTACTACACTTTCAAAAGCGATTGCAAAATATCACATCACATAAACATACAAAAATATAAGAAACAGTTAAACAAACAGTAAATAAACGGTAAGTATTTTCTCAGAGGCTAAAGGACACCTTGAATATCTTCCAAGTAACTACTCATTGATTGAGTAAAAACTTTTTTTTAGCAAATACGATTTGATGGTTCATTGGAACTTATTCACACTCATCGTTTTGATTTGATGAGGCAGTGCATTGTTAAGACTAAAATCTGAAGAATTTTTTTGTGAAATAGAATGCTTATATCTAGGAAGTCTGATCTTGTCAGTTTCTAGTGTTATGATGGTGAATGTCAGCATTAGTCTAGTTCACATGTACTTTTTTTTGTAACATTTTTTAGCCCTGTCCAAAAATTACGACCAAGGTGTCATTCGATTCGTATTTTTGCCTAGAAAGTTTAAGGGAAGGTCCGAAGACGCGCCGATAAAAATTACGAAAGTTATAAACAATTAAGTGAAAAAAAATGGGCTTTAGTTTTTTCTTAATATCTCGGAAAATTTTCAAAATTTTGAAAATTTGAAAAAAGATTTGAAAAGATCAATGAATTTGCGTAAAAAAAGTCTCGACTCACGAAACTGTATCTCGATTATTTATAATTTTTACACGGCCCTGAAAATAGAGCCAAAAGCGGGTAGTCTGGGTTCCGCGCGCCTTTCGTCACTTTGACATAAAAACAAAAAAAATTATTTGAACATATTAAATGTGAATATTAAGGAATGAAAAAATTCATGTAATGTTGGAATACATCAATAAACAATAATCCGCAGTCAAAAAAATTTTATCCCAATTTTAACGTTAATTATAAATTTGTTAATTAATAACTTTTTCGAAAGTTATAAACAATTGAGTGAAAAAAAATTGGACTTCAGTTTTTTCTTAATATTTCGGAAAATTTTCAGAATTTTGGAAATTTTAAAAAAGATTTGAAAAGATCAATGAATTTGCGTAAAAAAAGTCCCGACTCCCGAAACTGTATCTCGATTATTTATAATTTTTACAGAGCCCTGAAAATAGAGCCAAAAGCGGGTAGTCTGGCTTCCGCGCGCCTTTCGTCACTCTGACATAAAAACAAAAAAATTATTTCAACATATTAAATGTGAATATTAAGGAATGAAAAAATTCATGTAATGTTGGGTATGTTGGTAATAGGCAAAAAAATAGATTACCTTTGCCAAAATAAAAAAATTGTTATTTTCTATTTCTTTATTGACAATTGAAAATTATAATTTTATAAAAAATACATTACAAATTTTTTTTTCCCAATTTTTTATTGTTTCAATGTCTCATGGCTGAAAACTGATTAATATTTTTTTTTTATTTTTTACATCTATTGTTGATACTTTTATTATAAACAAATACATTGTTTATAAGCAATTCGATTTTTTTTGCATTATGTTAATTGAAAAAAATCATGATTTTTAGAGAAAAAATGGTTTTTTAAAAAAATTTCTTTGTTGCTAAAAGATGCGTTTTGTTAATTAACAATCGTTTTTTTCAACTAAATATTAAAATTAAGGGACCGTTTTTTTTAATCATAAATTCTATTGTTCTTTAAGGTTTGGGAAAAACTTTTTTTTCATTCTTTTTTAATTGTTTATTAAACAAAATTGTTACAAACATTTTTTTTTTTCAATACTTTGTTCTATAATAAAAGTAACTAGGTGTTTTTTTTTAATTTATTCTATTTTTTATAAAACCTTCAATATTGTGATACATTGATACTTGTCTTTTTCATTCGCTCCTTCGCTTTTATAATTATAATAACTTTCAAACTATTGCAGTTATGATAAATATGCTTCAAGTCTTTTTTGTTCAATATGAATTTATTAACAATTTAAGCCTTTTACTGATGCAATACGTGGAAGTCTTCTACAATTCCGATGCCTCTCGTCAAGATATCGAAGTAGCTGGAGAGCGAATTATGCTGGCCTTGTACGGTCAATTCGATACTAATTCAACATCAGGCCAGTGTCATGTTTCTCGATTTTTAAGTATGATTGCGAAATCAAAGACTGTGATCAAACTTAGCAACTTTACCTCCAACAACAATAGCAACACATTTACACTCATTTAGGACGTATTACCAAGTTCAGTTTTGGATTGGTAATTATAATTTGAATCTGGAAGATTGGGGTTGGATCAAATCTGAAACAATGTTCCTGCCGATAAAAACAACGGAAAAACTGGCGCCTGACGACCTACTTAAGCTGGTTAATTGTGCCTGCATAAAAGAGTGTAATAATCGATGTGGATGGGCTTCCTTGCTCATCTTTATGCAAAAATTTTAAGGGTGAAACATGTTCTAACAGTACAAGGCCATCACTTGATGATGACAATGATGATACTGATATGATCGGTCGATTAAATGCTATCGATAGTAATCCCGATGAAAATGAAGACGACCTTAATGATCATCAAGATTTTCCAATAGGAGTTCAAGAATACTGTGAACTTGAAGAAGTCGAAGAGGAGGAGGTTCAAGGAATATCACGACAAAAAAATACAGAAGAAACCACAGATGATGAGCCACCGCCACTAAAACGATATAAAAGATTACAAAAAAAATAATAAAAATTATAAAAAAAACTTATAACTGTACTAAATAAACATGATTTAATAAATTTTAAAAATAACTTTCAGTATTTTTTTGATTTAGTAAATTCCCTGAAAACTTGAAATTTTTCTTTTTTTAATAAATAACGATAAATAATTACATAAATAATAGGACTACAACTTTAGTAAAAGGCTTAAATTGTTGATAAATTCATAATGAACAAAAAAGACTTGAAGCATATTTGTCATAACTGCAATAGTTTGAAAGTTATTATAATTATAAAAGCGAAGGAGCGAATGAAAAAGACAAGTATCAAGGTATCACAATATTAAAAGTTTTATGAAAAATAGAATAAAAAAAAACACATAGTTACTTTTATTATACAAAGTATTGAAAAAAAAAATTTTTAAATAAACAATTAAAAAAAATAAGTTTCTTCAAAACCTTAAAGAAAAATAGAATTTATGATTTAAAAAAAGGGTCCCTTAATTTTAATATTTAGTTGAAAAAAACGATTGTTAATTAACAAACGCATTTTTTAGCAACAAAGAAATTTTTTTAAGAAACCATTTTTTTGTAAAAATTATGTTTTTTTCAATTAACATAATGCAAAAAAAAATTTCGAATTGCTTATAAACAATATATTTGTTTATAATAAATTTATTAATAGCTGTAAAAAATTAAAAAAATATTATTAATTAGCTTTCAGCCATGAGACATTGAAACGATAAAAAATAAAAAAAAATTGTAATGTATTTTTTATAAAATTATAATTTTCAATTGTTGATAAAAAAATAGAAAATAACAATTTTTTATTTTGGCAACGGTAATCTATTTTTTTGCCTATTCAGGATAACTTCACCAAAGGAAAAAATGCCAGGGTTTTAGTTTAATAATTATAGGGATTTTTATATTAACTTTCAATTCAGAAAAAGTTATTAATTAACAAATTTATAATTAACGTTTAAATTGGGATAAAAATTTTTTGACTGCGGATTATTGTTTATTGATGTATCCCAAAATTACATGAATTTTTTTTATTCCTTAATATTTACATTTAATATGTTTAAATAATTTTTTTTGTTTTTATGTCAGAGTGACGAAAGGCGCGCGGAAGCCGGACTACCCGCTTTCTACCCGCTTTTGGCTTTATTTTCAGGGTTCTGTAAAAATTATAAATAATCGAGATACAGTTTCGGGAGTCGGGACTTTTAGTACGCAAATTCATTGATCTTTTCAAATATTTTTTCAAATTTCCAAAATTTTGAAAATTTTCCGAGATATTGAGAAAAAATTAAAGCCCCATTTTTTTTCACTTAATTGTTTATAACTTTTGTAATCTTTATCGGCGCGTTTTCGGACCTTTCCTTAAACTTTCTAGGCAAAAATACGAATCGAATGACACCTTGGTCGTAATTTTTGGACAGGGCTGAAAAATGTCACCAAAAAGAGCAGAATCGAGTACATGTGAACCAGACTACATGTGTAGTGAGGTTGGACGATGTTTTTCAAGGAGTGAATTGTATATGTATAAGGATGAAAGAGTCATGATTCTGATTTTGATGAATGAAGGCCTACACGTATTTCCATACCCTAGATTACCTAATATTCTCATTGCCGCCGAGGATTTTCCCCACAGTAAAATGGCGTAATGAAGCTGTCGCAGAAAAAATAATATGCTCGACAGTTCATGTTTTAATTGAATAATATGAGCATTCCAATCCAGTTTAGAGTCTAAAGTTACACCAAGTAGCTTCACATTCTGGTCTAGTTGTTCACACTGACGGGTTGTTACGAGTAGCCTAAGACTTGTCTTCATTAAGTTTCAGATTGTGGGCTCTAAACCATGTTTCAACTTTTTCTTCAACTTCTTTAGATCGATCTAATAAGACGTGATTATCTGGACTTGAACATATAAATGCCGTATCATCGGCAAAAAGAACACATTTGAAGGGAGTTATGAAGTAACTTAGCTCATTAACATAAATAATAAATGAAAGTGACCCCAGGACAGATCCTTGGGGTACACCATGATTTATTTCCTTAAATCCGATGTACTATTATTGGAACGAACTGCCTGAAATCAATTTTTCAGGTACGATTCAAAAAGTGAAAATGCAACTCCTCTTATTCCATAAAAATATAATTTTTTCAATAGAATGTCATGATCGACACAGTCGAAGGCTTTCGAGAGGTCGTACAACGTGATAGCTGTATGATTCCGTTGTTCAAGGCTTTTGACTATGCCACTGATTATATCCATTACCGCTGCTGTGGTTGAGCCACCAGCTCGGTAATTGTTTATACATAGTTACTTTCCAAAATGCATGTATTCAAAAAAGGATCTTCCGCTTATTAAGCATTTTCAGTATTCTGACACCCCGACCACTTGTACTAATTTTCATCAAAAATGAACATACACGAACATATATTAAACGTGAATTCAAATACTAACAACTACCTTCCGTAGACAATCTGCAGTGTTGCCAAATTAATGGACGCAGCGTTATTATTAAATTGAAATTTAAATATTCAAAACGAATATTTATGAGCGCCTCTGGCGGTATTCCTTCCAACTGAAAATATTCATTTTCTTTCAAACTTCCTTGAATTCTGCGTCCGAATGTAATATCAATATGCAGCAATGTTTTCTGATTGGCTGTTGGAAAATGGTCCGAACGAAAGGGGTGGTTCCGATAACCAATCCTCCAACAGAAAAATGCGTTATATGAGGCAATGCAATGGAAGGAGATGGAAATTGAATACTGCTGCGTCCGGTATACGGACGCAATAGTGCGGTGGACGCAGCATCAGATGTAAATTGCATCACTGATAGAAAGATGTATATATATATATATATATATATATATATATATATATATATATATATATATATATATATATATATATATATATGTTATATTAGAAAAATCAATGCATCATTTGTCTAAGGATTGCACCATAATAAACAAACATTGCATCAGCCACTACATTCGAAGAAACGCATATCTACATCAGCAGTTCCTGATCCTATAAATATGAGAGAACAAGAGGACGCCGCATTCTTGAACAACTTCGCGACTATCCAAATTCGTTGAAATCTTGAATCATTATTGATTAGAATCATTTGATTAGATTCTTGAACACTTTCGCGACTATCCAAGTTCGTCGATGTCTTGAATCATTATTTGTAACATTTAATTCTTTATTGTAAATAATTATATTCAGTTGAGTTTGTTTTTAAAAACATAAATTCAGTGTGAACCACATAACGAATTGGCGCAGTCGTACGGATCTTGAGAAACGCTGATATCCAAACAGCGGTAGTCTCCAGACTTTCCAGAAGAACAAGCCAGTGGACAGGACGGTCTCTTCAGCAACAAGAAACCCGCATAAGTCGTCGCCGTTGCCCATCCGTTGTGAAGAAATCACTCCAGGAAACACGCGTAAGTCGTCGAACGCTGCTCATCTTGCTGTAGCCAGAGCTCATGAAGTAGGACTTCATCACGCCACACCAAACAACCAGAAGCCACAACGAAAAAGAAAAACAAAGAAGAATAGTATAAGAAACTAGTATAAGGAAAAGCGTGAGTACACTTTGAATTATCATCACAATTGAAGTTGAAATTTTGATTAACCTTCGTTCAAATTTTGAATAATAAATTCAAAATGGCTGAAAATAATGATCCAATTGAACCCTACAAACTTTCTGAAATATTTTCAATTGTTCCCGAATATGATGGTGATTCAATTTCGCTAGGAAATTTTATAAATGCTTGCGATCATGCCGAACGCATGGCCGTAGATCAACAAAAAACTTTACTCACAATTCATATTAAAAATAAATTGAGAGGAAAAGCTGCTCAGTTGATAAATTCCGGAAACCCAGTAACTTATCAAGAGATCAGAGCTTAATTAAATTCTCACTTTGGTGATACGCGAGATCTAACGTCACTAATTCAAGATCTACAGAAAATAAAACAGGAAATGGAGAAAATGCACTGACATTTTTCTCAAGACTACAAAGTCATAATGCAAAAATGTTATCTTGCATACAAGCCTCAAACTTGACTCACGAACAAAAATTAGCACAATCAGTACTAATCGAATCAATGATATTAAATATTTTATTGACAGGATTAGAACCCAAATTAGGTCACATAATACGAGCAAGTAACCCAACAACGATGTCAGAAGCATCAATCCGAATAAAACGTGAGATACAGCTCTCATATTTCGAAAATCAAAGATTAAATTACCCCCAAATCAAAGTCAGAATAGACCCAGACAAATGACAAACACCCAAAATAATTTCCAAAGAAATTATACGCAAAGTCAAAATCCCACAAGACCCATTGGAAACCAAAGTCAAAGCTTTCAACAAGGTTTCCTAAGACCTCAAAATTACCAACAATCATATATTCCAAGACCAAACTTCCAAGTACAACAACGTACACAACCAAATCAAACAAATCAATTCAAACAGAATTACGGTCAACCACAAAATAGGCCTACAGTAATTCAGAAAAATCCCCAAAATCCAGCAAATAATAACATGAGAACCTATTATCTCAATTATAATGATTATAATGGCGATAATGAGTATGACCAAAACGAATATTTTTATAATGACAACCAATGTCCAGATGAATACATCTCGGAAAATAATTCATTTTACGATGAAAACAATTATTATTTTCAAAATCAAAATCAATATGAAGAAGAACAATTCTATGAGGATTTTCACAATACCCTGTCTTTAGATAACCCTCCTATAGCAAACCTTAATATAGAGGACCCATGTACACGAACTACCAACAGTCATTCAGACAATATCAATCCCCAATTACGACAAACCCAGTATACAGACAAGTTATTAATAGACCCATCATGCGTAGCACAGCCGATAACCGAGAAATTTTCGGCAGTCATCAAAACGAATATCAGTCCCGTTCGAACAATGAACAAAGAACAATTATTCGTATAAGCCCGATTCTAAGCAATCTTTATTATATAAACAGTCTAAGCAACTGTAAAATACTAATTGACACCGGAGCAGAAATATCAATTTTCAAAAAGAAAACTGTAGAAAACTATTCAAAACAATTTAAAGAAAATATTCAAAAAACCGGAGTAACTGAAGGAAAAGTAACAATTAATGAATCCGTATTATTACCTTTTGGAAAAAATAGAGTTGAACATAAGTTTATATATACGATTTAGATATCGATTTTGACCTTTTTCCTGAACAGAAACAAAATCAAAATAAAGTCACTCTTAACCCTGAAACATCAACGGCTGAAATAAATGATATTTTTGAGTATGACCCTGATAATTATTTTTTCGAAAGTAAATATGACTATTATAAATACCTAGAAGATGAAATCCCTATTAACAATATAAAAATCGAACCAAGAGTAGAAAAAGTATTTAAATTTAAATCGAAACTTAGAAATACAGAAGCTATACTGTTAGCTGCTGAAAAAGAAAAAGTCAGACTTCCAAATGCTCTTGTAAAAATAAATGAAAAAGGAGAATTTTCAGTAACAATTGTAAATGGAAACGCAAATGAAAAATCCATTGACTTCCCAGACTTACAATTCGAAAAATTTAATGAAAATGAAATTCAAAATGGTTTCAATGTATCCCAAAGACATAGAAACTGCATTTTCCGTAAAAAATGGCCTCTACGAATTCCTGAGAATGTCATTCGAGATGAAAAACTCACCCTCCACCCTTCAACGTATTTTAGACCATATATCAACCGGACTTAGAAACGAAAGATGTCTAGTCAATATGGACGACATAATAATTTATTCCCCAACAATTGATGAGTACTTGCAAAATTTAAAATTAGTATTCAACGCTTACGAAAAGCTAATTTAAAAATACAACCCGACAAATGCGAATTTTTAAGACAAGAAATTGCATACTTAGGACACCTTATAACCAAAAATGGAGTGAAACCAAACCCTGTAAAGGTTAATTGTATAATAGACTTTCCAGAGCCTTTAAACGTTAAAGAAATAAAACAATTTTTAGGTTTAGCAGGCTATCACCGAAAATCTATCCCAAATTTTTCCAAAATATCTAAACCAATTTATTACAAAAGGATGTGAAATTTAATTTTGACAATGAATGTAAACTTGCATTTCAAGAACTGAAAAAAGCTAACATCAACCCCAATTCTAATATACCCTAACTTTGACGAACCCTTTATTTTAACAACAGACGCATATTCCTTTGCAATAGGAGTAGTATTATCTCAAGGACCCATAGGAAAAGATTTACCTATCGCCTATGCATCCAGAACATTATGTCCAGTCAAGACAAAATACTCTACCATCGAAAGAGAATTACTACCTATGGTATGGGCAGTTAAACATTTTCGTCCCTACCTTTATGGAAGAAAATTCAATTTTATAGTAGACCATCGCCCTTTAACGTGGTTATTTTCAATTGAAGACCCTGGCAGCCGATTAGCCAGATGGCTATTGAAATTAGAAGAATACCAATTCAATGTAATTTATAGACCCGGAAAAATACACAAAAATGCAGACGCTTTGTCTAGAATTAAAATAAATTATTTCAAAGAATGCGCAAAATTTCATTCAAAAACTTTCGCAATCGAAAATGAAAATCAAAATGAAAACGAAGAAATTTCAGATACTGAAACTGAAATAGGTCAAGAAACAATTTTTGAAGTATTGAAAAACTTCAAGAATCAAAATCACTAATTGACTATTCTAAATTCATTTTTACTAATGACCAATTTTTAGACAAAAAACATAAAGACATAATTGTTCTTCTGCAAAGAAACAAACTTACAGAAATTCATAACAAAATACTCAAAGACATTTTTGAAGAATATCCCGATTTCTTCTATAATAAAATCAATGTTGTATCTAGCAAAACGAAAATATTATTTGATCCCATACCTTTTGATCATGACGGAGCAATAGGATACTTGTTTAGCTCCTTATACAAAGATCAAAATTTATTCGTACCAAACAAAGTATACCAACTCGAAACAAATGTAGGATTCCCAATACAAGAAATGTTATCCTATATTTTAGCCGACAAAGATGACATAAAATTCCAAATATGTCAAAACATTGTAACGACCCTTGACAAAGATCTGATTCCCATTATATTAGACCAGTTTCATAACGGTAAAAACAATTTACACTGTGGAATAAATGAAAGTTTACGAAGAATAAAACAAAAATACAACTGGAATGGTATAACAAAAGATGTTGAAAATTATATTAAAGCCTGTGAGGTATGTCAAAAAACAAAAATCTGCAGGAAAAACTTACTTAGAAAATCCGTTAGTAATCACGGAAACTCCCAAAACAGCTTTTGAAAGAATAAATATAGACATTTTAGAAATTCCAACAAAGAATTATCTTCTTACAATTCGAGATGAACTTACAAAATTCACTCAAGCATACCCTATATCTGATAAAACAGTGAAATCAGTTGTAAACACATTATTACTATATATATTTTCAACATTATGGAACACCATTAAGAATCCATGCCGATTCAGAAAAATAATTCAACAATCATCTATTAAAAGACATGTTTACTCTATAATATTAAATTAACATTTTCCAGTGTTGACTGACCATCCACAATCAAATGGTTCACTTGAAAGATTTCATGCCACCCTAATGGAAATGATAAGAGTAAATTTAGCAGAAAACCCTAAAGACCACCCATTTTCTATTATACCCTATGCTGTTATATATTATAACAACAGTATCAACAAAACCCACGGATTTAGTCCTTATGAATTAATATTTGGACACACATCCGGTAGACCCCCAGAAACTTTATATAATCAAAAAGACCTTATGACGAAGTATGTCAGAGATCTTAGTAATCATATGGAACATTATTATAAAGTAGCACGCACAAACACTGAACGAAAGAAAGAAAAAGCTAAAATAAGATTTGATAGTAACTTACATCATGAACCAAAAACTTATAATATAGGTGATAAAGTATACGTGAAAGAGTCCCAAATAAATAATAAGTTAAAATAAATTCAACGGACTTTTTGAAGTAATAGAAATTATCAAAAACTCAGCGTTACTGAGAAATCCTGAAACTAACCAAACAACAAAAGTCAATTTCGATAGACTGAAACCAAGTTTTGTTCCAGATCAAGAATGATTCTTCTACTGGCACTTGCGATTCAAATAATCAACGCCCAGTATATGTTAGTACCTGTGAACAACACTATAGGTATTTATTATCATGAAACAGGAAGCATGAAAATATCAAATGAAAAATGGACTTTATTAGTTGTAAAAGATATGGCACCTGTAAAGGAAGCCATTGTTCATAATCGAAACATTCTAAGTA
Organism: Leptinotarsa decemlineata; assembly: GCF_025532065.1. Lineage (NCBI taxonomy): Eukaryota > Metazoa > Arthropoda > Insecta > Coleoptera > Chrysomelidae > Leptinotarsa > Leptinotarsa decemlineata. The sequence goes on from NW_027412608.1 coordinate 855,356, forward strand.
ATCTCATTCACCTTGAAACAAACAATTTAGGAATGAAAACTTTCAGTTCAGAGATAAGCACACATATTATCCTTTTAAATAAAGTAGCTGATTCAGTAGAATTAAAATATGAAGAGACGCAAATAGACGCGACTGATTATAATAAGAGTAATAAGCGATATAAACGAGGACTTTTAATGGAATAGGTTCCTTATGGAAAGCAATAACCGACAACCTTGATGCCAATGACGGCGAATATTTTAATGAATGCATTAACAAGATTTATAAAGACGAACACCAAATTGAAAATGTATTAAAAAACCAAATTTTAGTCACAACCTCTGTAATTAAAGAATTTAACACTACAATACAACAATTACAAGTTGATGAAAAATCATTTAATGAAGATATAATTCAAATTGAAGCATGGATATATACGCTATCCGACAGAGTATATTTAATAAACGCAAGGTTGAAAGCCATCCAAATTTGTGAACAACTTTTAGAAAGTTATGTATTGGGGTGGAGTGAAAAAAATTTTTTCTCATTTCCATTTAAGAATACCTGTGAAAAGTTGCTGTTATTGTTCACAAATATACATACAAAATTTCATTTGGCACGTGATAAATTTAGAGGTGCCCTCGACATCATGAACTTTAGAGAATTCATAATTTTTGTTTCCAAAAAACAGCAACGTCTAATATTGTCAATTCAACGCAAAATCATATTATGTATGTCCCTCCATTAGCAACAGTTTAACCTTAAATAGTGCGTGGATAGGTAAGGGGTAGTGGGGCGGGAGAGGTGATTTCACTGCACTTGTCAATCGTTGTTCGAACGCCATCAAGTACGCGCACGCGCATATTATTGTATTCTACTTGTGAGAAACATTGATTTTTACCACTGTCGTCAATAAAGCATGTAAGTAATATATTTTAATTACCTATTACCACATAATACAATTCAGATCGTAATTGATTATTTTCGACGTAATTTATACCTATTATTTCTCTTTATTACAGTCAAATGTCGCAAGTCAAAACACAACAAACGACATGTTGTCCTGTGTTTGGTTTACCGGAGAAGTTACCAGTGTCTCAATTACCAACTTATAAATGCTGTTATGAAATATTACTTATTCATTAACGCCTGACGGAACAACAAAAGAACCGACAGTTCATGATATATCCGAAAGATTGGCTAGGGAAATTTTTGATATCTGGCGAAAAACGTCGCTTCCTACTGTCAGCCGTAAGACAGTACTACATACAACTTATTCAATCCTACCATGACAAATATAGAAGCTTACTAAAACCTTATCAAGGCCGTCAAACGAACAAGAAATATCAAGAGAAGATAACTGCATTTGCTACTGAGTCCCAAAGGTTATTTGATGTTTGCAGTTGCAAATGCAAACTTATCTCAGAGTGTATTGCTCAAAAGACAGCCGTTCCCAAGGAAGAGGTATATTTTTTACTTGATCAAAGAACTGTAAGAAAAATGATGATAGGTGGTGTAGATTTGGTTGCGACTAAAAAAAATATGAAAAAAATAAATAGAAGAAAAAGAATTACTGTGTAACAAAGAGATAACTGTTCCTAACCAACCGTCTTGTTCTCGTTCTTTGAGCACCAGTTCAAGCAATAATAGCGTAGCTTCTAGTCCTTATCAATCGCCAAAACAAACAGCTGCTCCGCCACCAAAGAAAATGAGATTCAATTTACCCTCGCCTGCGATCGTACTGGAGTTTCTGACAGAGCAGCTGCTATCATAGCTTCTTCTGTGTTGAAAGATATTGGAATTATTACATCAAAGGATCTTAGTGCTGTCATTGATCGTTCAAAGTTGCGCCGTGAAAGAACAAAAGTCAGATCAGCATTACACGATGCAGATCGCAATAAAGTATACGCGGTATTTATTTTGATGACAGAAAAAGATAATACTTTGGTTAATATTCAGAAGGAAGGCAAATTTCATAGAAAAAGAGTAACAGAAGACCATTATGTGATTTTAACAGAGCCAGGAAGTGATTATTTCGGGCATGTTACGTGTGAGTTGGGAACTACTAAAGTACCATAATAATAAATCATTTGAGAACAACATCTGTGGAATTGGATGAAATAGTTGTTGTTGGTTGCGATGGTACAGTCGTGAATACAAATTTCAAAGGAGATGTTGTTCGTTTTATGGAAGAAGAACAGACAAACAATAGTTTGTCTGCCAGTTACATTCGAATGAGTTACCATTGCGACATCTTTTATTGCATTTGGATGAAAAAACTACAGGGCCTAAATGCTTTTCAGGTCCTATTGAACTCCTAAAACTTTTGTTTAAAACATTTTTGTGTATCTCCTTCAACAAACCAGATATTGCCTGTCACATAAAATGTGGGACACCCGGTATATATATATATATATATATAGATACTCTGAATTTGATAGAATGTTTGGAAATAATCAGGAATGTTCGGGCCCATCCCACGATAAAGGGAGCTAATTATATGATGGGGTATTTCTCTATGCCCAATCCATGAAAAAGCTTCTCGTTTTTATCTGGATAACTTGCTTGATGATGAGGAAGTTTTACCAAGAGCATTCCAGAACAGAATAGTGTGAAACGTTCGGAAATATTCCGAAACATACCAGATCATTGTAAAACATCTCAGAACAGTCTTTATTACTGTGGGATGTTTTGGAACATTGTGGACAATTCGAAGTCCTTTTAGTGTGGATGAGGCTCCCAATTGATAAAGATATATAGCAAGTTCCATTGACCCCTTATGATTTAAAATTTATACTCTTATTTCAACTATATTATCTCTTTTGAACTCTCAGAGCAAAGGCCTCAGCTATTAACTAATCTAATAAAATTCGCTTGACCAAAGTAAGCTTTCAATTATCAATTTTGATTTTGAAAAAGGTGAAAATATATTTACTTATAGATAACAAAAAGTAAAGAGGTACACCTCAAGCTTCAAAATCTGTCTGTCTGTTTAAAAATGGTTTGTCAGGCCGCCTAAAATCATTTTCTTGTGTGATAGTTTCAATTTTGCAACAACTTCTGAAAAATTCATTTGAATTACATGGCAGAATTGTCTAAAGATTAACTGGAAAGGTATGCTGTCCCAAAGTGAACCTTTCCTCGCATTTCACACCGCGCTATTAAATGTATTTAATATATTATTTCCCATGCAAAAACTCAAAGTCAAAAAAAGAAAACCATGGATTACACTGGACTGAAAATTTCTTCGAAAAATTCACGTACACTGCATAACATACGAAAATTTACTGACAATCTTTACTTCCACGACTTCTTCAATAACTACCGCAGAATATAGAGCTTTTCATGATGAGCGTTAATCAGCCGTTTCTGACAAACTATTTAACGGATCAACCTGAAAATTCCACAGTTGCATAAGCCAATATGACCTACACGCCTAAAATATTTTAGACGAAGCGGCGTTGTCCCTTCTACTGTAAAGTAGCGGCTTCTTTGATTTTTCAAATGGAACACCCCGTATATAATTTCATATTATGATTTATTATCACTTTGTCAACAAATTCATATACTATTTCCCTATACCTATCTATTGCCGTTTAGAAGATATAAATTAATTTCGATATTTTTTTTTACCAAACATGAACTTTTATAAATGCTGATAATCTTGAACTCTCTTGCACTAAAACGATCAAATTTGAAATAGAGTGGAGTGATACTATGAGGATCTTCACTCCGAGTCATCTTTTCATTTGCCTCATACAGGGTCTTCAAAAAATGCAGATAGTTTGATCTCATGAATAAATGAGTGGAACTCAATTTTTTCAAATGGAACACCCTGTATATTTCAACATTTTTGAGCTCTACATCCAATTTTAGATTAACTTTGTTCAGATAATACTATTTCTATTTTGAACCGATTTTCGAGATAAACTGTTTCAAACGGAAACTGACGTGGTTTTCTTGCTCGTTTTTTGGAATTCATCACTTATTTTGGATATTCAAAATTTTTTTTTTATACTTAGTAATATTTCTTTTTGAGTCAGTTTTTAAACTGTCTCAGATCAGTCAATTCGAAATTGGTATGTACCTACCTTAGAAAAAGTTACAATTTGTATACATTGAGGTATTGGTCTCTAACGTACAACAGTACACATTAATATTTTTTAATAGTGTGCTTTGGAAAAATAAATAAACCAATTATAACGTCAGACTTTCGTTGGTGGTTTTGACTGATTGTGATAGCTACCAATTATAATAGAATAATGTCAAGATTAGGTTACAGTTATGAAGATTTCTTGAATTTATTAATAATTTATGGTGAGTGCAATATAATTGCAAGCAGAACATGCCGAGTATTTCATGAAAGATATCCACAACTTCCGAAGCCGAATAATAATGTGATAAATCGACTACTAAAAACTGTAGGTTGAATGGAACCTTCTTTCCAAAAATCATTCGTAAGAAGACTAAAGTGGATGATGATGACAATGGTATAACAGTTTTGGGATACTTTCATGCATTTCCAAATGCTTCTCTGCACGAGGCTGAAAGGGAGATAAGTATATCCTACGTGACAATTTGTCGAATTCTTAATAAGCATAAATGGCATCCCTATAAGTTCTACTGTGTCCAACATTTGAAAGAGACTGATTTACCTCGTAGAGTGGAATTCTTTGAATGGTTACTTGTCAAGACTCAAGAGGATGAACATTTCCTTGACAATATCATATGGACAGATGAGGTCAAGTTCACAAAAAATGGAGTTTTCAATAGACACAACAGTCATTATTGGGCGCCAGATAATCCCTATGTTGTCCGCCAAAGGGGTTTTCAAGAAAGATGACAATTCAATGTATTTTGTGCCATAAAGAATGAGTCAATTTTTTATATCGAGTTTTATGATGATAATTTGAATGCATCAAAATATGAAGATTTACTGAGGAATGGAATTCAAATGATTTTAAATAATAGACCAGGAAGAGAACGTGTATGGTACCAAATGGATGGTGCTCCACCCCATAATTCTCGTTCACTCAGCGAAGCTTCAACCGAAATTTTCGAAGACAGATGGATTGGTAATAATGGACCTTTTCGTTGGCCTCCTAGAACACCAGATGGCAATCCATTAGATTATTTCGTGTGGCGTGTTTGAAGAGAAGTTTCATTCGATGGTTAAGGAAGGAGTATTTTAATAAATATCTTTTCATTGTATTATCTGTGACTAATTGAGAAACATCAAACGAAATCTGTTTTACAAAAATGAGTGATGAAGGAAACCATGTCAATTTCCGTTTGAAACAGTTCATCTCAAAAACGGTTCAAAATAAAAATAGTATTATCTGAACAAAGTTAATCTAAAATTGGATGTAGAGCTCAAAAATGTTGAAATATAAAGGGTGTTCCATTTGAAAATTTGAGTTCCACTCATTTTTTCATGAGATCAAAGTATCTGCATTTTTTGAAGTCCCTGTATGAGGCAAATGAAAATATGACTCGGAGTGAAGACATAGTATCACTCCACTCCATTTCAAATTTGATCGTTTTAGTGCAAGAGAGTTCAAGATTATCAGCATTTATAAAAGTTCATGTTTGTTAAGAAAAATATCGAAATTAATTTATATCTTCTAAACGGTAATAGATAGGTATAGGGAAATAGATATGAATTTGTTGACAAAGTGATAATAAATCATAATATGATATTATATACGGAGTGTTCCATTTGAAAAATCAAAGAAGCCGCTACTTTATAGTAGAAGCGACAACGCCGCTTTGTCTAAAATATTTTAGTCGTGGAGGTCATATTGACTTATGCATACTGTGGAATTTTCAGGTTGATCCGTTGAATAGTTTGCCAGAAACGGCTAATCAACGCTCATCATGAAAAGCCCTGTATAGATCAGTGGATCTATATTGAGATAGTGAAAGGAAATCCATTATGATAACCAAATCGGTAAATCGACTAATAAAATGAAAGGAGTATGGTCTGCTATCAGTGATATTACGGGAAATTAAAACAAAAACATGTGGGAATATCACTTAGTCCTGATGAAATCAATGATTATTATTGTTCGATCGCAAAAAACCTTAGTGAGAATATAGTGGTACCTTACGATCCCTCAAAAAATCTTGAAGATGTCAGAATTGAGGATAACCTAACATTGTGCGATACAAGTATTAGTGAATGATTAGTAGAAATTTTGAGGAATATAAAGAATAAAAAAAATACAACTGGATATGATGGAATCTCCATAAAAATTATTCAGAATCTTCCAATTGAGTCACTGCAAACATTGGTATCTCTAATCAATAACTCTTTCCACAATGGAATTTTTCCTGATTTTCTGAAAACATCCGTTGTCCTTCCATTATATAAAGGTGTAGATTCAGATGATCCCGCGAATTTTCGCCCGATCTCTCTCATTCCAACTATAGCCATAGTTATCGAAAAACTGACAATTGTCAGACGTATTTTCCTACAACACCACAATATTTTAAGTGAAAGCCAGTTTGGTTTTCAAAGCAATAAAAATACACACGATGCCATCTTTTCGTTTCATTATAATATTTACTCCAAGTTTAATTAATACGGCTGCAGAGAAATGATGCTCAAATGGTTTCAATATTACCTTTCAGGAACAACAGGACTTTCAGAAAAAAAAAAGAAATTTTGTGTGGTGTTCCACAAGGACTAGTTTTGGGACCCATCTTATTCTATGTCATGAAATTGCAAATTTGAGCATTTCTGGAAATTTCACTCTTTTCGCTGATGACAGGACGATATTGTGGAACAACAAAAACTCAAATGATTTACACAGTGCAATATCTACTGATATGAAAAAAAATCAAGGAGTGGTGTGATGCTGATTTGCTATCCTTCAATATCACTAAAACGAACATTTTATCATTTGGATGTGCTCTTGATGACCTGTCATTGAGCATATTAAACAACTCAAAAAGTAATAAAATTTGTTCTAGATGTTATGCAGTGAGAGTAACTTCAATAAATTTGGGAATCAAAACTGCCAGAACGGTGTATTACACCCTCGTTGAATCCCACCTAGGTTATGGAATACCGTTTTGGGGAGTATGCAATTCATCAGCACTTCTCACTGTATTAGTACTGCAGAAACGGGCTATCAAGGTATATGTGTAGAATTAAACCTCGTGATTCATGCAGACACAAATTCGCTTAACAAAAGATTTTAACAGTGATTGCTTTGTTCATTTTGGAAACGGTTTGCCTTATTTACAAAAATATGTCCCTATTTGAGGTTTCATGCCATTCTTATAGCACCCGTTCTAGCGCGTTGAAATTGCCAATTCCTTTAACAAATTTGGTCAGGAATTCTATTTACTACAATGGGGTCACTTGCCCTCAGATATAAGACAGGCAAATTTGACCAACAAAATGTTTTGAATAAGAGTAAAAACATTTCTGGCTGATAAACTCTATTATAATTTGAATTCAGGTTATATAAGATTTTTGTTTATATTCTTGTTTGGATATAAATGTTAGTTTGTCTGGTTCAATGGGTGTGTTTATTTATGTTATATTATATTATATATATATATATATATATATATATATATATATATATATATATATATATATATATATATATATATACACATATATATATATATATATATATATATATATATATATATATATATATATATATATATATATATATATATACATATATATATATATATATATATATATATATATATATATATATATACATATATATATATATTAGTATAACTTGATGTACAATCTTCACCTCTATCATGAAAGATTCTTGTGTATAGTAATACGTACTGAAAATATGAAAATATTGAGTTTATGCTTGTGTTCCACAACATATCTATCAGAATTTTAATTCATCTGTTTACAATACACTTCTATTAAATGATACAATACTCTATTTAGATTCCATCTATTGCTGAATGAAAATAGGAAGTATGTTTTATTCAGACATTCAACTTAGAAAAGTAAATGTCAAGTTGGATTTTCTAATGCAGCAGAGCCGTCGCTAACAAATTTGAGAAGAGCAATTCAACACAGAAGGCTTTCATATCCACTATTTGTACCTGCGTAAAGCAATGTTCAACGAGGAGCTTCACATTGACTTAAAAGAGATTATCTGGTAATACCTTAATCTGATATATGCCTGAATCGCCCGAATTTCTGAGAAATTTAGATTTTTCTAGAGACCAGTGTTACTAATTTTTCTATGTATAACTTTGAAGTAAATGAATCTGCTTGTCTCGAAAAAATTGTAGAATTTAATTAGGGAAAAATTTAAAATTTATTTCTCGAAATACATTTGTTTGAAAAAATATTGAAAAATGTTATGTGAAAAAGTAATTTGGAATGGTATTTTACAGTTATTCACAAGTTTTGAAGAAGTTTGGTAGAAGTTTAGGTTGCGACATTATAGTGTTAGGGGCTCTCAAACTGTGTATGGACAAAAAAGATGGTCTTTGTGACATATTATCATCAAAATTGTCATTAGTATTTACATTGAACCCACCCAAAACTTCCTTGCAAATGTCTATAACCTTATGAAAAGAAAAGTATTATCAAATTCTTCCCTGATTTTCAATTGATTTTCCAAGTCATTTTCGTCTACAAACATTTCTGTTGTAGTTTGAACTTCATCAAAATCAGATAATAAAGCATGATGTGACTGCATCCTTAATTCTAATTCTATCAATGCTCCATTTGATAATTATTTTCATATCCACAACGAGGAGCTTATCAGCTTAGCTTCACATCGACTCACAAAAGAGATCATCTGGTAATACCTTAATCTGATATATGCCTGAATCGCCTGAATTTCTGAGAAATTTTGATTTTTCTAGAGACCAGTGTTACTAATTTTTCTATGTATAAATTTGATGTATACAAATCTGCTGGTGTCGAAAAATTTGTTGAATTTAATTAAGGGTTTTGTAGTATTAATATTTGCTTGGAATACACAATAAAAGTTGTTGAGAAAATTATTGATGTAAAGAAGAAACAGTGTTGGTGACCTATTATGACCAAAACTAATATATGGCATATACTCTCAATTTTTATACACAATTGTAGCGATAGAGGTTTTCCATGAAGAATGTTGGCAACATGGATGAAACTTGGAAAGCGGCTTGTACGACATACGCAACATAGACCTCTACTCTCACTAGCGTCTAGCGGCCACAACGATACTTTGGCTGCAGAGTAGCTTGACAGCTTTGGTTTTTCGATTTTTATTGAAAAATTATAGTTTATCTACCCAAAAATGTTGAAAACGAGTAAATATGGCGTCTATTGAAGAAGAACGAATTATGTGTTTTTAATGATGAAGAGAACCAAAGCTGTCAAAAAGCTCTGCAGCCAAAGTATCGTTTTGGTCGCTAGACGCTAGTTCTACAACAGTGAATATGGTCATTTTGTTAGGTTGAAATAATAGTTGAACTTTTGTACAGAAAAAGTGAAGTGGGTATAAATCCTTACTATTGAAACTGTGGCATCTTTCTTAAAATAAAAGTACAAATGATTAGTAAGATTAGTAAGAGTTAATTTCCATTCTCATGATTTGTGAAAGATCAATAGGTTCTTACTGATGTAGGTTTTGTTATTAAGTTTATAATACTAGGACAGGTTGGGGTTTACCAGAAAACGTAAAATTTGTGTATGAAGTATTATTTTTTCATAGAATTCCTGATGATGAAACTGAATACTGAGATCATTCTCAGATCATATAATATTACAAATATCAGAAATACTCTTGTACAAACTCAAAAGACATACATTGTACATTTTCCTTCATCCATTTCAAGCAAAGTTTTTGGCTCAGAAAAATATGTGTAGGTACATGGGAATTCTAGAGACTCTTGATGCTAATAAGGTTATAATTCAATAAAATATGACATGACATATGTCATGTCATATTTTATTGAATTAGATGGTATCTTACAAGTACATGTAAGATACCATCTGGAAAATATGTATTTCTGCGTATATCCTTATTTTATCATACTCACGAAATGTCTCGACCTGGAGTTGCCAGTCTGCATCAGTCTCATCTTTCAATGACTAAGTCCTCGGGATTGAATTCTTGTCCTGATGACTTGAAATATGGTAGCAGTAATTACACGTAGCTTCTAGCAATACATTTAAAAAATTCATACAAATTTGGCAAACCTTACTATTACAGTACAGGGCCTTTTTTGATTATTGTTTACTTTTGATGAAATGCCAAACTTTTTCATTTGAGAATTTTCTCAAAATACAAGGTTACAAATATAAGAAACGCAAGATATGTTGATAAGGTGATTGTTCAACAGATTGGTAACAGTTAGTTTCATACCAGTGAATTTTCTGTAGACGAAATAAATTTGAGTACCTAACTATCTAAAAAATACAACCCTTCTATACAACCTAAGTATATGAGAGCCTTTTGCGGCCATCGTTGTTTGAATGATAGTTTTGCGGGTTTATAGGTCGACGTGTATTGCGAAATGTGCTCGACGTTTTGCCAACACGGGTGGTTGGCATTTTCAAGAGAGATGTCCAATCACTGTTCACTGTGAAAAGTAAACAGAGTTCAAAAAGTGTATCTATTGGGGAGTTGAATTTAACGAAACATTTGACTTTTGAAGTCGAACACTTCTCTCCCCACATTTCCACGAAGTGGCAAGATGAGGCAAGTATTTGTTCGAAAACTAAGACTTCCTTTCTATCTTATTGCAAGTGCAACGGTCCTCACAAATGATGTCAAATGTAAATCATTGTCCGTAAGAAAAAGTAGTTCTTTAATGACATATATTTGCCTTATTTTGCCATTTTGTGGAAATGTGTAGAGATAACGGTTCAATTTTGTCGAATTTTTGTTTCATTTGATTCAACACTCCAATTGACACACTTTTCGAACTTTGTACGAAAAGTGTGCTCCTGAACTGGGAGAATTCCATCCAAGTTGTCAACCTACATTTTTCATAAAAAACCTCTATCGCTTCAATGGTCCTAATTTATATATAATTGTGTATACAAATTTAAAATATATACATAACTTATATTAGTTTTGGTCATAATTGATCAGACAGAATTTAGTTTTTTCTGTTTGTTCTGTTGGTTGCATAAACTGTTAAGCTTGTTACTAAAACTAGATGTTCGTTCAATGATTTTAAAAATTATTCCAGATCAATTGAAAATGAGAAACTGCATGAGATTCTAACGATTCTATCCATCCCCAAAAATTAACATTGAACGGTTGCCCTGTGAAATTGGTGAATGGCATAGCATCTGTCACAAATATCCCTAGAAATCAAACATAACACACAAAATCTTTGGACCATGAAATAGTTATTAGGGACCTTTTTTAAAAAAAAGATATGCAGCTGGCAATGTCTGCGTAGTTGAAAATATCTGAAAAACTCATTTCAACTCTCGAAATCAGCAATTTGTTTAAAATTGAAGGACAATTCAATTAAACACTATGGTCGCTTGTGGATTTTGGCAGATGCCAAATCTAGTGGAAACGAATTTTGCGAATAGGGCAGACAAAAAGCAAAATGTTATAATTAACCCGTGTCTCTTGGCAAATAGTTTGATGAAACTGCCCTTCAAACAATTTCAAGAAACCGGTGGGAATGACGTCACTTCAAAGCTATATTATCCAACAGTACGACGGTAAGCCACAATTTCAATAAAATAATAGAAAATATTAACGTTCAGTCTCAATGCTTTGAGACTGAACCGCTAGGAGGAGTACCTAATATTCCAAAGAATGTAAAACGAGGAAATACAGGAACCGAATTAATATACGAAGCAGTCTACTACAATAAATATACACCAACAGATGTATTTATGTATCTAATCGGCCATTTTGAAATACCTGATATGTACTCACAAAATGTTTATGTTTAATGGAAATGAGAATGAAATGATTTCATTATGATTTCTTATCATGTAGTAACGGCTACATCCATCAATTTATAGAATGAAATGAATTAATTATTATAATAATTATTACTAATCATCTCTCTACTAATTATCTTTCAATAACAGTTCCATTATCAATATCATAAATTAAATCAATTTGGTTATCTTTAATGAAACTCAAAGTAAAATGCGTTTGAAATGCATTCTACCTTACGTAGTATAGCAAATTTCCGCTAAGAATATGATGGTTAGTCTGCTAGAATATGTTTGTGCTTACACCGGTAAGCTACTGTGAGACAGACTTTGATGCTCACGTAACCAAATTATGATGGATTACGTTATGATACTTTACGGATTTTATACATTACGGTTACGGTGGAATACGGATTCTGTACATTACGGTTTCTACGCTTTAGCGATATGATACATTGAGTTTATGAAACAATGTGAATATGATGCATTGCGATTATGATCGGTTAACGTTTCTATAAGTACGTTATGAATTTGTACTTTATGACAAAGTACATTATGCTGTTTTACGTTATGACGAATTGCGATTATGACGGCTTACGTTTCTCTGCATTACATTATGATCTTGTAGCGTTATGATGCATTGCGATTTCTCTCCTTTGATGTGATGAGAGTACATTATGATGAATTACATGGACGCCTTATATACTTGCTATCTTCATTTCCCATCATTAGGACGACCGACTACATTACAGCGACCGAATACGGTGGTCCGATTGCTACCCTCATATTAGAAATGGGTTGGTAGCAAGCACTTCGGAAAACTGATTATTCATCGGACGTCTGTTTGACTGTGAAACGTCGTTTTTGTATAATTCAGTTCGCCGTGCGTCCACTAGTGCATGTGAGCGCTGTACTGCAGTGTAATTTTGTGTATACTTCATAGATTATTAACGGCCTTGGGAATAAAGAATACTTTATTCACAAACTGCTTACTATCGGGCGACCAGAAATGCGACAACATCGCTCAATGTGACTGAATTATTCTGAATTATTCTAAACAATTTAGTAACATTACTGATGCAACATTTGTGTCAACTACAGAGGATGTTTCTGAATTCAAATCAAATATTTTAAGGGTGTATGCCTGGGCTGAAAATAAGACTTTTTTATCTCTTGAACATCAGTCCCCAACCGCTTCATTTCTGAGATATAGGGTGTTGGAATTTAACAAAAATAATGATAGTCGTCACTGTGTTTTCTGTCAAATAAATATTATATTTATGATTGCCCTCTATCTATTCATAAAAATGGTCCTTTGACTTATTTCATACGGCGACGTTTTCAATTTAAAAAACAAAATGCATTTCATCGAGACTGATAAAAAATCGCATAGGTTGAAGCAAATAAAGGTCTTTTATTTTTTAAATTGAAAACCGTCCGTCGGACAAAAAAAAGTCCATATTTATGGGAAGAGAGATGATAATTATAAAAATGTTACTTATTAAAAAAAAAACAGTAGCGTATCATTATTTTGATCATGTTTTCAGGGATGTAACTGATGAAAATTAAGAAAACCTTCATCACAGAAAAATGTATTTTTGTATGTAGTTTTGTATGTACTTTGTATGTACCAAAATTGAAAAAAATCCGATGCGGTTTTAGAGATATTGAGAAAGAACTGACATTTTTGTTGAATTGTGACAGTCTCAGCTGTCCCTTTCTTTGTGGTAGTGGCAGAGAAAGGTCCCAGAATGAATTGAAGGTGACTGATCAGTTACCACAATATGATCATTTCAGTTTCCAGGTGTTGATAGCGAGTTTTAAAACTGTTTTCTTGTTAGAGATATCTTGATTGATATCAGAGAGAGACATTGTTCGAAAGTTTTGAATATCATATTAAAATTTACCATATAAAAAAACTAAAACTAAAAATAGATGATTCCAGTATTGAATTTTGCTACCGATTGGGAAAGAAAAAAAAATAATAAAACTAGGGCAAACTCAATTGTGAGATTTTTTATGAACTACTTCAAAAATCTCGTGTATAATAATAATAATAAGAGACTTCTATCCAGCAAAGTGGTGATTAGAGATGATCTTACTAAGGAGCAAATGAAAATTGTTGGGGAAGCTTCTAAACAGGTGGGGTTGGCTGGAAAAATATGGACAATAAATGGAAAAATTTTTGCTAAGCTGAATAATCCGCAGAATGTATTGAAAATTGTCAAGATGGAAGATTTCACTAAAATATCTGTTGAATATAACAATTAGTTAGTAAGTAATTTAATATATTCATTCAAAAGTTCATTTTGAGTAAATGTATATGATAAATGTGTATATATCTCCATTGAATATTATGTACCCTTAGATTCAAAGGATTAATGTGCAGCATTGTGAGGAGTTGGAGTACTACTCCCTTTGTCAAACAAATAGTCTTGGACAATTCTTTAGACATCTTAATCAATTGAACATTGATGGCTTTAATTTACATAGGTGGACAGGGATTGCAGGGGAAGGGATTTATGTTTATATGACAGTGAGCGTTACTTATGGGATAAGAACTACTGTTGAAAAAAAGGCTATTGGCTATTGGTGTAATTTATAAACCTCATGAGCAGAATACAAATGCATTTTTGGATGAATTTGAGGAAAGCTGGCTGCAATAGAACCAACGGTAGACGAAATTATATGCATGGGGAATTTCAATTTAAATTTATTGGATAATGAGAATAGTTGTGTTAAAAAGTTTTACTCAATACTGAATACACTGAATCTTTGTCAGTTGATGAATGTTCCTACTAGGGTTACAGCCACGTCGGCAGCCACGTCCAAGGGAGAAGTGTGGAAGAGAATAGTATTATACCTCACAACATTTCTGATCACGATCAGTATATCGTAAGTTGAGAGTACGTGAAAAGCAACAAGACCACAAACTCTTCAAATACAGGAACTTCAGTAGAGGGGCTAACAGAGTTCTATTACATATTCCCTAGGGGACGTACTTACGGTAGTGAGTGGGAAAGAGACGTGTGCAACGTGATCGATGCGATGGTATAATAATAATAATGAATGAAAAATTGGAATAAAGAAAAAAAACATGGCCACGGACATTAAAGAAAAAAACATGGTTGCCAACGCGATAGAAAAAAAACAGGGTGTCTCAGCGTTTAGGAAAAAAACATGTACAGAGTGTCTCAAAATACGTCGGCGTGAAAAATAATAATAATAATGAATGAAAAAGCGGATTCGAAAAAAACATGACGCCAATGTGTAGGGTGTCTCAAAATACGTCATTTAAAAAACATGCCAGTTTAACGAGGCTCGATCGTTTTGACGTGTAATTCTTCAATGTGTACAGGGTGTCTCAATTGAAATAAAAATATGCCAGGGGGGACCTAACGTTTTAACATGCGATTCCAATGGGAAACGTTTGAAAATGGGAGCAATGGGTGTATTCAGCAATGACATTTCAAAATACTTCACATGCCTTTTTTCGTGTTAGTTGGGAAATAGGGGGGGAATGGGGGTTAAAGAAAACACGCGGAAGGTAATACCATTTTTCTCGAAAGAATGGTAATTTCAATAAACAGTTGAAATATTCAGTAATAAAATAATATCTGAAGAATACAGACGGAAAGTTGAAGAGTTTTGTAAACGTGTTCAAGAATTAAATAAAGCCATTCAATTTTTCGAAGAAAAAAAGATTGTTGGTCGGATAGTTAAATATTCAAGACAGAGTGCTCGATCGAAAAGTGTCCTCAAACAAGATATCCGCTGCGGAGAATTCAACCTCACAGCGTAGATTATGTCGCCGCCAATGCTGACATTAAATTTTGTGCTTCAACTGCAATTAAATAACGTTTTGTATGTGAACGTACCAAATGCCGTAAAATTCATGGCAATTTGTGTGAAGCCCAATAATTTCGATCATGGATGCAATAGAACACAATGGAAATTAATGAGTTCAACATTTGTCAATGACAACCAATTGGCAGTTTTTGCCAGCAAAGTCCAGAAAAATACCTCCTTCAAATATAAACTGAGGTTGATATTCCACGATCTTCGAGAAATTGTCTGTCGAATTCATTCCAGAATATGCAATGCTAACGAAAAAGAAGTCACAAATGGAATTTGACTATCATATCAACTCAAATTGTGGAATGTAATGGGTACGATAAAAAGCTTCTTGAACGATAAATTGCAAGCTTGATGACTCCATCCCCTAAGGAACCCTAAAAAGTGACAATGGTCCCTGACGATGATGTCTTTTTTGTCAAAAGGTTTCTCACATATATGACATACCTTGGCAGTGACAATATTAGGAGGGCATATCATTGGTTCGACATTCTTAATTTTTGACTCAACGAATTTTCCATTGGTAAACCATTGTATGCAACCTCGATGGCTATTAAATTTAGACGAACTGTCATCATAAGAACATTTCAAGTAGTAGCCTACACTGAACGCTTTATGTTTTTGAAATTTTCTACATTAGTCCGAAATCTCTTCCTCGCAATTTTCGAAGACTGATTCAAAATCAGCGTATAAAACGAAAGGACATATTTGTTTACAAAATTTCGGAATTCAACATGATCAAATTTTGGAAATGAAATTTTACACTCGTTATTATTCTCACACAAAACAATATGTTCATTGAATTTCTGCTGACTTTGATAATTGATAAATCGATCACAGAAAAACTTTTGTCCATTATGATTATTCATTTGTTTTGAAAATAATCTAGACATATTTTTAATATAGCAATAGTGCTATTTGATTTCATAGTCATCTTGAGGTAAAGCGTCATACTCAATTTAGGAAAATATATATATATATATATATATATATATATATATATATATATATATATATATATATATATAAATTGGATAATGTTTTCATTACAGTAAAAAATTATCAAATCATCATACCCATTGAAAAATGACATTTATGTGAAGGTATGACATTTGTCAAACCCACAAAAAAAATCGTATACATGTTAACTTTTATGTCAATTCTATCTTCAATTTATTGTTTTTCACTCATTTTTACTGTAAGTATGATTTGTAATATTATTCAAAGGCGAAAATATTCAAAAATCATTAAATTATAGGCCCTGAAGAAGCTTCCCATTAGAAGCGAAAGCTTGGCAAAGTAAAGCAGAGTTTGATTTTTGATTTTTTGACTGAGAGACCCTGTTAATCCATTTTACCATATATATATATATATATATATATATATATATATATATATATATATATATATATATTCCTGATTGGCAGGAAATGAAGACCAAAATATATGCGAAAAGCATGAAGTGCAGACCACTGCATGAAAAGCAGACCACTGAGCATGAAATGAAGACCAGGCTGAAAATATGAATGAAGGTTATGTAGACCGGTACTCCTTTCTTGCATTCGGAGAGGTGGAAAAGGGGTGGAGCTTAATTTGAGGGGAAGTTGATTATTCCAAATTGCAGGAAATAAGGACCATGATCGAAATGTCATTAAAAGTCTCATTTTCTAAATGTTATAAGGTCTAGTATTCGAATATCAATGTTAGCGAGTCAACGTTTCACCGTTTCTTAGGAAATCCAGTAAAATTTCTACAAATGTTTACTGGTTAATGAACAATTTTCAGGCTATATTTCTAATCATTGATTCCGGCCTCTAATATTCAGCATTCACAAAAACGAAAATAAAAATTGAATAACTGAAAAAAATTACAAAGTTTGTTGATTTGAATCTGGTTCAAAGATAGGTCAAAGTTCGCCCTGGACAACCGGAATAACAGGGTTTTCTCCAGATGCTGCAACCTAGTCTCAATTTGTCACTAGAAGTTGATTTTTGTCGTTTCTAACTCGATTTTAGCAATCAAATTCGGTCTTTTTTCGGTTGTGCTTCAAAAATTTCCAATTCATCACTAGAAATTGAATTTTGTCGTTTCATACTCGATTTTTTCGGCAAAAAACCCAGAAATACATTCTGGCAAACGAATTAAGTTTTTTTCGGTTATGAATCAAATATTTCCAATATGTCACTAGAAGTTGATTTTTGTCGTTTCTGACTCAATTTTACCGGCAAAAAACCCAGAATTACATTCTAGCAATCGAATTCAGTATTTTTTTGGTTATGCTTCAAAATCTTCCAACTTGTCACAAGAAATTGAATTTTGTCGTTTCTAACTTGATTTTTTCGGCAAAAAACCCAGAATTACATTCCGGCAATCGAATTTAGTTTATTTCGGTTATGAATCAAATATTTTCAATTTGTCACTAGAAGTTGATTTTTATCGTTTCTAACTCGATTTTAGCAATCAAATTCGGTCTTTTTTCGGTTGTGCTTCAAAAATTTCCAATTCATCACTAGAAATTGAATTTTGTCGTTTCTTACTCGATTTTTTCGACAAAAAACCCAGAAATACATTATGGCAAACGAATTAAGTTTTTTTCGGTTATAAATCAAATATTTCCAATATGTCACTAGAAGTTGATTTTTGTCGTTTCTAACTCAATTTTACCGACAAAAAACCCAGAATTACATTCTAGCAATCGAATTCAGTATTTTTCTGGTTATGCTTCAAAATCTTCGAACTTATCACAAGAAATTTATTTTTGTCGTTTCTAACTCGATTTTTCGGCCAAAAACCCAGAAATACATTCTGGCAAACGAATTAAGTTTTTTTCGGTTATGAATCAAATATTTCCAATATGTCACTAGAAGTTGATTTTTGTCGTTTCTAACTCAATTTTACCGGAAAAAAACCCAGAATTACATTCTAGCAATCGAATTCAGTATTTTTCTGGTTATGCTTCAAAATCTTCCAACTTGTCACAAGAAATTGAATTTTGTCGTTTCTAACTTGATTTTAGCAATCAAATTCGATCTTTTTTCGGTTGTGCTACAAAAATTTCCAATTCATCACTAGAAATTGAATTTTGTCGTTTCTTACTCGATTTTTTCGGCAAAAAACCCAGAAATACATTCTGGCAAACGAATTAAGTTTTTTTCGGTTATGAATCAAATATTTCCAATATGTCACTAGAAGTTGATTTTTGTCGTTTCTAACTCAATTTTACCGACAAAAAACCCAGAATTACATTCTAGCAATCGAATTCAGTATTTTTCTGGTTATGCTTCAAAATCTTCGAACTTATCACAAGAAATTAATTTTTGTCGTTTCTAACTCGATTTTTCGGCCAAAAACCCAGAATCACATTCTGGCAATCGAATTTATTTTATTTCGGTTATGAATCAAATATTTTCAATTTGTCACTAGAAGTTGATTTTTGTCGTTTCTAACTCGATTTTAGCAATCAAATTCGGTATTTTTTCGGTTGTGCTTCAAACATTTCCAATTCGTCACTAGAAATTGAATTTTGTCGTTTCTCACTCGAAATTTTCGGACAAAAACCCAGAATCACATTCTGGCAATCGAATTTAGTTTATTTCGGTTATGAATCAAATATTTTCAATTTGTCACTAGAAGTTGATTTTTGTCGTTTCTAACTCGATTTTAGCAATCAAATTCGGTATTTTTTCGGTTGTACTTCAAAAATTCCCAATTCATCACTAGAAATTGAATTTTGTCGTTTCTTACTCGATTTTTTCGGCCAAAAACCCAGAATCACATTCTGGCAATCGAATTTAGTTTATTTCGGTTATGAATCAAATATTTTCAATTTGTCACTAGAAGTTGATTTTTGTCGTTTCTAACTCGATTTTAGCAATCAAATTCGGTATTTTTTCGGTTGTGCTTCAAAAATTTCCAATTCATCACTAGAAATTGAATTTTGTCGTTTCTTACTCGATTTTTTCGGCCAAAAACCCAGAATCACATTCTGGCAATCGAATTTAGTTTATTTCGGTTATGAATCAAATATTCTCAATTTGTCACTAGAAGTTGATTTTTGTCGTTTCTAACTCGATTTTAGCAATCAAATTCGGTCTTTTTTCGGTTGTGCTTCAAAAATTTCCAATTCATCACTAGAAATTGAATTTTGTCGTTTCTTACTCGATTTTTTCGGCCAAAAACCCAGAATCACATTCTGGCAATCGAATTTAGTTTATTTCGGTTATGAATCAAATATTTTCAATTTGTCATTAGAGGTTGATTTTTGGCGTTTCTAACTCGATTTTAGCAATCAAATTCGGTCTTTTTTCGGTTGTGCTTCAAAATTTTCCAATTCATCACTAGCAATTGAATTTTGTCGTTTCTTACTCGATTTTTTCGGCAAAAAACCCAGAAATACATTCTGGCAAACGAATTAAGTTTTTTTCGGTTATGAATCAAATATTTCCAATATGTCACTTGAAGTTGATTTTTGTCGTTTCTAACTCAATTTTACCGACAAAAAACCCAGAATTACATTCTAGCAATCGAATTCAGTATTTTTCTGGTTATGCTTCAAAATCTTCGAACTTATCACAAGAAATTAATTTTTGTCGTTTCTAACTCGATTTTTCGGCCAAAAACCCAGAATCACATTCTGGCAATCGAATTTAGTCTATTTCGGTTATGAATCAAATATTTTCAATTTTTCACTAGAAGTTGATTTTTGTCGTTTCTAACTCGATATTAGCAATCAAATTCGGTCTTTTTTCGGTTGTGCTTCAAAAATTTCCAATTCATCACTAGAAATTGAATTTTGTCGTTTCTTACTCGATTTTTTTCGGCCAAAAACCCAGAATCACATTCTGGCAATCGAATTCAGTATTTTTCTGGTTATGCTTCAAAATCTTCCAACTTGTCACAAGAAATTGAATTTTGTCGTTTCTAACTTGATTTTAGCAATCAATTCGGTCTTTTTTCGGTTGTGCTTCAAAAATTTCCAATTCATCACTAGAAATTGAATTTTGTCATTTCTTACTCGATTTTTTCGACAAAAAACCCAGAAATACATTATGGCAAACGAATTCAGTATTTTTCTGGTTATGCTTCAAAATCTTCCAACTTGTCACAAGAAATTGGATTTTGTCGTTTCTAACTTGATTTTTTCGGAAAAAAACTCAGAATTACATTCTGGCAATCGAATTTAGTTTATTTCGGTTATGAATCAAATATTTTCAATTTGTCACTAGAAGTTGATTTTTGTCGTTTCTAACTCGATTTTAGCAATCAAATTCGGTCTTTTTTCGATTGTGCTTCAAAAATTTCCAATTCATCACTAGAAATTGAATTTTGTCGTTTATTACTCGATTTTTTCGGCCAAAAACCCAGAATCACATTCTGGCAATCGAATTTAGTTTATTTCGGTTATGAATCAAATATTTTCAATTTGTCACTAGAAGTTGATTTTTGTCGTTTCTAACTCGATTTTAGCAATCAAATTCGGTATTTTTTCGGTTGTGCTTCAAAAATTTCCAATTCATCACTAGAAATTGAATTTTGTCGTTTCTTACTCGATTTTTTCGGCCAAAAACCCAGAATCACATTCTGGCAATCGAATTTAGTTTATTTCGGTTATGAATCAAATATTTTCAATTTGTCACTAGAAGTTGATTTTTGTCGTTTCTAACTCAATTTTATCAGCAAAAAACCCAGAATTACATTCTAGCAATCGAATTCAGTATTTTTCTGGTTATGCTTCAAAATCTTCGAACTTATCACGAGAAATTAATTTTTGTCGTTTCTTACTCGATTTTTTCGGCCAAAAACCCAGAATCACATTCTGGCAATCGAATTTAGTTCATTTCGGTTATGAATCAAATATTTTCAATTTGTCACTAGAAGTTGATTTTTGTCGTTTCTAACTCAATTTTACCGGCAAAAAACCCAGAATTACATTCTAGCAATCGAATTCAGTATTTTTCTGGTTATGCTTCAAAATCTTCCAACTTGTCACAAGAAATTGAATTTTGTCGTTTCTAACTTGATTTTAGCAATCAAATTCGGTCTTTTTTCGGTTGTGCTTCAAAAATTTCCAATTCATCACTAGAAATTGAATTTTGTCGTTTCTTACTCGATTTTTTCGACATAAAAACCCAGAAATACATTATGGCAAACGAATTAAGTTTTTTTCGGTTATGAATCAGATATTCCCAATATGTCACTAGAAGTTGATTTTTGTCGTTTCTAACTCAATTTTACCGACAAAAAACCTAGAATTACATTCTAGCAATCGAATTCAGTATTTTTCTGGTTATGCTTCAAAATCTTCGAACTTATCACAAGAAATTTATTTTTGTCGTTTCTAACTCGATTTTTCGGCAAAAAACCCAGAAATACATTCTGGCAAACGAATTAAGTGTTTTTCGGTTATGAATCAAATATTTCCAATATGTCACTAGAAGTTGATTTTTGTCGTTTCTAACTCAATTTTACCGACAAAAAACCCAGAATTACATTCTAGCAATCGAATTCAGTAATTTTCTGGTTATGCTTCAAAATCTTCGAACTTATCACAAGAAATTAATTTTTGTCGTTTCTAACTCGATTTTTCGGCCGAAAACCCAGAATCACATTCTGGCAATCGAATTTAGTTTATTTCGGTTATGAATCAAATATTTTCAATTTGTCACTAGAAGTTGATTTTTGTCGTTTCTAACTCGATTTTAGCAATCAAATTCGGTCTTTTTTCGATTGTGCTTCAAAAATTTCCAATTCATCACTAGAAATTGAATTTTGTCGTTTCTTACTCGATTTTTTTCGGCCAAAAACCCAGAATCACATTCTGGCAATCGAATTCAGTATTTTTCTGGTTATGCTTCAAAATCTTCCAACTTGTCACTAGAAATTAATTTTTTACGTTTCTTACTCGATTTTTCCGGCAGAAAACCCATAATTACATTCTAGGAATCGAATTCAGTATTTTTTCGGTAATGCTCCAAAATCTTCCAACTTGTCACTAGAAATTAATTTTTGTCGTTTCTAACTTGATTTTAGCAATCAATTCGGTCTTTTTTCGGTTGTGCTCCAAAAATTTCCAATTCATCACTAGAAATTGAATTTTGTCGTTTCTTACTCGATTTTTTTCGACAAAAAACCCAGAAATACATTATGGCAAACAAATTATGTTTTTTTCGGTTATGAATCAAATATTTCCAATATGTCACTAGAACTTGATTTTTGTCGTTTCTAACTCAATTTTACCGACAAAAAACCCAGAATTACATTCTAGCAATCGAATTCAGTATTTTTCTGGTTATGCTTCAAAATCTTCCAACTTGTCACAAGAAATTGAATTTTGTCGTTTCTAACTTGATTTTTTCGGAAAAAAACCCAGAATTACATTCTGGCAATCGAATTTAGTTTATTTCGGTTATGAATCAAATATTTTCAATTTGTCACTAGAAGTTGATTTTTGTCGTTTCTAACTCGATTTTAGCAATCAAATTCGGTCTTTTTTCGATTGTGCTTCAAAAATTTCCAATTCATCACTAGAAATTGAATTTTGTCGTTTCTTACTCGATTTTTTCGGCCAAAAACCCAGAATCACATTCTGGCAATCGAATTTAGTTTATTTCGGTTATGAATCAAATATTTTCAATTTGTCACTAGAAGTTGATTTTTGTCGTTTCTAACTCGATTTTAGCAATCAAATTCGGTATTTTTTCGGTTGTGCTTCAAAAATTTCCAATTCATCACTAGAAATTGAATTTTGTCGTTTCTTACTCGATTTTTTCGGCCAAAAACCCAGAATCACATTCTGGCAATCGAATTTAGTTTATTTCGGTTATGAATCAAATATTTTCAATTTGTCACTAGAAGTTGATTTTTGTCGTTTCTAACTCAATTTTATCAGCAAAAAACCCAGAATTACATTCTAGCAATCGAATTGCTAGAATTTTTCTGGTTATGCTTCAAAATCTTCGAACTTATCACAAGAAATTAATTTTTGTCGTTTCTTACTCGATTTTTTCGGCCAAAAACCCAGAATCACATTCTGGCAATCGAATTTAGTTTATTTCGGTTATGAATCAAATATTTTCAATTTGTCACTAGAAGTTGATTTTTGTCGTTTCTAACTCGATTTTAGCAATCAAATTCGGTCTTTTTTCGGTTGTACTTCAAAAATTTCCAATTCATCATTAGAAATTGAATTTTGTCGTTTCTTACTCGATTTTTTCGGCAAAAAACCCAGAAATACATTCTGGCAAACGAATTAAGTTTTTTTCGGTTATGAATCAAATATTTCCAATATGTCACTAGAAGTTGATTTTTGTCGTTTCTAACTCAATTTTACCGACAAAAAACCCAGAATTACATTCTAGCAATCGAATTCAGTATTTTTCTGGTTATGCTTCAAAATCTTCGAACTTATCACAAGAAATTAATTTTTGTCGTTTCTAACTCGATTTTTCGGACAAAAACCCAGAATCACATTCTGGCAATCGAATTTAGTTTATTTCGGTTATGAATCAAATATTTTCAATTTGTCACTAGAAGTTGATTTTTGTCGTTTCTAACTCGATTTTAGCAATCAAATTCGGTATTTTTTCGGTTGTGCTTCAAACATTTCCAATTCATCACTAGAAATTGAATTTTGTCGTTTCTCACTCGAAATTTTCGGCCAAAAACCCTGAATCACATTCTGGCAATCGAATTTAGTTTATTTCGGTTATGAATCAAATATTTTCAATTTGTCACTAGAAGTTGATTTTTGTCGTTTCTAACTCGATTTTAGCAATCAAATTCGGTATTTTTTCGGTTGTGCTTCAAAAATTTCCAATTCATCACTAGAAATTGAATTTTGTCGTTTCTTACTCGATTTTTTCGGCCAAAAACCCAGAATCACATTCTGGCAATCGAATTTAGTTTATTTCGGTTATGAATAAAATATTTTCAATTTGTCACTAGAAGTTGATTTTTGTCGTTTCTAACTCGATGTTAGCAATCAAATTCGGTCTTTTTTCGGTTGTGCTTCAAAAATTTCCAATTCATCACTAGAAATTGAATTTTGTCGTTTCTAACTTGATTTTTTCGGCAAAAAACCCAGAATTACATTCTGGCAATCGAATTAAGTTTTTTTCGGTTATGAATCAAATATTTCTAGTATTTTTTAGGTTGTGAATAAAAAATTTTCAACTTGCCACTGGAAGTTAATTTTTGTCGTTTTTGATTCAATTTTTCCGGCAAAAAAACCCAGAATTACATTCTAGCAATCGAATTCAGTATTTTTTCGGTAATGCTCCAAAATCTTCCAACTTGTCACTAGAAATTAATTTTTGTCGTTTCTTACTCGATTTTTCCGGCAAAAAACCCATAATTACATTCTAGGAATCGAATTCAGTTTTTTTTGGTTATGCTTCGAAATCTTCCAACTCGTCACTAGAAATTGAATTTTGTCGTCTAACTCAATTTTTTCACCTAGAATATATTCTGGCAATCAAATTTAGTAGTTTTTCGGATGTGAATAAAAAATTTCCAATTTGTCACAAGAAATTGATTTAAGTCGTTTCTAAGCCGAATTTCCCGGCAAAAAACCCAGAATTACATTATAGCAATCGAATTCAGTGTTTTTTGGTTATGCTTCGAAATCTTCCAACTTGTCACTAGAAATTAAATTTTGTCGTTTCTAACTCAATTTCTTCGGCAAAACACCCAGAATATATTCTGGCAATCGAATTTAGTAGTTTTTCGGATATGAATAAAAAAAATTCAATTTGTCACAAGAAATTGATTTAAATGGTTTCTAACTCGAATTTCCCGGCAAAAAACCCAGAATTACATTCTAGGAATCGAACTCAGAATTTTTTCGATTATGCCTCAAAAGTTTTCAATTTGTCACTAGAAGTTGATTTTTGTCATTTCTAACTCGATTTCAGCAATCTAATTCGGTATTTTTTCTGTTGTGCTTCAAAAATTTTCAATTCGTCACTAGAAATTGAATGTTGTTGTTTCTAACTCGATTTCTCCAGCATAAAACCCAGAAATATATCCTAGCAATCGAATTCAGTGTTTTTTCAGTTATGCTTCAAAAATTCCCAACTTGTCACTAGAAATTGAATTTTGCCGTTTCTAACTCAATTTTTTCGGCAAAACACCCAAAATGCATTCTGACAATCGAATTTAGAAGTTTTTTGGATATGAATGAAAGAATTCCAATTTGTCACAAGAAATTGTGACGTATCTAACTCTGATTTTCCGGCAAAAAACCCAGAATTACATACTAGCCATCGAATTCAGTATTTTTTCGCTTATGCTTCAAAAATTTCCTAGTTGTCACTTTAAGTAGCAATCTAGTTCATTATTTCTTTGGTTATGAATTAAACATTTCTTTGTCACTAGAAATAGATTTTTTCGTTTCTAACTCGATATTTCCGGCAAAAAAAAAACAGAATTACATTCTAAGAATCGAATATGGTATATTTTCGGTTATGAATAAAAAATCTCCAACTCGTCACTCCAATACCAGACAGCGCAGTTTCGACCCGCCAGAGGTCTCATCAGTGGTACTAGACCGGTTCAATAATGCAAAGCTCGAAGTCGTTTTGTCCTAAGGCGGACAAACTTTTGAAAAGTGTGATGACATATCTCAGAATCGTGCTATTGTGTTTATTTCTGTTCCGAGTCATTCTGTATTCTGTGACATTTTGTGTGCCTAACTTTCACAACAAAGATGGATGTACTGACTATGGTTTTTCTTCTTCTAGCATATTACGAAGTCTAACGCCTGGTACCAATATGTGCTATATGATGCTATATGATATTTTCCAATGCATTTTATAGTATAACTAAATGTTATAATTTCGTAGCCAACATTTATATTCATAAAATTGCTAACCACAATTATATAAAACTGAAAAAGTCAACGCAACCTTTAGGAGGCACAGGGAGTTGGCAACAAGATCTAAGCCTTAACTCACACAACTATATTGATGAATGGTTGTGGGCCACTTTTCATGCAGTTTTGGAAATTTACACGAGCCTCCCCTCATTCTCCCCACTCTTTGAGAAAAAGGTCCGTTATTCATGCGATTTGAAAAACGCCCAGCTACCAATAAATCGGTCCCTATATACTGCCAAAAAGGAATAGATCTTGTGAACACAAGATCTATTAAGTGAAACCACAAATGTGCGGCTGGCTCCTGCTGGTGGCTCCGTGCATTTGTATTTATTTCTTCTGGTAACCAAGTGTTGCCCATCCTTACACTTGGCTGCACCATACTGATGATGGGCCGAAAGCCCGAAACACGTGTCTATGGTTTGCCAATTTCTTGAGTGCTATGTCCGATATTAACTTCTGTTTCTATATCAAGACACTCAATAACTTTTATATTTGTATAATTTCCTGGACCCGGATGTCACGCAGGTAGCTATAGCTGCCTCCGTGGTGATTTTGATAGTTTTCTTGTGAACACAAGATCTATTAAGTGAAACCACAAATGTGCGGCTGGCTCCTGCTGGTGGCTCCGTGCATTTGTATTTATTTCTTCTGGTAACCAAGTGTTGCCCATCCTTACACTTGGCTGCACCATACTGATGATGGGCCGAAAGCCCGAAACACGTGTCTATGGTTTGCCAATTTCTTGAGTGCTATGTCCGATATTAACTTCTGTTTCTATATCAAGACACTCAATAACTTTTATATTTGTATATATATATATATATATATATATATATATATATATATATATATATATATATATATATATATATATACAGGGTCCTGCAACAGTGGCGCGGTGTTCCATATCTCTATATAGGAAGCAGATAGGAATCTAATTTTCTATAATATTACCTTATTACTCGAGCTCGACAAAATAAAAATATTGGCGGTCACACAGGGTGTTCGATTTTTTCTGGGCGGATCCCAACTGTGTCTTTTTAAATGGCAACCTATATTTTTTATCGCTTTTTCGGTTTCTTCATAGAAAATAAAATAAACTTTATGTATATCTGCACTTCGAAAATATTGATGGTTTTCGAGATATCTAGCATGACAGGTTTTTTTCCAATATTCGTCACTCAGAATATTTGAAATTATAAAGTGGTGCCAAGTCCAGTTGAAATTTTTTTTTGGTCGAATATTCTACATTGGTAACTCTCTCAAACGATATATCTGAAATCGACCTGTGATATACAGGGTATGAAAAACCGCTTGCCAAATATTGTAAATGAAAATTTGCAAAATCTTCCTTAGATTAAATGGAACACCCTGTATATTATTGATCCATAAGAAGCGCCAACGAAACCTCTACAAATTTCATTAAGTATTCCCTATGGCTAAGTTCAATAGTTTTTCTTAAATGAGCATTTCTTTCGAAAAATGGTCATTTTTTCAAAGCGAAATCCATTTGACGACTGATAAAAATATACGAAAGATATCTTGTTTCAATTTTGTACATTAGAAGGTGTCCAAACAAATATTTTTTGACGAAATAAATGTATGTACCTATCACTTTTTGCTAAATGGAAAATTATTTTTTCATTGGATGCAGAATTTCATCTTTTTTCATGTTATTATATTCATTCAGAGCTTGAGTTCTAGATATTCAAATTTGTCAACTGGCAAATTACAAAACTACAAAAGGGAGAGTTTAATTAAGGTTGATGATGAAACTTTTATAAAATATGTTCAACATGTCTTCCATTTTCTTGAATGCAGAGCTGAAGTCTATGTTTGAAAGACTGTTCTACCCTGCGCAAGACAGCTGGTGTAATGCTGCGAAAAGCATTCGTTATTCTAAGTCGCATATTTTCGGGAGAAGTTGGTGGCTCAACGTAAACCATATTTTTTATGTATCCCCATAAGAAAAAATCTAGTTTCGTCAAATCTGGTGATCTAGCGGGCCACCGTACAGGCCCATTCCGTCCTATCCATTTATTGGGAAATACTTCATTTAGATGATCTCTCACTTCTGCCGAATAGTGAGCAGGTGCACCATCATGTTGTAACCACATTCTATTGCGGAGGTCAAGAGGAATATCATCTAACAAACCTGGTAAATCATTTCGTAAGAAATTGAGATACATTGCACCATTCATATGTCCTTCAAAAAAGTATGGACCAATTACATATTCTCCAATGATGCCTCCCCAGACATTTATCGACCACCTATGTTGATAATCCACCTGTCTCAATAAGTGAGGATTTTCTGTCGCATAATAATGGTAATTATGTCGATTTACAAATCCATTTTTATGGAATGTCGATTCATCCGACCATAAAATATTATTGAAAAAATATTCGTTTCGACGAATTTTGTTCATGGCCCAATTGCAAAATCTCACTCTTTTCTCGAAATCAGCATACAGTAGTTCTTGATGTAACTGAACGTGGTATGGATGCAAGCGATGTTTCTTCAATACTCGTTGCACTGATCTCTCACTTAT
Source organism: Leptinotarsa decemlineata (assembly GCF_025532065.1). Lineage (NCBI taxonomy): Eukaryota > Metazoa > Arthropoda > Insecta > Coleoptera > Chrysomelidae > Leptinotarsa > Leptinotarsa decemlineata. Next base: position 884,520 of record NW_027412608.1, read on the forward strand.
ATCCACTATTTCCCCAATTTGTCGTTGACTCCTACTAGGATCTTCTTCAACAGCAAGAAGAACTTGCAATTCATTATCTTCATTAGTAGCTGGCTTGATGCGCTCATGTTTGGAATAATCAATAGATCCAGTTTCAACGAATCGTCCCAAGACCTTTCGGAAAGATCTTTCATCTGGATGCCTTCTATCTGGATACCGTTGAGAATAAATTCTACTTGCCAATAAACAATTCCTGTCTGATTCACGTAATATGAAAATCATATCAATCAAATCACTTTTTGATAACAACATTCTGATGAAATTATACCGACAGTTCAACTTCACGATTGACTAAAAATTTCAATATTCATTTGCAGCCAAATATTTTGTTCTGTCATTTGCCAGACTACTTGATTTATTTTATTTTCTATGAAGAAACCGAAAAAGCGATAAAAAATATAGGTTGCCATTTAAAAAGACACAGTTGGGATCCGCCCAGAAAAAATCGAACACCCTGTGTGACCGCCAATATTTTTATTTTGTCGAGCTCGAGCAATAAGGTAATATTATAGAAAATTAGATTCCTATCTGCTTCCTATATAGAGATATGGAACACCGCGCCACTGTTGCAGGACCCTGTATACAGTAATCCCACTTCGGGTGATTTTTGGTATGAATTTTCTACACGCAGACCCAGGAGTTGCAGTCTCAGATCTGCGCAAACGACGAGTTCAAGACAGGCACGCAACCAAATCGTTTAAACACTGCTCAACATAACAAATATTCATATAAACTGCTCAAAAAAATACAGTCGATGAAAACCATGTTGGGCACCTAAGAAAATTGTACAAATGATAATTTTGCATTTGTGTAATATTCAAGTAACCCAGATCATTTCGACAACGATGAACTATGTTTCAAGTAGATTTTAAAAATTCATGGGATCGGATGTGACAAAATATATTTTAATTTCAACAAGAGAAAAGACAAGATGAAGAACGAGTTTTGTTATTCATGAACCATGGTACTGTGCAAGTGCTCTCTAGGAGGAATACCGAGTCCCTGTGTGTATACAACCGTGATAGCATGGTCTGCATTGATAAAGAACACTTCAAAACGGTCCGCAGTTGGGTCCTTGTTCGAATCAGGCGAAGTCCCACTATTTGCAAAGTTGTTTCTCCAAAGTGAGAAGCTTTGCACTTATGTCTGAGGAGACTTGGATTCCGAAACGTTAACAGTCGTAAGGTATTTTTGATAGTCAAATTTACATTATATAAGAAGTTGCTGACTAATAGGACATGTTTCATTAAGAATAACTGTTTTTAATCTACGCAGCAACTTTTCGGGGTTGATTAGACATCTAGACTTGTATAGATTCAAATATCAACATTTGTCAATATATGTCGAGTTATTAGCTAAAGAAGTAGTTGTTTTCTGTCGGAAAACATATATAATGGTATAGTCAAAATGCATTTGGACTTGTCAGTGATTTTATTATCAATTTTTACTTGGATAAAAGCTGGAAGCAGCAAAACAACCTATTATCTTACAGTGTAAATAATTCATAACTTCCGACTCCGAAAACTCTCACATACATTTATAGTTAGTACATACATACAAAAAAATTATTTTTGTATGATTGAACACTACATACTTAATTACTTTTTTACTTCTTCAAGTCCTGAATAGTAACTACATAATTCAGAAAGAATAGGCTCTACAGATTCCTTAATCTTGAGTGATGAATTCGATTAGGAATATTTTTAATAATTGGTCCTTAATATAATCGAATCGGCAAACTCGTCCGCCATCTTGAATTCTCCAATCAATAAATGAATATGCTATATTTGGCCCCAAATATAGCATAGCAAATATAGCTATATTTGGCCCCAAAGAAATTTCGCATGGATTCGTACCATGGTTCATGAATAACAAAACACGTTCTTTATCTTGTCTTTTTTCTTGTTGAAATGAAAATATATTTTGTCACATTCGAATATGAACATCTGCCGATTCCATGAATTTTCAAAATCTAGTTGAAACTTAGTTCATCATTGCCCAAATGATCTGGGTTACTTCAATATTACACAAATGCAAAATTATCATTTGTACAATTTTCTCAGGTGCCCAACATGGTTTTCATAGACTGTTTTTTTTTGAGCAGTTTATATGAATAGTTGTTATGTTGAGCAGTGTATACACGCTTTGGTTGAGATTGTAGTAGGGAGAAATGTCATTAGTGTCAAATACGTCATCATTATAAAAAATGAAACTCCTGGACACCGACATCAAAGGGACCGACGCTGAGTGAAACTACTGTATACAGAAATACTGTGCTAGAGTTACGCATGCGTTTAGGATATCGCTGAGGTATGGTAGGATGGTGTCTGGTAGGTTCCTTAGAGTTCTGCGGTTTATTGTATCCGGGCCTGGGGCTGTGTTTTTTCCGCGTTGGATGTCGTCCTCGCTGATAGGGGCTCGGAGGGGGCAGTTTGGGTCGAGCGGGATTGGTCCTGGGTGTCTGCCTAGGTGTGTGGTGACTTGCTGGTGTATGTTGTTCATGTGTTCGTTGTCGAAGTGTGCGTTGGTAGGAACATTGAACGTCGTTTTAAGTGTTTTTCGGAAGGCTTCTGCTTTTTCTGCTGGGTTGGAGATGGCGTTGTCTTCGATCATTTGGTGGCTGGGTGTTCTTTGCTTCTGTCGTGTGAATATTTTGAATTTGTTCCAGAACGCTGAGCCGTTGTCGTGAAACAAAACTAGTTTGAAATTTCACGAGCTCCAGTACAAGGACCGCCCACTCAGAATGAACATTGAGAAAATGTGGAAAAACATTGGTTTTCCCAAGATATTTCAGCTTAGTTTCGAAAATTAAGATATGAAATGTCGTTTCCTAAGCGATAGAAAAATCTTTTGCAAGATTAGTAGCCTTCGCCAATTTCTTAAATAGGGAAAAAGCTGATTTTATGGAAAATGGCTTTTTCAGCTATCTAGACAGGGAAATCGTGCTTTCCTCAAAGAAACATCGATAGAGATCCTTAGTAGCTATCGTTTGACACCTCGATCACGTTTCTAGTGCTCGTGGTTCAATTTTTATTAGCATTCGAATTTTGGAAAATATTACATTTTTCAAACGCATTTTTGTGCAAGAAGGAATAGGAATATCGAGACGAGGCATAAGACTTATTGTTTGTTTGAAGGTGATTGACAATGTTTCATGATGAATTTCACTAGTTCGGACTTCCATTGTCTACTATATAAAATGATTTGAAATCCCTGAAGCAACTAAAAAAAGAAGAATTAAAAATGAGTAGCTGAAAATAATAATTATATTAACCAAAATAAACCTGAAATGAAATAATAGTGAAATCAAATACAATTGAATGAATAAAAATAAAGAAATGAAAAAAGAAAGAAAATAAAAATAAAGAAGTGAAGAGATTCCAAGTCACGTTAGTTCATGACGTTTCGATTGTTAGTATCTACAATCGTCATCACCCGAAGACGATTGTAGATACTAACAATCGGAACAGGAAACAGTATTCCGAGAACTCCGGTAGAGAGGGGTACTGGATTCAGATTTGAAGCTTCGCATTCGTGTATCCTTCCGTAGATACTAATTCCATGTGTGAGGCTTTTGGAGTAGTGATCCTTGTCGTTGGTTATTATTCTTATTAACGGCGTGGGGTTGTTTGTTCTTCTGGAGATGATTCTCCAGAGTTTTATATAGTGGATTTTCTCTTCGTCTAGGAAGTGGATGATTTCATCTTCCGTTATATTCAGGTCCACCCCTTTTATGACGTAGGACAGGTGCGGTGTGCTTGCCGTGTTGCTTTTCTGTTGTGTGTTTGGGCGCATGAGGACACTAGTGCCTCTCCCGTGGTCGTAGAGCGACAAACCGTGGGCATTGGTGGTTTTTCAGCAGGTCGATTAGCTAGAGAACTCGACATGACACAAAGGACAGAGTCCTCAAATCGCGAAAAAACTCCGCGAAAAAGTGAAATTGTATTAAACCGTTTCATGGCATTAAATACACCGAACACGTTACAAATGGATCAAGAAACATTTGCAAGAGAACGTCAGGAGACGTTACTCCGAGAAAATGGACATCGTCTCCGAGGAGAGGTGTTGTCCAGGTTCAGGAGCACGCACCAGGCCAGTCTTCGTCAATTGCTCGACATGCGAGCTGAATTGACAACGCCAAGAACGGTCTCCACTAGAAAACATCCACAGAGCGAACCCCAATTAGGGCCTAGCGAGATGTTAAACATGAAAACGCTATCTCCTATGCTGAGATCGGCTCAGAAAACGAGCTAACAGCGTTTTTCATCAGAACCGGAACAACCGGAACGATTTGAAATTTTTAACCGGCGGCGACAACCGGAGCGAAATGTCGAAGCCATTGTCAAACCCGACAAGAGAATCATGCTATCATGGACAGGACTTTCGGAACAGCGAATGTTTCGAAAGAAGAACCACCGGACAGGAATTTCGAAACAAGGAAAGTTTCGAGAGGCGCGGTGAAGGACAGCGTTTCCAAAGCAAAGAAGGCTTTGGAGATGCTGGCAACAGGAAACCAAGCGACGAAGCACAGGTCGTCCGACGCCAGGCGTCGCGATGCCCCCAGGGGGGAACACTTAGTGATCCCTGGGAGGAGAAGGGGTCATGGCGCACAGGAGCGCCTCGTCCCCGGTTCGAGCCGGATACTGACGACTTAGCGGAAGCGCTAGGGGGTGGAGGAATGCCAGGGAGTCACCCTGAAGCCGAGAAAGGCTTGGGGGTGGCCTCATGACGGGGTCAGTACCTCCACAATGAGTCCCAATTTTTCGAAGAGCGAACCGAAGCAAACCAACCTCCCGTTGCACCCAGGCTTGAGCTGAGTCCTGAAATCCCAAGGGCTCAGGTCTGGGAGGCCAGCCGGCCGTTGCGACGTAGGGTAAATGCGGCCGACAGGGGCGGAGTCGTAGAACACGCCCCCTCAAATGAACCCTATCATTACCCCGCCGGAGGACACCGTTTTTGTAGTCCAGTTTGCTCGTTTCTTCTCTCCATTTTTTCTGGGTGAAAAGATTGATGAGTGCGTTTGGTCTGTTCCATTCCGTTTTCGTAGCGGGGTCCCTGGTTTGTAGAGTTTTCGTATGTTGCGGATTAGGTTTACTAGATAAGGAGGTAGTGGGGTTTGGTCATGTCGTCTCGTTGTTGTTGGTGTGGATGCGTCGTTTGAGTTGTGGATGAGTGTTTGTATTTTGTCGATTTATGTGTCGATGAGTTTGGTGTTGTTAAGGGTAGGTCTGCTGATTTGTGGTAGGTTTTGGTTGATGAGTCCTTGAAATTTTTTGAGGTCGGTGTATTTGTGGTTTTTGTATGTGATGTATTCGGGAGTGTCTGGAGTTTGGGAATCTAGGAGGGTTTTGACTAGGAGGGGAAGGTGGTCGGACGGAATTGTGTCGCCAGTGTAGGCCTGGTCATCCACCGTCTCCATAAGGTTCTCTGAACACAGGATGTGGTCGATGACTGAGGCTCCCTGATGGCTCAGAAACGTCGGGTCTAGACATGAAATTCTGTACAGGTTATGCTCAAGGAGGTAGTTGGTGAGTAGTCTTTCGTTCGCGTTGGAGTTGGTATCTCCGAATTGAGTATGTCTTGCGTTGAGGTCGCCTATTAGAAAGGATTTAGGAAGCGATGAGGTGTATTCCATGATTTCTCTAGGAAGAGTTTGGTGGTAATGGTTGTAGAGTGTGATTATGGTTATGGTGTTGTTGTTTATGTATAGATCGATTGCGAGGCAATCGAGGGATTGGATATTGGGAGATAAGGAGTGTTTTTTATGTGGTATGCCGTGCTTGATGAGGATGGCTATCCCGCGAGACTTTTGGTCCTTTGGTCTGTGTATTGTGTGGTATCCTGTGAAGTGTGGTGGGTTCCTTGTTAGGGTGTCAGTTAAACGCCCGTTCTCTTGTGTCGTGTGCCTATTATCTATTGGTTTCGGGTGTAATTTCGGTGAATACGTAGTCGATTTTATTTCCGTTTGCTGTGGCCAATATCGTGTGTCCCAGTATGGTCTTGCATAATTCGTTGGTTATCGTGAGAATTTCCGTTCTCATGGCTGGGAGGATGTTCAGGAGTAGCGTGGTTTGTAATTTTATTACGGCTTCAATCTGTTTACTTATGACGGCTGTGGTGGTTGGTTTGACGGTAACTAGGGGCTACCTCCTTTGGATTTTCCAGTTGAGCGGCTCGTTTTGGGCATTTCAGTGAGTATGCCGGGTGTTCTCCTTCACAGTTTGAGCAGGTGGGTTTATTTGTTTTCGTACACTTTGCCGACGAGTGCGCTTCTGCGCAGTGTGGGCATTTTGGCTTGTGTGTTGGGCACTCCTGTGCTTGGTGCCCGGTAGTGTTGCAGATGCTGCAGTACTTCGGTATTGGGGGTACTGGATTCAGATTTGAAGCTTCGCATTCGTGTATCCTTCCGTAGATACTAATTCCATGTGTGAGGCTTTTGGAGTAGTGATCCTTGTCGTTGGTTATTATTCTTATTAATGGCGTGGGGTTGTTTGTTCTTCTGGAGATGATTCTCCAGAGTTTTATATAGTGGATTTTCTCTTCGTCTAGGAAGTGGATGATTTCATCTTTCGTTATATTCAGGTCCACCCCTTTTATGACGTAGGACAGGTGCGGTGTGCTTGCCGTGTTGCTTTTCTGTTGTGTGTTTGGGCGTAGGTCTATGACCTTCATTGAGGTGTCGCCTGTTCTTTGTCTTAGTATTTTTTGTAAGGTTTCTGGGGTTTTGTCCGTGTTTGTTGTTTTGAGGAGTGCTGTTCTATTGTAGTTGACTTTGAGTTCCGATATTTGGCCTTTTAGTATTTCGGTGGTATTCAGGACGTTGTATAATGTTTTCTGGTTGGCTAGTTTCTCTGGGATGTCTGGTATGTTCAGTATTTTTTCGGCTGGTTTGTTGTGTTTTGTTTCCGGTGTGGAGGATTTTGGTTGGGGGTTCGGAGGAAAAGAGGGACTGGGTTCAGGATAAGGTGAGGTGTGAGGGTTGGTTGTTTTTTGGCTGCGTTCCTTGTGCGGGTCATGGTCAGGCTGATACTACCTGACGACCTTGGTTTTGTTTGTTCTGATTCTTCGGCGTCCTGGGCGTTGGTAGCACTGGCTTCGCCTACCTGGGTTCGGCTGGAGTCGAATTGTGTTTACCTACTTCAGGTGTTTTGTTCTAGTGCTTTCCTTTTACCTGAGGATTTAGCTCTGTTCCTTCTTCGGATGGATTTGATTCCAGGAATCAGGGATCCGTCACGCACTAAGGGTTTTACGAGGGTACGAGGTTTAGGTAGTTCACTATTCACTTTCACTGGTTTGGTTTCAACCTTTGCAGGTCGAAATCTAACACTGAACTGGGCACTAGTTCATAACTTCCCAGACAGATTATGATGTGAAGCACATTGAAGGGGGAACCATGTTGAAATTAATAAAGAAACGACATGGCGACATGCCAAACAGCCATAAGGTGTGATGAAATAATTTTGAAATACGTATGAGAAGCATATGTAAAGTCGATGTTGCAACAGGTCGATGTTGATACTCATTTCAAATGATTTCATTTGTAGATTATGGAAAATATAATATCAAGCGCCTAATGTGGAATCACATATTCGAAATTCAATGTTATTAGGTTACGAACAGCTATAAGGGAAATTAAATAGCAGCAGTTTGAAGCATAATCAAACCAACCAAAAAAAGGCCTTTGTAGGCGAGGGATTCTGTAATTCACAAGACACATTCTCATTGTCACTACTAAACTGGATAGGTTGACGTGAAGTTGTGTGTAGTTAATGGTGGGGTGAAGACCAGAAGTAAATAATAAACTATTTCAAGACTGAAGTGAATGAGCGATAAAATACAACACCACTGCGATCAATCTGTCATTGATTATCTGACACGATCAAAATACACGGGGTATTCCTTATGATATTACGATTGTCATTTATTTGATTCCTAAAATCATTCATATTTAGTACAGGAGTTTTATATACAAGAGAAGACCCCATGAATGAAAATCTAGAAGATTCAGTCCAGAGATTAGGGTAGGTGATGTAGAAATAATAAAAAGAAAGGTGGCGTATTATATGATGAAGCGGTCATTTCTATCATAAAAAGTCGCATAAAAAATTTCTCAAGAATATAAAGCGCTGAAACGTCACTTTGGTCACTTTAACCGCAGCGAAAAACACACATTTTTCAAGTCCCATTTTTTTCAAATACCCATATGATTTGCAATGTAACGTGTCACAAAAATTTGTGTGAAAATAAGCGCATCTTCATCTCAGTACGTGTCAGTTTGAATAAATAACCGTCCACAGATATTGGAAATTTTTATTTAGATGAACATTTGAAATTTATTTAATCAAAAAGCCTTTTCTGTGAAGAACAGAGCTTTTCACTTAGGATATTGATAAAAATAAGAAATCAGTCTACTTTGGTTGAATCATAATGATTCGTAACTGCGCCACCACGTGAAGGAGCAATATTTTACTTTTCGAGTAGATAAAAGTTGCTTATAGACTGTAATTACCATCATGTTAGTTGAACCGGAAAGTGGTGAATGAGCGATAAAATGATCGCTCATTCACTTCAGTCTCGAAATAGTTTATTATTTACTTTTGGTCTTCACCTCACCATTAACTACACACAACTTCACGCCAACCTATTCATTTTAGTAGTGACAGTGTGATAGTGAAAACGTGTCTTGTGAATTACAGAATCCCTCGCCTCCAAGGGCCCATTTTGGGCCCTTGGAGGCGAGGGATTCTGTAATTCACAAGACACGTTTTCACTATCAAATCAATATTCAATAGCCCAAAATGGGCCATTTTGGGCCCATTTTGGGCTATTGAATTTCCCTTATAGTTGTTCGTAACCTAATAACATCGAATTTCAAATATGTTATTCCACATTAGGCGCTTGATATTATATTTTCCATAATCTACAAATGAAATCATTTGAAATGAGTATCAACATCGACCTGTTGCAACATCGACTTTACATATGCTTCTCATACGTATTTCAAAATTATTTCATCACAATTTATGCCTGTTTGACATGTCGCCATGTCGTTTCTTTATTAATTTCAACATCGATACCCCTTTCATGTGCTTCACATCATAATCTGTCTGCGAAGTTGAAAACTAGTGCCCTTTTGACATGACATTATCTTTGAGTTCTCTCTATGAATTCACTTCAGTCTTTTCATTTGATCCATAATCCATGTTGAGATCCAAACATTATTAACGCCCCGTTGGCATCGTTGTTTTTTTTCTTTGTCGATGAATTAAGCAGAAATTTACTTTTCATTTGACTGCTGTGCGTGACGATCTGATCATTAATGCCCTTCTGACATGTTACGGCCATCTTTGTCTTTAATTTCTCGTTATATATGTATTGCATTCGTTTCCCTCTCATACGCGATGATGTGACTATCATTAACGAAGATACAACTCAGTGCCCTATTGGCATCATCTTTGTTTCTTCTTTGTCGACGAATTCTGCATTTCTTTCCCTTCCATTTGATGTGCTACACGTTGAGATACAACTATCATTAACAAAGATGTGACTTAGTGCCCTTCTGACATGTTGTGCCATCTTTGTTTTTTCTTTGTTGATACATTCCGCATTGGTTATTCTTTCATTTGATGAGCTATACGTCACGATACGTTCATTATTAGCGATAATACAACTTAGTGCCTTCTGACAGATGCGCCATTTCTTTGTAATAACTCATTCATTTCAACAAATCATCACACATTTTCTACCACGCCATCACCTCCCACGCTGACTACGTCACTTTCAAAGTTTCAATTTTATATCATTAATAATATCATTATTCGACCCTCATTCTCCAGTTCAATTTCATCTAACACAATCAACCGACTGATATTTGATTCCTCCATTCTGATTAGTTGACCGACACCACTCTGTAACTGAAGTTAGGCTGAGTGTTCCACAAGGTTCCATTCATGAGTCTGAAAATTCATAAAATGAACCTTCATACGACAAAGCATGTACTCATGTCATCTCCTGATGATGCTACTTGGTTAACGAAACGCGCTAAGTAATAGATGACTGTCGTATTGAAACATGAAAACGGCTACAATGACGACGAAACAATACGAAGAAACGCACGCAAAACGGTCGAAACATACGCAAAACGTTCGAAACGTACATAAAACGGCCGAAACGCACGTAAAACGATCGTAACAGCAAAACGTTCGAAATAGTCGCAAAACGGCCGAATACTTCGTTTTCCCCATTTTCGAACGTTAACTCAAAAATATGTAACTCCTCGACACCTTTGGTGCCATCTCCTCCTCCTGATGATGATAACTTGGTTAACAAAGATACGACTTAGTGTCCTTCTGACATATTGGAACGATAGACCTCTGTTAAACCGACATATTTTTTCCCAAATGATGTATTTTGAGACACATTGAGGAACCGCACGTTGAAGTGTTGAACTGTCACATTTTTTCTTAAATCTGATTCATCATTCACCATTATTAATATATCAATTTCACGCTTCCAATATACAATCATTATTCGAGTCGTATTCCTAACCGTTCATACCTAATTTTGAAACCGGTAATGCTACATTGCCTCACAAACAACGATTTATTTTACAACCGACAACACATAAAGCGGGCTAGCAACCTATAACTTCGATACCATCTCCATCATCTCTCTTTGCGTTGATTATGTCACACGTGTCTCTCACTCTTACAAACACACACACCTTTATATGAAACATCAATTCTTCTTCAAATTTATATTTTCCTATCTTCAACATAATAATGACGTTACAACATTCTACGGAAATCAAAAAATTCGGTCAAGTATAATGAATAAGTCAATTTCGTTTCCGACAAAATAACCATTCGCAATTACTTTCAATATTCCACGTTGGTGTCGAGGCTAAGGACAACGTTTACTACGCCGACGTCTTGGGTTCGATTCTCATTCCGATATCTTTTTTTTTTAATTAGGAGCACGTGACTGGTACGTGACAAGGGGGCTCGAGGGGTGATGATGAGTCTTAAGCGGGCCTGAGCGGTGATGAGGAGTACTAAGGTGGCCGAGGGAGCGTAGTCCTAGGAGGCACACGCTCTTTGAACCTCTCCGATACTCCGGCCAGCAGAAAAAGGACTACTGGCTTCAATGGGACTTTGTGAGCCTTCGAGATGACCTATTGACTCGGAAATCGGAAAGCCCGGACGTGTGCTCTTCGAGAAAGGGTCCGAAGATAAGGCAAAGAGAAAATTTGAAGCAGTACCTCAGTGGAAGCCCTTTTGAGAGAATCGGAGTTGACATTCTGGGACCACTTCGATTGACCAAATCCGGTAACAAGTACCTCATGGTTGTGATGGACTGCTTTTTCAAATGCCCAAGCAAGAGGCTAAAACGGTGGAAGAACGTAATTGCCAGACACAAGAGTACCCCAAGAACTACACTGGGATTAGGGCCGTAACTTCGACTCAGATTCATGGAAGGAAATGATTGAAGCAGTAAAGTTGGTTTGTGGAAACTCAGCTGATATTGTTTCATTCCCTTAAACCCTCAAAAGACCATGACCGAATTCAGTCCCTGAGGACATAATTGGTAGCATAACCAAGCCGTTGCTCTGCGAAGATACAAAGGTAAAAATTTCACTGTTGACCAGGCCACCAATTCGCAATCCGTGTGATCAGAACGGATTTCAAACTTTTTCTGATCTGGTGGCAGCCAGCAACTCTCGCGCTACCAAACTAAATTAAAAAGTGATCAATTCAGCTGAACGATCATATATGCAGGGGGTGCATTTTTATTGTGCGAAAATAATTAAGATAAAATTATTATATATTCAAGACCACATATCATTAGTATTATATAGGGATCGCTAATTCAGACCCGACTGCACACGTTGATGTAGTGTTCTGAAATAAATTCGATTTTCAATACGTTTGTATTTGGTGGAATTACTAGGATTCTGTGTACGAAACTGTTATTTCCAACTGAAGGACGAATTTTTTTCACAAGATGAGGGACTGCCAATGGGATCGCCACTTTCAGCAGTCATAGCCAACATATATATGGAGTGGTTTGAAACTCTGGCCATTGAAGAAGCCCACAAGAAACCTCGAGTCAGGTTGAGATATCCATAATATGGAACCATGGGAACACTGAACTAGACGCTTTCCTGAAACACATCAATAGCGTGAGACCTTCCATCACTTTTACAATGAAGAAGGAAATCCACAACGAATTGCCATTCTTGGACGTTTTGGTGAAGAGGACCGACACTAAGTGGTGTAATAACTTCAGGTTCATTTATAAGGAACGGAATGAAACGACTTCGTAGAAAAACTTCCTCTATTCAGAATAACTCAAATTGATCTACCTTGTTTCAATTACATGATCCTCGTCGTAATCCTTCCCTATCTCAATGTTACATAATGTTTTAATAACATAAGATCGGCATACATCGAAAAGAGCTGTCCTGGCACGTATTAGGTGTTCTAATTAGAATATTGTTTATTTCTCAATTTGTTATTGTTCCACATTATTTGCTATACCAGTACATCTCCCCCCGATGACGAAAAAAAAATTTTAAACAATATTTTTTTTTTTTCATTCAATAAACAATTTTGTCCTATTTTTGTGTATTTCTACCAGCTTATTATCTATTCTAACTACAACATTTGGATCTTTATCTTCTACTATAATATAAGGACCTTTGAAGATAGGATCATACTTATTTGAAGATGTGTTCCTTACTAATATCTTATCACCTATCCTAACATTAACAGGATTAATTTTAATATCTAGTTTTTGTTTTCGTAACGATTTTGATACCATTAAATTATTTCTCGCGTCATTCCAAGCTGTTTGCAATCTAAATTTTAACTGAATTGGGTAATCATCGAAATTATATACAGGGTCGACTTGTGTAGCAATGCTCGATGGTACTCGACTCATTTTGCCGAAAACCAATTCGTATGGACTATACCGAGTTTCCGTATGCACTGTATTATTATATGCAAAACACCAATATGGTATCCATGAGCTCCAGGTGTCTGGATGCTCTGATGCATGTATGCGTAAATAATCACCTAGATTTTTATGTGTGTTTTCCAATGCTCCAATGGTTTCGTGATGATACGCCGTTGAATTCAGCTGTTCGATTTTTAGCAGTTTGCACGACTCTTTGAAGGTCGACGCTAGAAATTCAGTGCCTCTGTCTGTCACAACTTGTTCTGGAATACCAAATCGTAAAATAAAATTTTCTACGAATGATTTCGCGACTGTTACTGCCTCTTTATTTTCTAATGGATACCCTTCTACGAATTTTGTTAACTCACATTGCAACGTCAAAATGTATCGGTTATTTTCCCTGTCTTGGTCTAAAGGGCCCACCAAGTCAAGAAAAACTTTCTGAAACGCTGAGGTAGCCGTTGTGGTTATTTTCATTGGTTGCCGATGCGGTCTTGAGTACTTATATCTCTGACAGTCATCACAACGTTTTACAAAATTTTCGATATCCTTTCGGAGACCAGACCAAAAGTAAAGTTTTCTAATATTGTTATACATGCGATTAATTCCAGCATGCCCTCCCGTTGGTAACATGTGGTAATCGTTCAAAATTAATTGCTGGGTTTCCTTCCTAGTTATGTGTTGCTGAGCTTTTATTATATTTATTTTTATACCTGCCTTTCGAATTTCATTGGGAATTTCCAAAATGTTTTTTAATAACGATGCGCATCTATCTTCTTTTACTATAACTAATTCTGGAATTCCATATTCTTGGCAAATTTCCTTCAGGTCTCTCAACGATGCACCGAATGCAGTCGCTGATCGAGATTCATCCTGATTCATATAAATAGTATTTGCCTTTTCATCATATAATATATTCCCTTTTATTTTACACTCAGAACGTTTTTTTCTTTGAAACTCAACTTTCGACAAAGGATACAACTGAACAAATTCTTTAGGTGGTTTCAATAATTCTACGACACCAGGATGATCAGGCCTGTTATCGAAAGAGATATTGGACTTTTCCCGTGAATTGTTGCCCAATTTCTTCGTTTGTGCCCTTGTCACGACATTCATGACTTGACAGGAATTAACTGACATTTCTTTCAGTTCGTCGGAGTCAATTTTTATACGACTTAATGCATCAGCCGTTACATTATCTTTTCCTTTAACATAACTTATTGTAAAATCATATTCTTCTAGTGTTAACCTAAATTTCGTTAGTCTACTTGAAGGATTCGTCATACCGAAAAGATATAATAATGGTTTATGGTCTGTAAGGATAATGAACTTTTTCCCGTAAAGATAAGGACGAAATTTTTTCACACTCCAACAAATAGCAAGTAATTCTTTCTCTATCACACAATAGTTGACTTCAGCTTTATTCAGCGATCTGCTGGCGAACGCCACCGGCTTATCATCTGAATTTGACAGAACTGCTCCGATAGCCAAATTTGAGGCATCGGTACGTAATTTAAAAACGTTTGATTCCGAAAAATCAGGATATGCGAGAATTGGTGGTTGTACCAGCGCCTGCTTTAGCGTTTCGAATGCTTTTTGACATTCTTCGCTCCAAGCGAATACTACACCCTTTTTTGACAATCTGTTAAGCGGTGCTGCGATATCCGCGAAATTCTGAATGAACTTCCTATAATAGTTCGCAAATGCTACAAACCGTTTAGTTTCATTCGAGTCTTTTGGAACCGGAAATTGCTGTATAACACGTATTTTTTCAAAATCTGGAGATATTCCTTCAGATGAAATCACGTGACCCAGATACAATATCTGTTTTTTCAAGAATTCGCATTTGTAAGGATTTAGTTTTAAATTGACCTGTCTCAATCGCTGCAAAGTTTTTACCAAATTCCGATTATGAACTTCCAAATTATTCCCGAAAACTATCAAATCGTCCAAATAAATGAAACATCTCTCATAATTTAACCCTGACATTGCTATGGTCATCGCTCGAGAGAAAGCACTTGGACTCAGTTTCAACCCCATCGGTAATCTCGTCATTTGATACTGACCTTTATCGGTTGTGAAACTTGTGTAAGCTCTAGATGTTGCATCCAATTCAACCTGATAATAGCCCTGAGATAAGTCAAGATGTGAGAAGTACATCGCTCCGGAGAGTGAGTCTAAAATTTCATCTATGCAAGGTAATGGAAATTTGTCATCCTCAATGCGTTTATTCAACAGACGGTAATCGATAACTATCCTCCATTGTTTATTACCCTTACTATCCTCTTTTTTCGGTACTATTAACAATGGTGCCGACCATTCGGACCTTGTTTCCTCTATAATTCCTTCTGACAGCATGTTGTCAATTTGTTTATTTATTTCCGCTTTCTGCGAATGCGGTAACCGGTATGGTTTTACGTATACCGGAATGGCATCCTTTTTTAAATGTATGGTCTGTTTACAGACATTTGTCACCGTCAGTGGGTCATTTTCAAAGCGAAATACGTCCGCATATTTTGCACAGATTTTATCAATAGCTATTTTTTCCTGCTTATTAAGACCTTTGGTATTTATGGAGTTGAGTAACTTATCTATACGCTCAACTGAAAAGTGTGTGTTTCCAAAAGTATGAACATCAAATTCTGAAATATTTTCAGTTTTGGGCCTAAAATTTTTCAAGTGTACCTCTTTATCCGTAATATTCAGAATTTTAACAGGTATAATGTGGTTGTGAGGCTTTGCGATAATTCCCGCAGTATAAACACCTTCTGAAATTTCTTCTGGTATGATAATACAATCATCTGAGTTATGTACTTGCAAATATTTAATAATTTCGCACCTTGGTGGAATCGTTATATAATTTTCATACTTGGATTGCAGTGGAATCGACAGTTTCCGATTGTTTATATATATAGAGAATGTGCATAATTCGTAGTTTAATATTGCAGAGTGCTTGACAAAGAAATCTGACCCAATAACACCATTCATATCACTACCAAAGTCATTCACCACATGAAATTCGTGACCTATCTTAACGTCAGATAGTTCTAATGTAATATTAGCCGAGCCTTGCGTGAAGACAAAACCCGCTATGCCGTTTATTTTGATTCTATTTGTCGTATCAACAAACTGATTTTTATTTATACATGATGTAAAAATTACGCTTACCGAAGCACCCGTATCCAATAAAAATTTCAACTCACTTTTTCCGTTTTTCATACATACATAATTAAGACCATTCATACTTAAAACCTTATAATCACCTACATTCTCACTGACTCGACCGAAAAAACTGATTAGCTTGCGGGGAAGGGTTGTTTAATTCAGCATCCTGAGCGTTTTCCATAAAAAACCCTCTTCGAGATGGACTGAAAGTTTGGTTGTTGTGATTATTCCAACGCCCTCTAAAATTTCCGCGAAAATGTCCCTGGTTTCGACCCCTAAAATTATTTTTACTATGCAAACTACTTCCTCTGATCTTATTCGATTGTGAGTTATTGAATTGTCCGGTACTGAAATTTGGTCTTCCCCTATTATTCTGCTGAAATCCTCGACTCGTACGGTTGAAATTATTAAGTTTTGAGTTCCCTCGCATGTGAAACACCTGCGAAGAAGAGGTTGCACCTCCCGTACATTCCTCATCTACAGCTCCCGTTATAGCATCTTTCAAAGCGCTATAGTTCCTAGCTTTTATGACAGTTCCCAGATCGTGACTTCGCAGTCCGTTCGCGAAAGCATGAATTGCCAGTTTTTCGTTCGCAACTTTAAGAATTTTCATTGCCTCGACATTTCCATCGGCTTGCGCTATTGTCAAATCGACCAGTAATTCCTCGATTGATTTACCAAATTCATTCACTGATTTATGTTTTTGTTTTGCGTTATGTAATTCAACTGATAAACTTGCGGCAGAATGCTTTGTCAACAAGTGTGTTTTGATGTCTTTAATTAAATCAGTATTAGACGGATATGACGACTCTAATCTCATCTTTGCACTTTGTGACAATCTAGTTTTAAGGACATAGTTTGTTAGTGTTATTTTTCCATTATCGTCTAAAAGACTATCGTATAATTCAATGGCATCTATTAACTGTTTTACAGATTCCTCCGAATTGTCGGTTATAGGCAATAAGCTTGACGCTATTCTGAGATCAAATTTTTCACCCATTATTGTAAAACTTCTAGTAATTTCTGTAATATTAGCTAATCTAGTCTCTAAGGTATTTCGAATATCGACTAATAATTTGTTTGAAGATTCAACATATAACTTAACTTTTTGAATTATATCTGCATCTTTAGGGCCCGCATTGAATTTATTTTTCACTTCATTTAACTCTGATTCAATCCTATTTAATTCTTCAAACTTGCGATTTATAGCTTTTAGATCGACTCGCCTCTCTTTGCTATCTTTATTTAAATTCCTATTAAAAACTTTGAGTTCTTCAAACGAGTATCTAAATAAGTCTATGATGCTCATTTGCTACGCTAAAGACGAAAATAAATCGATATATTGATACACAAACTTATACTAAATAAATACGACCTTAAAATGTCTTTCCATGTGTCATCCAATTTCCACTCTACTTGTTGTTGGTTTTCACTTTGGAATGCGTGAACCACCCATGAAATTCGTTTTCTTCTCACTCCTTACGCCTATACCAACTCCTGACTCCTCGTTATCTCTCTTCTTATCTTCTTTTCTAATGATTTCTGGCACCTCTTTATTAGAAATGCGCCGAGTGCCAAAATGAAACAGGCGAAAGCTACTATGCCTAGTACTTCGGAAACGGAGAACCCATTGCTAGCTGAAACTCCACCACTGTTCCCGGCTTGGCTTATGATTACTTCTTCTTTACTCTCTGTGGATCCCATGTTGGAAGATGTCAAATGCAACTCGTCTCTATTTCTCAGTATCTACCCGTTAATAACATACGTGGTAATCCTGGAATCATCCTGGCAGGATCGCCATGTAATAAACTCACTTCAGGTTCATTTATAAGGAACGGAATGAAACGACTTCGTAGAAAAACTTCCTCTATTCAGAATAACTCAAATTGATCTACCTTGTTTCAATTACATGATCCTCGTCGTAATCCTTCCCTATCTCAATGTTACATAATGTTTTAATAACATAAGATCGGCATACATCGAAAAGAGCTGTCCTGGCACGTATTAGGTGTTCTAATTAGAATATTGTTTATTTCTCAATTTGTTATTGTTCCACATTATTTGCTATACCAGTACAGTGGGAAACATCTGTATACCGAAAACCCACTCACACGAGAAAGTATCTGAACCACGAATCCAACCACCATCAATCAACTAAAAGAGGAATCATCAAGACTCTATTAGATCGTGCTTTCGGGCTCTGTAACACGAAGGAAGGTCTCGAGAAGGAACTAGACATCATCAAAAATGATCTTCATCGGAATGGCTACTCCAAAGCGATGGTAGAAAAGACCTTGGCTAAAAGACAGCAGGAGCCTCGCAAGGAAGAGAAGCCGTCACAACGAGTGCTTGCACTGCCCTACATCAGAGGATTATCGGAGAGGGTAAGAAGAATTGGTTCCAAGTACAACATCAGAACCTGCTTCAGATCCGGTAACACTATGCGTAGCAGCCTCACGAAAACCAGGCCACTAAACGCGGACTGCGATTCCAAGAATTGCATTTACCGGATACCCTGTGAGTGCGGAAAATCCTATATTAGTGAAACTAAGAGGCCATTGAATGTTCGCATTGCCGAGCACAAGAAACACACACAGCGAGGGGAAACCAGCAAATCAGGAATAGCAGACCATGTTTGGACCCATTAACACAACATCGAGTGGTCCCAAGCTGAGATCTTGCACAGAGAGAAACATTGGTTCAGGAGAAAATTCAAGGAAGCCGCATACATGTTGTCCAACAACGTATTCAGCCAAGCCAGCGTAGAAATACGCAACATATGGAAACCCATCATCAAGCGAAAAATGGCCAACTCCCGGCAAACGGTCATCTCCCACGGAACCAGTGAAGCGGGGATAAGTGAAAGTACTCGAACGACCTATAAATAGTCATCTCTCGGAGGAATCAGTCCAGTCATCACCCGAAGACGTGACTTGGAATCTCTCAACTTTTTATTTTTATTTTCTTTTTTCATTTCTTCATTTTTATTTATTTTTTTTCAATTGTTCTATTTTACTTGTATTTTATTTCACTATTATTTCATTTCAGGTTTATTTTGCTTAATATAATTGTTATTTTCAGCTGTTCATTTTTAATTCTTCTTTTTTAGTTGTTTCAGGGATTTCAAATCATTTGATATAGTAGACAATGGAAGTCCGAACTAGTGAAATTCATCATGAAACATTGTCAATCACCTTCAAACAAACCAAATTGTTTATTATATATATTGAACTCCCACGTTACTGGCTTTATCAATAAGTGATAGCGATAATTCTGCATGTCTGTATTATATACAGGGTGGGGCAGTGGGGGATTTACGAGCAGGTTGAGTAGGCTTGAGCCTAGGGCGGCGGATTTTAGGGGGCGGAAAATTTGTCCCAACTTTTTTTGTCTTAGAGAAATAAAAAATAAATAAATAGCTGAATGTTATTAGATTTCACCACTTAACTGAACTTGTTAAAGTGGGGAATTTAACGTTTGACAATCTGCTAATAATTTTTTTTTATACTACGTATTTGTGTAGGTAGTCTTATTTGGAGTGCAGTGCGGGAACGAATGACGATCATTCACTAAGAGTGTCTGGCCGAAATGAAATCGCGGGGGCGGTCGGGTCGCTGAGGGAGCCGAAGTAACGTTCGGCTACGTTGTGGCAGCATTGAGTTCGGGAGCAATTGAGAAAGATATAGAGCTGCGTCAGCGCAGCGGCGATACAAACTGGGAAGTCTCGTCCCGTATTTAATTTTTGTCAAAATAAAAGTCACCTCGGATAATTGCGTCTTGCAATTTCCAATTGAAAGTGTTTAGTGGGTTGTATACATAATTTTTATAACATAACAACACCGGACACTGATTAATAAAACGATGAAAATTGACAGTTTTCTTAAAAGTGTAAGGGGAAACAGTATTGTAAGACCAGGAACTTCAACTACATACAGTGATACACTACAATATGAAAAATATGGATTTCAACTCTGCGGCCCAACAACTGGGATCTGTTGAATAATTTGCTTTTGAAAAAACGGATATGTATGTTTCTGACAAAGAGGCGGTAGTCGCGGTAGAGGAATCATCAATATGTATCACAGTTGAACGTCTGCGTCTCAGTTTCACACGTCAAGTACAAGTAATGACCAAGTGCAAACAACAGTGAATCTGAATAAAGATCCAGCTTTGTGGGAAATTAATGGCTTAGTAAATTTACAAACTATTATCTTTTTTTGTCAAAAATTAGAAAAAGTATTCTTATATAGTTTAATATTTGTGATGAGTATACCAATTGTTTAGAAACCGTGCAATTATTTTTAGAATCCAATGATGTTAAATATCAGTATCTTGCTTACTAGAGATTCGTATGCTGCTGTATGTTAGTATTTATTGATTTCATGGATTACATTATTTAGAATCTCAGAAAATTTACTAAACAAGTTTACAATAAATGTTATTAGTTTAGAAAATTTACTGGGCAGTTCTTAATTTTTCATAAGATATGATGTTTTTGTTCATGTAAGGTATCGAAATGCAGAGGTCAGAAGGGGCGGCAAAATTTGAATAGCCTACTGGCGGCAAATGTGTTAATCCGCCACTGAGGGTGGTCCATCGAAAACTTGACATGGAGGTTTCGGGTACTAATCTTGCAAATCCTAAAAAACGCTCAGACAGGTCGATTTTTATTCGGAGGGGGACATTTTTCCCATTTACAGCGTCGTCACTACAACTCCGGAGCAGAGGGGTGAACAACCTTGGAATTTTAATAGAGAACTGGGGGCGAGTCGCACATCCTTTGAAGAATCTTGGAAGTCTCTAAACAAAGGTGTACATTTTTTAAAATTTGGACGAACC
The DNA here is from genome assembly GCF_025532065.1 of Leptinotarsa decemlineata. Lineage (NCBI taxonomy): Eukaryota > Metazoa > Arthropoda > Insecta > Coleoptera > Chrysomelidae > Leptinotarsa > Leptinotarsa decemlineata. Next base: position 905,520 of record NW_027412608.1, read on the forward strand.
ATATTAAATTAAGAGTTGAAGTTACTTACTTTATTCTCATGTTAGCATATGCTCAAAATGGGCACCTCCAGCTTCCATGCAATAATAGAGACTTTGTTGGAAACGTTCTCGAACATTGTGGTGCATTTCTGGAGTGATTTGGCGACATTCATTTGTGATTCGTTGCCGTAACTCTTCGAGTGATGCAGGAGGAGTACAGTAAATTATGCTTCAAATGACCCCACAGAAAGAAATCTACCGGCGAAAGGTCTGGTGATCGTGGTGGCCATTCGATAGTGCCCCGCCCTCCAATCCAGTGATCCGGAGAAGTCTGATCTAAATTCTGCCGAACAGGCAGAGCATAGTGCGGAGGAGCCCCATTTTGTTGAAATGTTAACAGATCCTCCCAATAATTGTGGTCATTTTTAATAATATCAGTGAGAAGGGGATTAATAGTATCTTCCAGAAGCTCCAGATACATCTGTCCGGTTAAATTGCCTTCTAAAAACAATGGGCCAGCAATACGGTCACAAAAAATTCCAGCCCATACATTTAATTTTTGTGGACGTTGAGTATGCACTTCATGAAAAATGTGAGAATTTGAATCAGCCCAATAGCGACAATTATGGCGATTAACTGTGGCCATTTAGAAAAAAGAACATTCACCACTGAAGCAAATTTTGAAAACAATATGTGGATTTTCCACCGCTCGTTCACTAACTAACTAGCAAAATTGCAAGCGTCGATTGAAATCATCTTCATTCAGTTCTTGCGTTGATTTAATCTCGTAACGATACATTTTGTGGGTTTTTAAAATACGCCAAATGCTAGTTCGTAACACCCTGGAAACACATGCTAACTTGCTTGTGCTCAAAGTATGGTCAGGCTCAACATGGCACAGAATTGCCACTTGTGTCGCCTCATTTGTTACTGGTGGTTCGATTTGCCGTTTTTTATTTGCTGCAGATCCATTTGCACGAAATTTGGCAATTAAATCGAAAACATACTGTCGCGACACATTTTTCCCATGTTGTTGATTGAACAGTTCAGCGGCTCTCGCAGCACAACTTCTATTTCTACACAGTTCAATCTCTGCAGTTGTGTGAACCATTGTTTTTCAGCAACACTTTACGGCACTCACTACTAGTAATAATGTAGATATCACTTTTGATTAATAAAACTGAGAAATAGAAACAGCATTTTTAACCATTTCTCAACTGTAATAGTCCTCTTGTCAGAGAATAACTAAAAAGTTAACAAAAAAGTAGCATAAGAAACAAAGAGTTCCAAATACATTCCAACTGGGCAGTGGCGTACAACAATTAGTTGCTATTAGCAATATTGAAAAACTTGATTATCGAAAAGAACTCTTTTAAATAGGTCCAAATTTTAAAACATGTACACCATTGTTTAGAGAATTCCAAGATCTTTCAAACGATGTGTGACTCGCCCCCTATTCCCTATTTTAAATTACAAGGGTTGTTCTCCCCTCTGCTCCGGGGTTGAAGTGACGACGCTGTAAATGGGGTAAAAAACTATCCCCCTCCCAAAAAAAATCGACCTGTCTGTCTGACCTCCATGTCAAGTTTTTGATGGCCCACCCTGTATATTTTTACCAACATGAAATGAAACAAAAAAATTACTGTTCCAACCAAAATATCAATATAGAACATCCTGTATTTTTTCATTTGTATGAAATGTTTCAACTTTTTACTACATTTTTTATCAGAGGTATACTATACAAAAACAGATATTTACAAATTATATCCAATTTTATTAACTTTTATAACCACAAAAATTCATTTATTTACGTTCACTTACTCAACATTTTTTCAATATACGAAAAAAAAATGAGCAATTCGAAAAATCGGTTTCCCTGATAACAATGGACCAAGGGAATCTTGTTGATTAACCCTGTATTATTAGCATTACATTTGTTTGACGTTTTACTTGCATCACTTTCAAATGGTCATGTTATTATTACCTTGAAAAAAATCATTGATTGATGGAGAAACACAGTCCAATTTTCAATAATAATAATTAATTGCTGTTGTAGTTATTTGTATACAAGTTTCTATCTTCACAGATCCTTTTTTTAATAAATTTTGAAGAAACCTTCAGAAAAATTAAGTCACTAAACTATAACTCCACTAAATTCTCAGAAATGACTTGATATTTTTGCCTTAATCTGTCTCTTGCAGTGGCGTACGTAAATTATACTGAACATATGAGGAAAAATGATAAAATAGGTATATAGAATCACATCCTTGACAACAATGTTTTTGTTTTGATATTTTTGAGAATTTAGTGTTTACTATTTTGGAATTGTTCTAATAAAGATGTGTATGGTGTATTTGTATTTATAACACCATCCTCCTCCCCCACTTCTGATCTTAACTGACGTCAGACGGTATTAGCTATGTCAAGGACATATGACCTTTAACATGAGGTTTGACATTGAGATTCGAGCCCGTTTCCTGTACGTAACGTTGATGTTCGGCATGCAACACGTAATCATTCTGAACCTTTGCGGCATTAAAACAGCTGCAAAGTAAAAAAATAGCCCTCTTCAGGGCTACCAAAATACATATTTCACACAATGTGATAATTCACATTGTGTAAAATATGTATTTTGGTAGCCCTAATGTATGTATGAGTTTTGAGTAGGTAAAGTTTTCTAAGTAGATTTAATGTAAATATTAGATTATGATATTTTTGAGTCTGTATATATAGGTTGTGTAGATAAAAAGATTAAAAAAGGAGTATACATTCAATTGGTTTGGAACACATTGAATAATAAGATGGTTAGGGCATTATTCTTTACTTTTTTTGATTATTTTTTTTGTCTTTAATTGATCTTTCACTGAAACATATGTTTTCATAAGGACACCACAGGCAACCGACATACACGAATATCGGTTGTTTTTGTTTCTTCTGTTACCATTGTTGAATCTGTTGAAATATGTTTTTCCGTTAACCAAACTGTCAAACAATAATTAAATTTCAATTGTATCATTTTTTAAGTTCAGAAAACACACAGCAAAATGTAACTTCCTCTAGAGTGAAAAAATTGTCAGGTGTGTAAAGATTCGTGGAAGTTCATGTCTTCTATAAAAAGCGAAGTTTCAATAACATCATCGTTCCTATTCACATTCTATTATCTCACACTTCATTCCTCAGAAATAAATCTTCGTCATCATGAACTCCATGTACAGAGTGGGCCAAATTTGACCCTTTTAAAGGGAAACTCATGTCAAATTTTTCATAATTCTCATACTTCATTGCGAATGTATTTGAAAATTGAATAAAAACCACTGCTTGTGTGAAGCAGTGCTTGAATGAAAATTTGACAGCTGCCAGTAAAAATTTGCAGTTTTATCGCTGCATCGTCTAAAGCCTAATTATGATGCACTGTTTGGAACCTTTGGTGTACTTATGATGTACTGTTTGGAACCTTTGGTGTAGTAATGAATATTACTGGAGTTTTTTCCCAACACCAAATCGTTATTTTTACACCTCGACACGTGTTTCGATCACCAAGTGATCATCATCAAGTGATCGAAACACGTGTCGAGGTGTAAAAATAACGATTTGGTGTTGGGAAAAAACTCCAGTAATAATATTTTTTACCTTTGGTGTAGTAATGAATATTACTGGAGTTTTTTCCCAACACCAAATCGTTATTTTCAACACCTCGACACGTGTTTCGATCACCAAGTGATCATCTTTAAGAGGAAAGTGGTTTTTGAATTCAAATCCGATCAAAACTTGGGCATATATAAGCTTATAGGGTCGGAGGATAGCTCACCCTATCAGTATAGTGGAGGTTACAACTTCCGACTGGTGACGTTTGAATCCTAAATGGGAATTTTCTTTCAAAATCGTTTTTGCTTAGTTTATTTTATATTCCTCCTGTTTCAGAACACAAGATACCAGAAAATATAGAAAATTTTTGAAAATAACATTTTTATTATAACATTAATACAGGTATATACAACGGATGAACTATTATTTTGTATCTGTACCAGACTGAAACCACATTATATTCCCATTGTTGATTCTTATTCTTTTTTACTGGAATAATGCTTGTAACTGCAATCAGGATCCCTACAATTACCATCTATATCGTAAGGACAAGTAATGGCTAATGGATCGTCTTGGTCATTCCTAAAACAAATATATAAAAAATAATTCAGTATTCAATAAGAGACGAATAATGGAGACTTCTCCAAAGTCAGAGATTTGATTATAATTCTCCAAAATGAATAGTGAAATTTGGGTAACATCAGGGTTGCGAATGAGACCAAATTAAGCCCAGAGGGAACCTGACGAACAGTGCATGCAGGTGAAAAACAAGGTTGACATTTCTGATACAATCATTGCGTATAGATGCCTGTCAAAATTGAATACTGAACGAAGTTCAGTTTCACGAATCAGCTTATATTTCATTCATGGTGTCCCAAAATATTTTCTGCACGGGGCGTTGGTCACCCTTGCGGGGGCTAGGTTATACATTACTTTTCTACAAAAAGAATTTTAGTACATCTTTGTTGTGAAAGCGCAAATATTTTTATTAGTGATTACTTTCAGAATGCACCTTTCTCAATTGTCATTTGGTAGAGCAAAACAAAACACTTTCAGAAAGTTACAAGTTCGGAATTTAAAGGTTTTGGCTTTCTACTTCTCCATCTTTATACAAAATGTGGGAATCTTCCAAAGGAAGGAAGCAATCAATTTCAAAAAATTAACTCTATGTGTCGACCCTGCAAAGAAGTAACTTTCAGACACAAACTTTTTGAAACGGCTACTTTCATATATGAACATTGAATTATAAATAATGAGTCACTGGAGTTTTTTCCCAACACCGAACCGTTATTTTTAACACCTCGACACCTGTTTCGATCACCAAGTGATCATCTTTAAGAGGAAGATCAAACTTGAAATATACAAAAAACACTTTTTCCTATTCAGTTTGTATTCCAAACATACGTTTTGGAATTGAATCAGATATCATTCAGAGGATTGCTACTCTATATTAAATGAAAAAGGTAAAATTTCACTCATGGAATACTATCATCCTCACTGGTGGACATCCGATGTTTCAGCGTAAGACACTTTGCCTTATTGCAGCAAATCTGGATAACATTATAAGATGAAGCACTCAATTCATTCAAAAAATCTTATAATGTTATCAAAATTTGGTCCTGAAGAGGCGATAGGCCTATTATTTAAAAAGGAAACAAAGTCCTCAACATCCATCAATAAAATTCACGTATGAATTAGAAAATAAGGGACAACTACCATTTCTTGACGTTTTGGTAATGAGGAGCAAAGATGGAGGGTTAGAATACGATATATTTAGAAAAAAAACAAGCACGTACAGGTATATTCCTGACAGTTCACATCACTGTGGACAGCACAAACGTGCTGGGTTGAATTTTTTGGTACATCGTCTTTTGACTTTCCCTCTAACACATGATAGGTTAACAAAAGAAAAACGCACAATACAGGAAATAGCAGCCACTAACGGTTTCCCGAGGGGTATTGTAGATGACATAATTAGGAAAATGAAGTTTAGGTTAAGAATGAACGAAATCTCGACTTTCAGAAAGGACAAAAACCAAGATAAATACATCTTAGTTCCATACCACCAATATACGAAGAACTTTGGAAAGATTTTCAAGGAACTAGGTATGAAGGTGGTTTTTAAAACAAGTCATATACTACAGAGCCTTTTGGGAAGTCCAAAAGACAAAGGCGAGAATTCGGAAAAGTCTGGAATTTACGAAATTGAATGTAAGGACTGCGATGCAAAATATTATGGACAGACAAAAAGATCTATTAAAGTGAGATATAAGGAACACATAGCACACTTAAAATATGGAAGACCTGAAAAATCAGCAGTCGCCCATCATATTTTGCAACAAAACCATTCCATAGACTTCAGTTCTTTAAGATTAGTTAGACAAGTTAACAACAACAGGCAACTAGATGCCTATGAGAGTGTAGAAATAAGTAAACATAATAATATTATGAATAACGATAACGGACCAATACCAAATAGCATACTATATAGCTTGTTGAAATAATATTGTTGGGTTTACTGATTACTACAAAAAGACACAATGTAAATATATTTAGATAGGCAATATTGTGAAACTAACTTTATATAGCTGAAAATTGTTCTATATATAGCTGTAACATTCAAACATACATAAGGACATATTGTAAAATAATAGAAAGGCCAATTGTAAAATTAATTTAGGGTGGTACACTTGTATGGGTGGTATTACTGATTACCTACCTGTATGATGTACCTGAATAGCATAAATAGCTTCAGTTTTGAGAAGTTCCTAGTTTTATCTTCCTCTTGAAGATGATCACTTGGTGATCGAAACACGTGTCGAGGTGTAAAAATAACGATTCGGTGTTGGGAAAAAACTCCAGGTTCCAAACAGTACATCATAAATGATGTCAGTTAATTGAAAAACAGGATAAAAACCATTAGGATTTGATGAAATAACTATGAAAATTAATCACTCCTAAAAATATAACCCCTTCAATTCAGTTGAGTTCAACAGGTATCAACAAAGATACCTGCATTATTTCAATTTATAGACCCCCAGTGGTAATTTTTATAATTTCTTAAAAAAATTTGATGAAATACTACAGAGAGCTGTCATTAAATATTCCCGGGTAATAATTTGCGGCGATCTTAATGTAGATTCTTTGGACCCTACCTCAACTCATTTCAAACATTTATCTGATCTGATAGGCTCATATCAACTCAATAATGTCCAAATAGGGGCTACGCGTATCGCAAAATCCAATGGAAAAATAATTGAAAGTGGGCTTGACTATATTATCACAAATATAACAGGATATTCTGTGCAAGTAATCAATCCAGGTTTCTCCGACCATTTGGGTCAGTTCTTTAACTGGAGAGGGCTGCCAGTTTTGCAACCATGTGAATATCCAGAACATGAGCTGAGAATATTCACTACACAAGGAATTGAGGAATTCAAAACTAGATTTGGAAACCTTGACGCGATAGAATTATCAAGCACAGATAACATGATGAAAGAATTTGTCTACCACTTCATTTGGTGTTTTGAGATTTGTTTTGGGAAGCAAAAAGTTAGGCCTAAACGAAACCGCCTCAAGGCCCCAAAAATACCGTTCTCTGAGGAACTATCATTTGAGCTAGAAAACTTAAAATCGCTCAATTGGTTAAGAAATTGCTTTCCTGGGAGCAATATCTTGAGTGAAACATATAAACAGAACAAGAAAATAGTCGATAAAAAAATCAAGAATAAAAGCAAATATACACAGCACAAAAAATTATAAACTCTAATAACAAAACTAAAACTCTGTGGAAAATGGTAAACATCACACTCGGTAGAGAACAACGAATGCATGAGAAAATCTCCCTCATATTCAACAATGAAATAACCTCAGATGATAAACAAATATCAGATATTTTTGCAGAACATTTTTCTAATTCCTTGAAAAACCAAATCGATGGCATGAACCTACCAAAAAACTCATGTACAACCACGGATTTCTCACTCTCACACTCTATGTACTTTTCGCCGATATCTCATATTGACGTTGAAAAAATCCTATTCAATTTTAAAAATAAAAATTCCAAGGGTATCGATGAAATACCTATGAAACTATTGATTGAAAGTAGCTCTATAATATCTGAACATTTAGCCAACATTATAAATGCATCCATATGTGAAGGGAAATTCCCAACTGCACAAAAAATATCAAAGGTTGTTCCAGTCCACAAAAAAGGAGAGAGGACTAATGTAGGAAATTACAGAGGAATATGCGTCTTGAACTCATTCTCCAAAGTGATAGAAAAAGCCGTATATGAACAAATTATGCTTTTTCTCGATAAAAATAATATCATCTCCCCACGACAGCATGGATTTCGTAAGAATTTCTCGATCGAGACTGTCTCGGCCGAAATGATACAATATATTCATGAAAATTTAAATGATAGATTACATGTTTGTGGTATCTTTTTTGACCTCACACGAGCATTCGAAACCATAAATCCTAAATTCTTGTGTGAAAAATTATGTAAAATAGGCATACGAGGACCCATCAACAGTTGGATTCATTCATACATGACTGAAAGAATAATTAAAGTGAAGATAAATGAGACGTGCTTAAAAGAATGGCAGACCGAAATTGGTACGCCGCAGGGAGGAATATTGGGACCTCTTCTTTTCCTTCTTTATGTTAATGACTTGCCCCGTTTCATCGAACATGGTAAGCCGTTCATGTATGCCGACGATACAAGCATCATAGTAATAGCGGAGAACGTATCCCTCTTGAAAGAAAAATTAACCCAGGTAATTAACAACTTCACAGCATGGTGCCAAAAAAACCATCTCATTAACAATATGTCTAAAGCAGTTTGCATTGAATTCACTAGCAAGATGGGGAAGTCTCATGACTTGAATCTAAATATTAGTTCGGTTTCCTTGCAACCTCACCTCTCACAACATTTTTAGGAACACAACTAGACAGCAAACTTGACTTCAAAAAACACATCGAATTTCTCTGCAAAAAACTCGGTAAAACGTTCTTTGCATTTGCGACTCTAAAAAATAACTTCAATAAAGGGCATTTGCTAGATTTGTATTATTCTCTCGTTTATTCAACTCTGTGTATGAAGTATGAACATAATGGTTTGGGGACAATCAGTGGAAGTAGAAAGAGTTTTTGTTATCCTATCCAAAAAAGATTTGTAAGATTAATTTTCGATCTAAAATACAACGAATCATGTAGAGAAGTCTTCTTTAAAAATAAAATTCTGACGGTATTTGGTATCTATCTGTTGTATTAATATTAAAAATAGAGCATATGACGCCATCTATTGAACATCTTAGTTAACCGGAGCAGACAGTTCGGGTCGTGTGTGTAGCGCTCTGCTTGTCGGTAGTAGGAAACTAAGTTATCGATCGCGTTTTTCTGTAATCGGTAATAGGTTTTACGTCAAACTTCAGTTCAGTGCTATGTCACATATATCTGATATATAATAAAAGAAAAAAGTAAACAGAACACGAGCAAACAGTTTTTCATTTATACAGATTTTCCAACACATTTTCATGGTAATTGACCTGCTAAAAACAACACTATCTTTATAAATTACTGTCTTACATCCACTCAAATTTGTCTTCATTCCCTACATCTCGCGAAATACACGATTACCCCACTAGACAAAACCATGAAATTCATCTTAGAAAATGTAATCTTTCGGAATACAAAAAATCGCCAAGATGTGCCGGAGCAATGGCTTTCAACCACCTTCCAGGAAAAATTAAAGATATTCCCGATCACAAAAAGTTTAAAAAACGATTAAAGACATTTTTATTGGAAAACAATTTTTATTCACTTAGGGAATTTTTAAATCATAAAGAAAAGTGAGTTATGTTTTTTTTTGTTATATTACTTTTAAAATAAATGTGGCTGTATGTATTTTATATTTTTCTACAATTATCTTCGATTTTTCAGCTTTTATGTTTTGTTTATACTGACCTGTCTTATGTATACCATGTGTACCTAAAAAGATGAAATATATATCTTATCTTATCAACTATGAATATAATTGATAATTTTCCTATAGTGACTTTGGCTGTTTTAACAATAATTATAAATAACTCCTTCGAAGCTGGTTATTTTCCTACCTTTCTCAAAACATCTGTAGTTATTCCGCTGTAAAAGGGTGGCAATCATGACGAAGACTCAAAATTTCGTCTAATTTGTCTTATCCCCTCATTATACAAACTGATAGATAAATGTGAAAAATCGTTTGACTGATTTCTTAATGTCTCATAATATAATAAATTGCAAACTATTTGGATTCCGAAAAAGTGTACTAATGACGCCATTATGTCCCTTCTGAACGAAGTTTATAAATTGTTATATACATATATATATATATATATATATATATATATATATATATATATATATATATATATATATTGTTATGTTTTTGTAGAGATGTGATGTTGATAATTAATAATGAATAATTTGTTTTTGTATTAATTTATTTTTATTTGAATTTTATTTTTTGAGTTTTGATTTTTATTGTTTGTTTAATCAAATTTGTTATTATCTTGAACACTTGAACACGTACTAATGTATCTAGTCTCTATTCTAGTCTGTCGATGATTTTCTTCTATGTCTTTAATTTTATTTTCTATATTAATGATTTTATTTTTATTTTGTTCATTATCTTCATTAATTAAATCATTTGAATATATTTTGAGGCTTTCTATATTTTCATTGATTTTATTTATTTTTCCTTCTTGGTGCGGTGAATTGATCTGGATGTTTCTTCTTTCTACTCCAATTTTTCCAATTGATACTATGGTAAGTTCAATTGTCTGCTTTCCACTATATATTTTTATTTTTAATTGAATCTATATGTATTTTAATAAGTTTGATTTATCAATTCTCAATTTTAATTCAATTTTCAAACTATCAAAAATTGTACGTGCTTCTCGTTCCAGCGTTGATCATCGACTCCTTTCAACAAACTCTCTCCTTGACAACCAATTTTGGAAAATTCTAGACGCTGTCAAAACCTTCTAATTTGTAAATTTTGGCACTTCACTCAAACTTCACTTAGTTTATTTACCATTTGTACTCATAAACAATCTCTAATATCTAATATTTACAATATTGGTTGTTTTATAACAATTCATGTTCTGTATTTTACAAAATTAATTTATGAAATTTGCATTTGGCAAAATTCGTGAGCTCCTCTCCATTTCTCTCACCTAGTAGGCTAGACAATATTTTAGCTACATGGTTTTTTCATATACTGAGTGTTTTTCCTTTCACAAATTGCAACTCTTTCAAAATATTGATTTGGATAATTTGAATAAATTGTAATGTTGTTTTGTTTTCTAATATCTAAATGGTTTTATTAATTTGTTTTTGTGTTTCAGGAAAATATATATCTGGTGACTGATCTTTTCAATACTGGATTGAGACATTTGAATTTCAATGAAAACCCACTAAAGAATGATTTAGTTGTTACATTGTGTGCGTAACCATTTTACTGACAACAAAAAATAAGAAATTTCTAACTGAGGTAACGTATCTAACCTATATTTTAAATGAACAAACTTATTAACTAGTCTTATTGGTCAAGATTCTTATAAACAATAAATATCATAACAATATATATATATATATATATATATATATATATATATATATATATATATATATATATATATAGAGAGAGAGAGAGAGAGAGAGAGAGAGAGAGAGGTAGTCTTTGCTGACAGCGAAACGCAAGTGTACTCTTATAACATTATATTTCCAATATTTCGACAATGGTTGTTGTCATCATCAGGGAGCTAAGATGATAGACTTTGAATTAATACAGAACTCAAGTTAATAAATGAATACTTACAATGTTAGTGAGATTGGTCGCAATTGAGTTGAGTTAAAATTGAAATATGAATGTTGTAATCATGATAAAAACAAGTAACAACTGTACAAATACAAGACATATGAATTAAATGAAAGCTACAATATATATACGTTAAATAAGGAGTAATCATAAAAAAAATTTATTTGAGAATGAACGTGGTGATCTTAGGTTAGTAACACATCACTTGTCAATTTATTAAAATTTTCACCGCTGGTGCAATTAATCAAAGAGTTACAGTTGCTTTCAGAAGAAAGAGTTTTGTTATATAATTTTTGGTGATGAGTTGATAAATGAATTCAAGTAATGTCTTTGAAGGAATGCCAATTTTTGTCAATAAAAAGTAAATAGGAATATATTTCACTTAAATGTTGTAAGTCAGTTTTTTTATTTAGACAATTTCGTGATTGCGAAATGTAAGTCATTTCAAGGAATAATCTTTTAGAAACATTTCTCTCTTTAGCCAGAATTTTTACTGAGTTAAAATCCATTACATATCCATTATTATAAGCATGTTCACTAAGGGCACACCTTTCTGGATGAAGTCTACAATCACTTTTGTGTGCAGATATTCTGTCTTTTAATAATATGGCAGTCTGACCAATGTATTCAGCACTGCAACTTATACAAGGGATACTATAAACCACTTGGGATTGAATTTTTTTTGGGATTTTATCTTTTAAGTTTGAAAAAAGGGAATTAATTGTTAAAATCGGTTTATGTGCAATTTTGATATTATCAATATTTTTGAAAATTCGTGTGAGTTTGGGTGTAATTTCACTGGTATATGGTAAGGAAGTAAAAAGATAATTATTTATCTGAATTTCATTATTATTATTATTGATATCATTGTCCTGACTTGGAGAGATTGAAGGACGAACGTTATAATCTATTTCATTTGGGGACGTGTTAAACAATATCTTGTTTAATAAGGTTTTAGGATATGAATTTTGTAAAAAGAGGTTTAAAAGGATTTTGAAATTTTTTAAATTTAAGAGGACGAGTCCGAAATTCTGATAACACGTTGTTTCATTTGTTTGACCATTGAACTATTGGTCACTACATAAACAATCAATAAAAGTCAATATACAGTGTGTCCAAGATAAGGATCCTAAGCATGGGAATCTCAGTACCTGTTGGAGATACAGCTTAGGTTAAATTAGGATAAAGTTGTGTTCTTTAAAGCTTATTTACATGCCGTTTAGAAACTTGAAGAATTTTCATGGCCTGCTAAGATATTTGGGAAAAACGAGAATTTGACAATATCAATTTTATTTTTTTCTGACTTTATTTGAAAAGATATCAAAAAACGGATAACACTTTTTCATTGGCACTTTCAAGGTACTACACGATGGTATTTTTAGTTTTTATATCCTACGTTTCGTTTTCAAAAAACCATCATCAACTTTATTTTTTTAAATAGCCCGAAAAAAAAGTACACCCTGTATCTGATTCCATTTTTTATTACGAATTCAATGATGTAACACATGCCATTGTTTTCTTTTTAGTTTAAGGGAAAATTGCATTTTTTCTATTTTTAAAATGTATTTTTAAGTAGGTTAATAATGATTTTTTTAAAGTAATGAAAACAACAAAGAAATTAACGCATTTTTTATTTAATTCAAAGGAGGTGTTTAAACAGGTTTCCGTTATTTTCCAAACATAAGTATGATCTTCTAACTGTAGAACTTAAAACATCACGTAACATCTCTGGTGTAATACTGTTAAATGCGACAGTTACACATTCTCGTAACTGCTGTTCAAATTTCAAAAGAATGTTGGTAAACCCGGTTTTTAACAAAACCCCATATGAAGAAGTCCAGAGGAGTTAAGTCAGGGGATCGCGCTGGCCAAGACACTTCACTAAAGGTTCCAATCCACCTTCCAGGAAATCGCTGCGAAAGATACTCTCGAACTTGTCTAGAATTATGTGCAGGAGCACCGTCTTGTTGAAACCAACAGTTATTGACCTGTGCCAGAGGTAAATTATCTAAACAGTCTTCTACATAGTTTTGCAATAAATGTTGGTATCGTTCGGCGGTCAAAGAATTATAGTAAAAAAACGGACCTAGTATTTTAGTTCCTAAAATTGCACACCACATATTAAACCCAAAACTTTCTTGATGTCTTGATATTTTCTTAACACGCGGATTTTGCTGAGCCCAGTAATGCGTATTGCGGCGGTTGAAGATACCATTATTAGTGACCATACTTTCGTCGGACCATATTATTTTTGAAAGGAAATCATAATCTTCACACGCGCGTGTATACCATTCGCAAAAATTTCGGCGCCGTTCGAAATCCCCTGGTTTAAGTCCTTGGCAAATCCTAAATTCATAGGGGTGATAACTATTTTTACGCAAAATAAATTGAGCTGTGGATTTGGCTACTCCTACATTATTTTCGATTTGCCTAGTTGATATTTCAGGGTTCTCAACAACTGCTTGTAAAACATTATTTTGGGCTTCTTCTGAAGATTCCTTTTTTCGAGATAAAACAGGCTTTTTAAATGAACCATATTCTTTTAAATTTAGAGCCAACTCTAAGAAAATGGACTTACATGGCTGCTTTCTTTCTGGATATGTATTAAGATACATTGCTGCTGTATTTACAGTATTTTTGTGGCACAAAATGTAGCACGTTAGCATGTCAAACTTTCCTTCATGGCTATAATGCTCACCCGGCATATTCGACGATAATAACACAATATTATCTATTCAACAATAAACAATAACAACGACAACAGTAACAATAACTCTAAAAACAACAACTCGACAAACAGGCTAACAACAACGACAATTACTATTTTATCGTGTAATTAAATAATATTTGACAGGCTCGGTGACAGGTATTTACGTCAAAGCATTTGTTTGCAACGCCTACATAAAGATTTTTTTTTAAATGGAAAAAATGTAATTTTCCTTTAAACTAAAAAGAAAACAATGGCATGTGATACATCGTTGAATTCGTAATAAAAAATGGATGTATATATAAAAAATGTATATATATATATATATATATATATATATATATAT